>NC_091989.1:41969857-43169857 GCF_044704955.1 Pristiophorus japonicus
CTTCCCCCCCACTGCTCCTTGCCCCCCCCCTGCATCACCTACCCCCCCACTATCGCCAGTCCCTCCCCCCTTCTCCTTCTCCCCCCCTTCTCCTTCCCCCCCCCTTCTCCTTCCCCCCCCTTCTCCTCCCCCCCTTCTCCTTCCCCCCCTTCTCCTTCCCCCTCTCCTTCCCCCCCCCTTCTCCTTCCCCCCCCTTCTCCTTCCCCGCCCCCTTCTCCCTTCCCCCCCCCCTTCTCCTCCCCCCCCCTCTCTCCCCCCCCCTTCTCCTTCCCCCCCCTTCTCCTTCCCCCCCCCTTCTCTCCCCCCCCCCTCTCCCCCCCCTTCTCCCCCCCCCCCTTCTCCTTCCCCCCCCCCTTCTCCTTCCCCCCCCTTCTCCTTCCCCCCCTTCTCCTTCCCCCCCTTCTCCTTCCCCCCCCTTCTCCTTCCCCCCCCTTCTCTCTCCCCCCCCTTCTCCTTCCCCACCCCTTCTCCTTCCCCCCCCCTTCTCCTTCCCCCCCCTTCTCCTTCCCCCCCCCTCTCCTTCCCCCCCCCTTCTCCTTCCCCCCCCCTTCTCCTTCCCCCCCCTTCTCCTTCCCCCCCTTCTCCTTCCCCCCCCTTCTCCTTCCCCCCCCTTCTCCTTCCCCCCTTCTCCTTCCCCCCTCTCCTTCCCCCCCTCTCCTTCCCCCCCTCTCCTTCCCCCCTCCTCCGTTTCCCCCCCTCCTCCGTTTCCCCCCCTCCTCCGTTTCCCTCCCCTCCTCCGTTTCCCCCCCTCCTCCGTTTCCCCCCCTCCTCCGTTTCCCCCCCTCCTCCGTTTCCCCCCCTCCTCCGTTTCCCCCCTCCTCCGTTCCCCCCCTCCTCCGTTTCCCCCCCTCCTCCGTTTCCCCCCCTCCTCCGTTTCCCCCCCTCCTCCGTTTCCCCCCCTCCTCCGTTTCCCCCCCTCCTCCGTTTCCCCCCCTCCTCCGTTTCCCCCCCTCCTCCGTTTCCCCCCCTCCCTCCCTTTCCCCCCCTCCTCCCTTTTCCCCCCTCCTCCCTTTTCCCCCCTCCTCCCTTTTCCCCCCTCCCCCTTTTCCCCCCCTCCTCCCTTTTCCCCCCTCCTCCCTTTTCCCCCTCCTCCCTTTTCCCCCCTCCTCCCCTTTTCCCCCCTCCTCCCTTTTCCCCCCTCCTCCCTTTTCCCCCCTCCTCCCTTTTCCCCCCTCCTCCCTTTTCCCCCCCTCCTCCGTTTCCCCCCTCCTCCGTTTCCCCCCTCCTCCGTTTCCTCCGTTTCCCCCCTCCTCCGTTTCCCCCCTCCTCCGTTTCCCCCCTCCGCTTCCCCCTCCTCCGTTTCCCCCCTCCTCCGTTTCCCCCTCCTCCGTTTCACCCTCCTCCGTTTCACCCCTCCTCCGTTTCACCCCTCCTCCGTTTCACCCCTCCTCCGTTTCACCCCCCCTCCTCCGTTTCACCCCCTCTCCGTTTCACCCCTCCTCCGTTTCACGCCCTCCTCCTGTTTCACCCCTCCTCCGTTTCACCCCTCCTCCGTTTCACTCCCTCCTCCGTTTCAAGACCCTCCTCCGTTTCACCCTCTCTCCGTTTCACCCCTCCTCCGTTTCACCCCTCCTCCGTTTCACCCCCTCCCAGTTTTCACCCCTCCTCCGTTTCACCCCTCCGTTTCACCCCTCCTCCGTTTCACCCCCTCCTCCGTTTCACCCCTCCTCCGTTTCACCCCCTCCTCCGTTTCACCCCCTCCTCCGTTTCACCTCCTCCTCCGTTTCACCCCTCCTCCGTTTCACCCCCTCCTCCGTTTCCACCCTCCTCCTCCCTTCACCCCCTCCTCCTCCCTCCTTTCTTCCCCCCCCCCTCCTCCTTTCATTCACCCCCCCCCCCCTCCTCCTCCTCCTCCTCCTCCTCCTCCTCCTCCTCCTCCTCCTCCTCCTCCTCCTCCGCTCTTTTTTTCCCTCCTCCTTTCTTCTCCTCCTCCTTTCTTCCTCCTCCTTTTCTTCCCCTCCTCCTCCTCCTCCTTTCCCTCCTCCTCCTCCTCCTCCTTTCTTCCTCCTCCTCCTCCTCCTCCTTTCTTTCTTCTCCTCCTCCTTCTCTTTCTTCTCCTCCTTTCTTTCTTCTCCTCCTCCTTTCTTTCTTCTCCTCCTTCTCCTCCTCCTTTCTTTCTTCTCCTCCTTCTCCTCCTCCTTTCTTTCTTCTCCTCCTTCTCCTCCTCCTTTCTTTCTTCTCCTCCTTCTCCTCCTCCTCCTTTCTTCTCCTCCTCCTCCTCCTCCTTTCTTCCTCCTCCTCCTCCTCCTCCTTTCTTCCTCCTTTCTTCCTCCTCCTCCTTTCTTCCTCCTCCTCCTCCTCCTCCTCCTCCTCCTCCTCCTCCTCCTCTTCTTCCTCCTCCTTTCTTCTCCTCTTCCTCCTCCTTTCTTCCTCCTCCTTTCTTCTCCTCCTCCTCCTTTCCTCCTCCTCCTTTCTTTCTTCTTCTCCTCCTCCTCCTCCTCCTCCTTTCTTTCTTCTCTTCCTCCTCCTCCTCCTCCTTTCTTCCTCTCCTCCTCCTCCTTTCTTCCCCTCCTCCTCCTCCTCCTTTCTTCCTCCTCCTCCTCCTTTCTTCTCCTCTTCCTCCTCCTTTCTTCCTCCTCCTTTCTTCTCCTCCTCCTCCTTTCCTCCTCCTCCTTTCTTTCTTCTTCTCCTCCTCCTCCTCCTCCTCCTTTCTTTCTTCTCTTCCTCCTCCTCCTCCTCCTTTCTTCCTCTCCTCCTCCTCCTTTCTTCCTCCTCCTCCTCCTCCTCCTTTCTTCCTCCTCCTCCTCCTTTCTTCCTCCTCCTCCTCCTCCTCCTCCTCCTCCTCCTCCTCCTCCTCCCTCCTCCCTCCTCCCCTTTCTTTCTTCCTCCTCCTCCTTTCTTTCTTTCTTTCTTCCTCCTCCTCCTTTCTTTCTTTCTTTCTTTCTTCCTCCTCCTTTCTTTCTTTCTTTCTTCCTCCTCCTTTCTTTCTTTCTTTCTTCCTCCTCCTCCTCCTCCTCCTTTCTTTCCCCCCCCCCCTCCTGTCAGAGACACACTGGGGGGAGGGGGCTCCCGGTGCTGCAGTCGGTTAGTAGAAAATGTTTTATTTATTGATTTAAAAAAAAAATTATTTCTTTTTAATTGATTGATGTATTTATCATTTATTATTGATGATGGCTCTTTATTTGTAAAACTGTAGTGTTTAATGTTTGTAAACTTCCCTTTTAAACTCCCCCCCCCCACCCCTCCCCCCACCGTTCCCTACGCCTTATTTGTAACCTATGCCTGATTTTCTGAAGTGTCGACAAGATTTTTTCGAGCGTACAAAAATCTTCACTTACTCCATTCTAAGTTAGTTTGGAGTAAGTTTTCACTGACGAAACTTTGAAACAGGCGTAAGTGGCCGGACACGCCCCCTTTTGAAAAAAAAAAAATTCTGTTCCAAAGTGAAACTGTTCTAACTGACTAGAACTGGAGCAAACTAAATGACGAGAATTCCGATTTCTAAGATACTCCGTTCTACACCAGTTGCTCCTAAAAAATCAGGAGCAAATCATGTGGAAACTTGGGCCAAGAAATGGATATTTGCTCAGCAATGTCTCCAGATTTTTATGTATCAATTTGTCATGTCTGGCATGACTCAGTCTTTTTAATATTTAATTGGCTGAAAAGTTGGTTCTCAGACAATGAATCTCTACTCTTTGGAAATTGACCCCGTCTCTTTCCTTCCCCCCCCCCCCCCCCCCGCCTCCAAATGGATGGTGGAAATCATAGAATAATACAGCACAGCGGAGGGCTGTTGGCTCTTTGGTAGAGCTCCCCTGGATGTGAAAGAATGTATGTTAAAGGTTTGTTATTTAGAGATAGCAAAGGGGTTAGTTCTTTTAAACGCTCCATTCTGTCATTTCCTGAGTCTGCCAGCGAGGTAATAATGCAATGTAAAATTTTCATCTAAATATACTCAATAGCTAGAATTTGATTTGTTTGGTCATTTATTGAAACCTGTCTTGAAAGTTGTGAGGAGCGAGACTTCTTTTGTTTAAAAATGCATGGTTTTAGACAGTACAGAATTATTTTTTTTTTCTAGAGGTTGGCCAAAAAAACACTATGTGGACTTCTGCAGATTCCAGTTCTACCTTGGAGCCTTTAAAGTTGATTTGGGCAAAGTGTAGTGGTTATCCATCATACCCAGCATTGGTGAGTTAAATGTTTATTATGGTGAAGTAGAAATAAAACCAAAAATGCTTTAGCTTGCTTCAGGAATGGCATTTCAGTCTACTGAGTACGGGTTCCAATGCAGTATGTCAGAATAGTGGGAAAAAGGTTGAGGATACAATGGCCCTGAATTTGCAATCTGAGTACGCCTCCAACCCGTAAAATATTTCCATATTTACCTCCTGGCTCCACAGCTGTGAAGAGTTCCCTTCTCTGGCCTGCAGGTGTACACCTGCATAAAGACCCATGGATCCCAGTGGCACACGTGGTTTGCAAGTGGGCCCAGTCAACCAATCAAAAAGGGGGATTCCTATAATGCTTATGGGGATTCCATTTGGGTACGGAATCCCCATAAGCATATTGGAAATCCCCAAATAAATAAGAATTCACAACACTTTAAAAATATTCCCATGTGCAAAATTAATTAAAAGACCCTTTAATTAAACATTTAAAATAAAATTTTAATTATTTGAAAAATAATTTTAAACAGGCCAAAATTTGCCTAAACTCATTTAAAATGTATGTGTAGGTTTTAATAATTTAAAAAAAATGTATTTTAACCCCTTCATTGGTAAAAGGTCTCGTGCCTGCTTTTACCAGGCGCAATGATTTCGTGGGCAGTAGTTGGGCTGCGCCAGCAAGTTTTTTTTTTTTACAGTTGATGCGAATTGCCTTGACAGATCACAAGTTCTTGGTTTTCGTGAAGCGAATGCAGAAGTCCAGAACGTGCAGGGCTTTTCAGAAGGCTTTCGACATCGTACGCAGTCGACCACCGTAATTTCAGGCCCAATATTTAAAAAAAAAACACAGTTGGGGGTGAAATTGGGTGCCTTTGCGCCTCCCATTCGTTTCCCCAGGGGGGTGCTAATAGGACGCAAATAGCTTTGCGATCAGACGCAGGTGATGACATCGACTCACATCACATTCGGCGGGTGTTTTGTGACGGTGTTGCGCCCGATCTTTTTCTCCCAGAGATCGTGACATCATCACCATGCGCATCGCCCCGGTAGCGCCCCAGACCTGAAATTGCCTTCCGTGCCCTGCAGCAGCGCCGGGCGAAAACACCGACAGTTGCAGGAGGTCCACTTCAATGCAAACACTGTCATTTTTAATAGTTTGAAATCGTTAGCGCCTGGTGGGGAAGTTAACGCCCCAAACGGGGCGATAGTGAACTTCTTCCTTCATATATCTTAGTCACAGCTTAACAAAGTGAATGCTCGATACTTCCTACATAGAGAGATAAAGATTGGAAGGGAAGTCTCACTGGACTGTCTTGCACCTCATTGATAATTATGGAATGCAGGCTTGGCAATAGGTTATTTGTTCACCTTTCAGTTGGTCATGTGTGACAAATAAGACCATAGAGAAAAGGAAAAAACTTCAGCAATTGTACATGCCTGTCTGGAGTAAAAATAAAATGGGGAAGGTGGCTCAACCATGGCTAACAAGGGAAATTATGGATAGTGTTAAAGCCAAAGAAGAGGCATATAATTTGGCTAGAAAAAGCAACAAACCTGAGGATTGGGAGAAATTTAGAATTCAACAGAGGAAGACTAAGGGTTTAATTAAGAGGGGGAAAATAGAGTACGAAAGGAAGCTTGCAGGGAACATAAAAACTGACTGCAAAAGCTTCTATAAATAGGTGAAGAGAAAGAGATTAGTAAAGACAAACATAGGTCCCTTGCAGTTGGATTCAGGTGAATTTATAATGGGGAACAAAGAAATGGCAGACCAGTTGAACACATACTTCGGTTCTGTCTTCACGAAGGAAGACACAAATAATCTTCCGAGTGTATTGGGTACAGTAGGTCTAGTGAGAAGGAGGAACTGAAGGATATCCTTATTAGGCGGGAAATTGTGTTAGGGAAATTGATGGGATTGAAGGCTGATAAATCCCTGGGGCCTGATAGTCTGCATACCAGAGTACTTAAGGAAGTGGCCCTAGAAATAGTGGATGCATTGGTGATCATTTTCCAACAGTCTATCGACTCTGGATCAGTTCCTATGGACTGAAGGGTAGCTAATGTAACACCACTTTTTAAAAAAGGAGGGAGAGAGAAAACGGGTAATTATAGACCGGTTAGCCTGACATCAGTAGTGGGGAAAATATTGCAATCAATCATTAGAGATGAAATAGCAGCGCATTTGGAAAGCAGTGACGGGATCGATCCAAGTCAGCATGGATTTATGAAAAGGAAATCGTGCTTGATGAGTCTTCTAGAATTTTTTGAGGATGTAACTAGCAGAGTAGACAAGGGAGAACCAGTGGATGTGGTGTATTTGGACTTTCAAAAGGCTTTTGACAAGGTCCTGCACAAGAGATTGTTGTGCAAAATCAAAACACATGGTATTGGGGGTAATATACTGACGTGGATAGAGAACTGGTTGGCAGACAGGAAGCAGAGAGTCGGGATAAACGGGTCCTTTTCAGAATGGCAGGCAGTGACTCGTGGAGTGCTGCAGGGCTGAGTGCTGGGACCTCAGCTCTTTACAATATACACTAACGATTTAGATGAAGGAATTGAGTGTAATATCTCCAAGTTTGCAGATTACACTAAACTGGGTGGAGGTGTGAGCTGTGAGGAGGACACGAAGAGGCTGCAGGGTGATTTGGACAGGTTAGGTGAGTGGGCAAATGCATGGCAGATGCAGTATAATGTGGATAAATGTGAGGTTATCCATTTTGGGGGCAAAAACACGAAGGCAGAATATTATCTGGATGGCGGCAGATTAGGAAAAGGGGAGGTGCAACGAGACCTGGGTGTCATGGTTCATCAGTCACTGAAAGTGTGCATGCAGGTACAGCAGGTAGTGAAGAAGGCAAATGGTATGTTGGCCTTCATAGGTAGGGGATTTGATTATAGGAGCAGGGAGGTCTTACTGCAGTTGTACAGGGCCTTAGTGAGGCCTCACCTGGAATATTGTGTTCAGTTTTGGTCTCCTAATCTGAGGAAGGACTTTCTTGCTATTGAGGGAGTGCAGCGAAGGTTCACCAGACGGTTTCCAGGAATAGCTGGACTGTCATATGAGGAGAGACTGGATCAACTGGGCCTTTATTCACTGGAGTTTAGAAGGATGCAAGGGGATCTCATAGAAACGTATCAGATTCTGACGGGACTGGACAGGTTAGAGGCGGGAAGAATGTTCCCGATGTTGGGGAAGTCCTGAACCAGGGGACATAGTCTTAGGATAAGGGGTAAGCCATTTAGGATTGAGATGAAGAGAAACTTCTTCACTGAGTTGTTAACCTGTTGAATTCCCTGCCGCAGAGAGTTGTTGATGCCATTTCATTGGATATATTCAAGAGGGAGTTAGATATGGCCCTTACGGCTAAGGGGATCAACGGATATGGAGAGAAAGCAGGAAAGGGGTAATGAGGGAATGATCAGCCATGATCGTATTGAATGGTGGTGCAGGCTCAAAGGGCCGAATGGCCTACTCCTGCACCTATTTTTTATATTTCTATGTTTCTAACACATTGATGCAGTGATATGAATTTAAACATTAAACCACATGCATTAGTGATATGTTTATAAATAATACCACGTGATATTGCTAAGTTTATCTTTCATAATTTCAATTTCAACAACTGGTCTATGGTGCACAAATTAGAATTATGCAAAAACTATCAGATTACTGAGTTTTATTAATGGTCTGAAAGTTCAATAACTTGTATTGTGAAGTATCTCAAAAGAATATTAATTGCTTCAGGGCTGAGTTTCCTGGGACATGGCTTTATAATATAGAAATGTTACTGTTGTATGTATTAAATTTCTGTATTTGTATACACAAAGCTATAACAACTTGGCACATTTTTGGAAGCAATTTAGAACCATTAGACATGCAGACATATTCAAAGTTGAACAAGTAACACAAAACATTCTGCCCAATGATATCTGGTCTGTTTGTGGTCTATATGTACACTATTTTTAGTGCTCAATAAAGATTTTATTTTAGAAATTTAAGTTTCTAGCAATGTGCACATTATGATTATAAAAAGCAGTTGGATGTGAAACCCAAATTTCTGAAAATCAACTTTTGATTGACTGAAAATCAGTTCCAAAGTTTTTCAGTTGCATTGTTGAAAGGACCAGGTTAAACCTTTCAATTTAAAAGCAGTCAGATATTTCAAAGTTTTCTGATGGACTTTGTCCCAGGTTTAAGTTTCTTGTGCTTTCTCTTTAAAATTTGACACTTTAATATTGATTCATGGTATTATTAGAAATAAATTTGTAGCTTGTTTTATTAAAGAAAAAGCTTATTTTCTCCTTTTTTAATTAGGTAATTGATCCAAAGATGCCTCGAAGTGGTTTTCGCCACAATGGAGTGCCTATACCTGTACCCCCTCTAGATGTACTGAAAGTGGGAGAGCAAATGCAAAGGCGAGCTGGGGAGAAGCTTTACCTTGTTCTGTTCTTTGATAACAAGCGAAGCTGGTAGGTGCATCGTCCCTATGGAAATCTTTTGGATTGGTGTTTTTCATTTTCAGCCACACCATTAGAGGTGGCACTTAGAACAGGATAAATTGAGTGTCTAAAGTGATTAACCCGATGCTGCATTTTTCATACTGCAAAAACAATGAATATGTTGCTCAGTAATCGAGAAATCTCCTATAATATTGTTGTTTTCTTCCTCTTAAACAATATATTAGAAACTAAATTGAGCCTCAGTCAGTTTTTCTCCTATGGTAACTTTCTGTCTGTCTATACTGATGAGTTGAGTTAACTTTTGTTCATTGCAGTGCAAGTACTTCGAAAAGAAAGAACTTGCATTTATAAAGCGCTTTTCATAACCTCCAGATATCCCAAAGCCCTCGCAGTCAATTAAGTACGATGAGGAGTAGGAAACACCACAGCCAATTTGCACGCAGCAAGGTCCACAAACAGCAATGAGATGATCTGTTTTTTAGTGATGTGGTTCAGGGATAAACACTGAGGGGGGGGGGAAAAAACACCACGGCTCTTTGAAATTGTGTCATGTGTTCTTTTACGTCCACCTGCGAGGGCAGACAGTGCCTCGGTTTAACATCTCACCTGTATTGCACTGAACTGTCAGCCTTAATGTTGTGCTCAAATCCCTGGAGTGGGCCTTGAGCCCACAACCTTGTGACTCGGGCAAGAATGCTACTGCTGAGTCACAGCTGACACCTGAGGCAAAAGTAGCACTACAGAAATGTTAGAGTAGTGCTACTAAGTTAGCTTTCCAGTTATGCAGTGAGTGCACAAAAGCAGAGCTGAGGCCCCAGACAAAGAAGCAGGCTTGTTGGGAAACTGAGTAGATCATTATTTTTTCATGATCATAGGCAGTCCCTCGAAATCAAGAAGATTTGCTTCCATTCCAAAAGTGAGTTCTCGGGTGACTACAGTCCAATACGGGAATTACTGTCTCTGTCACAGGTGGGACAGTCATGGAAGGATAGGGTGGGTGGGGAGTCTGTTTTGCCGCACACTCCTTCCGCTGCTTGTGCTTGCTTTCTGCATGCTCTTGGCGACGAGACTCGAGGTGCTCAGCGCCCTCCCGGATGCTCTTCCTCCACTTAGGGTGGCCTTTGGCCAGGGACTCCTCGGTGTCGGGGATGTTGCACTTTATCGAGGAAGCTTTGAGGGTGTCCTTGGGACGTTTCCTCTGTCCACCTGGGGCTCGCTTGCTGTGTAGGAGTTATGAATGGAGCGCTTGCTTTGGGAGTCTTGTGTCAGGCATGTGAACAATGTGACTCGCCCAACGGAGCTGGTCAAGTGTGGTCAGTGCTTCGATGCTGGGGATGTTGGCCTGATCGAGGACGCTAACATTGGTGCATCTGTCCTCCCGGGGATTTACAGGATCTTACGGAGACATCATTGGTGGTATTTCTCCAGCGATTTGAGGTGTCTACTATATATGTTATTTGTTGAAGTGTGGCATGCTGTGTATGCAAGCCTTTTTTTTTTATATATATATATATATATATACATACACACACTAGCGATTAAGATAGTGGCAAATAAACATTCCAAAAGTTGAAAAATTTGAAATCACTGGGATCTTTCAGCCTCTGGAAGTTTAGTCACCTATAACATAGTTTGCATTTTTTTTTAAGTAACCTACCATTCTACGGCCTAATTAATTTCCAATTTTTTTGTGTAATGGTCATTTGATAAACCCTAAGCAATTAAAAAGTTTTAAAATATGGGTCAAATATACCTGTACTGTAATTTACTAACCAATAATTGTTAAATATTCACACATCTCGTAAGCCACGTCAGCAGCTGCAAGTTGTGCATTTCGCATTGCAACTACAAAAGTCAGTAGGGGGCAAACTTTTACACAGAGTGGCACATTATTGGCCAACCTCCATAAACTGACAAATCCCTTGAGTATCAACCTATCTTTCTAAATTTCTGTAGATTTAATTTGCCATGCTGAATCTTAATAAATAAAATAAATAAATAAATAAATAAATAAATAAATAAATAAATAAATAAATAAATAAATAATAATTGTAAATCATATAACATTCACAAAAGTGCTTAAACTGTGAATTAATATAAACATTGGGAAATATTCTTTGTATTAAACTCTAGTCGATTGCAAAAATAAATTGAATTTCCAAAGGCATTATCAACTGCAAGAACAAATCTTTATTTCCTGAAAGTCAACTGAATCCCAAAACATTGGTTCCATAGCTTAACTTCATTCCATCTTTTTCTATATGAAGTGCTTTATGAAGTGCTTTTTTTTGTTTGAGTAACTATTATATAAATGTCATCACTGGAAAATGTTCAAACTATGGTAATATTCTGAGATGAGTGCCTGTATTACTATGTACAACAACTCATTCCTCTGGTAATGGGAAAAGACAGTGCTGCTGTGATACCAGGAAATTGCACAACCATTTTGTATTGTTGAGTGCTCTCCTGACAGCTTTGCATGTAAATGCACTTTATGAAGGGGTTCTGAGCACACCGATCACTCCTTGGTCTGTTTTGTGGTAGCTGATGGTAGGGACAACAGTGAGAGACTATACTTAGCCTCATAAGGGAAGCATTAATATGGGTTTAAGCTCCTGATTGCTGTGCAATGTCCCTGTTAGAAATAATGTCTGTAGGGACTTTGGGTAAGGAAGGCTCAGATTTGTTAGTGGTGGTCCCACCCCTTCCTCACAGTCAGACAACCGGTTGACACTGTCCAAGCTCCCACACGAAGATAGAGGCTGCTTACTAAAGTTTTATAACCAATTGGCTTTTTATAACAATCCAACAGCTTTGTGGTCACTTTTACTGATGCCAGCTTTTTATTTCCAAATTTTTGAAACTGAATTCAATCTGCTATGGTGGGATTTGAACTTGAGTTCAGTAAAATAACCACTACACAAATAGGATTCTAGCATTAGTCACCATATCTTTTCTTGAAGAGGGAGAGAGAAAATTGAATTAAAATACTATTTGAAATGCCCTATAGGTGTCTCAATTAAAATGTTGGTATTGACAAATTATAACATCATTTAGAAGATCACATCACCCTGATTACATTTGTCATCTTCCTCTCAACTATCTAAAATGTTATTTTCCAAATGCCATTAATGCATTTGAATATTTTTGCTTTTTAAATTTTGTTTTTAGAAACTTTGTTTTTCTAACCATTATTTTAACATTAAAGATCTGCCCACTAGTTTTTATGACCCCAAGTTTCCACATGATTTGCTCCTGATTTTTAGGAGCAACTGGTGGAGAACGTCGTATCTTAGAAATCGCAATTCTCCACATTTAATTTTTCTGCAGTTCTATTCAGGTAGAACAGTTTCACTTTTGAACAGAATTTTTTTTTCAAAAGGGGGCGTGTCCGGCCACTGACTCCTGATTTGAAAGTTTCCACAGTGAAAACGTACTCCAAACTAACTTAGAATGGAGCAAGTGAAGATTTTTGTAGGCTTGAAAAAACCTTGTCTACACATTAAAAAATCAGGCGCAGGTTACAAATTAGGCGTCGGGAATGAGGTGGGGGGCGGGGAAGGGAAGTCATTACATTCTACAATAAATCCTTAGTTATACTTATACAAATATTATACAAATAAATCCAACCTGAATAAAAATTTATAAGCAAAGAAAAGATTAAATAAACCATGTTCCTACCTGTGTGAAAGTGCTTCAGGCAGGCCTTTCAGGCAGCGGTTTGCCGTCGGGACTGACCGACGGCAGGGAGAAGGCTGCAGGAAGCCTCAGTGCTGATCATGGAAGGGCAATGTGGTTTTATTAAAAAATGTTAAAAATTGAACAGCTACAAAGAATTTGAATAGTCTCAAACAAGTGCATGTGTCGCGTTTATCACAGTCTATCTTTAATTACAGAATGCACTCCCTCACCCTCGCACACAGAAATATCAAGAAAATTAAAATACAAGCCTTTGCAAGGGTTCAATAAACAAATGTTCACTTTTTCTGCAGCACTTTTTAAAATGGCCGAGTGCCAATGTTTCCTTCACACTGCGCGTGCGCAAACGCTCCAACGCGCACGCGCAGGGTTGCCGGCACGAAAAAAACTCATTTAAATTGTACCCGCCCCCTCCTACTTACAAAATCGGCGCGAGTGGTAGGCTCCGCCCCCTGGGCGCCACGCCAAGCAGACATCGAGCTGCAAAGCGCTCGAGAATAGCGCGGTTTTTTTCGGGCGCCATTTTCGGCGCGAAAAACGGGCGCCCAGCTCGGAGGGGCACCTGTTTTGCCACGTGTGGAAACTTGGGGCCATTATATTTTAACTGATGTTATAGCTGACCAACTGAAATGGTAAATACATTATTTTAAAAGCCTTTTTTTTTTATTCAACAGGCAGTGGCTTCCGAAATCCAAAATGGTTCCACTTGGTATTGATGAAACCATAGACAAAATAAAAATGATGGAAGGCCGAACTTCTTCCATTCGGAAATCTGTTCGCATTGCTTTTGATCGGGCAGTGCTCCATCGAAGCAAAGTCCAAGGTGAACAAACCAGTGACTTTAGTGACATTGATTGAAAATGTGTCAAGCGTGGGAGATATACCCATCTAGCTTGTAGTTAAAACCAAGAAAGCTTTACAGAACCATTTCTCAATTCTTAAAGAATGTACTTTACTTTCCACTGTTGTCTCAATCATTGTTCCAGTAGTTGTGCTTAGAGAAACGATGGCACCTGCTGATTCACTGCCAGCTGTAATTATGTTTTTTGTACATCATTTTCTTTCTTGTAAACATACAAACTTTCCACTGTAATTTTTTGGCAGAATTAACTTGTTCATAGTGTTTATAGGTTTTGGGGAAAATGCTGTAAATACTTGTACATTGCTCCACATCCTAAATTATTCTGTTAGTCAAAATTGGTTACAATCTGTTTCTGGTACTTTTTTTTTATATAATCTGTATGTTCTGTAACTTATTAAATAAAAATAGAAAAAACTTGTTGATGTAACCAAGTACCATACAGCAGGTAGTTTTGGTGCAGAATACGCTGAAAAGTTAATGGTCAAAATCAAGATAACTTTAAATGGTGTGCAATAGAGCAGTAAAATGAACTTTTGTATTTCTCTTACCAAAAGAAGCTTTGATTCTCAAGTTTGTTATACATTTTAGGTTGGGTTGTGTTTCATAATATTAAAAATCAAACACATGCTTGTTTATCAGAATAACGTTTCCCCTCAGTGTACTTCTATCACTCTAGGTTTTATTCAAAAACTCCCTTTAAAAAGTTCGCTTTTCAACAATTTTAACTGGTGCTAATTATAATTGTAATGCCAACCAATGCATGTGAAAAGACTTATAATACCTATCTTACCCAGAAAGCAAAGTACCTTTCACTTTCACAATTTAAAAAAATCATATACTTTATACTATCAAAAACCATAGATTTATCACATCTGAACAATTTGAAGATGAGAGAAGCAGAGCATTCTAATACTGTTCTGTGGATGGGTTAGTTTAAAGAGTGCATCCTATTACTGTGGTAGGTGGGTGAGAGTTTATTTTTCTTTAACCTATTTTTATTTTTCCTCTTGCCCAGTCTGGCTGAAGTCTTGACCTTGAACTTGCTAGCTTAGTGCAATATTAAATGAACACCTTGCCTTCTGTATCGCTGCTTTAAGTTTGATTCAATTCATGGTGCTGAAAAAATGATTTACCAAAATATAGCATTATCCTTAAATAGCATTTAAAGTAATATTTCTAAAATACTTAGAGAAGGAATGTTAAAAGGGAAACTGGCGTGCAGGTTTGATTTGGGGTATTTATGAAATGCAGCTTTTTTCCCCAAGGTTACCCCCAAAAAATTGTCACTTACTGCCCAGAATACCTGATGCTGGAGTGCTTGTTGTACTAAGTGGTTTTGTAGCCTGTGTATAATTGTATATGAATTCACTTCAAACTTGTAACTTTTTTTACTTTGTGAGGGGTATTTTAATATTACATTTCTTTTCTGCTGTGATTTACTATGGGACCTGTACACAATTTTTTAAAGAATTTGTGCCTGCATTTGTGTTTTTTAATTTATTGTAGAAAGTGTACAGATTTGCTTTGTAGTAACTTTTATAAGCAGCTGAACTGGTTTGAAACTGAAATTTGTAAAGTGTTATAACTATAGAACAAATGTTTGGTTCACCACAGGCACATCAGTTTAAAACTGTACTTTGGGAAGGAATAAATGTGCTGCAATTTGTTTGTTGCATATTCCCTAAATTATGCTTTCATAACTTTTTTGTGTTCAGTGATTGTCGAGGTGTATAGGGTATTTGTAACAGCAAGACTCTGCCAACATTGGGGAAGCTGGCTAGCAGTTGAATTTTTTTGAATGCATTTTGTATGGTGAAATGTGTGTTTGTAAATTGAATGAGTATTTTATTGATAAAAGTTGTTGTATAAACATTTTCTTTTGGACAAAGAATGAAGGTAGGACAGGTTACAAGTACTGTTTTTTTTTTTAAATCTTATGATTTAAAAGTAAAACCATATTTAAATTCTGCGAACCATAAAATAATCCCTAATGACTGATGGAAGTAAAATAACTTTGTTGCCTAAATATTTCAGGACTTGCTAAATTAGGGTCACAAGCTGAAAACATTGTCACTGTTGCAAAGCTTTCTAAGGATTCTCTAACCTAAAGAAATGGATGGTGTTATACCACAAAAGCATTTGTATAGTGATCCGTGTCCTAACAATCGCGCTCTACTCTGAACTCCTACACGGCAAGCGAGCCCCAGGTAGGCAGAGGAAACATTTCAAGGATCCCCTCAAAGCTTCCTTGATAAAGTGCAACATCCCTGCCGACACCTTGGAATCCCTGACCAAAGACTGCCCTGAGTGGAGGAAGAGCATCCGGGAAGGCGCTGAGCACCTTGAGTCTCATTGCCGAGAGGATGTAGCAAACGATCACTGGGAGGGGAAGGAGCGTGCGGCAAACCAGACTCCCCACCCTTCAACGTTTGTCCCACCTGTGATGGAAACTAGAATTCCTGTATTGGACTGTACAGTCACCTGAGAACTCACTTTTGAGATGGAAGCAAGTCTTCCTCGATTTCGAGGGACTGCTTACGATGATAAAATAATCTACTCAGTTTCCAAACAAGCCTGCTTCTTTGGGGCCTCAGCTCTGCTTTTGTGCACTCACTGCATAACTGGAAAGCTAACTTAGTAGCACTCCTCTAACATTTCTGTACTGCTAATTTTGCCTCCGGTGTCAGCTGTGACTCAGCAGTAGCACTCTTGCCCGAGTCACAAGGTTGTGGGCTCAACTCCAGGGATTTGAGCACAACATTAAGGCTGACAGTTCAGTGCAATACAGGTTAGATGTTAAACTGAGGCCTAGTTAGTTCTAGTAGGTTATGAAGATTTCTTGATAGATTACTGGATAAATGCACAGATCAGAAGAGTACTAGGACCTACACATCAGGTAGATGTTGAGATTAACTTATCTCTAGTCTTCCAGAAAATCAGGATTGAGTGCAAACCAATATGGTGGGTATATTGTGTTTAATTGGAGTTTAGGACAAAATACAACACACTAGTTATACAGCAAAAACATGACTGTGACCAGTAGCTGCCGTGCAGGAACAGTTCTCCTTTTCTCTCGTGTGTGTGTGTGTGTGTGTGTGTGTGTGTCTCTTTCTCTTGAACTACCCAAGAGTGTTAGACTGAAGTCAGCATGGTATCCACCCCTGAGAGCTCTCTGCTCCACTCTGAGCTAAGGCCTCAGTATTTTATTCTCTTTTTGGGATGGGCCGGAGTTAGAATATGGGCAGGACCATTTAACTTTGAGGCGCCTAATGGTATGTTGAGTTCTTTGTCTAAACTTGCAGATGAAGACCCTCAAGGTATCCTATGCTTTTCCCTCATGTCTGTCTTGTTTATACATTTTGAAGGCTAATCTATCTGGATTCTTATTTCGTCAGTCATGGCCACCCTGATGCAGCCATTGAGTGTACAAGGCACAGCTTTGTGCCATTTAATCATAGGCTCAAACTGGAGATGTCTTACTCAACCAGCTGCCCTCCAAACTATCCCCCTTAATCTAACATGCTGTTCCATCCTGAGATGATACCTTAACACACATATTCCTTCTATTCTATGTCCATTTATACTAATTAACTTTTACATATCTTTGCAAGCAGTCTGTTAAAGGAAGTTCCAGTAAGACACAACTTATACCCTTTATTTATACAACTTATTAACCCCTTGTCTTGAGCAAAAGCATTAAATCATTTAAACACTTATTTACGTCAGTTTCATTTGCATAACCATACATTTTTAGTTACCTCACCTCAGTTGGCATGGCACTCCAGTTTGCTATCTAATGACATGGTGGAGGGGATTGTGTGTGAATATCTGGGATTGGGTTTGGCTATAATACTCCTCACTCAACTGCCAGATAGACTGCTGATGTCCACTGATAGGCCTTTGTATAAAGAACGGATTGCTTGGATAAGGTACTGGAGGACATTAATGGCAGAAACACAGGCTGATAGAGCCATACAAAAAAAAACAAGGAATTATGGGGTATAGAATATAAAAGCCGCAAGGTAGTTTTGTCGATTCTGATTTGATGTATTCCTGGATATTTGAACGTGTGATGTTGGATCTCATGGCATTTGATCACATGACACTGCTCATGTGATACTTAATCCTATCATCCTCACAGGCAATCCCTTGGAGTCTAGGATGACTTGCTTCCACATTAAAAGAGTTCTCCGATGACTAAGTCCAATGTGGGAACTACAGTCTCTGTTGCAGGTTGGACAGACGGTGGTTGAAAGGATGTTGGTTGAAGTGCCGGTTTATTGAAGTGCTTGGGTTGTCATGCACTACTTCCGCCGTCTGCACTTGGTCTCCGCTTGCACCTGGCGAAGAGACTCGAGGTGTTCGGCATATTCCCGGGATATTCTCTCCCACTTTGAGCGATCTTGCGCCAGGAGTTCCCAGGTGTCGGTGGCGATGTTGAACTTCAAGGAGGCCTTGAGGGTGTCCTTGAAGCATTTCCTCTGCCCACCTGGGGCTCATTTGCTGTGTCGCAACTCCGAGTAGAGCGCTTGCTTTGGGAGTCTCGTATCGGACTTACGGTTGATGTGGCCTGTCCATCGGAGCTGAATGAGCATTTTTGATGCTGAGGATGTTGGCCTGGGTGAGAACACTGATGGTGCGCCAATCTTGCCAATAGATCTGCAGGATCTTCGGAGGCAGTGTTGGTGGTACTTCTCCAGTGCTTTGATGTGCCTGCTGTATATAGTCCATGTCTTAGAAGCATATATGAGGGCAGTTATAACTACTGCTCTTTACACCATGAGCTTTGTGCTGGTTTTAAGGTTCTGGTCTTCAAACACACACTTCCTTAGGTGACCAAAGGCTGCGCTGGCACACTGAAGGCTGTGTTGGATCTTGTCATCGATGTCTGCCCTTGTTGACAGTAGACCCCTGAGGTATGGAAAATGATCCACGTTGTCCCAAGGCCTCATCATGGATTTTGATAATCGGGGGGCAGTGCTGTGTGACGGGGGCACATTGATAGAGCACCTTTATTTTACAGATGTTTAGTGTAAGGCTCATGCTCTCGTATGCTACGGTGAAGGTGTTGGCTATGGTTTGAAGTTCGTCCTCCGAGTGAGTGCAGACGCAAGTGTTATCTTATAATTCGATGATGCAGGATGTCACAACCTTGGATCTGGTTGGAAGGCGACGGAGGTTGAACAGTTCCCCGTTTTATAGATTAGCTACACTCCAGTGGAAAGCTTACTGATGGTGAGATGTAGCATTGCAGTCAGGAAGATCGAGAAGAGCGTTGGTGCAATGATGTAGCGTTGTTTCACCCCAGTTCGTACATGAATTGGGTCTGTAGTGGATCCGTTGGTCAGGATCATGGCTTGCATATCATTATGAAGCAAGCGGAGGATGGTAACAAATTTTTGAGGACAGCCGAATTTGAAGAGTACGCTCCATAATCCCTCACAGTTGACTATGTCAAAGGCCTTTGTAAGGTCAAAGAGGTTGGTGTTCCCTGCAGTTCTCTTGAATTTGTCGCGCGGTGAAGATCATGTGCTTTGTGTACCTTAGTGGGTGGAATCTACAGTGCGACTGGGAGGAGCTCTTCTGCCACAGGGAGAAGGCGGTTGAGGAGGATTCTTGCAATGACTTTCCCTGTGGTAGACAGCAGGGAAATTCCTCTGTAGTTACCGCAATCGGATTTGCCCCTTTCTTGAAGATGGTCCCGATTATGGCATCTGAGATCCCCTGGCATGCTCTCCTTCCAAATAAGAGAAATGACCTCATGTATTGATGCCAAGAGTGCTTCTTCACCATGTTTTAGTGCTTTGGCGGGGATTCCATCTATTCCTGCAGCCTTGTTCTTCAGTTGTTGAATGTCCTTTTCAACCTCATGTAGGGTTGGGGTTGTACTGAGATGGTGGCGCGTAGCATGCTATGGGATGGAGTCGAATACATTCACATCGAAGACAGTCTTGGTTAAGAAGATCTTCAAAGTGCTCCTTCCAGCCAGCACTGACTGCCTCTCTGTCCTTGATGAGTACCTCTCTGTTCTTTGACTGCAGTGGGGTAGGACCTTGGGTGCTTGGGCCGTGGGTGGTCTTTGCTGCACTGAAAAATCTACGCATGTCGTGGTTGTCTAGTTGCTGGATCTCCTGCGCTTTCTCCACCCACCATCTGTTCTTTAGGTCGTGAGTTTTTTGTTGGACTTTGGCCTTCAGACCACTGTAGATCTGCTTTCTTGCTCTCGAGTTGTCTTGTTTCCAATTCGAGAATGTCTTGCGCTTGCAGCTTATTAACTCCTGGATCTCCTGGTCATTCTCGTCGAACCAATCTTGGTGTTTCCTGGTCGAGTGACCAAGCGTCTCCTCACAGGTCTTAATTATGGAGGCCTTGAGGGCAGACCAGGTGCCATGAGCACTCTGCGTCTCTGGATTACTTTGAGTGACCAGGCTGATAGAGTGCTGGTTGAATAGCGCTTTCTTAGCATGGTCTCTTGAGTGCTCCAGCGTTGATTTACCTGCGGCTTTGTTTCTGTTGCTGCCACTATTTTTAAGCAACATTGATGGGCATCACCGAGCAGAATAGGTTGGGGTCCATCCAGCACTTGTCAGCTCCTCTCACGGCATGGGTGATGCGCACGTCCTTGCAGTCTCTCACTTGGACGATGCCGGTGCTTGGATCGAGGGTGTTGTCATGAAGATTTGTACTTGTCTTTTTGATGGAGCAAGGTGTTGGTTATGACAAGGCCATGTTCTAAGCATTTCATCAGCAGGAGGTTACTGTTGCAGTTGGTTTTCCTTACCTCCTCTCTGCCGATCACATCTCCTCACAGGCCTGTGTCCTTTCCAACTGTGGCGTCAAAGTCACCAAGGAGGATCAGCTTGTCGCCCGTTGGTACTCGAGACAGGGATTCTTCAAGGCTGGAGTAGAATTCCTCTTTGATCTTGTCTGTAGCTTCCAGTGTTGGGGCGTACGCACTGATGACCGTAGCGCACTGGTTCCGGGCTTGGTTGAGCCGAGCAGTCATGAGTCGTTCGTTTATCTCACAAGGGGAGTCTCTGAGATGGCCGACGAGTTCATTTTTCATGGCGAAGCCCATCCCATGGAGGCGGCATTTTTCTTCTAGTTTACCTCTCCGGACGAACGTGTAACTACCACCTTGTTCCTAGAGCTGGCCTTCCCCTTCCTGCTGGGTCTCGCTTAGGGCGGCGATGTCTATGTCAAATCATCTGAGTTCCCGGGCAATGATGCCAGTGTCACATTCCAGTCTGTTGTTGGGATTGTCCATGAGCGTCCTGACATTCCAGCTCCCAAACTTCATTTTAAATGGTGGAAGATGCCTGCGGGTGAATTCTTTTAACGTGGGATGGCCATTGCACACCAGCTACCATACTGGCTTGACAGAGCAAGGTCCAGTGGCAAGGGGATCTGAGACGACTGGAGACCAGGTTCCGTTGCCTTAGCCTAGTACATACAAACATACAAGCATCCTCCTACCCACAGGGCCTCTCACCCTGGAATTCCTAGGACGCTTCTCGTTGATCCCTTTCTCCGCACCTTGCAGCTTCCGATCTCTGTTCCTCCTGCTCCTGAGTCCCGACCCCTCCACTGGGCTCTACCACACTCCAAGATATGCAGCCAATCAGCTACTTGGATTCTGCTGATGTCTAATTTTGTCACTCACTTTGGATTTGTGGCTCCTTCGCGACCTTTATTGATTCTGCTACTGCGGTGACTAGCTGTGAGCCCAACACTCGCGATGAATCCTATATTGGCTGCCGGTCTGGCAACGAGTCTCTTCTAAATTTCTCATCCTTGTTTTCAAATCCCTCTATACACTCCTCCCTATCTCTCTAACCTCCTCTGGCCCTATACCCCTCCCAAGGTCCTTATGCTCCAATTCTGGCCTCTTCTGTATCCCCAATTTTCATTGTTCCACTGTTGGTGACCATGCCTTCAGCTATTTAGGCCCTATCTTTGGAATTCCCTCCCTTGGCCTCTCTACTTCTCTGTCCTCCTTTAAGACGCTCTTTCAAACCTGTCTCTTTGAGCAAACTTTTGGTTACTTGTTCTAATATCCCCTTATGTGGCTCTTTGTCAAACTGGTAAGACTCCTGTGAACCGCCTTGGGATGTTTTGCTGCGTTAAACAAGATGTACATAAATGCAAGTTGTTGTTGTGTAATTGTGTGATATTTGTCCACTATTTGCAAACGTTACTGCTTTTTCTTAGTTGAGTGTCTCCTTTTCACCTTGGCTCGAAAAATATTTGACTTTGTTTTGTAATGAGATGAATTGCAACATAATTTATAAATCGAAGAATACAAAATTAAGGATAGGTAATATTTAAATAAAAACTTCTGTGATGTATCTGCAGTATCGACCAGTGAGAAACACCAAGTAAATGGCACCAATGCAACAAAATCATCATGGATATAAGTATTTTCTAACTAACGTTTTCATAAATCTTATGACTTTTTAACCTCCAATAATGAAAAAGCAGCAGCTAAATTGGAGTTGTCTTCCTTTGGTGTCCAGTACAGCCTTCTCCTGATTCTCCTTGATGGCGACTGCAGCTGCTGCTAGCCCCCGGCCGAAGGTCCTCCACTCACTCGGCCCGCTGCTATCCCAGGCTGAAGGTCTTCACACATAAGACAGCGAGAGGTACTCTTGGCTCATAGGGAAGCAACAGTAATCTCTAATAAAGGTGGAACATTACATTGAATTTTAAAAAAATCCCACCACAAATCTTTTCTGTTTTTATGGCGTATTGGAGTGCTTAGGTGGAAAATACATCATTTATATTAAATATTCCCGCCACAAATCTTTTATGTTTTAATGGAGTGTTGGGAGTGCTTAGGTGGACAATAATACTAAGTTGTTCATGGATCCAGACTGGCTGAGGGTCAGTGATATATGCACCAGGGTACTTGGTTGCATGTATCAGTGACCCAGAACAAGCAGGATTCATAAACACCTTAGTACTGGAACCTGCCCCTGTATCATTTAAACCAATAGGTTGCAAGGGGTGAGGCCATTTTACATGTCGAATCCGGTTATCCTGTAATATTAGTGCAGCATTAAAAAATTAAGTGCAAGAGTCAGGTTAAAAGTCCAAAATTAAAATGTTTATTAAACATTTGTATAGCACAGTTATAATTAACTTAACATTACTTATCTTTAAACCTTCATAACTTTCAAAACTTTGTTCAAAATTATGGCAAACTTTACAAAGAACAATCAACTAAAGCAACCAAAAAGCAAACAAGCCACCTATCCTCCTTAGCGCTGTGCGACAATCCTGCCCCAGTAAGTGCCGCTACCCCTGAGCATGCCCGTAGTTGCAGACTTCTGCTTCTTGCCCCCTACCCCCAGAACCCCAGGTGTAGTCTTGTTTCTTTTCCGGCGTGGCGTTTATTGCTGCTGGGCTACAACAGGGACAGAGCCAAAATGTGTCATTGTGGAATGCTCAGGTTTCTCTTTGTAGTCAACCTCAGCCTCAGGATCAACCCTTAATTTTGGTGTGGAGTGGAAAGCAATCCTCGCATTAAGGCCAGCCTGGGCGAGCCCCCATATTGCTGAAATTACCTCGTTCAACTGTCCCGAAAGTCTTTCAACCTGTAAGTCCCCCCAACTCTGCCCTCACCCCACCAAAGGCTTCTAGGAGCAATCGAGATTGTTGGATGCTCTCCCCGCTCATCCCCACAAGATGTCCTATGTTCTCAGAGTCCAGTGTTTCTGCATCAGGTCTGGAGTTCGCCCTCCTATGACGTCTCGCAGGTGTGGCTTGCTGCGACACACTTGTACCTGCAGCCTTAGACGTCACCTAGAAAAATCCTCTCTCTTGATTTAGTTATGAAAGGGTTTGGAATCCTCGAGGGGTTCAGCACCTCCAAATCCAGAGTAACCATCTCGTCATCTATGAATTCTTGCTGCCCATCATTCTCCTGAATTGGAATATCTGGCGTGGCGTTTCCTTGAACATTCTCTCCTTCAACTTCAGGTGCACCTTCTGTCCCCTCCTGATGCTCAACCTCTGCGAAAGAAAAGATTGATGCTTGGTTAGCAGCATTGAGGAAGGAGAAGTGTAGGAAGCACACGCAGTACATAACATTTAGCCAACCCAGACTGTGCAATTTGCAGGGCTTACCCTCAAATGAAAAACTGGGCCCAGCTTCCGCATTGATTGTTGGTCTTCTGTGACATTTAATCATTGACGCTATCCTCTGCTCAACAGCTGTTAGTTGCAGCCTACTTGCCGGACCTCCTCCAGTTTGTGATGGTTCTCGGTTGATCTGCGACACCATCTTCTGCAAAGATGAAAATGGAACTTTTTAATAGAGGGTCCTTCTGAACACATGTGCACACACACACACACACACATGGATCACATTTACAGATGTTATTGCAGTGCATAAATAAACATATATTTAAAAGCCCAAATAAATGTAAGTTTAGCATATTACAGTCATGCTTATCCGAGGTCCTGCCACTTTTTCAGCTACGTACCAGTTTCGGGGTCATGGACATTCCATTAAAATCGACTGCGGCCTGGTGCTAAAGTTTTGCGAGTGCAGACGGTTTAAGCTTATTTTTACCGAAGCTCCCCTTGTTCTCAAGAACTCCCCATCTGCTCTCAATTAAGTCTACCAGGGGCTCAATTTCTTTTGCGAGAAATCTCTTCGCCCTTACGGTTTCTCCTTCTCTGTCCCTGGCCCTTTCGCCTTCTCTGCGCCTTCCATTGCAGCTATCTTGTGATCGAAGCTGTATTTCCTACCTGCGAAACTACCTCTGCCACCAATGGATTCTCAATGCTGATCCACATAGTACCCACACGTGCTTTTTGTTAATATTTTCAACTGTGCATGTGCAAATGGTTATTTTTTTTTTCTTGTGCACATGTGCAACGCGCATGCCCAGTGGGTTTAAAAGAAATGTTTTTGAGCACGGTGTGACGTGCAATTTGCTGCCCGTTTGTTTTCAGTGCATGTGCTGTGCGATTTCAGTGCACATTGGAGGCTCTGCCCTGCAGATTCGGATTGGGTAGTGCCGGCACCAGAGGGTGTACATGTGGTGAGAAAACTGCATTTTTATTTTCAGTGCTGAGCGGCCGAAAAAAAACGGGCGTCCAGGTAAGTGAGCGCCATTTTTTTTCTTTAGGGAAACTTGGACCCATAGTATGTTATAATAATAAATTAAACCAAACCTAATTCAATTCACTAACTCCCACTCCCCATAATTGAAACCTGGTGATGGAAAAACATACAATGGTGTACAGTACAGGTTTGACAGGAACTGCCATTCTTCCAATGGCCTGGTTTGTCCACTCTGGCTCCTCTCCATCCTTCAGTCACTGACCAACCACTGGTCACATTTGAAGGACACATCATCTGCTTCCCCTCCTCACCTTGCTCTTGCAGATCTTGATGATCCAATCACAAATGTTGCAGGCTGGACTGGTAAATAGACAGAGAAGAGTGTTGAATTTCTTAGGCAGCAAATTTCCTTGTGGCTGGTTGTGTTCCACACTGTAACTTCGTTAGAAGTGCAAGGTTATCAAGCTGTGAAGAAAATCCAGGCTGATTCTGAGAGGTGGGAAATGGCTGAGACAGTCAGGCAGCTTCCTCAAGCAGGTATGATGGGGGTGTAATTGCAAGTCACGCTGCTAAGGTTTGCTGGCATAAAGTTCTGCGAGCTGCGGGTGTAAAGTACTTTTCTCCTGGGTAGCTAGCAGCAGTGCCTAGGAGAACAACCAGCAATTCTGGGAGACTCCTGAGCAAATCCAAAGGGTTGGCAACCCTACCTGTAGTAAGTATTTTTCATCAGCAAGTTGTCTGGCACTATACATATCCATGTTTTAAGTCATTCACCACCGATGTCTATGTCATTGCCTCCACTGTGTCTCAGCTTCCAGAAAGATAGCAGATGTCATCATTACTGTAATTTTACAAGGTAAGTGGGAACTGTAGCAATCTGCAGTGAATGAGTCAGTGACATTGAGCCAGGCCTGTTTCTGGGTCAGATATGGTTTTATCACCGATAAAGTGCAGCACTATATGCTGACATGCAAGTGAGGAAGACTCGAGTTTATACTACAAAAGAGACCCTGTTTCCATGATACGTGTAGTGGTCAAAGTTGTTCAAGCATGGACATGAAAATGTTGTGCACAGTACCTGACAAAGAAAGGCACAGAGCAGAAACCTTGTCCTATGAGGAGGAAAGAGAACAATCAGCTTCAACCAGAATATGAACACTCTTTCGAATATGAGTTAAGATCAGCATTGTCAGAGGTCACAGAATGGAAATCGGGGGAAAACTCTCCACTGGCTGGAGTCATACTTAGCACAAAGGAAGATGGTTGTGGTTGTTGGAGGTCAATCATCCCAACCCCAGTACATAGCTACAGGAATTCCTCAGTGCAGTGTCTTAAGCCCAACCATCTTCAGCTGCTTCATCAATGACCTTCCCTCCATGATAAGTCAGAAATGGTAATGTTCACTGATGATTGCACAATGATCAGTTCCATTCGCAACTACTCAGAAAATGAAGCAGTCCATGCCCGCATGCAGCAAGATCTGGATGACATTCAAGTTTGGGCTGATGTGGCAAGTTACGCACCATGTAAGTGCCAGGCAATGACCATCTCCAACAAGCAAGAGTCTAACCACCTCCCTTTGATATTCAACGGCTTTACCATTGCTGAATCCCCCACGATCAACATCCTGGGGGTCACCATTGTGTCAACAAGAGCGGGTCAGAGGCTGGGTATTTTGTGACAAGTGTCACACCTCCTGACTCCCCAAAGCTTTTCCACCATCTACAAGGCACAAGTTAGGTGTGTGATGGAATATTCTCTATTGTGTTCCTAACACAGATGAGACTGCACACAGGGAGGTTAAAGTAACAGTGATCTCAGTCTTTATTAAGACACTCCAGAGTGCAGAACAGACCTTAGGGGCCGGCTTATATACAGTGCTCCCAAGGGATGCTGGGATCCCTTGGAACTTCAGGGGATGCACTCCCTGGTGGCGGAACATGGGAGTGCATGCTTTACAGATACACAACATTACTCCCCCCCCAAAGTCAAAGTGAAAACTATTTACAAGGTGAGGCGGTCGGGAGCCTTTCTTTCCCTGGTGGACCGACTCGGTACAAATGTCTGTTCTGGTGTGTTGGCTGTGCCCTCACTGGTCTGGCGTGTTGTTGGCCCTGCAGGGCTGCTGAGTGAGCCTGGCCTTGCTGGGCTGTTGGGCGTGATGGGTTTGATTTCCTGGTCCGGGGTGGTGTCGTTGATTCTTTGGGTGTGTGTTGTGGGCTCGAAAAAGATGGTGTCTGCTGTGGGTTGTTCAGGGCAGTCTGTGAACCGCAGCCTCGTTTGGTCCAGCTACTTTCTGCAAATTTGTCCACTGTCTAGTTTGACTACAAACACTCTACACCCTTCTTTAGCTATCACCGTGCCCGCAATCCACTTGGGACCATGTCCATAGTTTAGCACATACACAGGGTCATTCAGATCAATTTCCCGTGACACAGTGGCGCGACCATCGTTTACATTTTGTTGCTGCCGCCTGCTCTCTACCTGATCATGCAGGTTGGGGTGAACCAGCGAGAGTCTGGTTTTAAGTGTCCTTTTCATGAGTAGCTCAGCCGGGGGCACCCCTGGGAGCGAGTGGAGTCTCGTGTGGTAGCTGAGCAGTACTCGGGACAGGCGGGTTTGGAGTGAGCCTTCTGTGACTCGTTTCAGGCTCTGTTTGATTGTTTGTATTGCCCGCTCTGCCTGCCCATTGGAGACTGGTTTAAACGGGGCTGAGGTGACATGTTTGATCCATTGCGGGTCATGAATTCTTTAAATTCGGCACTGGTGAAACATGGCCCGTTGTCACTGACCAGTATGTCAGGCAGGCCGTGGGTGGCAAACATGGCCCTCAGGCTTTCAATGGTGGCGGTGGCGGTGCTTCCCGACATTATTTCACATTCAATCCATTTTGAAAAAGCATCCACCACCACCAGGAACATTTTACCGAGAAACGGGCCTGCATAGTCGACATGGATCCTCGACCATGGTCTGAAGGGCCAGGACCACAAACTTAGTGGTGCCTCTCTGGGCGCGTTGCTCAACTGAGCACACATGCTGCATTACCGTACACAGGACTCTAAATCAGAGTCGATACCGGGCCACCACACGTGGGATCTGGCTATCGCTTTCATCATTATTATACACGGGTGTGTGCTGTGGAGATCCGAGATGAACGTCTCCCTGCCCTTTTTGGGTAGCACTACGCGGTTACCCCACAACAGGCAGTCTGCCTGAATGGACAGCTCGTCCTTTCGCCGCTGGAACGGCTTGATTAGCTCTTGCATTTCAACGGAGATGCTGGCCCAGCTTTCATGCAGTAAACAGTTTTTTACTAGGGACAGCAGAGGATCTTGGCTGGTCCAAGTCCTAATCTGGCGGGCTGTGACAGGTGATTTATCATTTTCAAACACTTCCATGACCATCAACAAGTCTACGGGCTGCGCCACCATCAACAGGTTTGCAGGCTGTGCCATTTTCACTCCCGTGGTGGGCAATGATAGCCGACTGAGAGCATCCGCACAATTCTCGGTGCCTGGCCTGTGGCAGATGGTATAGTTATACGCTGATAGCGCGAGTGCCCACCTTTTTATGTGGGCTGAGGCATTAGTATTTATCCCCTTGTTTTCAGCAAACAGGGATGTGAGGGGTTTGTGATCGATTTCCAGCTCAAATTTGAGGCCAAACAGGTACTGATGCATTTTCTTTACCCCGAACACACACGTTAATGCCTCTTTCTCAATCATGCTGTAGGCCCTCTCGGCCTTAGACAAGCTCCTGGAGGCATAGACGACAGGTTTGCAATTTCCCCGCAACGTTAGCTTTTTGTAATACACACCCGTCTCCGTACGACGACGCATCACATGCTAGCACAAGTCTTTTACATGGGTTATACAATACAAGCAGCTTGTTGGAGCATAAAATGTTTCTGGCTTTCTCAAAAGCAATTACTTGTTTTTTTCCCCATACCCAGTTCTCACCTTTCCGCAATAACACATATAGGGGCTCTAAAAGGGTGCTTAACCCCGGTAGAAAGTTACCAAAATAGTTGAGGAGTCCCAGGAATGACCGCAGCTCCGTGACGTTCTGTGGCCTGGGCGTGTTCCTGACAACCTCTGTCTTGGCATCTGTGGGCCAAATGCCATCCATCGCGATCTTTCTCCCCAAAAACTCCACTTCTGTTGCCATGAAGACGCATTTCGACCTCTTCAGCCGCAGCCCTACACAATCCAGTCGCTGGAGGACCTCCTCCAGGTTTTGTAGGTGCTCGACGGTGTCCCGACCCGTGACCAATATGTCGTCCTGAAAAACCACCATGCATGGTACCGACTTGAGTAGGCTCTCCGTGTTTCTCTGGAAGATCGCTGCAGCCGACCGAATTCCAAACGGGCATCTGTTGTAGATGAACAGGGTCTTGTGCGTATTGATGCAGGTGAGGCCCTTCAAAGATTCCTCCAGCTCCTGCGTCATGTAGGCTGAAGTCAGGTCGAGCTTGGCGAAGGTCTTGTCTCCTGCCAGCGTCGTAAATAAGTCGTCTGCCTTAGGTAGTGGGTATTGGTCCTGTAACGAGAAACGATTAATAGTTACTTTATAATCGCCGCAAATCCTGACCATGCCATCACTTTTGAGTACTGGAAAAATTGGGCTGGCCCACTCACTGAATTCCACTGGGGAGATGATGCCCTCGCATTGCAGCCTGTCCAGCTCGATTTCCACTCTCTCCCTCATCATGTGAGGTACCGCTCGTGCTTTTTGGTGAATGGGTCATGCCTCTGGGACCAAGTGGATCTGCACCTTCGCCCTGGAAAAGTTTCCAATGCCTGGCTCAAAAAGGGAAGGAAATTTGTTAAGAACCTGGGTACATGAGGCCTCATCGACATGTGATAGCGCTCGGATGTCATCCCAATTCCAGCGGATTTTGCCCAGCCAGCTCCTTCCAAGCAGTGTGGGACCATCGCCCGGGACAATCCAGAGTGGCAGTTCGTGCACCGAGCCCTCATAGGTGACCTTGACCATGGCGCTGCCCAGGACAGTGATAAGCTCTTTGGTTTACGTTCTGAGTTTCATGTGGATGGGGCTCAGGGCTGATCTGAGTGCCTTGTTGCACCACAGTCGCCCAACCATCTTTTTACTCATGATGGATTGGCTAGCGCCAGTGTCCAGTTCCATGGCTACGGGTAAGCCATTCAATTTTACATTTAGCATTATAGGTGGGCAGTTCATCAAAAATATGTGCACCTCATGTATTTAAGCATCTGCCTCCTCTTTCTGAGGCTCGAAATTGCTTTGATCCACCATGGACCAATCTTCCTCTGCCATGTGGTGGTTAGCAGGTTTTGCAGAGCTTGCAGCTTGTTGGAGGTGCCCCATTGTTCCACAGCTCTTGCAAACATACCCTTTGAAGCGGCATGAATCAGCTGAATGGAAGCCTCCAGATGCCAACAAGGTGTGAATTGCCTGGCATTCATCCTTTGTTGGGGATTCTGAGTCATCTGGGTCACCTAAGGCTTGCTGGCAATTGCAGACTCATAGTTTCTGCCCTGCACATTTCTGCTCACAAACACAGTTCCAGTTAATTTATGAACATTGCTTGCACTTGTGTGCTGAGAGATTTGTTTGGTGTTATCACTGGTGGACATAAACGCCTGTGCTAGCGCAATGGCCTTATTGAGGGTCGATGTCTCTACAGTCAAAAGTTTTCATAGGATGGTCTTGTGGCCAATGCCCAGTACAAAAAAGTCTCTGAGCATTTGCTCCAGGTAGCCACCAAACTCACATTGTCCTGCGAGTCGCCTTAGCTCAGCGACGTAGCTCGCCACTTCCTGACCTTCAGATCGCTGGCACGTGTAGAACCGATACCTCGCCATCAGCACATTCTCCCTCAGGTTAAGATGCTCCCGAACCAGTGTACACAGCTCCTCATACGACATATCTGTGCATTTCACCAGAGCCAGAAGATTCTTCATGAGGCTGTAGGTCGGTGCCCCGCAGACGGTGAGGAGGACTGCTCTCCTTTTTGCAGTGCTTTCTTCTCCGTCCAGCTCGTTGACTACAAAGTAGTGGTCTAGCCGTTCGACATAGGCTTCCCAGTTCTCACCCGCCGAGAACTTCTCCACGATGCCCACAATTTGCTGCATCTTTGCATTGGATTTGTATAGTTGTCGCCAGTTATTGTGTACCTAACACAGATGAGACTGCACACAGGGAGGTTAAAGTAACAGTGACCTCAGTCTTTATTAAGGCACTCCAGAGTGCGTAACAGGCCTTAGGGGCCAGCTTATATACAGTGCTCCCAGGGGATGCACTCCCTGATGACAGAACATGGGAGTGCATGCTTTACAGATACACAACACTCTCCACTTGCCTGGATGAATGTAGCTCCAACAACACTCAAGAAGCTCGATACTATCCAGGGCAAAGCAGCCCGCTTGATTGGCATCCCATCCATCACCTTCAATATTCACTCCCTCCACCACTGACGTACTGTGGCTGCAGTGTGTACCATCTATGAGATGCACTGCAGCAACTCACCACAGCCTCTTCGGCAGCACCTCTCAAACCCATGACCTCTACCACCTAGAAGGTCAAGGGCAGCAGGTGCATGGGCATGCCACCACCTGCAAGTTCCCCTCCAAGTTACACATTATCCTGACTTGGAAATATATCGCCGTTCCTTTATCGTCACTGGGTCAAAATCCTGGAACTGCCTCCCTAAGAGCACTGTGGGAGTACCTTCACCACAAGGACTGCAGCGGTTCAAGAAGGTGGCTCACCACCACCTTCTCAAGGGCAATTAAGGGTGGGCAATCCATGCTAGCTTTGCCAGCGACTAATAAAAAGAAAGAGGCCACACAAATGTCTCCAAATTGCATTGGAGGGTGGCAGAAGCCTTGAGAAGAGTCATGTAATAGTGGGCTTAATAATATAACGTTTCCGGCACCGAGGTGATGAGTAGGGCCCAGACAATGTGGATTGGCTGCATAACCACGACAGCCAGAGTACTGGTCATGCGCGAGACACTGCTCCCAGGCCACCAGCAGCAGCAGCCAGGACTCCCGATCAAAGTGGGAGGGTTAGCAACCCCACTGAGAGATAATGATGCTGTATAGAATCTTGCATCCTCAGTTACAGTACTGTATGCAGAATTGGGCTTCACAGTACAGAAAAGATATTGAGGCTTTGGAGAGGGTACAATGCAGATTCACCAGGATGCTGCCTGATATGAGGAAATACAAATAATGATGAAAGATTTGAAAATGTGGGGGTTTTTGCAGTAGAACAGCAGATATGGTGCATTATGATAGAATTGTTTAAAATTAAGAAATGAGGGAACAGGGTAGATAGAAGCAGACTATTTCTGGTAGTTGAGGGGTCTAGGATGAGGGACAAGATTAAATGAAAGTGATGTAGAACAGACAGCAAAAGGAACTTATTTAAAGAGTAGGGAGGCTATAGAATTCACTTTGTGGGTTACTGGTTTAGGCAGAAATAATATCAGTATTCAAGATTAAATTCGATAGATGGACGAAAGGAAAGGGGATAAATAGATATGAGAACAGGGCAGAGAAATGTGATTGGAACTATTAGCTCGGTGGAGAGTAAATGGCGACACAGATGGATTGGCCCAAAAGGCCTCTTTACCGTATGGTAACTTGTATAGGGAAGGGGCAGGAAATACATTGTACTTAATATCCTGGTCCCCATCTACAGATCCCTCCATGGCCTTGCCTATCTACAGCCGTGACCTTCTCCAGCCTTGTGCACTCTTGGTTTTCTGACTGGACCTCTGTGCATTCACTTTCCCTCTACATTTGCTACCAAGACCTTCAGCCATAACAGTCCTACTCCCTCCCTAAATCCATCCTCTTTACTTCTGACTACACCTCCAAAAACTTTAAGAAAGCCCATCTCTTTGACAAATCTTTTGGTCACCTCTCTTAACTATCAAAAGCTTGGCATCCATCCCTTTTTTCCTCAGTGAAGTGCTTTGGGGTGTTTTATCTACATTAAAAGTATTATATGCAAGTTGTTTTAAGCTTTCAAAGTAAGGGGCATAAAAATTCGAATGCGACACGAAAGCCAACGCGGCTGTGGGTTAATGGCCACCAAAAGTGGTGGCACCAGTTGAACTGAAAAATTGGGGCTGGGCACTAATGATTATTAGCCCAGCGCTAAACTCACTGTGTAACGCTCTCCTGTTGGCAATCGTTCCAGCATCAGGCCCCAATGTGGTGTCCAAAAGTAGTGTTGCAGCTTCGAACAGCCTCTGAAAGTGAGGCTGATTTTGCAAAGCTTTGTTGGATCTTAAAAGGGCAATGCCTTCTGAAATGATAAAAAATAAAAATGTAAAAATATGCAGTTTTCAGCCCTTACAGCTCAACTACCTTCTGGGGGGAAAAAAATCATCATTAAAAAGAATTCCCAACTGGGAGTATTCATTTCTTAAAGCTGAATTCCATTCTGCACCTATAAAGAATGGGAAAGATGCTTCAGCAAGTGTACAGCAAGCCAGGGAAGGGGCACCCAGGGTCTCACACGCAGCACTCCAGCTTTGTGCAGGGGGTCAACACTGCAAGAGAGGTCCTCAAACCACAGGGGCCAGGAGGCTCGCCAGAAGGAAAGTTGTGGGAACACATCTCCAAGGCTGTCACTGCCAGGAGTGTAGCCTCAGTGCCCAAAGAAGCTTCATGACTTCAGACCAGCGGTCAAGGTCAGTGAATGCATCTTCAAAACCCGTCTCTTACCAACTGCATCACTAGCCTCACATGCACAACTTACCCACCCCACTCCTACAATTGCTCACCTACTAACAATCTGCACCATTCACAAGGCACATCTCCCATTCCTAGCCTCACCTCACACCCTTGGAGGAGACGGTGCTGGCCATCCTCAGCAGGGGCTTGGCTGAGTGCTTGGCCAACGGTGGGGCAGAAAGGATAAAAGATGCTAGTATCCTCATACGTTATCCTCCTTCTGACATGCATCTCATGTTTTCCCTCCATCCCATCATCACAACTCCCCCCTTGAGCCTTCCTCATTTCATACACCCAAGAAATGCAGCTTGCCCAGCCAGTGGTGGAGGAGGAGGGAGGAGGAGGGAGAAGGAGACGGAGAAGGAGAAACACTGTCACTTGATTTGACACTCCCAGCCACCCAGCTCCTCAAGGTTGTCTGAAAGGCCATTTGCAGTGTTCCCACTGAAAGTCAGCAGCCTTCCACCAGTCATGCTGCGGCCACTGGGGTAGCACTGTGTGGTAAGAGTAGGATAGGCAAAGGCAGACACTAAGAGAATGAATAAGAGTGATGAGTTGATTTCTTGATGTCTTTTTGGATGGATAAAGTTAGATTGGAAAGTTTGCTTTGTGATGGCTTTTATTTCAGCATCGTGACCAAGAGGACGCTGTGATGGTCAGTAACAGAGAGAAGGTAAGGTCTGGGACAAATGTGGAAAGGAGAATTGGAGTTGTGGGCACAGGTATCCATCCTGGATATCTTGGTCAGAAAGGGGCTGTCCGGATTGCATCCTTCCTTCTGCTTCTTCGGCATCTTCCTCTTCTGTGCCTTCCTCTTCCCTCTGTGAGCAGATGCTGTCAATCTGAAATAAAAGCATAAAATGCTGGAAATACTCAACAGGTCAGGCAACATCTCGACCCGAGACGTGAATTCTGTTTCTTTCTCCTCGGATGTTGCCTGGCCTGCTGAGTATTTCCAGCATTTTCTGTCTTCTCAGAGGCCTTCCAATACCATCCGAGGCTTGCAAGCATCCAGCAGCACTCCCTGCACACTTAAAAACAACTTTTAACGTGTATTGCACCAAGCCACTACTTCAACAGAATCAAAAAAATCTAGTCCAGAAACTTATACGGAAACTCACCTGAAAGATGTGTGTGTCCCTTTAAGAGGTGCTGACAGTGCCTCTGTCAGTCTGCTGAATGCTGGGTTTTCATGGCGAGCTTAGGACCCAACGCTGAACTCAGTGCTAAGGTCCAAGTTCGCTGAGGTGACGTTAATTCGGCGGTGCATGCGCGACTGGCGTCACTTTCTCTTAGTTTACATTTCCAGGGCCAACACTGCGCAGTGCTAAGGCCCTCACCAAAATGGCGGTCGGCGAGTTCAGCACCACAGAAGGACTCCAGCATGGCGGCTGCCATTTTTAGACCGGCTCGCCCAGTGACTTGTGGCGGTAAATGGGCCAATTTCTAAGTCAAAGGGTTCTCTTAATCCATTCTGAATTGTTTGTTTTTACATTTACAGCAGACCTTTTGTTCCTGTCTTGCAATATTTTCATCTCTGCAACAGGTTCATTGTAGTTTACAATGTTTTCTCTGTGCCGTCTTTGAAACTTGGCTTGACCCATATGAAAAACATGTTCATGATTAGTGGAGGTTTAGTTCAAATACAGTTCAAGGACATACTGATAGGAGGGACTTGTTCAAACAACGGAATTCATAATCAATTCAGTAGCAAGTGTACCTAGAAGAAGGAGATTAGAATATAAAATGCTGGATGGAATTACAAATTAAAATTGTACCTATGAATTTATAGCTGTAAATTAGACCTTCAATAAGGATTAAAACGATAATACTTAGATTAGTAAAAAGAACTCGATTAAGGAATGATGCTTTAATATACAATATAGACAGGTATTGGGTATAATGGTTAATCTCATCAACACAGTGGCAGGCACACACTCAAAAAGACAATCTATATTGGGATGTTTGCAATGGGTTTGCTTATACTGCTCATGTTATGTCAATCCTTAAAGTAAATTTAATAACAAAATGAATTATAAAGGGAATACATTTATGACGATTTATTAAAACCTCTATTGACTTTGTGGTAGCACTGACACCTGCCAAATTTCTTGTGAACTTCAGTTTTATTAAAAAAACAATTATCGCTTGGAATTTACATTTGAAATGACGAAACACTCTCCCAATTTGTAAACATTCTGACAATATAATTGCAGGGCATAAATATAAGTTTTATGCAAAATTAATAGTTTAATTTTTACCAAGTGGGTCAGACTTTCTGGATTGATTTTCCTTGTGGTTTTAACCTTTTTTTTTCCTGTGAATCTTATGCTCATGAAGATGAGGGAGGTTAGTGCTGGCAAATAGAACTCTTTCCACTTGGGGCATCTAATATCCTCATCAAGCCGTCTCAGGTTAGGTATAGCATGATAAGATGCAGAGTAATGCTCCCTTTGCTCAGACTCAACAATAGGGATGATTTCCTCTGTGGATTATGTAGAGCAAAGAATGGGTTTATGATTTTGATCCAGATACTTAACTGAGGTAATCTTCCACCAGTGTGCCTTAGACCAAAGTCTCACCATTCTATTTCCCTTGCCAACTATCCTATGGCTCTTCTACATGAGATTGTAAATTACAAAAACTTGCATTTATATAGTGCTTTTTAACATAGAAAAAGCCACAAGTCACTCAACAAAAGCATTAAGAAAATGTGAAATCAAAGGAAAAATTAAGAGTGGTGACCAAAAGAATGGTTAAAGAGGTGGGTTTTAAGGAGGGTCTAGTCTGAGAAGTGGGAGGTGGTGGGCTCAAGGAGGGAATTCCAGAAAGTGGGGCCTAAGCAGCTGAAAGCTCAGTCACCAATGGTGGGGCGAAGAGAAGGGGATGCAAAAAAGGCCACAGTCAAAAGAATGGAAAGTTTGGGGGGAATTCGTAGGTTGAATGAGGTTACAAAGATAGGGTAGGTCATGGAGGGATTTGAACATGATGGAAATTTTATATTGAATGCAATGGGGGACTTGAAACCAATGTCATCATCATCATCATCATCATAGACAGTCCCTCGGAATCGAGGAAGACTTGCTTCCACTCTAAAAATGAGTTCTTCGGTGGCTGTGCAGTCCAATACAAGAACAGGTGGGACAGGTAGTCATTGAGGGAAGGAGTGGGTGGGATTAGCTTGCCGCACGCTAAGTCAGTGGGGATGTTGCACTTCATCAGGGAGACTTTGAAGATGTCCTTGTAACATTTCCGCTGCCCACCTTTGTCTCATTTGCCGTGAAGGAGTTCTGAGTAGAGCGCTTGCTTTGGGAGTCTCGTGTCTGGCATGCGAACTATGTGGCCTGCCCAGCGAAGCTGATCAAGTGTGGTCAGTGTTTTGATGCTGGGGATGTTGGCTTGGTTGAGGACACTAATGTTGGTGCATCTGTCCTCCCAGGATCTTGTGGAGACATTGTTGGTGGTATTTCTCCAGCAACTTGAGGTGTCTACTATACATGGTCCATGTTCCTGAGCTATGCAGGAGAGCGAGTATTACTACAGCCCTGTAGACCATGAGCTTGGTGGCAGTTTTGAGGGTCTGGTCTTCAAACACTCTTTTCTTTAGGCGGCCGAAGGCTGCACTTGCGCACTGGAGGCAGTGTTGAATCTCGTCGTCAATGCCTGCTCTTGTTGATAGGAGTCTCCTGAGATATGGGAAGTGGTCCACGTTGTTCAGGGCTGCGCCGTGGATCTTGATGACTGGGGACAGTGCTGTGCGGTAAAGATAGGCTGGTAGAGGACCTTTGTCTTGCTGATGTTTAGCATAAGGCCCATGCTTTTGTACGCCTCAGTAAATATGTCGACTATGTCCTGGAGTTCAGCCTCTGTATGTGCGCAGACGCAGGCGTCATCCGCGTACTGTAGCTCGACAGAGGTTGGGGTGGTCTTGGACCTGGCCTGGAGATGGTGAAGGTTGAACAGCTTCAGGTCAATGATGTCAGGGTGATGTTACAAAGGTGACAGTAGGCAGTCTTTGTGATGGAGAGGATTCTTAACATTCAACTGTCAACCTCCTTCCTTCTATGGTTCACAATGACCCGCTTCGAGTAAGCACGAGACACGTGATGGTGGAGTGTATGGAACGGACTTTATTGATATCCAGCATAGTTGACCGATCTAAACTGTACCCAGAGAGTGGCTTTTGATTTCTAGTTCCGCCTCTCGAGCCCTCCGAAGAACTGTTGAAAACCATGCTCCTTTATACACTATATTTTGCCTACATCTAAGGTACATGTCACAGATAAGATCACATGATATATCTGTTTCTGAATCCTTTGAAGACAGTCTATTCGCATAACCAGTTGTAGTCATTTATTTCAATGCTACTTTTCTGAAATAAACCTTCCTGACTTAACTGTTCTCGAATCTTTTGAAGAGTAGGCTTTATTAATCATTCTTTCCATACTTTTGTTAATGGATCCCTCTACCTATGTTGATTACATTAGCCATGACAGTTATACCTTAATCATTCATGCTTGATGACTGCCCAGTTACTTATTTTCTTCTACAAGCATTTCTCGTAGATAATATTCAGACATCAAAAGTAGAAGACAGGCCATACTTTCTTCTCATAGCACTTCGAAGCCATCCTGTATATATGAGAAAGACTGTTGTTCCAAAATACAAGGAAGTTTGCTTATTAACCCTTAACTCTCCAGGATGTCCAACAACAATATTGGGTCAGATGCTCAGTTCAAGATCAAACAGGACATGAGGCTGCAAGCAATCTCATTCAGTCTGTGATAGTGGTTATGGAAGGAGTTGGATTTGGTAGCAAAAGTATAGTTTCTGGCAAGGACTAAAGATCAGGGGCTAGAAATTTGGTTGGAGGGTTCCTAAGGTGCTAATGTTGGGCGGTCACTAAATTTAGCGGCGGAAAATTTTTAGTGACGGGAACAGCAAAATTCAGTTTTTATGCCCTGAGAGTGGAGTGTAGTACTAAGGGAAGCACTCCACACTTCTCTTTGGGCGCTAGGCCAGGTGCACAACTGAATATCCCATGCTAAAGAGTCAGCTTCATAGCTCTGTAAGAGAGGCTTCCCTGCAAAAAAAAATCGGAACAAAAAACTCGAACTCTCCCATTTCCAGTTTTAACAGAGGCAGGACGCAGGGGGAGGTGGGGCGACTAAATTGCTCCCAGGAGGTGTATCGCTCATTTAAATATTTTAATGAGGCTGCGTGCCTCACAATTTCTCTCCACTTAGGGTCTAACCCTGGTTGGCTGGTTGGGTTTCCCAGACCTTGGGAAACCTGCCAGCTAAAGCAAGGCGAAGACTGCTGTGTGGAAGAAGTGCCTTGTGGGTCAGGAGAAGCAGGAGTACTTCCCCTCCGCCTACCAAGCTAACCCCTCCACCCCCTGCAATCGTCCGTTCCCACCCCTACGATCAGAACCCCCGCAACAAACGGATACCGGCGATTCACTCTTTCCCCTCCGGTCGCGCTCACCCCCCCACTCCCTCCAAGCCACAATGCCCCCCTGAGCCATGGTCTCCACGCGACCTGGCTTTTCAAACCCCTCCCTCCCTCCTCAGCACTCCCTGACTGTAGCCTGCAATCTCCCCCCCACTGTTTTGATCTTTGCTGGCCATTCCGAATAACCCCCCAGCCCCTGCCGACCCTTACAATCTCCCCTCCTCACTCCCCACCACCTAGATACCAGCCTCCAATCTCACCCGGCCTTTCCGATCCCTCCCTCCCTCTGCTCCCCGGCTGCAGCCTCTGATCTCGCCCCAACCCTTTTGACCTCTCCCCTGACCCTTCCAATATCTTCTCCCGACACCAGACTCTAATCTCCCACCGATCCCTATCCTTTCCGATCCCTCCCTCCCTTCTCTTTACTCCTCGGCTGTGACCCCCGACCTCCCTCCGACCATACTGATCTTCCCCAGACCCTTTCAATTCCCTCCCCGCCGCCGACCCTTCCAATCTCTCCCTCTGACACCTGCCTCCGATCTCCCCCCCCCCCCACCTCACCAGCCTCCATACTACCCCTACTCCTGCGCCCTTTATTATCCCTCTCTCCCTTCCTCCTCTCCGCTCCCCTGCCTGGACCATAGGACTACCCGCCTGACAACCAGCCAGTCTCTCAATCTGGCTGCGGCCAAGAAACTGTTTGTTTTACATTCATCAGCGTGACTATGACTTACGGAAATAAAATTTATGTAGTGATAAACAGCTAAGGGCCTTAGCATTTTCACCAATCTCATTCAAAACAGTCATAAATAGAGTCTGTAGAGAGCCCCGGCCCAGGAGAGGTGTGAATCTGGGGCCCAGAAGAGGTGAGGGCCAGGGACAGCACGGGCCAGCCCACACTGCGATATATGTGCACGCTCGGTCTGTGCAGCAGAGCTGGTCTCCAGTTAGTTTTGGGTAATCCTTGCCACTGGGCAAGACCTAGCTCTGTCAAGCCCGTGTGGTGGCTGGTGTGCAATGGCCACCACACGTTAAAAAAATCTAAGCACAGGCATCTTCCACCCTTCATGATGTAGTTCGGGATCTGGAATATTAGATCCTTCATTGAAACACCCGTGAACTCATCCTGTTTTGGCGTGGAAGCAAGACATCCTCACTTCGAGGGACTGACTGCCTATGATGATATGATGATGATGATGATAAATATAGGCTTTATAAGGTGTGAAGCAGCTAGACTTTAATGCAGTGATATAAGATATGGGTTTGTCGGAATTTAAACTGGAAGTATAACCAACATTTCACCGCTTTATTGGATGAGAAGAAACCATAAAAACATAAAAGTACAGTTTGCAGCAGTGATGAATTTAGAAATTACTGAAGAGAAATGAGAGAGCTCAAGGCAGGAGCTATCCCCAGGAAAAGTGACTCTGTACTTCGTGGCTCAAAAAATGCGGTCAGCGGCGTAGCTACAGAGTGCGCTGCCAACCTGCAAACAGAATAGGAACTTACCTTTTGTGAGGCCCAGAATGGAGACTTGTCCTTTGGTGCTGCAGAGCTGTGCACAGTGTATGACATCAGTGAGCTCAGGAGAGCAGTGCATAGCCTATGTGTAAGGGAAGAAACTTCTCTTCTGTCTCTTCCATTGAAATTATATTTTAAAAAGTTCCACAAAGTTCCACAAACTTTTAAAAACTTTTATTTAAACCAGTACTTGGACTTATTTCGTATACCAGAAAATCTCCAGCAATGGCTTCTCTTCCCGTTCCCGCATCGTTACCTCTGGTGTCCCCCAAGGATCTGGCCTTGATCCCCTCTTAATTCTTATCTATATGCTGCTCCTTGGCGATATCATCCGAAAACACAGAGTCAGTTTCCACATGTACACAGACGATACCCAGCTCTACCTCTCCACCACATCTGTTGACCTCTGCTTGGTATCTAAATTGTCAGATGGCTTGTCCGACATCCAGTACTGGGTGAGCAGAAATTTTCTGCAATGAAATATTGGGAAGACCGAAGCCATTATCTCTGATTCCTGCCAAAAACTGCGTTCCCTAATCACTGACTCCATCCCTCTCCCCAGCATCAATCTGAGGCTGAACAAGACTGTTCGCAACCTGGGTGTCATATCAGTGGCATAACTAAAACCACCTTTTTCCATCTCTGTAACATTACCTGCCTCCATCCCTGCCTCAGCTCTTCTGCTGTTGAAACCCTCATTCATGCCTTTGTTACCTCTGGACTTGACTACTCCAACTCACTCCTAGCCGGCCTTCCACTTTCCACACTATGTAAACTTGAAGTCATCCAAAACTCAGCAGCCCGTGTACTAACCCGTACCAAGTCAAGATCACCCATCAATCCTGTGCTTTCTGACCTACATTGGCTCTCAGTTAAACAACGCCTCGATTTCAAAATTCTCATCTTTGTTTACAAATCACTCCATGGACTTGCCCCTCCCTATCTCTGTAATCTGGTTCAGCATCACAATCCCACAAGATGTCTACTCTCCTCAAACTCTGGCCTCTTGAACATCCCTCATTATAACTGCTCAACCATCGGTGGACGTGCCTTCAGCTGCCTGGGCCCTAAGCTCTGGAACTCCCTCCCTAAACCTCTCTGCCTCTTAACCTCTCTTTCCTCCTTTAAGATGCTTGTTAAAACCTACCTCTTTAAATAAGCTTTTGATCATCTGCCTTAATTTCTTCTGTGGCTCAGTGTCAAATTTATCTGTTTGTTTGTAACACTGTTTGAAGCACCTTGGGACATTTTACTACGTTAAAGGTGCTATATAAATAAAAGTTATTATTATTATCAGCATTTAAAAAAAAAATCCAATCTCACAATTTATCGGGCCCTCTGTTTTGATACTCAATAAAGGTCTAGCAATGTTTTATATCTCATACAAGTAATGTTGTTGAACTTCAGAAAGAGATTCCCAGCCATTTATTCAATATTAATTTTCAGGATTGAAATATATTTCAGACCTCATTTAGACTGTTAATAGACAAATTTATTTTTCTTGTTATAGATGAATGATATTGTTTGTTATGTTATTCATTTTTGAGTTGAAAGAGCAGAATTGGTCACTTAAATCTGATAAATGTTCACTTGATTTAACTTTCTTATTCAACTTCCCAAAGAATTAAAATTAAACTCAACTGACAAACAACATTTCCTTCACCAAACGTACACAATATATATACATGGATCTTCTTTTAAGATGTGAAACAGGCTCCTGAGCCTGCTTTCATTAACCGTAACATTCTGGACATAATTGCTGGGCAATTGAACATAAGAACATAAGAAATAGGAGCAGAAGTAGGCCATCTGGCCCCTCAAGCCTGCTCAGCCATTAAATAAGATCACAGCTGATCTGATCTTGGCCTCAACTCCACTTCCCTGCTCGCTCCCCATAACCCTTGACTCCCTTATCGCTCAAAAATCTGTCTATCTCCACCTTAAATATATTCAATGACCCAGCCTCCACAGCTCTCTGGGATACAGAATTCCAAAGATTTACCACCCTCTGATAAAAGAAATTCCTCTTCATTTTCGTTTTAAATGGGAAACCCCTTATTCTGAAACTATGTCCTAGTTGGTGGGCAATTAGCCCAACTTTGCACGCACAATTAGTTTTTCCACCATTGGTGTACCTTAACAGATTGCAAGTTTGGGTTTTAGCACATGTGGAAATCCCGAACTTGTGATATATTTCAAAGGCGGTATTGGCGTACTCTGAGAGTACGCCATCATACCCATTGCAAAATCTGCCCCAGTGTATTTTCTGATATTTTGAAGCCAATTGAAATTCTGCTTTTTAAAACCCCAAAAAGTTTATTCTGCAACGGTTACAGATATTTGGATATGAAAATAAAAGTAGTTATACAGACTTCAGTGTAATTATACAGGGTTCAGTAAGTCTGACCCGCGTTGCATGTTAATTTGTAAACTGAAATATTTTACAACACTCTCCTACAATAATTTTGCATTCTACACACTAAAACAAAATAGCTCGCAATTACCCAGTTCTGACAAAGGGTCATTGACCCGAAACGTTAACTCTGTTTCTTTCTCCACAGATGCTGCCTGACCTGCTGAGTATTGCCAGCATTTTCTGTTTTTATTTCACAATTGCATCTGTCCTTGTCACTGTCCAGGAGCAGGTACAGGATTATATGAATTGAAGACATGTTGATTTAACTATTTTTTACTTTTATTTATAAGTAGCTTAGGGATAAGGGTAAATCAATATCATTGAAACAAAACTGCAGAATGGAGTTCTGATGAGGAATCACATCCGAACATTAATCTTCACAATAAACTATAGTAACATTCTAAATATGGGGTTCTTATTGCAACTCTTTAAGTAAAACTCACCGCCATTACCATTAACTCCCTAAATCCTGATAATTCTGAAGTGCAGCGACAGGAATGCTTAAATTAAACCAGTTTGTATTCAAACCAGGGAACATCCTCCTATCTCAAAAATGTGGTTTGAAGAAAATAAACCTTTGCATTTGAAAATGTCAGACCTGCTCCAGAAAGTTGTTTTCAAGATAATTTTAAAAAGCTGAATTTTAGCACCTTGCTTCTTATGTTTCATTTATTTGAGGACAAACTGTAAACAAACACACCTGTAATTACAGCTCAACGAAATCATCGGCTCATCTGATAAAATATTGCTGCCTCCAGTTTGTGCAATAAACAGTGGGAGAAAATAACGTCTGATTGATTGCTACGAATAGCCTCAATCTCACCATTCAACTGAAATCACACCGATCCTGTCATGTTTGTAATCTTCATGTAACTGTAACCTTCATGTAACAACACTGTAAACTGTATACACCTAAGAAATGCACACCTTTTGACCACAGGGGGTGAACTTGTGGGAGACACTCCTCACCTGGTCATCCAGGTATATAAAGGGAGGTCCCACGCAGGGTCATCACTTCTTGGTCCTGTGAATAAAGGTTAAGGTCACAGAGTGACCTTGTCTGCAGAATGTGCCTCGTGTGAATTTATAGTAGTGTGTAAGGACACAACATTTGGCGAAGAGAAACGGGAATCAACGACTCACGAGAATGGCCACCGGTAGCACAGAGGAACGGTACTATGTTGGAACGATTTCATTGAGAGGCTCCAGCAGAGCTTTGTCACGAAGGACTGGCTGGGAGCGGCAGCGGTTGACAAGTGAAGGCGCATCTACTGACCAGCTGTGGGCCTAAGACGTACGCGCTGATGAAAGACCTGCTCGCACCCGAGAAGCCAGCGGACAAAACCTTTGAGGAGCTCAGCAAACTGATCGGTGAGCACCTCAAACCAGCGAGCAGTATACACATGGCCCGGCACCGATTCTATGCGCACCGACGTCAGGAAGGACAGAGCATACCGGACTTCGTTGTGGACCTTCGGCGCTTGGCCAGCCTCTGTAAGTTCACAGACGCCTGCAGGGGGGAGATGTTACGGAATTTCTTCATTGAGGGCATTGGTCATGCCGGGATTTTCAGAAAGCTAATTGAGACCAAGGACTTGACCTTGGAAGAAGCGGCGTTGATGGCTCAAACCTTCATGGCGGGGGAGGAGGAAACTAAGATGATATACGCGTGCAACTCTGCTTCCAACGTGGCGATGGAGCAGGGAGTTAACATTGTAAACATGACCCAGAACCCCACAGGCAAGCAAGGGCAATTCGACACCACCCAGGCAGTAACAGATGCTAGAGTGGGTCCTCAACAGAGACAATGGCAGGTTGACCTTTACACATCACAAGGGACAATACGTCCCGGGATGGGGCCATTGACACCCACTAACAGAGTGCTCGAGTAATCAAAGGGACAATCAGAGAGAAATGCCTGGAAACAGCTCTTTTGTTCACAACAATCTCAGCTCATGCTGGAGGTGTGGGGGCAGGCATGCTGCAAAAACCTGCAGGTTTCAACAATTCACCTGCAGAAATTGTAACTTCAGTGGACATTTAGCCAGAATGTGCAGGAAGCCTGCAGCGAGGCTAATTTACGAGGCAGATGAACCACAAGAGGGGCCTGCAAGGCAGGTTTATGCTTGGGACACAGCAATCGATGCTGAAGTTCAGCGGGTTCAGGTGGCAAACATCCACAGCTCATATACAAAAACGCCACCTATGATGATGAAAGTACTATTAAATGGCAACCCGATACGCATGGAGCTGGACACAGGGGCCAGCCAGTCACTTATGAGTGTCCAACAATTCGAGAAACTATGGCCACTCAGAGCTAGCAGACCCAAAGTAGAACGCATTGACACGCAATTAAGGATGTACACCAAAAAGATCATCCCAGTGCTAGGCAGTGCAATGTTGGTGGTCACACATAATGGATCAGAGAACCGGCTGCCACTCTGGATTGTCCCGGGAAATGGCCCTGCGCTTTTGGGGAGGAGCTGGCTAGCCGAGATGAACTGGAAATGGGGGGATGTGCACGCCATTTCATCTGTGGAGCAAAGTTCATGCTCACAGGTCCTACAGAAATTTGAATCACTATTTCAACCTGGTGTCGGTACTTTCAAAGGTACCAAAGTAGTGATACGCATCACCCCGGACGCCAGACCAGTGCACCATAAAGCCAGAGCTGTGCCGTATGTGATGCAAGAGAAAATTGAGAGTGAGTTGGACAGGTTGCTAAGAGAGGGCATAATTTTGTCCATTGAATTCAGCGACTGGGCAAGCCCCATCGTCCCTGTCCTAAAAACGGGTGGCTCAGTCAGGATCTGTGGCGACTGCAAGGCCACTATCAACCGAGTGTCACTACAAGACCAATACCCACATCCGAGAGCGGAGGATCTTTTTGCCATGCTGGCAGGCGGCAAGCTGTTCATCAAGTTGGACCTCACTTCAGCCTACATGACCCAGGAACTGGCCGAAGAATCCAAGCTACTGACCACCATCACCACGCACAAGGGGCTGTTTGTCTACAACAGGTGTCCATTTGGCATTCGTTCAGCAGCCGCTATCTTTCAAAGGAACATGGAAAGCCTGCTCAAATCCATCCCTGGAACAATCATATTTCAGGACGACATCCTTATCACGGGTCGAGACACCGAGGAACACCTCCACAACCTGGAGGAGGTGCTACGTCGACTGGACCGGGTAGGCCTGCAACTAAAGAAGTCCAAATGTGTGTTTTTGGTCCAAGAGGTCGAGTTTTGGACAGGAGGGTTGCCGCAGACGGGATCCGGCCGACCGAATCCAAAACGGAGGTGATTCGTAGCACGCCCAGGCCCGGCAACACATCGGAGTTGCGTTCATTTCTGGGACTCTTGAACTATTTCGGGAACTTTCTGCTGAACTTAAACACATTATTGGAACCGCTACACATGCTCCTGCGTAAGGGTTGCGATTGGTTTTGGGGGGACTGTCAGGAACGGGCTATCAATTGGGCGCGGAACCTGCTTTGTTCTAATAAGCTGTTGATCCTGTACAACCCTGTAAGAAATTGGTTTTGACATGTGATGCTTCATCCTATGGGGTTGGGTGCGTGTTGCAGCAGAGTAATGATGAGGGCCAACTCCAACCTGTGGCTTATGCCTCCAGGTCGCTCTCGCAAGCAGAAAGGGGATATGGAATGGCATGTGTCTACGGGGTGAAAAAGATGCACCAGTACCTCTTTGGCAGAAGGTTCGAGTTAGAAACAGACCACAAGCCATTAACATCCCTGTTGTCAGACAGCAAAGCTGTCAATGCCAATGCGTCAGCTCGCATACAGCGATGGGCTCTCACGCTGGCTGCGTATGACTACACCATACGGCACCGGCCAGGCACTGAAAATTGCACTGACGTGCTTAGCAGGCTTCCACTGGCCACCACTGAGGGGCAGCGGAGCAAAGCGCTGAGATGGTCATGGCTGTCGATGCTTTCGACAGCGCAGGCTCCCCCATCACAGCCCGCCAGATCAAAATCTGGACCAACAGAGATCCTCTCCTATCCTTGATTAAGAAATATGTCCTAACTGGGGATTGGGCGCCCGCACACGGAGCATGCCCTGAGGAGGTCAGACCGTTTCACAGATGGATGGATGAGCTCACCAGCTAAGCCGACTGCCTACTATGGGGCAGCCGGGTAGTCATGCCCCAGAAGGGAAGGGAAGCATTCATCAGGGAACTCCACAGTGAGCACCCAGGCATTGTGCTAATGAAGGCCATTGCCCGGTCACATGTATGGTGGCCAGGAATTGATTCAGACCTGGAACACTGTGTTTGCAGGTGCACGATGTGTACCCAGCTGGGCAATGCCCCCAGGGAGGCCCCACTCAGCCTGTGGCCCTGGCCCACCAAGCCATGGTCACGTATTCACATAGACTACGCGAGCCCGTTCATGGGAAAAATGTTCCTCATTGTTGTTGATGCGTACTCGAAATGGATCGAAATGAGAGTCTGCGTGCGGTCTTTCCGACCCACGGTTTGTCGGACATCGTGGTTAGCGACAACGGCCCGTGCTTCACTAGTTATGAATTCCGAGAGTTCATGTAGGATAATGGCATCAAACATGTCAGGACAGCACCGTTCAAGCCGGCTTCCAATGGCCAGGCGGAACGTGCGGTCCAAATCATAAAACAAGGCATGCTCTGGATTCAAGGACCCTTCCTTCAATGCCGCCGATCGCGCCTCCTGCTGGCCTATAGGTCCCGACCGCATTCGCTCACGGGAGTCCCGCCCGCGGAACTACTCATGAAACGCACCCTTAAAACTCGGCTATCCCACATTCATCCAGTCCTGTCAGACATTGTTGAGGGCAGGTACCAGTCCCAAAATGAGTGCCATGACCGTAACTCAAAGGGGAGATATATAGAAATCGACGACCCTGTATTTGTTCTTAATCACGCTTTGGGGCCCAATTGGCAAAGAGGGGAATAGGGTCATAGTGGTCAGACTTAACAATGGACAGATATGCCGCAAGCATCTGGACCAAGTAAAAATAAGGTTCAGCATGGACACTGAAGAACCTGAGGAAGATCATGAGATGCTGCCCACGCCAACGCCAGTGAACGAGCAGCAAGAACTTTCAGCAGCATGCACAGTCTCTTCGGCCAGCCCGGACGAGCAGGAATCACCACAGGTGACAGAGATGCATGTCAAGGTTCAACAACCAGAGCCCCAACTGCGGCGCTCCACGAAAGAGCGTCTACCGCCCGAAAGACTTAATCTTTGACCCCATAAGACGTTGGGGGGAGGTGATGTCATATTTGTAATCTTCATGTAACAACACTGTATACTGTATACACCTAAGAAACGCACACCTTGACCACAGGGGGTGAACTTGTGGGAGATACTCCTCAACTGGTCATCCAGGTATATAAAGGGAGGTCCCACGCAGGGTCAACACTTCTTGGTCCTGTGAATAAAGGTTAAGGTCACGGAGTGACCTTGTCTGCAGAATGTGCCTCGTGTGAATTTATAGTACTGTGTAAGGACACAACACATCCCAGTGGAAAAATATTTCAATTTAAAGAAACACGGCATGTTTATAGAAAAGGAGCTGGTGAACAGACAGGGCAGGAGAGATTTGACAGGAAAAGGCCATCTCCTAACCCAACAGGGTCACCTATTCTTTTCCAGTTAAAAGTACAAGTATAAGATGTTTTAAAGTACAACTTCTAAAAATCACAACCTCTAGTGCACGACTTGCATAACTGCAGCTATCACTACAGATATTACACTGCCTCTGCTGATCAATGTGAAGAGTTAGATCCAGGACATTAGCCTATCTCTCCCTTTCATGTATATACTGACCTGCTAGATATTTCCCATTTTTATTTCCAACTTCCATGCTGCCGGTTTTCTTTTTAGCCTCTTTATTAGATTGCCCGCCTACCGATACAAATGCTGAATAATGGGGGCAATTGGGAACAAATAATCTTATTTTTAGGGGTCATTAACCATGAGTCTCAATTAAAAGACACATTTTTGTTGTTTATTGGATATTCCACCAGCATGACTGTGGCCGTGCATACTCAAAATTACTTACTGAAATACAATTTGTGCAGAAATCTGTGATAAACAGCTAAGGACCATAGTCTTTTCCCCAATCTCATCCATATGCTAATTTTGGCAGAAATGCATCCAGGCCGTTAGAGAGCAACTGAAGCATGAAGATCAATCTTTCAGATAAATTTCATCAAAAGGCTTTGACTGAAGTGCCCTAATTATCTAAAGTCTTTGCTGTTCTTCAATCCAAGGAGCAATAGCTGGCTGATAAGTCAGCTAGTGTGCCTCAGTGTAAATGTAATGTGAAAATGCATTATTCTGTACATAAAAGAATGACCTCAGTCTCATTGTGAAGGGTGTTTCAATAACAGAAGTGAATACTGTTGCATGCTGCCAAGTTTTCTTTTAAAGGGTTACTTTCCAAGAGTTGCTTCACATCAATTTCTTGATTTACATGTTTCGACATTTTATTTTTGCAACAAACAAATATCACTTTTTTACAGGTCAATTATATTTGTAGTTGGGTATGGTAGCGTAATGGTGATGTTACTGGACTAGTAATCCAGAGGCCTGGATGAATGATTGGGGGGGGACATGAGTTCAAGTTCCACCACGGCAGCTGGGGAATTGACTCCAGACCCACAGCAATGTCATTGACTCTTAACTGGCCTCTGAAATGGCCTACCAGGTCACTCAGTTGTATAAGGCAGCAGCTCACCACCACCTTCTCAAGGGCAATTAGAGTTGGGCAATAAATGCTGGCCTCGCCAGCGATGCCCACATCCCAGGAATGAATTAAAAAAACACAATCTAGTCATTATAATTCTGAAATAAAGAATCTACTCAGACTCCATCGCATAATTTTTAAAACCACAATATTGTTTGCAAAAAATCGAAGTAAAGACAAACTTAGAGCAGTAATGATCTCTGTCAAAATATGATACTTAATGTGCATGTAAAATCTAATGGTAGATTTGAATGGCGGTGCAGGCTCGAAGGGCCGAATGGCCTATTCCTGCACCTATTTTCTATGTTTCTATGTTTCTATTATCAGTACTGCTCTCCATTGATGAGTTTCCAGCTTAATGTTAGCCGGTGTTTGAGTACCCCAGTCACTGAGGGTGTTTTAGATATGTCCATTTTTTGATTCTCTCTCACACGCACACCATAAAAGTAACAGGAGGAGGGAACAGGAATACATGTGGGCTGGCAGATAAATTTCAGACATCGAGAAGATCAAAGGCATCTAGTTCGAGGGAGAATGGAGGAGGAAATAATAAAATTGAGGCTGTGTCCAGCTTTCCCCAATTAATTCAATCCCAGTGTTGAAACAATTAGTGCACCATCAACTTGACAGGCCCTAGACAGTCTGCTCCTGAAGGTTATGAATTAATACAGCTCCCCAATAAGGCCCGTTTACAGTGGCCACGTGGCGGAGTCAGGCGGCAGCCGATTTCTGGTCGAATGGCCGCCGCAAGATAAATTCAGCTCAGGGATTTTTCTGGTGGTCCCCACTTTCGCCCCACTGCTGCCAACCGTGCGTGCGTGCATCATCAGTGCATGCACCGCCGAGACTCCTCCACCTCCCGCGAAATTTAGCGAGCAAAATCTTATTGCTGCCGAGTAGTGCCCCCGACAGCTTTTTCTGTCGGTGCACCTTGTATGCTCTCTCTCTGCCCTGGCTGTGTGGTGGCCATTAAAGGCGAGGGCCCGATGCTGCGGTCGGCATTTTTTTTTTGCCGGCCAACTTCCATGTCGGCCGGACTATTGTGCCTTTGGGTTTGGCTGGGCCGCTGACAGGCAGCCTGGCGCACCCCCTCTTGGGTGCCACGCAGCTAGCCCAGCCGAAACCCTCCCTGGTTGTCCAGTGTCCGATCACAACTGATGGCCGATTTTCTCGCCTTTAATGGAGGTGAGAGACACGGCGAAGCAGATGCGCAATGAGTGACAGCGGTGGAGGATCCGTCCCATCTCCACTTCCGCCCCTCACCAGTACTTACTGCCGCACTTCCGCCCCCTTTATGACCAACTTCCTGGCCCATTGAAAAAAACCAATGAGGTGAATTTCGCAATAGAGGGGACCGAAACGGTGGTAAAAACTCTTCAAAAAAGATAGGAGTGCCAGCTTTCTGGCAGGACTTAATTTCGGCCCCATAGTATCAGTGAAAAAAATGTCAAAATAGATTTATTTTAATGGTTCTTATGAAAACAACAGGGGCCTGAATTTGATGAAGGCCCCCACCCGCCTAAGTGCCGCCCAAAGGACTGCTGATGGCCACCAAGGTCCTTGACGGTACTTTGAGTGGGGTTTTCATCGCTGACGTCCCTCGAAGGTTGGCGGGCGGCAAATCTGTGACGTATGCCGCCAATCTGGAGCTTTCATTCTCGGCGGCAAAAGCGTTTGCCGCTAAAGTGCCACTGAGGATGGAGTCGGGCCCACAGTGGGTCGAAGTACTGAAAATTTAATCATCAGAAAAAAAAATATATCAGAAGACCTTCAGGGGACCCCATTGAGGTAAGTCGCTGTGAAAAAAAAAATTATAAAAAGTTCACTAACTTTTTTTTTAGGATCTTCCTACCTACCGTCAGGGACAGACCAGCCTCCAGCCAGCGGTCTACCCAGTTCTGGCACCGACTCCCACCCGCACCAATCTGGCAGCTCGGTGGGCAGGAGGTCACTCTGCCGTCCGCTGATGTCAGCGGGCAGTTCCCGGCGATTCTCCCCTCCCGCCCGCTCCAGCCCACCTCGGTAAGGTGATCAAAGTCGGGCCTCAAATTTACAATTTCACTAACCTCTTTATTAAAGTTAGAAGTATAGTACAGTATTGATAAATATCTCCATTTTCAGTAAAGTATCAATGACAGACCATTGTGTTAACATTGCCTGACTCTGATTCAGTGGTATTTCATTTAACTTGGAGCATCTAACTTGGTAGGCTTTTGTTTAATTCAAAAATATTTCAATTTTGGGTTGGACTTAAAAATGTTATGTTGATTTTGTCAAAGTTAAAATAGTGTAAATGTAATTGAGTATTTGAATCTCTTTAATTAACAAATACTTAAGTATTGATTCCTACAATTACATTGAATAATGTGAGAACCAAGCTGTGTTTTAGAATTAAGGCAATGAGTACAGTTTAGCATATTCAACAAATAAGAAAATGTTTAGATATTACTTAAAGCTATGGCATGTTTCACTTAATTATTAATTAGAGGATTCAGTAAAATCTAAAAAAATAAACAACTAGAACTTAGATTTTTCAACATTGTGTGGAAGGACGCTAAGGCAAAATACAGCCATTACATCGTAATAAGAATACTTTGATGTGTGCAGAATGGGCCACTTGCCCACTTTGCATGTGCTGGCAATAGTCCCAGCTCAAATATGATATCCAGCAATGGCAATTTTGTATGCTTTTAACAATGCACTAAAATTGCAGCTTAGATCAACAAAGTTGAGAGAGCACATATTTCATTAAAACAACTATTGGTATTCACTATGCTTGTTAGTGTTCTGTTCAGGGATATTTGTGTACTATATCTTTATTGTATTTTCCCACAGAAGCACATTGAGGATGGTCAGATTAGTTGAACTTGTGACTCCTGGCAGTTGTGAGTATGCTGGGACTTTTGATCTGCTCCTTGTGTATGTTACAAACTAATCACAGTTTGGAAACAAAACAACCATAATACCACTGCCTAATTTTAACTTGGTCTGGGACTTTTTTTTTAAGAAAGTGCACCCACAGATGAGTTTTGAATTCCAAATTCTCATTTTCAAATCTTTAAATCCCAAATTTGATTTGTACACCTCCCCTAAACTAGTTCCACATTTGTACATTGCTATTCCTGTGCTTTAAACCCCTGAAGCTATTCTCAGTTCAAAAGTTTACCCATAATATCTGAATTTGAATGGATTATTCAAAAATAGCTCTGTGGTTCTGTTAGGTCACACTATATTTACTTAATCTGTTCTGTTTTTAAAAAAAATCCAAGACCTTTCAGCTCCCTTTTCAGTTCAGTCTATAACACTTACTGAGAAAGAAGGGACAGAAAGGTAGAAACTGAACCTCTTTGTGCTGACTTTACACCTATAAAATGGGCTCAATTTCAGGACTAAGGTCTTGCACCCCAAGGATGCTTGAAAAATGTCCAAACCAAAATTGAGTTGGGCCATTTTCTAAGTACTCTGGCAGCTGCCTAAAACAGATGTTAGGTGCCTTACATATGTAAATGAGGAGCCTAACACCTGTTTTAGGTCCCCCCACAGAAATTGGGCAATAATTAGTGGGTCAGGTATCGGGCCTGGCCTACTTAGGAGTCTTCAGCGGCCACTCCAGCCTAAGTGGCAGCCAACAACTTAGGTCAGTTTTTTTCAATAAAACATTTTTTAAAAAGCTTTCCTGTGGAGCCAGGAGTGCTTCACAGTCCTCCTGATCATCACCCACTCCTCCACTCCGGTTTCTTCAATTTGGGCCACTGGCGGTGAGGCATGCGGCCTAATATTTTGCTGAGTAAAATGTGGGAGGTGCCTGCAGAGGCAGCAAGCACTGGCAGCTCGCACAAAAATTGAAGCTTAATTTTGTGTTGGCCTTGGGCCTCCTGGTTGGGAAGTGCACTTAACGACTCAACCCTCCAGGATTTCCCCGCGTCTCCATGAATTAACGACTAATCTCCAGGACCTTGCTACGAGCAACACAGGAGAAAAAACATAGGGGCAATAAAAAATTTTTTTTAAAAAGGGCCGGATTTTCGGCTTTTGGGGTTTTTCGGCGAAAATGGTCGCGATACATGAAAATTACCATTTTTGCTGCGCTATCATTTTTAGGCCGAACTTTCGGCCTTTGGGATCTGTGCCACAGTAAGGGAGGCATTCCACGATTATTCACGGTGAAAAACGCGAGTTTCGGCAACTTTAGTCCGGGACTGTTTGTGCTGCGAGAGAGTGGGGAAAACCCCCCCAAAAATCATTCCAAAAATATTTACAACACCCTTAACTAACTAATCGCTGCAAAAAAATTAAAAAATAAAAAATTTAACTTAACTTTTTTGCAGGTTTTCGTACTTATCGCTGCTGGCAGGTCTGCACTGACTGGTTTGACCTGTCGCTATTCTGGGCGCAGTGTACGGGCCAGGAGAGAGCTGAAACTCGATCACAAATGCAATCCGCGTCGTTGCACGTGGGTGCACCTCTCCAATGCGGTACTTGGAAGCGCCACCGCAAACAGGTACCCGAGGATCCTGCCCGGGCTTTGCGACCGGGTTTTCACCGCGGAGGGTCAAATCACGTTGAAAACCCGATCACAAACCTCTCAAAAATCCGGCCCAATGTTTTTGGACAACTTTGGTTTATTAGCCATAAAAATATCAGACGTGGGGAAAAAAAGGCTATTGACTGACAGTGAAGAATCATCCAATCTGGTAATGAAGAGCCTATTCACTTTCCGATTGGTGGTGCACCATGAGGATGGACATGTCAGGTGACCAACGGCGGGAGTGTGGGGGCGGGGTAAGTTGTAGGCAGGAGGTCATGTGATGAAACCTCGAGGAATTTTTCAACCAGAGTTGGCAGCCCTATGCACATGCGTAACACTGCTTCTAATCAGACAACTTTCTACCCCAAGAAATTAGGTTACATTTTAGGGGACTAACTTTGGTGGCCACCCATTTCTCGGTGGCCACCGGGCGGGAGGTCCGTTTTTGGCACCGGGTCCCGTTGGGAGCCAATATCGTCACCGTTGTGTGGGCGGCAGCAGGAGCATCAGTCGGCATCAGTCAGCGGGCAGGAGCGGGCAGGAGCGGGACTCGGCGGCAAACGTCATTCGAGTGCGTCAGGTGGAGGCCTCTCTACTCAAGTATTTTCGGACTCCACTGCGCATGTGTATGATTTTGCCATTTTTTTTTGTAGTTTTGTTGATGGGAGAGGAGAGAGGAGAGAGAGAAGAGAGTAGAGTGTAGAGGACAGAGGAGAGAGCAGAAAGTTGGAGGTTAGAGAGCAGAGGTGGCATTGGAGAGGGGGCAGTCTGAGTTGCAGAGGGTGCAGTGTGACAAATTTATACCCAGACTCTTGAGCAACCATTCCTCTCATCATAGAGGCTGAGTGGGCAGAAATCGTCAATGAAGATTGGCAAAACCAGACCCAGAGCTCCATGGTTCAATGAGCAAGATTTGGAGGAGCTAGTGACAGAGGTGGAGTGCAGGTACAGCGAACTCACCTGGGATGGGCGAGGCAAACCTCCACCAGCCCAATACCGATGTCTTTGGATGGACATAGGTCAGATGGTCAATGGGCAACATGGAGCGGGATGGCGACCAATGCCGCAAATGGTGGAATGATTTGGTGGCAGTAGCTAAAGTGAGCACAAATTTATTCGCCCCCTCCTGTCCAAGACCAAAAAGGTTGTGCGCGTGATGTGTGTGGGAGTGTGTGTGGGGCATGAGCAAAAGGGGTAAAGGCTGCAATGTTTCTTTGTGCAGAGAAAACAAGCAGCCAAACAAGCAAGCCTGAGTGCGACCGGGAGGGGACCCAGTAAATGTCGTTCAATTCACCAGGCTGGAGGAGCGTGCTTTGGCATTGGTGGGTCATTGCTGCATTCCAACCACTAAAGTTTCTGCAGATGCGGTGCTACCACAGGGTAAGGCTACACTCATCTCTGGTGTCAGTGATGCTCATGGCATGAAAGTACATGCAATGTGAAGGCACTTGCGGTTGTCGCCCATTATTGGTGTAGATATGTAGAGATGGAACTCCTTGTTGGCATAATGTGAGGTGGAACGGCTCACATCTCACTTTCACCACTACCACCCCACCCCCCTTCCACAGACTGAAATGTTGTCCTCCACTTGCAGATTCTGAGTCCAACACCACAGACCTGGAGAGACCATCGACCTCTGACCTTCACAGAAGTCGTCACACCCCAGCATCTCCCAACCCGACGTTCTCCACACCCGAGGACACCGGATCCTTCCTGCACCCCCAGCCCACATCACCCATGTCCACCGCTCCCACCTATGCCACCCAGGGCCAGGAAGAAGAGGAGAGAGAGGAGGGAGAAAAGAGGAGAGAGAGGAGGGAGAAGGGCCCATATTTGTACCCCTTTACCTGGAGGATCCGGAAGCGGCTGACATGAGCCTCCTGCCAAGTCAGCTAAGTGTGCGCAAAATCTCAGCGTTGGGCTCAGATTTCCTGGGGTTTCCAACAGACTCAACTCAAGCAAGCTCAAGCAAACGCAGAGGCCATGGCTCAAAGGTAAGCCAGGCCCCACCACCCAGCAGTAGCGAGCAAACACCTGCGATGCAGCACGGCTCACTCTAAGGAACCAGATGGTGCAGCTATCAACCACTGACGTGGAGGTAGGTCGCGAGATGCTGAAGACCATGGCTGGGATCGCTGGCAGCATTGCCACATTCACTCAGCAGCATGATCCAAGGATGGAGCGCCTCCTCACAGTGTTGGAGCACACAACAGAAAGCGTTGAGGCCAAAAGGCAGGAGATGGCTTCTGCAGGCGTGGTGCAAGCCCCCGACCCCATATCCTCGAGGCAGACTGATGAGGAGGAGCAGGAGATCCTGGCACCTTCGGTCCCGCGTTCTACATTCTCACTGATATACACAGGTCTGCAGACATTCCGCTGCCCTCCTGCATAACCTCCTCAACCAGAGGCAGTGAGGGGCAGGGGAGGGCCACTCCATCGTGTAGGCGTGGGGAGGAAGAGGAAATCGGGCATAGCTGCAAGGTGGGAGAAGAGAGGTGGTGGTGTGGGTAGAGGGGTGGGTGTTGCTTCCTCGTGTAAATATATGTATATGTTATAATGTTATGTAACGTTTGTCATTGTGCACTTGTAAATACACTCACATTGTTGACCCTCTGTTTGTGCGTGTGTCATTTTAACGTCATGTGTGGTGCATCTGCTTCATCAGGAATATCTTCCCATCCACATCTGACTGCAGTGTATAATGGGTCCTGTCATCAGGCCATCGCAAGACAACAATGAATGCAGGAAGGCTGCCATTCAATTACTCTAGTTTACTAAGTTGCAGGGCAGACCTTAAGGCTTGCACTTCAACCCTCTTTTTGCGAGGCCAAACATGGAGGAGTGCCACCCCTGAGATGACATGGTCATCAGTTACATTGCAGACAATTAATGAATCAGCTTGGATGTACAAAATGTGAGATGCTGAACACTTTTCAGTGACATAATCATTTTCCCTTTGCCATTGGCCATCTCAATGCAGGACATTCAGCAAGGTACCACAAAAAAGCCTCCATTAGCTTAAAGACATTTCAGTTGGTTTTATGACATCCAATTTAAACATCACCATCAGCAATAAAGTAATGCAACATTGACCTAACTTCTTTCCAGCAGTCCCACTGATATAGTGCAGAATCTGACTGGCTGCCGTGATGTGATGGCCACCAGCACTCCGTCCCAGCTGATGTATCAGAACTGCCCCATTGCACTCCACCGCTGTCTCCCTCCCTCCCAGCCGATCTGCGAGTCCTGTCCAACTGTCACCCAGCTCAGACCTGCTTTTCCAGAGCGGTCCTTCTGGTGGGCGGCAGTTCGACGGGAGGCCAGGAAAAATCATCAAAATGGCCGTGTACAGATATCTGGCATGGGCGGGCGGGCGGGACGATGTGACGTGGGCGGAACCCTTCCACACCAGGTTCCCACCGGGCGGAACCTCGACGACAGATGGGCGGTTCTGGAGGAATCGCCCAGAAAACGACCATTTCCAGCGGGACCTCGGTGGCTGCGGACGGGACACCGACGAAAGTCGGGCCCTAGGTGTTTATAAGAACTGATAACACAAATTAACACTCAAGCTTGAAGATTATTGTGAGTGATTTAATCATACAACTGCTTAATGCAATCATATGAAATTCCTCACTCTGCTGTTGCAATAGAGGAATTTAAATAATTTAAAATAAATGGATTATCATTGTTATTAAAATAGCAGAGAGAAGAATTTGGCTTGAATGATAACCTTGCTCACAATAATTTCCAGTCTTAAACTGATGGTCTTACTCAAAAAGGCCATGCGTAGCCAGTGTGGGAAATGCAAAAATCACACCATTAGGGTATGTACTTCTAAGATCAAAATGGGAAAATGCTGGAAACACTCAGCAGACTAATCTGCATCTCTAGAGAAAACACATGAGTTAACATTACAGGTGCAGACCATTCATTCTCTCCACAGATACTGACTGACCCGCTGAGTGTTCCCAGTATTTTCTCTTTTTGTTTTAAATTTCCACCTTCTGCAGTTTAAATTGTGCATCATTTCTAAATTTGAGCTTGTTATATTAGCAGAGTCGGGGGACTTTTACTTCACAAGTGGCAGTGCTATCTCTGACCTTGGGAACGTTTACTGCTGATACTGGATGCCCAAACTGGAAGAAAAGCATTTTATTCTCAAGCACCAACGTGCTTCATAATAATCAGGAGTGAGAGGGAGAGAGAAATAGAACAGATTTAAATAAATGTTGTGGTTCTAATATTTCCCTAAAGAATACTGTTTGGTGAATGCAGCAATACACAATCCTGTTTTCTAAAGAGAAGAGAACTCATTAATGGGGTCAACTTTGTTCAAGTGAGTCACGAGGGATATTGCCCACACAGACCTTCTAGTGTGAATTGAGTGTCATCCACTGCAAGTACTGATCCTTTCAGCACTGAAGGTTTTACTGCTTTTTAAACTACTAGAAGGTATTGTCAGTGTTTTCAGATGAAGTCTATTTGAACAGTAAAGATCTTTTATAAATGCCACAGGTTTCTTTGAGTTAAAATAACCGCTGATTATTTTGATCAGTTAGAAATAGAACCTGCTGCTCCAAAAGGGCATTGGTGATATTTTACTGTTAACATGGCATATTCATTTCATTAATCACTTTTTTTGCGACACTATCTTTTACCTGCAAGGTTATAGAAGCTGACAGTGACACATTGAGTCTGCATGAGACCCGTGTGTAGTTAATTAACTACATGAGTCTACTACTTTATTACCTGTCATCCTAAAATTAGCATGGGGGAAAACCATTAATTTATGCTATATTCAATTGTATATTTTATTATAGTGTTCATGCTAAAGATTCAATGTGGTCACATTGATAATAATTAGATAGCCAATTCGATATCAATTGTAATAAATAAGATCAATATTCAATGGATGTTTAACCTATCTTCATTATGATGCTATGATGTAAGTAGCCTGACCTAATGTATATTTCTTGGGCTTTTCATATATTTGAATAGAATAAATAGACACTATATTATTCAGTGGAGACAGTAGTGCAACTATTAAGGATTTCACGTCAAAACTTTGTGATGACAATTAGAATTTTCAGCATTGTCTAATATTTGAATCTTCAAGCACACATGCATTACGTTTTAATTACCTCTTGGATATTGGATGACAGGAAAGATGGCAGGGTGACTAGAATAGGCCATCACGATTTACAACAGATACACTCCTACTGGGTAAGCACATTAAGTATCAGAAATGAATAAGTCTCTCCTCACAAGCAAGATATATAGGCCACAATTTGCTGTAGCAGGTCATCTTACGGCATCTGCTCGGAATGCAAAAAATAAGACAAGGTTCTGGCTCCTAATGACTATCCAATTGGTTCTGTTGCAACGTATGTGTGTGTGTGTGTTTCTGTGTGTGTGTGTGTATCTGTGTCTGTGTGTGTATGTGTGTGTATGTCTGTATTAATCTAATAAATTTAGCTGTGATACCTTCCGCAATCATATAACTTGTCAACACTCAGCGTCGAGACTTGTATATAAAAATGGCCACCCGCCAAGATATCAGAGGGTTGTTGGTGCCTGTTGAACGCCAGTAAAATGTAGTAACTCAATGAGAAGGAAAAAAAATTGGAGAGGGGAGGGAAGAACCCCCCCAAATAACTAATTAAGATGTCTCTGCTAAATTCTAACTATTGTATAAGAACTCATGACAAAAATCTACATTTTGTCACAGAGTTCCATTGTTAATTTAAAATCAACTTGATTGCTCCATGGAATGGCAACAAACACTTTTCAGGCCTAATTTTACAAAATATGCATGTTTCTTTTTTTGAAATATAACACCTGCTTGGGGGAAAAATTCCAAGTAATAAAAACATAAGAATTAGAAGAAGGAGTAGGCCATTCGGCCCCTCGAGCTTGCTCCGACATTCAATAACATCATGGCTGATCTTCTACCTCAACTCCACTTTCCTGTACTATCCCCATATCCTTTGGTTCCCTTAATATTGTGGCAAAGTACAGAACTGTAGAACATTATTCAATCCGCAAACTGGAATAAAGTCTTCTTATTGTTTGATTTCAGTAAAAATTAATATTACTGAAATTCTCAAAGGCAACATTCACTCCTTCCTTCATATATCCATGGTTTTCAAAGATGAAGTACGCAAATTAATCAAGTGTTAGTACTAAATTAGCACAATGGTCTGCGAGGGATATGAATAATTCATGCTGATGGATGATGTGCTCATCTAATACAAACATGAAAATTCACTAGAGAGCTACAATCGAGTTAGCAACTTTTCATGCAGAAAAACTTTGCTTGTTCATGTTGCCGCACTTTAATTGTAGCATGAGTATTGTCAGCTGATCTACACTAACAAGCCAACAGTCCTCAGCATTTTTGCTGCAGCCAGATTAAGCTATAAACTCCTCGCCGTTTTTTAATAGAATCTCTACAAATTACTTTCTTGTTATTTATCACAGCGCTATGAAAAATAGCTTGTTTTTAAATGAAGAAGAATCATCAGTTCTCACAAGTGTCACACTGCATGTAATGTGTGTAGAAGAAGCCCCATTCCAGGAAGGCTACTTCCCCTGGGCCTGAGATTTTAGTGGTCAACTCTATTTGCAAAGCCTTGCTAATTTGATATACTTCATAAATTTCATCTGTTACTCTGCTAAGCCCACTTAAAATACCATTATTTCCCTTGAATTCTATCTAAAACATGAGAGTGAAGGGTTATGGGGAGCGGGCAGGGGAATGGAGTTGAGGCCAAGATCAGATCAGCCATGATCTTATTGAATGGCGGAGCAGGCTCGAGGCATCAAGTGGCCTACTCCTGCTCCTATTTCTTATGTTACAAAAGAACATAAGAAATAGGAACAGGAGTAGGCCACACGGCCCCCCGAGCCTGCTCTGCCATTCAATAAGATCATGGCTGATCTGATCATGGACTCAGCTCCATTTCCCCGCCTGCTCCCCATAACCCCTTATCCCCTTAGCGTTTAAGAAACTGTCTCTTTCAGTCTTAAATTTATTCAATGTCCCAGCTTCCACAGCTCTCTGAGGGAGCGAATTCCACAGATTTACAACCCTCTGAGAGAAGAAATTTCTTCTCATCTCTGTTTTAAATGGGTGGCCCCTTATTCTAAGATCATGCTCTCTAGTTCTAGTCTCCCCCATCAGTGGGAACATCCTCTCTGCATCCACCTTGTCAACCCACCTCATAATCTTATACGTTTCGATAAAATCACCTCTCATTCTTCTGAATTCCAATGAGTAGAGGCCCAACCTACTCAACTTTTCCTCATAAGTCAACTCCCTCATCTCCGGAATCAACCTAGTGAACTTTCTCTGAACTGCCTCCAAAGCAAATATATCCTTTCATAAATATGGAAACCAAAACTGCACGCAGTATTCCAGGTTTAGCCTCACCAATACCCTGTACAGCTATAGCAAGACTTCCTTGCTTTTATACTCCATCCCCTTTGCAATAAAGGCCAAGATTCCATTGGTCTTCCTGATTACTTGCTGTACCTGCATACTATCCTTTTGTGATTCATGCACAAGTACCCCCAGGTCCCGCTGTACTGCGGCACTTTGCAATCTTTCTCCATTTAACTAATAAATTGCTTTTTGATTTTTTTCTGCCAAAGTGCATGACCTCGCACTTTCCAACATTATACTCCATCTGCCAAATTTTTGCCCACTCACTTAGCCTGTCTATGTTCTTATATCCACCTGCAGAACTTAAAGCAAGTTTTTAGACCTTGGCATTAATCACTACTAGAAACTGTGAACTATTCTGGACAAGTATTTCCAAATTAAATCTGTGGCTACCTATAGCTAGATATTAGGTATTAAGCCTAACAATTATTTTATGAATGAATTTATTCACTTCTGTTTCCTATTTTCCATTTTTCTTTCCTGAGGTTGCTGGCTCTGCTGGTTTATGGTTCTTTTGTTGGATACACTTCTCCAACACTTCACCCAAGTTGCCAGTCTTTATGTCATAAGAAGGAAGATGTTGCTGGTTTTCGGGCCAGGAAGTGTTGTTCTTTGGCAGAAGAGTTTGGGGATATGCAGCTCATGTGTCCACATGGGTAGCATGAGCATGAAAAAGACTGCAGATGATGGAATTTTTGCAGAGGGAAGATGTAGACATGTTTGTGAATGCAGTGGTCAAATATAGAAGTCAAGAAGATGTGTGCTATATGACAGTAACATGAATGAAACTTGTAACTGGTTATAGCTTGTCCTCCTCAAGCTGCTGGTCTCTGCTGCCCAGGGCCTCCAACATGAGGATTCTTCATGTCAGAAAAAAAGAAAGACTTGCATTTCTATAGCACCTTTCACGACCTCAAGATGTCCCAAAGTGCTTTACATCCAATTAAGTATTTTTGAATACTGCGTGCAGTTTTTGTTTCCATATTTACGAAAGGATATATTTGCTTTGGAGGTAGTCCAGAGAAGGTTCACTAGGTTGATTCCGGGGATGAGGGGGTTGACTTATGAGGAAAGGTTGAGTAGGTTGGACCTCTACTCATTGGAATTCAGAAGAATGAGAGGTGATCTTATCGAAACGTATAAGATTATGAGGGGGTTTGACAAGGTGGATGCAGAGAGGATGTTTCCACTGATGGGGGAGACTAGAACTAGAGCGCATGATCTTAGAATAAGGAGCCGGCCATTTAAAACAGAGACGAGGAGGAATTTCTTCTTTCAGGGGGTTGTAAATCTGTGGAATTCGTTGCCACAGAGAGCTGTGGAAACTGGGACATTGAATAAATTTAAGACAGAAGTAGACAGTTTCTTAAACGATAAGTGGATAAGGGGTTATGGGGAGCGGGCGGGGAAGTGGAGCTGAGTCCATGATCAGATCAGCCATGATCTTATTGATTGGCTGAACAGGCTCGAGGGGCCATATGGCCTACCCCTGTTCCTATTTCTTATGTTCGTATGTTCTTATGAAGTATTGTCATTGTTGTAATGTAAGAAATGCGGCAGCCAATTTTTGAACAGCAAAGTCCCACAAATGGTAATGTGATAATGGCTGGATAATCTGTTTTTTAGAGGTGTTGGTTGAGGGATAAATATTGGCCAGGACACCGAGGAGAACTTGCTGCTCTTTTTAAAATTGTGCCATGGAATCTTTTACATCCACCAGAGAGAGCAGATGGGGCCACGGTTTAACACCTCGTTTGAAAGGCAGAACCTCCATCAGTGCAGCACTCCCTCAGTACTGCACTGGAGAGTCAGTTTAGGTTTTGTGCTCAAGGCTCTGGAGTAGGACTTGACCTTCTGACTCAATGGCAAGAGTGCTATCACTGAGCTACAACTGACACCGTAAAGGTAAAGTTGTGCAGCAGACTGCATACAATCGCGACCCTTAAGACCCTAGCCAGAATATAGTGCCGGGCACCCCTAGATATAAGAACATAAGAACATAAGAACTAGGAGCAGGAGTAGGCCATTCGGCCCTTTGAGCCTGCTCCACCATTCAATAACATCATAGCTGATCTTCTACCTCAATTCCACTTTCCTGCATTATCCCCATATCCCTTGATTCCCTTAATTTTCAAAAGTCTATCAATCTCAGTCTTGAACATACTCAACTGAGCATCCACAACCCTCTGGGGTAGAGAATTCCAAAGATTCACCAGCCTCTGATTGAAGAAATTTCTCCTCATCTGTCCTAAATGGCCTTATTCTGAGACTGTGACCCCTGGTTTTAGACTCCTCAGCCAGAGGGAACATCCTCCCAGCATCTAACATATACCCAGAAACCTGAGGTGAGCCTTCAACCAGCCAATGATGTGTTATATTATCAGCCTGCTGGTTGCAAGGACTTTATCACAGTGGTGTTCAGCTGATGTCCTGGGAAACCTCACAGGTGTGAGTCATAGCTGCAGAAGGTAGTATTGATCTCCCAGAAGCCACTGGAAAACTTGTCTTTCCAAATCAAAGAGTCATCATCATCATAGGCAGTCCCTCGGAATCGAGTAAGACTTGCTTCCACTCTAAAAATGAGTCATTAGGTGGCTGAACAGTCTAATCCGAGAACCACAGTCCCTGTCACAGGTGGGACAGATAGTCATTGAGGGAAGGGGTGGGTGGGACAGGTTTGCTGCAGGCTCTTTCCGCTGCCTGGATTTGATTTCTGCATGCTCTCGGCGATGAGACTCAAGGTGCTCAGCGCCCTCCCAGATGCACTTCCTCCACTTAGGGCGGTCTTTGGCCAGGGACTCCCAGGTGTCAGTGGGGATGGTGCACTTTATCAGGGAGGCTTTGAGGGTGCCCTTGTAAAGTTTCCTCTGCCCACCTTTGGCTTGTTTGCCGTGAAGGAGTTCTGAGTAGAGCGCTTGCTTTGGGAGTCTCGTGTCTGGCATGTGGACAATGTGGTCTGCCCAGCGGAGCTGATCAAGTGTGGTCAGTGCTTCAATGCTGGGGATGTTGGTTTGGTCGAGGACGCTAATATTGGTGCATCTGTCCTCCCAGGGGATTTGTAGTATCTTGCGGAGACATCGTTGATGGTATTTCTCCAGCAACTTGAGGTGTCTACTGTACATGGTCCATGTCTCTGAGCCAGACAAAGAGTGCTGGTATGGTGGACTACCACTGGAGTACTGTGAACAGTTCTGGTGTCCACATTATAAAAAGGATATTGAGGAACTGGAGATGATGCAAAAAAGATTTACTAGAATGATAGCAGAACTGAGAGGTTATACCTATCAGAAAAGATTGAACAAGCTGGGGCTCTTTCCTCTAGAAAAGAGAAGACTGAGGGGTGACCTGATAGAGGTCTTCAAGATTATGGAAGGGTTTGATAGGCTAGATATAGACTTGTGGACGAGACTAGAACTTGGGTCCATAAATATAAGATAGTCACTAATAAATCCAACAGAGAATTCAGAAGAAACTTATTTTCCTAGAGAGTGGTTAGAATGTGAAACAAGCTACTACAGGGAGTAGTTGAGGCAAATAGCATAGATGCATTTAAGGGGAAGCTAGATAAGCACTTGAGGGTGAAAGGACTCCAATTTTATATGAACAGAAACATAATTGAGCGCTAATCACAGAAAATGAGATGTAATGCCCCCATGCCACTGCTATCCCATTTCCATTGAACTGCCCAAAAGTGCACTGAATCTAGCCTCGATGGATGGAAATGATGTTAAAAAGCAGGACTGAGCACAAAAGTGGGTAGAGTTCTGCTGGAGCTCATTTTCTGTTCCAGGCTGCCCATTTTATGCTGCCGGACAGGCATCTGAGAGCAAAAAATTTTGACTTGAGCGTCAGCAGACTATTTACCATGGAGGGCATCACATTTGTGCCTGTTTCTGTCTAGGAGGTGTTCCTGAATAAAGATTAGGAACCAGAGTCCTGGCTGATTTTCCCCTTCACTAGCCAAAAATGCTGAAGCCAGCTGCAAAGCCCCCATTGTTAACCAAGCTAAGATCAGCTAGCAGACACCGGGGATTGAATTTCCCATACCATTGTTTGTAAGCCAATTGATTTATTTAATTAATGAGGTATGAGACTGCTAGCACAGAACAAAGTAAGAGGGAAGATTATATAGAAGGACACTGATGTAGAAGTACAGTTTTATCTGAAGTCATGTGAATAAACACATTGGGGTTGACTTTCCATGGAGATCCCCCATGGAAAATCTGGAGCAACAGCGGTTACGTTGCTTCACTAGCATTTCTGCAGATCTTCTGCAAAAGTTATGGCAGCCAAACTAGAGAACCACTGTGAAAATTCAATCCCATTGTACAATAAGGTAATGGTCTAAATTTCCATGGTATGTGCTTAGCGGCGAGAAGCCTTGAACACCAGCAGCTCATGTCAGACCTTCCTCATTGCTGTTGCATACTCGGGAAATTTAGGCCAATTGGTTACATGGAATAGTGCATTGTCTTTAAAAGCCTAAATGCACAAGAATGTCTGCTTTCCTGAATTATTTATGGGCCAAGTTTCCAAAATGAGATTGAGCCGTATGAACTGTAGATTAAGGCTATGGATACCACAGATCAGTTTGCTTCAGCGAGAGGTGCGTGGAGAGGCGTCAGGAGTTCGTTGGTGAGGCCTATAAAAGGCACAGCAGGGAGTTCGGGGCCCAGCGTCGGCGAGAGGTGCGTGGAGAGGCGTCGGGAGTTCGTTGGTGAGGCCTATAAAAGGCACAGCAGGGAGTCCGGGGCCCAGCGTCGGCGAGAGGTGCGTGGAGAGGCGTTGGGAGTTCGTTGGTGAGGCGTACTTGTGTAGCTACAGGGAGAAGGCAAAAAAGAAGGAGAAAGAAACAGAAAGGTGACATCACAGCCAAGGGGGTAAGTGATTGGCTGGTGATTGGTGAGTAGTTTTTCTTTTTTCTCTTCTATAACAGTGAGTAAACTTTAGCATTGTTGTTGCCCATCTAAGGGTTAAGTCATGGCAGGACAGCTCCGTCACGTGTTATGTTCCTCCTGTACCATGTGGGAACTCGGGGACGACTCCAGTGTTTCTGCCGACTACGTGTGCGGGAAGTGTATCCACCTCCAGCTCCTGACGGACCGCGTTGCGAAGTTGGATCTGAGGGTGGATTCACTCTGGAGCATCCACAATGCTGAGAATGACGTGAGTAGCATGTGTAGCGAGTTGGTCTTATTGCAGGTGAATGGTCCACAGCCAGATAGGGAATGGAAGACCAGCAGGAAGAGCAGTGCAAGAAAGGTAGTGCAGGGGTCCCCTGTGGTCATCCCCCTGCAAAACAGATACACTGCTTTGAGTACTGTTGAGGGAGATGACTCATCAGGGGAGGGCAGCAGCAGCCAAGTCCATGGCACCGTGGCTGTCTCTGTTGCACAGGAGGGCAGGAAAAAGAGTGGGAGAGCAATAGTGATAGGAGATTCAATTGTAAGGGGAATAGATAGGCGTTTCTGCGGCCGCAACCGAGACTCCAGGATGGTATGTTGCCTCCCTGGTGCAAGGGTCAAGGATGTCTCGGAGCGGGTGCAGGACATTCTAAAAAGGGAGGGAGAACAGCCAGTTGTCGTGGTGCACATTGGTACCAACGACATAGGTAAAAAAAGGGAAGAAGTCCTACGAAACGAATTTAAGGAGCTAGGAGCTAAATTAAAAAATAGGACCTCAAAAGTAGTAATCTCGGGATTGCTACCAGTGCCACGTGCTAGTCAGAGTAGGAATCACAGGATAGCGCAGATGAATACGTGGCTTGAGCAGTGGTGCAGCAGGGAGGGATTCAAATTCCTGGGGCATTGGGACCGGTTCTGGGGGAGGTGGGACCAGTACAAACCGGACGGTCTGCACCTGGGCAGGACCGGAACCAATGTCCTAAGGGGAGTGTTTGCTAGTGCTGTTGGGGAGGAGTTAAACTAATATGGCAGGGGGACGGGAACCAATGCAGGGAGACAGAGGGAAACAAAAAGGAGACAAAAGCAAAAGGCAGCAAGGAGATGAGGAAAAGTGGAGGGCAGAGAAACCCAAGGCAAAGAACAAAAAGGGCTACTGTACAGCAAAATTCTAAAAGGACAAAGGGTGTTAAAAAAACAAGCCTGAAGGCTTTGTGTCTTAATGCAAGGAGTATCCGTAATAAGATGGATGAATTAACTGTGCAAATAGATGTTAACAAATATGATGTGATTGGGATTACGGAGATGTGGCTCCAGGATGATCAGGGCTGGGAACTCAACATCCAGGGGTATTCAGCAATCAGGAAGGATAGAATAAAAGGAAAAGGAGGTGGGGTAGCATTGCTGGTTAAAGAGGAGATTAATGCAATAGTTAGGAAGGACATTAGCTTGGATGATGTGGAATCTATATGGGTAGAGCTGCAGAACACCAAAGGGCAAAAAACGTTAGTGGGAGTTGTGTACAGACCTCCAAACAGTAGTAGTGATGTTGGGGAGGGCATCAAACAGGAAATTAGGGGTGCATGCAATAAGGGTGCAGCAGTTATAATGGGTGACTTTAATATGCACATAGATTGGGCTAACCAAACTGGAAGCAATACGGTGGAGGAGGATTTCCTGGAGTGCATAAGGGATGGTTTTCTAGACCAATATGTCGAGGAACCAACTAGGGGGGGCCATCTTAGACTGGGTGTTGTGTAATGAGAGAGGATTAATTAGCAATCTCGTTGTGCGAGGCCCCTTGGGGAAGAGTGACCATAATATGGTGGAATTCTGCATTAGGATGGAGAATGAAACAGTTAATTCAGAGACCATGGTCCAGAACTTACAGAAGGGTAACTTTGAAGGTATGAGGTGTGAATTGGCTAGGATAGATTGGCGAATGATACTTAAGGGGTTGACTGTGGATGGGCAATGGCAGACATTTAGAGACCGCATGGATGAACTACAACAATTGTACATTCCTGTCTGGCGTAAAAATAAAAAAGAGAAGGTGGCTCAACCGTGGCTATCAAGGGAAATCAGGGATAGTATTAAAGCCAAGGAAGTGGCATACAAATTGGCCAGAAATAGCAGCGAACCTGGAGACTGGGAGAAATTTAGAACTCAGCAGAGGAGGACAAAGGGTTTGATTAGGGCAGGGAAAATGGAGTATGAGAAGAAGCTTGCAGGGAGCATTAAGACGGATTGCAAAAGTTTCTTTGGATATGTAAAGAGAAAAAGGTTAGTAAAGACAAATGTAGGTCCCCTGCAGTCAGAATCAGGCGAAGTCATAATGGGGAACAAAGAAATGGCGGACCAATTGAACAAGTACTTTGGTTCGGTATTCACTAAGGAGGACACAAACAACCTTCCGGATATAAAAAGAGTCAGAGGGTCTAGTAAGAAGAAGGAACTGAGGAAAATCCTTATTAATTGGGAAATTGTGTTGGGGAAATTGATGGGATTGAAGGCCAGTAAATCCCCAGGGCCTGATGGACTGCATCCCAGAGTACTTAAGGAGGTGGCCTTGGAAATAGCGGATGCATTGACAGTCATTTTCCAACATTCCATTGACTCTGGATCAGTTTCTATCAAGTGGAGGGTAGCCAATGTAACCCCACTTTTTAAAAAAGGAGGGAGAGAGAAAACAGGGAATTATAGACCAATCAGCCTGACATCGGTAGTGGGTAAAATGATGGAATCAATTATTAAGGATGTCATAGCAGCGCATTTGGAAAAAGGTGACATGATAGGTCCAAGTCAGCAGGGATTTGTGAAAGGGAAATCATGCTTGACAAATCTTCTAGAATTTTTTGAGGATGTTTCCAGTAGAGTGGACAAGGGAGAACCAGTTGATGTGGTATATTTGGACTTTCAGAAGGCTTTCGACAAGGTCTCACACAAGAGATTAATGTGCAAAGTTAAAGCACATGGGATTGGGAGTAGTGTGCTGACATGGATTGAGAACTGGTTGTCAGATAGGAAGCAAAAAGTCGGAGTAAATGGGTACTTTTCAGAATGGCAGGCGGTGACTAGTGGGGTACCGCAAGGTTCTGTGCTGGGGCCCCAGCTGTTTACATTGTACATTAATGATTTGGGCGAGAGGATTAAATGTAGTATCTCCAAATTTGTGGATGACACTAAGTTGGGTGGCAGTGTGAGCTGCGAGGAGGATGCTGTGAGGCTGCAGAGCGACTTGGATAGGTTAGGTGAGTGGGCAAATGCATGGCAGATGAAGTATAATGTGGATAAATGTGAGGTTGTTCACTTTGGTGGTAAAAACAGAGAGACAGACTATTATCTGAATGGTAACAGATTAGGAAAAGGGGAGGTGTAACGAGACCTGGGTGGCATGGTACATCAGTCATTGACGGTTGGCATGCAGGTACAGCAGGCAGTTAAGAAAGCAAATGGCATGTTGGCCTTCATAGCGAGGGGATTTGAGTACAGGGGCAGGGAGGTGTTACTACAGTTGTACAGGGCCTTGGTGAGGCCACACCTGGAGTATTGTGTACAGTTTTGGTCTCCTAACCTGAGGAAGGACATTCTTGCTATTGAGGGAGTGCAGCGAAGGTTCACCAGACTGATTCCCGGGATGGCGGGACTGACCTATCAAGAAAGACTGGATCAACTGGGCTTGTATTCACTGGAGTTCAGAAGAATGAGAGGGGACCTCATAGAAATGTTTAAAATTCTGACGGGTTTAGACAGGTTAGATGCAGGAAGAATGTTCCCAATGTTGGGGAAGTCCAGAACCAGGGGTCACAGTCTAAGGATAAGGGGTAAGCCATTTAGGACCGAGATGAGGAGAAACTTCTTCACACAGAGAGTGATGAACCTGTGGAATTCTCTACCACAGAAAGTTGTTGAGGCCAATTCACTAAATATATTAAAAAAGGAGTTGGATGTAGTCCTTACTACTAGGGGGATCAAGGGGTATGGCGAGAAAGCAGGAATGGGATACTGAAGTTGCATGTTCAGCCATGAACTCATTGAATGGCGGTGCAGGCTAGAAGTGCCGAATGGCCTACTCCTGCACCTATTTTCTATGTTTTTTTTTTCTATGTTTTATGTATTGTTTTTAGCGACAGCAGTTCAGCAAGTTAGAAATTATATTACATAGTCTAGGCTTAATTCACTAGGATATAAATTAATCTCTTTCCTGATCTGCATGCAACTTAACACTTTTTCCATCATATCTTTATTTGTCTTCGTACAATACCATAAATATGCCTGGCAATAATTTGCAATTATAAGCCTTTCTTTCTTCTTTCATTACTTAGACATCATTATCATGACAGTAGCCAAAATTAACAAATTAGGTTAACGGAAACAACGGGGACCAAATTTTCCTAACCTTTGCCCTGGGCCAATTCTAATTCCTCAGGGCAAACCAGCATTATGGTTAGATGTGTAAAGAACCAACAAAACAAGTCTTCCCCAACTTTTTCTGGAGAAAAAGGTAGGGAAGACTTGTTCTGTTGGTTTTCTACATCTTTTATGTTACCCAACTTTACTATGGCTTTTCTGGAGGGACAGGGTTGGGCTCAACTTTCTATAGGCACTTGCTTTCAACGCCTTCCAGATAACAGGACTGCTTAACTCATCAAGAGGTAAGATACCAGATATATCCAGAGACATTTCCCCTGGTAGTAGAGTGAGAAGGATCATTTTGTTACAGGCATAGAAAATTAGCAACTATGTTAACTCCCCGTTTGCTACTTCTTAGACTTTTACTCTATTAAATCAAGGTCTCAAAATTTGGACCTTTCAGGATAAATACCCTACAAAAACTCCCTTTATGCCTTTAACTATTCTTGGAATCTCAACTTTTTATCTGAATATCTGTTTACAAAGATCAGCTCTTCCTAATGGTTTCTCCAAAGTACTATGGGGTTTGATGTACTTTGAGAGTTAGTGATGGTGCATGCATTAAATGTACATCATGGAGGAGTGCATTTATAATTCCTTGTTAAAATGTCAGCCATTAACTTCGGGCTATGCTCTAAAAATTATTGAAACTTGTGTAACACACAAAAATCCACACATCTAACCGGAATGCTGGTTTTTCATGTTAACAGCAGTTAAAGGGAAAAGTGCCAATTTCCAACAGAGTTACTGCTTTCTCACATTGTGGTAATCACTCCAATTTTAACTAGGACAAAGCAGCTGAGGGAACAGACAGATTTTGTTTGGTGAGCTGCACATAAATTATAGTTACTGACAACAGCAGGCTTAAGCACCATGCAGCAGTATCAATCTATTGCTGGACATGTTGGAGGAGGAACAACAGGAGATTGTGCCCAGGAAGTTTCAGAGATATATGAACATTCTGTACTGCTGAGGCACTGAGAGTATCATGTACATAGCAGCTACCATGACCCCAGTGAGGACCAGCCAGTGAGGAGGCTGTACCTTAGCAAACTTCCTACAACAATATGTTGATATATTTTTTTTAAACTTTCTAAAAATCCAGCACTGAATGATACTGGAATAACAACTAGATTTATTATGATTGAAAACAGTTTTACATCAGGCGATTACTAGTTTACAAACTCTTTCTTGCAGACTGACTAAGTATCTTTTCCACTCTGGATATCATTAGTTATTTAATTGCAACATTGGTACAGCACTGAATGATCTTTTTTAATTCGTTCCTGGGATGTGGGCATGGCTGGCAAGGCCAGCATTTATTGGCCATCCCTAATTGCCCTTGAGAAGGTGGTGGTGAGCTGCCTTCTTGAACCGCTGCTGTCCGTGTGGTGGAGGTACTCCCATAGTGCTGTTAGGTAGGGAGTTCCAGGACTTTGACTCTATGACGATGATGGAACAGCGATATATTTCCAAGTCAGGATGGTGTGTAACTTGGAGGGGAACTTGCAGATGGTGTGCCCATGCGTCGGCTGTCCTTGTCCTTCTAGGTGGTAGAGGTCGTGGGTTTGGGAGGTGATGCCAAAGAAGCCTTGGTGAGTTGCTGCAGTGCATCTTGTAGATGGTACACACTGCAGCCACAGTGGAGGGAATGAATGTTTAAGGTGGTGGATGGGGTATCAATCAAGCCGGCTGCTTTGCCCTGGATGATGTTGAGCTCCTTGGAGCTGCACTCATCCAGGCAGGTGGAGAGTATTCCATCACACTCCTGACTTGTGCCTTATAGATAGTGGACTTTGGGGAGTCAGGAGGTGAGGTACTCACAGCAGAATACCCAGCCTCTGACCCGCTCTTGTTGCCACGTTATTTATGTGGCTGGTTCAGTTAAGTTTGTAGTCAAGATGTTAGGGGAAGGTCTCAAAATTCTCATGATCAAACTGATACATGATGATTGCACAAGAACTGGATTAACCTTCTATACAACTGGATCTTTGGAGACCTCAGTGTGCAGTTTACCAGCGAAGTAACAGGTGCCCTCTTTCAACATGCCGCTACATCCATACAGTTCAACAGTAGCGCAGAGCAGCATTGGTCAGGCATTTTTCCCACCTATTTCACGAGTACAAGGCTGTGTTGATTGCACACATATCACTATTTTTGCATCGCACTGCAATTCCTTCCCATTTGTCAATAGAAAGGATTACTCCTTGATTAACATACATATGCTATGTAAGCTCCAGCAGCAAATTATGTAATAAACAAATCATTTTTCAGGAAGTGTTCATAAAAGATATAACTTCTTAGAATCACAGGTTCCATTTGGGATGTGAAGCACATTGCACAGATCCTGGAAGACATGGGCTACTGGCTCAAAACGTTAGTTCACTGGGGTAGTGAACTAGATGGTGGAATCCACCTTGCAGGGCTATGGGGTTAAAGAACGCCGGAGTGGGACTAGTTGGATAGCTCTACCAAAGAGCTGGCACAGGCACGATGAACCGAATGGCCTCGTTCTATGCTGTATCATTCTATTATTTTATGATTTCATGTGCAGTGAAGCAAGAGAGTGTATAAAATTATGAGGGGCCTGGATAGAGTGGATCGCAAGGACCTGTTTCCCTTGGTGGAGGGGTCAACAACTAGGGGACATAGATTTAAAACAATTGGGAGGAGGTTTAGAGGAGATGTGAGGGGACATTTCTTCACCCAGAGCATGGTGGGGATCTGGATCTCACTGCCTGAAAGGGTGGTAGAGGAAGAAAGCCTCACCACATTTAAAAAACACTTGGATGTGCACTTAAAGTGCCGTAACCTACAGGGCTACGGACCAAGAGCTGGAAAGTGGGATTAGGCTGGATAGCTTTTGGTCGGCTGGCGTAGACACGATGAGCCGAAATGGTCTTCCGTGCTGTAACTTCTATGATTCTATGATTCTAGTAGTTCATCTATTCTTGCTAATATAGTAATCTATGTTTCGCGGGTGACCCAGTGAATGCAGAATCATGAAGTGACCCAGCATGCCCCTTGGCCATACTCAGCCTCCTCTCAGTAGGATCCTGCTCCTCAGTACTGTACCTACTAACTCTCCCCCTTCCTCACCCAGCGTCAGTGGCTCTCCTGTGTATCCTCCTGAAGGTCACTATCACCCTCAAAACATGTGTAGTACTGGATGGATACCTGTTTGGAGTGATTGGATGATGAAATCTGCTTTGGTGCAGCCCTGAGGGATCAGATTGACCTCATTGGGTCTTCATGCCCTTCTATAAGAAAATAAAACATTTGTTATTTCGGTATTGTGAAATATTTTGTTCCATTTTTGCATGAGGGGCATAAAAATTGTTTTTAATATAATTCAAGTAACAATCATTAACAGAGTAAACATTTGTCATTAATGTAGCACAAATCCTGAGACTGGGCTTTGCACACACTTCTACAACACCCAGGCCATGTACTGTCTCCCAACCGATGATCTCCTTTATGGAGTCCTCATTAAGGGTGCGAAGTTTGCTCTTTTCTGCTCTCCACCAGTTGAGATATACTATTATCAGCTGACTGGCTGTTTTCATTAAAGAGAAAAAAGGAGTGTATATTTGAAGAAATGAAACCTATACATTGTTCATATCACCAAGTATAGTAAATTACAAGATAAAATCCCATGCTCTCTGCAGATAATGAATCAGAGGCATCAATTTTAATCCCCTCCGCCCCCTCACCAATGGGTGGGAATGGGTTGGCGGGGAGGGTTAAAATATCAGGATCGGACAACCCGACCCCAACCCGACCCCATTCTCACCACTTTAAATGTTAAAGTTCAGAATTTAGTCCATGGACAAGGCTCCCACAAAAGGCAAACAGAGGCCTACCTAACATACCAAAGTTGCGGCCTGATGGCATCATCATCTCCAGCCTCCTTCCCCACAGTCGTATCAATCATGGGCCTCCTCCCCCTGCCCAGCCCTCCCGATCGCAGGTCTCCTCCCCACAACCCTCCCGCTCGCCAGACAGCTTGCCCATTTGGTCGGCACTGGGCGAGAGGTGGCCCTACAAGATGCAAATGAGGCTCTGCTCTTAAGGTTTGCAGGGCCTCCACGTCCCTAGCCTTGTTGGATTCTTCAGCTAATTTCTTCCTCACCCGCATCCTCCCCGCTTCCCAGTAAGTATTGGGGCCAGAGATGCTCTTCTTATAGTTAGAGAACAAGCTGTAATTTGTATATGTGTTTCTTATAGTTTGTATATTTGTCATTATGTAACTTCCTCACTATTTGTGTTTTGTGCTGCACATTACAGAATAAAGTTGTGTAACAATACTGTTCACTGGAACTAGGCCCTAAACATTCCCAACACCTACTACTTCCTTGGACTACCATTAAAACCAATGTAAGACAAATCTGTATAATATCTGTAGATAGCTCTGTGAGACAAGTGCAAATTGAAACCACACACTGTAATGCTAAGGTATATTGCTTTGACTGTTATGACTGTCATTATATATGAGATAATTGACAATGAGCCTTCTTATGTACTTTGCCACTTCTTCCTTATATCTTCCTTTGCATGAGGTGGAGGGAAGTATGGACGGTAGAAGACACTGCCTTGACCCATGCTCCGCAGGTGCCAGATAGACAGGCTTTCATGTGGTCCTCAAATTCTGCTGGAGGTCCTCAGTCCTGGACAGGTTACAAGTCTTTTTTTTAAACAGCTGATCACTATTATACTGGAAAATTAATTGAGTCATAATTAATGAGTAAATTTTACTATAAAAGATGATGGTGATTGATATTTCTCCCACCTACCCAAGGTCTGCCTATACTCTTTTAATTTATGATGGCGAATAGAAATATAGAAATATAGAAAATAGGTGCAGGAGTAGGCCATTTGGCCCTTCGAGCCAGCACCACCATTCGATAAGATCATGGCTGATCATTCCCTCAGTACCCCTTTCCTGCTTTCTCTCCATACCCCTTGATCTCTTTAGCCGTAAGGGCCATATCCAACTCCCTCTTGAATATATCCAATGAACTGGCATCAACAACTCTCTGCGGCAGGGAATTCCACAGGTTAACAACTCTCTGAGTGAAGAAGTTTCTCCTCATCTCAGTCCTAAATGGCCTATCCCTTATCCTAAGACTGTGTCCTCTGGTTCTGGACTTCCCCAACATCGGAAGCAATCTACCTGCATCTAACCTGTCCTGTCCCATCAGAATCTTGTATGTTTCTAAGAGATCCCCTCTCATCCTTCTAAACTCCAGTGTATAAAGGCCCAGTTGATTCAGTCTCTCCTCATATGTCAGTCCGGCCATCCCAGGAATCAGTCTGGTGAACCTTCGCTGCACTCCCTCAATAGCAAGAACGTCCTTCCTCAGATTAGGAGACCAAAATTGAACACAATATTCCAGGTGAGGCCTCACCAAGGCCCTGTACAACTGTAGTAAGACCTCCCTGCTCCGATACTCAAATCCCCTAGCTATGAAGGCCAACATACCATTTGCCTTCTTTACCGCCTGCTGCACCTGTATGCCACTTTCAATGACTGATGAACCATAACACCCAGGTCTCGTTGCACCTCCACTTTTCCTAATCTGCCACCACTCAGATAATATTCTATCTTTGCATTTTTGCCCCCAAAGTGGATAACCTCACATTTATCCACATTATACTGCATCTGCCATGCATTTGCCCACTCACCTAACCTGTCTAATTCACCCTGCAGCCTCTTAGCGTCCCCCTCACAGCTCACACCGCCACCCAGTTTAGTGTCATCTGCAAACTTGGAGATATTACACTCAATTCCTTCATCCAAATCATTGATGTATATTGTAAAGAGCTGGGGTCCCAGCACTGAGCCCTGCAGCACTCCACTAGTCACTGCCTGCCATTCTGAAAAGGACCCGTTTATCCCGACTCTCTGCTTCCTATCTGCCAACCAGTTCTCTGTCCACGTGCTTTGATTTTCCAATCTCTTGTGTGGGACATTGTCAAAAGCCTTTTGAAAGTCCAAATACACCACGTCCACTGGTTCTCCTTTGTCCACTCTACTAGATACATCCTCAAAAAATTCAAAAAGATTTGTCAAGCATGATTTCCCCTTCATAAATCCATGCTGACTTGGACCGATCCTGTCACTGCTTTCCAAATGTGCAGCTATTTCATCCTTAATAATTGATTCTAACATTTTCCCCACTACTGATGTCAGGCTAACCGGTCTATAATTACCTGCTTTCTCTCTCCCTCCCTTTTTAAAAAGTGGTGTTACATTAGCTACCCTCCAGTCCATAGGAACTGATTCAGAGTCGATAGACTGTTGGAAAATGATCACCAATGCATCCACTATTTCTAGGGCCATTTCCTTAAGTACTCTGGGATGCAGACTATCAGGCCCCGGGGATTTATTGGCCTGCAATCCCGTCAATTTCCCTAACACAATTTCCTGCCTAATAAGAATATCCTTCAGTTCCTCCTTCTCACTAGACCCTTGGTCCCCTAATACTTTCAGAAGGTTATTTGTGTCTTCCTTCATGAAGACAGAACCAAATTATTTGTTCAATTGCTCTGCCATTTCTTTGTTCCCCATAATAATTTCACCTGAATCTGACTGCAAGGGACCTACGTTTGTCTTCACTAATCTTTTTCTCTTCACATATCTATAGAAGCTTTTGCAGTCAGTTTTTATGTTCCCGGCAAGCTTCTTCTCGTACTCTATTTTCCCCCTCTTAATTAAACCCTTTGTCCTCCTCTGCTGAATTCTAAATTTCTCCCTGTCCTCAGGTTTGCTGCTTTTTCTGGCCAATTTATATGCCTCTTCCTTGGATTTAACACTATCCTTAATTTCCCTTGTTAGCCACGGTTGAGCCACCTTCCCTGTTTTATTTTTACTCCAGACAGGGATGTACAATTGCTGAAGTTCATCCATGTGATCTTTAAATGTTTTCCATTGCTTATCCACCGTTAACCCTTTAAGTATCATTTGCCAGTCTATTCTAGCCAATTCACACCTCAAACCATCGAAGTTACCTTTCCTTAAGTTCAGGACCCTAGTTTCTGAATTAACTGTGTCACTCTCCATCTTAATAAAGAATTCTACCATGTTATGGTCACTCTTCCCCAAGGGGCCTCGCACAACAAGATTGCTAATTAGTCCTTTCCCTTTCCATATCACCCAGTCCAGGATGGCCAGCCCGCTAATTGGTTCCTCGACATATTCGTCTCGAAAACCATCCCTAATACACTTCAGGAAATCCTCCTTCACCACATTGCTACCTGTTTGGTTAGCCCAATCAATATGTAGATTAAAGTCACCCATGATAACTGCTGTACCTTTATTGCATGCATCCCTTATTTCTTGTTTGATGCTGTCCCCAACCTTACTACTACTGTTTGGTGGTCCCTACACAACTCCCACTAACGTTTTCTGCCCCTTGGTATTCCGCAGCTCCACCCATACCGATTCCACATCATCCAAGCTAATGTCCTTTTATACTATTGCATTAATTTCCTCTTGAACCAGCAATGCCACCCCGCCTCCTTTTCCTTTCTGTCTATCCTTTCTAAATGTTGAATACCCCTGGAGGTTGAGTTCCCAGCCTTGGTCACCCTGGAGCCATGTCTCCGTGATGCCAATTACGATACCCGTTAATTGCTATCTGTGCAGTTAATTCGTCCACCTAATTCCGGATACTCCTTGAATTGAAGCACAGAGCCTTCAGGCTTGTCTTTCTAACACACTTTGCCCCTTTAGAATTTTGCTGTATATTGGCCCTTTTTGTTTTTTGCCTTGGGTTTCCCTGCCCTCCACTTTTACTCATCTCCTTTCTGTCTTTTGCTTCTGTCTCCATTTTGTTTCCCTCTGTCTCCCTGCATTGGTTTCCATCCCCCTGCCATATTAGTTTAACACCCCTCCAACAGCACTAGCAAACACTCCCCCTCGGACATTGGTTCCAGTCCTGCCCTGTGCAGACCGTCCGGTTTGTACTGGTCCCACCTCCCCCCCTCCCCCAGAACCGGTTCCAATGTCCCAGGAATTTGAATCCCTCCCTTCTGCACCACTCATCAAGCCCACGTATTCATCTGAGCTATCCTGCGATTCCTACTCTGACTAGCACGTGGCACTGGTCGCAATCCTGAGATTACTACTTTTGAGGTCCTACTTTTTAATTTAGTTCCTAGCTCCCTAAATTCGTCTTGTAGGACCTCATCACTTTTTAAAAACTATATTGTTGGTACCTATATGCACCACGACAACTGGCTGTTCACCCTCCCTTTTCAGAATGCCCTGCACCCGCTCCAAGACATCCTTGACCCTTGCACCAGGGAGGCAACATACCATCCTGAAATCTCGGTTGCGGCTGCAGAAACGCCTATCTATTCCCCTTACAATTGAATCCCCTATCACTATTGCTCTCCCACTCTTTTTCCTGCCCTCCTGTGCAGCAGAGCCACCCACAGTGCCATGAACTTGGCTGCTCCTGCCCTCCCCTGGTGAGTCATCCCACTCAACAGTACCCAAAGCGGTGTATCTGTTTTGCAGGGGGATGACTGCAGCGGGCCCCTGCACTACCTTCCTTCCACTGGTCTTCCTGTTGGTCATCCATTCCCTATCTGCCTGAGTAACATTTTCCTGTGGTAAGACCAACTCACTAACCGTGCTATTCACGTCATTCTCAGCATCGTGCATGCTCCAGAGTGAATCCACCCACAGCTCCAGTGCCGCAATGCGGTCCGTCAGGAGCTGCAGCCGGATACACTTCCCGCACACGTAGTCGTCAGGGAAACCGGAAGCGTCCCTGACTTCCCACATAGTACAGGAGGAGCATAACACGTGTCCGAGCTGTCCTGCCATGACTTAACCCCTAGATAAACTTAAATTGGCAACAACAATGCTAAAGGTGACTTACTGATATGGAAAAGAAAAAGAAAAACTACTCACCAATCACCAGCCAATCACTTACCCCCTTGGCTGTGACGTTACCTTTCGATTTCTTTCTATTTCTTTTTGCCTTCTGCCCCTGCTGCAGCTGCACCAGCTGGGCCTTTATAGGCCTCACCAACGCTGCTGCTCCGCCTCTTTGACTGCCGTTGATCCCCGGACTCCCGCTGGGCCTTTATAGGCCTCACTAATGCTGCTGCTCTGCCTCTCCGTCTGCCGCCGATCCCCGGATTCCCACTGGGCCTTTATAGGCCTCGCCCACGCTGCTGCTCCGCCTCCCCGACTGTTTCTATCCAGCTTTGTTAAACTTTACACAGTATAGATACATAATCCTATACCAACAGCTAATAAACATGGCACCATTATACCACTGAAGATTAGTCTCTGCCCTCACAGATGAATTAGCCTGTCAACTAAAAGAGAACAGATGCAAATCCATCAATAAATCATCAGAGAATTAGGTTCAGACCTACTTAGCGCGAGACTATAAAGGATCCAGAGCTTCCAGTGAGGTAAATAGAGTTTTCATCTGAATAGATGGGAAATTTCTGTAGGAGTTATCCTGATCTCTCACTGTAAATTTGATGTAAAATCATCTTTAACCCTGCAAGTTTTCCGTCAATCTTCTGTCAAGGTTAAAACTAAAGATTGGGAAAATTGCATGTTGCACACAGGGGCTAGATTTTCGTCTTCATTGGATGGGCGGTGGAATGACTAGCTGGCAGGTTCTATACTGGATGAGTGATCTGCTCCATCAGATTATTGTCCAGGCATTTAAGGTGAAAACCTACTCCAGTGTGTCTGGGTCAAAGCCCCAGTAAGCATAAATTAATCAAATCACAGATTCGCTGACGGACAAATGTGTTTTAAATGTTGATTTAATTTCAACTACCTAGATTAGATTTTGATCAGGTATCAAGAACCATTATAAGAAGAGGGTGTGAACATCACTGAGATGAGATTCACTTCCTGGATACAGGTTGCTGTGTTGTGTGTTTTGTTAAGATCAATCTTCAAAAGGCCTGCTTTTACACCAAAGAAAGGACACTCAAATAATCCAGAAATCATTTACTGTCCCCCTCAGCCTTCTACCTCAGCTAACCTCACACAAAGTGCAAATATGAGCTCTTCAAGTGATCATCATTCAGATATTGTTAGCAAGTCTTACTCGAGAAAACTGCGAGGATATTCTGATAGGGTTAGATGAAGTAGGGTGGGAGGAGGCTCGTGTTGAGCATAAACACACTGGCATAGATAAGTTGTGAGTGCTGTAAATTGTAATTCTCCGATTTCAGACTTCCTCTTCTGGTTTTAAAATAATTCAAGGAATATGTACATTTAGTTACTTTGGGGTCAAAATTGCCCCTTTTTGTGTTACCCGTTAGCGCCTCCGGGGGTGCTAATGGGGCACAAAACACATTTTGCCCGGTGGGAGGGAGGGGGGGGAATGGGGGGGCTACCGGCTCCCGTGAAATTGCCCTGAAGTTTGCAGAGGCATTGCAATGGCAGCACCACGCCCCGCCAGTAGAACCCCGGGCCACTGCACCACCGGTGATGCTGTCTGCATCTTTTGTACTTCCAGATGCTAATGAATCTGCTGTGATTCTAATATTTTGTATTTTGGCTTCTTCACCTGAATTATATTGCTTTTTAAATTGTAATGTTTATAATTCCTCCCAGCCATCACATTCGCCTTTATCTAGTATAAGCTTACAGAACACCACTACCAGTAAGTAATTCTTCTGGGGATTCAGTGTTGTTTTGGGATTTCATCACTTTGCCTTTTACTGATACTACAGAGGAGAGATTTTGAGCTGTAAAGTTTTGAAAACATGAAGCAATGTGCATGATTTTCATCTTTGGAATAAAATAAACCTCTTTATGTCAGCTGTTCAGAAGAAAATGTGGCCCACAGTGTTCCATCATGAATACTCGTTTTACAGATGCACTCAACTCTTTCACACAATAATTGTCTGAGGGAACTTTACCAGAAAGATCATGAAGTTCTCATCAACATCCATCAGATGGCAGTATTGTACCAGTTTAAAAAACAGCCTATTAGCAATAAATACTGCTTTACACATTGTTAGCAAAATACATATTTTGCCATCTATTTTTCACAGGCATATTAAAATAACATAATTATTTAACTCACGGAATAGTAGATAGTGGGCAATTGTACCTTGGTAACAAATAAAATGACTAGCAGGTATTCAAATATTATGAAGATAGGCTGAAGGAGGTTGGGTTAGTTCCCTTGAAGCAAAGAAGGTATACAAGTATTTGTGAGAGGAATTGATAGAATGGAAATTTGTAAGTCCTTCACTCTGGCCATATAGTGCAGATCAAAAGGGCACTGTAACAAGATATAAAAGGAAAGACCTAACAACGAATTAAAGGAAAAGTTCACTTCTGCCAGTTAGTGAATGTAAGAAATAAAGTACCACAGAATATGATTAATACACTAACACAAAGCCAAGACATTTTGCCTTATTAAGCTTCTCATCCGCATGAAATGTCAACAGCTTATTGAACTTTAAGAAAATCCCTTTCGAGGGACCCAGCATAATCAACATATTGAGATAGCATATTTGGGGAAGAGCATTTATCCGATAGAGTTCAATCCTGCTTCATGTAGTGGAAGGCAATGTTGTTCTATAAATTTACTTTACTGCTTTGTTAAATTAATTTATAATTGGTTTCAGGAATATTGTAACTGGAGTTATCATGATTCCCAAGTATAACATTTCTAGGGAATTCTATGCAAAGAGGAATTAGGTAATTAATTATGGTGTACCGTGCCACAATCAGCATGGTCTTTAGTTTGGCCCAATTCACTTTACTGACAGCAATTAATCTTAAGGAATCTATTCATTTCAGCATACGTGGCTTCCCCAAATGTGGCTGAGTAAAAATCAGCAGAATTGGAACTACATTTTGTATTTATCACTGCCAAATAGTCACAAATAAGAATGCAAGTAAGCGATTGTGACTAACATAAAATGGACTGTACATGGTGGAGCTTTCTGGTAAATGCCTCTTCATATATGGTTTAAAGTAGGGGGGAGATCAAACTATTGGTGTAGATTGCCAGATAGAGCTGTTCATTCTTCTGATCCCAGCCAATATTATTCCCAAATCTCATTTTGAATATGGTTTGGAATAAATATCCTATTTTGTTCATTCAGGAGAATTTTTTGCATCCGAAGATATGAGTTGCAGTATGTGCTGCTGCCATCATTTCCATCAGTCAAGCTTCTATCCTGCTTAAGCTGCTGTTGTTGTTTTTCTCTTTCCACTTAGTTCCCAATTACTGTAAAGTCCCACAGTCAAATTCCCCACTACTCTAATCTATTTGTTTAAGTGGCTTGGTACACCTTACAGCATGCTATCATTTATTGAATGGCTTTACCTCGGGTACACACCTATGGTAAGTATTTGAGTGGTGCAACACTTAAAATGAAACCTGGTGGGCAAGAGAGAAGCCGACAGAGCACAGCAAGAACGAGGCTTGGAGAAAGCTGCAACAGGGGAAACAACCCAGCAGAGGGACTTAGTAGCTGAAAGAAGGAGGAAAAAGCGAACAAAGAAAGAATTATTAAGAGGCAGTGCTTAGTTCAATTCCCAACACAGGTAAAAACCACTGCATAAGGCTGGACTGGAGGTTTTATACACTGAGAAGTATGGGTAAGCATATATTTAAAATGCTCTCCTAAACCCACATACACAGCTCTATTTCAATGTAAATGTTGTTCTTACGATAGGTATAGTTTAAATATATAATTAAATCAAAGTCCAACATATATTGGGGTTGAAATGGTTTTCATAAACTCTGTAGAATTTACTCTTATGATTTATGTAATGTATGTACATAAGGTCTGCCCACTAACAGGGGGCACTACCGTCGGAGGTCCTAGGGTCATAGGTACACTTGTGCTGGGCCCGGTATATAACCTGAACTTCACCTTTGTATCTTCACTTCTGGAAGCCATTAAAGACTGATCAGGTTACACCCAGTCACTGGCTCACAGTACGGAGTTCATTGTATCATTTCATACACCACAACTGGCGACGAGGTAAATACGAACCTATGCAAAAGTATGGCGAGTACAGCACGATCGAGTACTGTTGGAATTCGTGAGAGATTCAATGAGGGAGAGGATTGTGGAGATTTCACAGATTGTCTTGACCAGTAGTTCATGGCAAATGACCTAAACAAAGACGAGGATGCAGAGAAGCGCAGGGCAGTTCTTCTCACTGTCTGTGGCCCCACAATCTATGCACTCATCAAGAATCTGCTCTCACCCACTCTTCCTACAGAAAAGGATTACAAAGAACTGTGTGCTCTAGTTCGGGAACACCTTAAACCCACGGAAGGAATCCTCATATCCAGATACCGCTTCTATATACATGTTCATCCAGAAGGCCAGGACAATGCGGCATTTGTTGCTGACCTGAGACATCTTGCAGGGCCTTGAAAATTTGAGCCTGTGTTGGAAGACATGCTGCGTGACTTTTCGTGATCGGGGGCAACCACGAGACGATCTTAAGTAAGCTGCTGGCTGCGGAGACGCCGGACCTCAGCAAGGTCATCACCATCGTCCAGGCTTGCATGTCCATGCAGAAAAGCATGAAGCAGATATCGCGACAAAACAGGAACTCCACGGCAAGTACTGTGTACAAAATTGTATTGGTGGCCGGCAGAGCTGCACACGGCAGGGCCTACTCAACTGCGTCTGCAAGACTGGGAGCCACTCAAAGTTCGCCATTGAGGGCCTACTCGACTGTGTATGCAAGACTGGGAGCCACTCAAAGTTCGCCTTTGAGGGCCTACTCGACTGTGTATGCAAGACTGGGAGCCACTCAAAGTTCGCCATTGAGGGCCTACTCGACTGCGTACGCGAGAACGGGAGCCACTCAAAGCCAGCCATCCGGCGCAAATCCGAGCTCACCGCATTGGCGTTGCAGCGGCAATCACCGACCCCTTCAGAGCCGCTTCAGGCAGTGTGTATGCAGAGGGTGTGTGTAGACGGGGCATCTTCAGCGGACATGTCCACAGCAGAGCAAGCGAGCTGCGACACACCACGTGGATGATGATCAATTCAGTGTGTATCTGGCGATGCAGCCCGAGGCATTTGAGAGCTCCGAGGAAGAAATGTATAGCGTACGTGCATTCATAACAAAGAGCCAACCGATAATGATGGAGGTAAAATTACTAACAAAGAGCCAACTGATAATGATGGAGGTAAAATTACTAACAAAGAGCCAACTGATAATGATGGAGATAAAATTACTAACAAAGAGCCAACCGATAATGATGGAGGTAAAATTAAACGGCATGCCAGTATCCATGGAATTAGACACGGGCATGAGACAATCGATAATGAGCCAGAGGACTTTCGAAAAGCTGTGGGAGACCATGGCAGAGAGACCCAAGCTGAGTCCGATAATTGCGAAGTTGAGTACCTACACCAAAGAACTCATACCAGTGATCGGTAGTGCAGCAATAAGAGTGTCTTACGAGGGAACGGTTCATGATCTACCATTATGGATTATCCCAGGCAACAGCCCATCGTTATTCGGCAGGAGTTGGCTCGAGAAAATAAAATGGAAATGGTACGATATCAATGCTTTGTCATCAGCGGATGATGATTTGTGTGCCCAAGTGCTGAGCAAATTTCCCTCGCTGTTTGAATCGGGAATTGACAGCTTCAAGGGAGCCAAAGTGCAGATTCACCTAGACCCAGACGCAAGGACCATCCATCACAAAGCCAGGGTGGTCCCGCACATGATGAAAGAAAAGGTCGAGCTCGAATTGGACAGGCTACAATGCGAGGGGGTCATCTCACCGGTCGAATTTAATGAATGGGCCAGCCCCATTGTTCCGGTGTTAAAGAGTGACGGCACGGTCAGGATTTGTGGAGGTTACAAGGCCAGGATCAACCAAGTTTTGAAACAAGATCAGTACCCACTACCGAAAGCTGATGACCTGTTTGCAACGCTAGCCGGGGGAAAATCGTTCATCAAATTGGATCTAACGTTGGCCTACATGACACAGGAACTGGTTGAATCATCAAAGAAACTTATGTGCATCAACACGCAAAAAGAACTGTTTATTTAAAACAGGTGCCCTTTTGGCATTCGTTCGGCGGCAGCCATATTTCAGAGAAACATGGAGAGCCTATTGAAATCCATCCCCAGGACCGTGGTATTCCAAGATGACATCCTAGTCACACCGCTGCACAATCTGGAAGAGGTTCTGCGTCGTCCGGACAAAGTGGGACTCAGGCTGAAATGTTCGAAGTGCATTTTCATGGCACCAGAGGTCGAATTTTGTCATGTACATGCTGTTTGTAGCCACCAGATGGTGTCATTGTTGGAGGCCACTGAGCAGCATGCACATGGTGCTGCTCTGGTATAAAAGGCCAGCCATTTTGTGAGTCAGGCACTTTGGGCCGTAATAAAGCAGAGCCAAGGTTGTACCTTGTTCAGCTAAACAGTACTCAGTTTGTACCTTTATTGCATACATAACATTTGGCGATGAGAATACAAGAATCTTGTTTGCAAAATGAGCATGATTAGATTTTTAGACCGATTCGTGGAGGGAGAAAATTGGGCAGACTTTGTGAGCCGTTTGAACCAGTACTTCGTGGCCAACAAAATGAAGGGGGTCGACGATGCAGATCAGCGCTGGGCCGTGTTCCTCACTGTGTGCAGTTCAAAGATCTACGGTCTGATAAAGAACCTACTCATGCCAATGATCCAACAGAGAAAACATATGAGGAGTTGTGTACATTGGTACGGGAGTATCTCAAGCCAGACAACGGCATCATCATCTCAAGATACAGGTTTTATACACACGTCGATCGGAGGGCCAGAGCGCGGTGGAATTTGTTGCTGACCTGAGACGTCTAGCGGGACCGTACAAGTTCGGGACGGTGTGGCAGACATGCTGCGGGACTTCTTTGTTATCGGTATCAACCACAAGGTGATCCTGCACAAACTTCTGGTGATGGAAGAGTTGGATTTAAAAAGGGCCATCCAGATCGCTCAATCATATATGACGACGGACAGGAGTTTAAAGCAAATATCGGTGGAGAACTGAACCTCGGCAAGTACTGTAAATGCGATTGATTCGATTGATTCGGCATTCGGCAGAGCGGCACATGGCAGGGCTTATCTGGCTGCGTTCGTGAAACCTGTGGCTGCCTAAAGTCCGACAGTGGGAATGTATCCGACTTCTCCGTGTTGGTATTGTGGAGGAATTCATCGCTACCAGCAGTGCCGATTTAAGCAATATAGTTGCAAAGGCTGTCTGAGAGTGGGGCATCTCCAGCACAAGTGTCCACAGATGAGCAAGCGAGTTGCGACACACCACGTAGAGGATGAGAGTCAGACTAGCGCAGATCTGGAGACGCAATCTAAGATGCCAGAGGAGGAAGTGTATGGACTGTACTCTTTCATAACCAAGGGTAAACTAATTTTGATTAATGTGAAGTTTAACGGGATACCGGTATCGATGGAACTGGACACAGGGGTGAGTCAATCGATCATGAATGAGAGGGCATTTAATAAGCTGTGGGATACTAAGAATGTGAGGCCCAGGCTGAGCCCTGTTAACACCAAGCTGCGCACGTACACCAAAGAACTGATAAAGGTGATTGGCAGTGCACAAATTAATGTGTCGTATAATGGTGTGGTTCACAAAATTACCGCTGTGGATTGTTCCAGACAATGGCCCAACGCTGCTCGGCAGGAGCTGGCTAGAGAAAATCAGATGTGACTGGAACAACATAAAGGCGTTGTCATCGGAGGAAGATACAAGTGCCCAAGTATTGAGCAAGTTCCCCTCGCTGTTTGAACCGGGTATCGGCAACCTCACGGGAGCCAAGGTGCAGATCCACGTGGACTCAGATGCAAGACCCGTCCATCATAAAGGTCAGGCAGTGCATATATGATGAAGGAGAAGGTCAAAATTGAACTGGACAGACTCCAGTGTGAAGGGATCATATCACCGATCGACTTTAATGAATGGGCCAGCCCCATTGTTCCTGTGCTGAAAAGTGCTGGCACAGTCAGAATCTGTGGAGACTACAAGGCTACAATCAACAGGGTTTTGAAATAAGATCAGTACTCCTTACTGAAGGCTGATGACTTGTTTGCGACGCTAGCCGGAGGGAAGTCATTCACAAAACTGGATTTGACATCGGCCGATATGACGCAGGAGTTGGTTGAGACGTCGAAGAGACTTACGGGCATTAACACGCACAAAGGACTGTTTATTTACCACAGGTGCCTATTTGGAATTCGCTCGGCTGCAGCAATATTCCAGAGGAATATGGAAAGTCTGCTGAAGTCCATTCCCAGAACTGTCGTGTTCCAAGATGACATCCTGATCACCGGTCATGACTCCAAAGAACATCTGAACAACCTGGAAGAGGTTCTACTGCATTTGGACAGAGTGGGACTCAGACTTAAATGATTGAAGTGCGTCTTCATGGCAACGGAGGTCGAATTCCTCAGGAGGAAAATCGCCGCTGATGGCATCAGACCTACTGACGTGAAAACCAAAACCATCAAGAATGCACCCAAGCCACAGAACATGATGGAGCTGCGTTCGTTCCTGGGTCTACTCAACTACTTTGGTAACTTCCTACCTAAATTGATCACCTTACTTGAACCACTGCACATGCTATTGAGAAAAGGCAACAACTAGGTGTGGGGCGCAATCTGCTTTGCTCGAACAAACTGCTGGTACATTATGACCCATGTAAATGTTTAGTTTTGGCCTGTGACGCATCGTCGTATGGAATTGGTTGCGTGTTACAACAAGCCAATGAGTCGGGGAAACTTCAACCTGTCGCATATGCATCCAAAAGTTTGTCTAAACTAGAAAGAGCCTACAGTATGGTAGAAAAAGAAGCTTCAGCGTGTGTGTACGGTGTTAAATAGATGCATCAATACCCGTTCGCTCTGATGCTTGAATTAGAGACCGATCACAAGTCGGTCATTTCGTTGTTTTCCGAGAGCAAAGGTATCAATATCAACGCTTCATCCCGCATCCAAAGGTGGGTGCTGACATTATCTGCCTATGATTATGTCATTTGCCACAGACCTCGCACAGAGAATTGTGCCGATGCTTTGAGCCGGTTGCCATTGCCCAAACCGGAGGTAGAAATGCCACAACCGGCAGATTTAATATTAATCATGGATGCTTTTGAAAGTAAAGGTACCCCTGTCACGGCTCAACAAGTGGATACCTGGACCAGCCAGGACCCGATATTATCGGTGGTAAAGGGTTGCATCTTCAAAGGGGATTGGTCTGCCATACCTAAGGAAATGTGCGAGGAGGCCAAACCGTACATTCGTCACAAGGACAAACTGTCTAATCAAGCAGATTGCATATTGTGAGGCAATCGAGTTGTAATGCCTGAGAAAGGGAGAGAGAAGTTTGTGGTATAGTGATGATGAAGGCCATCACCAGGTCCCACATATGGTGGCCAAGAATTGATTCTGAGCTGGAAGCATGCATGCATCAGTGCAACACCTGCATGCAGTTCAGCAAAGCACCAGCAGAATCGCCGCTGAGTCTGTGGTCATGGCCATCCAAACCTTGGTCCAGGATCCATGTAGATTTTGCAGGTCCCTTCCTGGGCAAGATGTTTTTCGTGGTGGTGTATGCTTATTCGAAGTGGATGGAATGCATAATCATGTCATCCAGTACATCCACGGCAACCATAGAGAATCTCAGTGTCATGTTCGCGACTGCCTGACATAATGATGAGCGACAATGGGTCATGCTTCACCAGTCAGGAGTTTCAGAAGTTTGTAAAACTTAACGGCCTAAAACATGTAAGATCAGCACCATTCAAGCCTGCGTCCAACAGGCAAGCAGAACGTGCAGTACAAATTATCAAGCAAAGCATGAGGAGAGTAACCCAAGGGTCACTGCAGACCCGCTTGTCTTGCATACTGCTGAGTTACAGGACAAGACCCCACACACTCACAGGGATCTCGCCTGCTGAACTCATGATGAAAGAGGTCTTAAGACCAAGTTATCTCTTGTACACCTGGATTTAAGCAATCATGTTGAATACAGAAGACAGAGTCAACAAGGGTACCATGATCACACAACTGTGTCACGTGAGATTTCTGTCAATGATCCTGTATATGTGTTGAATTATAGTCAGGGTCCCAAATGGATTGCTGGTACGGTCATGGCCAAGGAGGGTAACAGAGTATTTGTTATTAAGCTCAAGAATGGGCAAACTTGCAGGAAACACATGGATCAGACAAAGCTGAGGCACACAGATGAGCCAAAGCAGTTGGACGAAGAAACCGTCGACGACCAACCAACCTACCAGCAGCCTTCAGTGGACTCAAGGGTCATCAGTGAACCCGAAATTTCCATCACGGACTTGTTCAATAAAAATGGACTTGCAATTCCTGACATGGCCACTGCCACCCCCAATAAGTCAGCCATCCAGCCACCAGCCACAACAGACTCCGCACATTCACCCAAGACCGGAATCAAACTGAGACGGTCAACCCGGGTGCGTAAAGCCCCGGACCGTCTCAACCTGTGAAAGACTGTGATAAGATCTCAGAGGAGGGTATTGTCATGTATGTACATGCTGTTTGTAGCCATTGTTGGAGGCCACTGAGCAGCATGCACATGATGCTGCTCTGGTATAAAAGGCCAGCCATTTTGTGAGTCAGGCACATTGGGCCGTATTAAAGTAGAGCCAAGGTTGTACCTTGTTCAGTTAAACAGTACTCAGCTTGTACCTTTATTGCATATGTAACAAATTCCTTGGATGAAAGATTGCTGCAGACAGAATCAGGCCTATAGATGCGAAAACAGAGGCCATCAAAAATGCGCCCAGGCCCCAGAATGTGATGGAGCTGCGTTCGTTCCTGGGTCTTCTCAACTACTTCAGTCACTTCTTACCCAAATTGAGCACAGCATAAGCTGCTCAGGAAAGGAGGTGACTGGGTGTGGGGTGAACTTCAAGACAGAGCCTTTGAGAAGGCTAGAAATCTGTTGTGTTCCCACAAGCTACTGGCACTGTATGATCCATGCAAGCGTCTAGTTTTGACCTGTGATGCGTCATCCTATGGGGTCGGCTGTGTACTCCAGCAAGCCAGTGAGTCAGGCAAACTACAACCAGTTGCATACGCGTCTCGAAGCCTGTCCAAAGTGGAAAGAGCCTACGGCATGGTAGAGAAAGAGGCTTTAGCACGTGTTTATGGGGTAAAAATTACCTGTTTGGGCTTCGCTACGAGCTGGAAACCGTTCACAAGCCGCTTATATTGTTGTTCTCGGAACATAAAGGTATCAATACCAACGCATCGCCCGCATCCAGAGGTGGGCGCTGATATTATCTGCCTATGATTATGTCATTCGCCATAGACCAGGCACCAACAATTGCGCTGATACATTGAGCCGGTTACCGTTGCCCACACCGGAGGTGGAAACGCCAACGCCCGCAGAGCTACTCATGGTCATGGATGCCTTTGAGAGTGAAGCCTGTCACTGCTCAACAAGTTAAGACCTGGACCAGCCAGGATTTGACCCTATCGGTTGTAAAACGTTCTGTTCTTATCGGGGATTGGTTGACCATCCCTAAGGAAATGGGTGATGAAACCAAACCATACAGCCATCGCAAATAGGAGCTTTCCATCCAGTCCAACTGTTTACTGTGGGGTAATCATGTTGTAATGCCCAAGAAAGGCAGGACGAGATTTGTATGGGAGTTACATAGTATGCATCCCGGTATTGTCATGATGAAGGCCATCGCCAGGTCCCATGCTTGGTGACCTGGCATTGACTCGGATTTAGAGTCATGCGTGCATCAGTGCAGTACTTGCATGCAGCTAAGCAATGCCCCAAAGGAAGCCCCGCTCAGTCTGTGGTCACGGCCATCCAAACCGTGGTCTAGAGTCCACATCAACTTTGCGGGCCCCTTCCTCGGTAAAATGTTTTTTGTGGTGGTGGATGCAAATTCCAAATGGATAGAATGTGTGATCATGTCATCCAGCACTTCCACTGCCACCATTGAGAACCTGAGAGCCATGTTTGCCACACATGGTCTGCCAAACCTTGTTGTCAGCGACAACGACCGTGTTTCACGAGCCTGGAGTTTCAAGAGTTCATGAAACGCAATGGCATAAAACACGTGAGGTCAGCCCATTTCAAACCTGCATCCAATGGTCAAGCAGAGTGGGCAGTTCAAACCATCAAGCAGAGTCTGAAACGCGTAACTCACGGTTCCTTGCAGACACGCCTGTCACGCATACTGCTCAGTTACAGGGCAAGGCCACACATGCTCACCGGGGTCCCGCCTGCAGAACTATTGATGAAGAGAGGCCTCAAAACCAGGCTCTCTCTAGTCCATCCTGACCTTAACGATCATATCAAAACCCGACGTCAACGCCAGCAGTGGTATCACGACCGTGCCGCAGTGTCACGCGACATATCTGTAAATGACTCAGTGTATGTACTTAACCATGGCCAAGGGCCCAAGTGGCTCCTGGGCAATGTTGTGGATAAGGAGGGGAACCGGGTGTATATGGTTAAGCTCAAGAATGGGCAGATGTGCAGGAAACACATTGATCAAATCAAGCTAAGACAAACTGACGAACCAGAACAATTGGAAGAAGACACCGCGATCTTAGACGACCAACCAACTCATGTCCAGCCATCAGAAGAACCCACTGTGGTCAACACCCAGCCCCAAGTTGTGAGAGACTCGGAAAGCACTGGGATTGTACTGAGATGGTCAACCAGGGAGCGAAGGGCTCCGGACCGTCTGAACTTGTAATATGGACTTGTGCCAAGAACTGTGGGCGGAATGATGTAATGTATGTACATAAGGTCTGCCCACCAACAGGGGGCACTACCATCAGAGGTCCTAGGGTCATAGGTACACTCGTACTGGGCCCGGTATATAACCTGAACTTCACCTTTGTATCTTCACTTCTGGAAGCCATTAAAGACTGACCAAGTTACACCTAATCACTGGCTCACAGTACGGAGTTCATTGTATCATTTCATACACCACAATTTATCTCAAACTTAAGAATATATCAGACCTTGCAACACATTCCTAAATATATGTTATAGTGTTTTTCACGGGCCATGATTTCAGCTCTGGCGGGGTGGGGGGCTTAAAACAATAGTGGGTCAGCTGCTATTATAAAAAACGCTCCATTTTCCTCTCCATTAATATCAGAAGGAAAGGAAGATCAGGCAGGGTGTCTAACAGGCATTACCTGTCTTTACGCATTCCTCTCACACCACCACCAAAGTTGAAAGATCTGTCATTAATCTTCATAATATACATCCCATTTCTCGTCTTTGATTTTATAATTAAACTTTCAAGGGCCTGATAAACTCAGTAGTAAAAATGTTGCCTTCATAGCTAAATGACTTGAGGCCATTAAATCAGGGGTTACATCTTCCAATTCAAAGAAGAATCTTCTGTTAAGTGAATTTTTCCCTGTCATCACTGAGCATTCCTGTTATGGGTCCTACCACAGACCAGCACTAGCATCAGAGATCATTGGGAGCCTGAAGTTTATCTCTGATTGAAGCATAGATGAGTGTCTGTATCCTAACTTGCACCAAGTCCCATTCACCCTTCACCCCAGTGCTCGCTGAACTACATTAGCTTCTGGTCCCTGAATGCCTCGATTTTAAAATTCTCACCCTGGTGTTCTAATCCCTTCATAGAAGCGCCCCTCCCTATCTCTGTAATCACCTCCAGCCCCACAACCTTCCTCCCACTTTGCGTTCCTCCCAACTCTGGCATCTTGTGCATCACTGACTTCCTTTGCACCACCATTGGCGTCCATGCCTTGTCTAAGCCCTAAGTTCTAGAATTCCCTCCCGGAACCTATCTGCCTTTCCATCTCTAAGTGTCAGCTGTGGCGCAGTGAGTAGCACCCTCACCTCTGAGGCAGACAGTTATGGGTTCAAGCCCCACTCAGAGACTTAAGCATAAAAATCTAGGCTGACACTCCAGTGCAGTACTGAGGGAGTGATGCACTGTTTGAGGTACTGTCTTTCGGATGAGAAGTTAAACCGAGGCCCTGTCTGCTCTCTCAGGAGGGTGAAAAAGATTCCATGGCACTACTTTGAAGAAGAGTAGGGGAGTTATCCCTGGTGTCCTGGCCAATATCTATCCCTCAACCAACATCACTAAAACACAGATTATCTGATCATTGTCACATTGCTGTTTATGGGAGCTTGCTGTATGCAAATTGGCTGCTGTGTTTCCGACATTACAACAGTGACTACATCCCAAAAAGTACTTCATTGGCTGTAAAATGCTTTGGGATGTCCGGTGGTCATGAAAGGTGCTATATAAATGCAAGTCTTTCTTTCTTTTTTCTCGCTCCTTTCAGACATTCTTTTAAATCCACCTCTTCACTGTCCTAATGTCTCCTTCTTTGGCTCTGTGTCAATGTTTTTGTGATTACGCTCCTGTGAAGCGACTTGGGGCGTTTTACTACGTTAAAGGTGCTATATTATTGCAAATTGTTGTTGTCTGTGAACTAAGCAACAAAATTGAAGGAAAACAAAGGGAAAATAGTTCAATTAAAAAATTAATTCTGAACATAAAAAATATAATAATTTGCCTTGTCCCTTGAAGGAACGTTTGACAGAGACCTCCATGAACAAATAATATCTTTTTGCCTGTTTAATGCTGTGCATTTACTCATCCAAAGATGCTCAGAGTTTATGAGCTATGAAAAAAGCACATTCACATTCAATTATGCAGCAAAATAATATTAATAAATCCTGAATCTTGTGGCAGTGTAAGTTGGTTAGAGTGTTTGCTGAATAAGTTTAAGGAGAGACTTTGATCTGCAAGATAATTAGCTCTGTTATGTGCTAAATGAGGGTACATTTAGCATTACAGAGGCTTCAGCAACATTATTATATTCAGTGAAGACCTCTAGTAGCCTTTTCTACCTATGTGTACAGGGTACATAAAAGCCATTTGCTTAACATTCAAATTAGGATGTGGCTGGAACTAATAGGATGGGACATTCTTGCATTTTAGCTAATCCATTGGTAAAGCTGCTGTATGAAATGCATTTATTTATATTCTGGATACTGAAAGGAAGGAAGAAAAATAGTTAGATGATAAAAAAAGCTGATTATCATATCACAGGCAATGCAAATGTGATACATTTTTCTTCGCTTAACATTTTAAAAGATTGAATTTTACCTTCTTTTCTCTTCAATGCTTCTTGCTTTGCTTTCCCTTAAGGCATTAATGGCTTCGCTGGGGTTCAGTTCCACAGGCAGGAATCTCTCTCCAAGTGAATACCAGTAAGTATCGAAATCTCAACTAAGCCCAATCCTGGTGCCATCTGGTGTCCACACGTGTGCCTCCGGTAACAGTTGATGTATAGTAATCAGGACTAGGGACCTTATTGACCTTTCCCTTTCTAACTCAGAGCACTGCATTCCGTTGTAGATCCACAGCTTGTACTGCTGAGACAGGCTAACTCAGTGCAGATATGGATCAAACAGAAGTGATCTTCCTGGTGTGTAGGACTCAGAAATATATCAGGACAGCTCAAAAAATGGATTTTAAAAAGGTTCTGTTAATATTTGAGCTTAAATTTCCAAGTCTGTGCTAGTGGTGAGGTATCTAGCCCATTGCCAGCATGTTTTGGAATCACAGGCAAATAATTCCACATTCTTCTGATATGCACTAGCTATGGACAATGTACGTTATTACTGACCTAGAATCATAGAATCATAGAGTGATTACAGCACAGAATGAGGCCATTTGGCCCGTTGAGCCCATGCCGACTCTCTGCAAGAACACCTCAGCTAGTCTCACTCCCCCACCACTTTCCCCGTAGCTCTTCAATTTTTTTTCCTTCCGGTACTTATCCAATTCCCTTTTGATAGCCATGTTTGAGTCTGCCCCCACCACCCTTTCAAGCAGTGCATTCAAATCCTAACTACTCACTGCGTAAAAATGTTTTTCCTCATGTCATCTTTGGCTCTTTTGCTCAGTTTCACACAGTGAGATGTGACTTCCATCCCATCAGTCTAGAATTCAGAAAACTTATTAAATCTTATCCCATGGAGTCTGCACTGTGCCAAGTTAGTTCTGAATTTGGAAAAATTTAAGGATTGAACAAGCACGTCTGCAGCAAAATAATAAATAAATACAGCATTTAAATTCTGCAAACAGCTCTATACATTAAGATATACCATGTGTCGCAATGCATTACTCTAGTTATATATTCAGATATTTAACATTAATTGACATGAAAACAATTTGCAATTCTTGATTTATTGAAAGGATATATATCCATTAAAATAATTAAACCACTAAAATATTACTGCACAGAACAATTTTTTTTACGAGGTTGTAAGATTAAACGTTGCGTCTGATTTACCATGCTTCAAAATTGATCAAGTAAGCTAACTAAACTAAATACTCTTCAAGCTAATTGTTTAACAGTTTTGAGTTTCATTTTAGTGAGTTTGATGCTCAAAAAGAGGATGATGTTAATCTTGGGGTTCGGAGGATTTGCTATTATTTGCCCCCAGAGTCATCATCCAGCTCATAGCACATTTGCATCACACTTGCACCCACCAACCATAAGAACATAAGAACATAAGAAATATGAGCACGAGTAGGCCATTTGGCCCACTCCAGCCTGCTCCGCCATTCAATAAGATCATGGCTGATCTGATCTTGGCCTCAACTCGACTTCCCCCACAGTTGTAGCAGGATTTCCCTACTTTTATATTCCATCCCCCTTGCAATAGAGGCCAAAATTCCATTTGCCTTCCTAATTACTTGCTGAACCTGCATGCAAACTTTTTGTGTTTCATGCACAAGGACCCCAGATCCCTTTGTACTGCAGCATTTTGTAATCCCTCCACATTTAAATAATAATTTGCTTTTGTATTTTTCCTACCAAAGTAGATAACCTCACATTTTCCCACACTATACTCCATCTGCCAACCATCATTGTATGGTATCTGATAGAAACTGGAAAATGATTCCAAGTAGTGTCAAGTTATGGATATACTTGTGTTCGTGACTTGAATTGACCAGGAATTGAATTGAGGTTGGTCAAACTCATTTCATTCAGAGAGAGACTTTCATCCCATCAGTCCAGATTTGATCTTAACCCAGTCTATTGGACCACTCACTCCCTGAAGTCATTCATATTTAAAATTGCTCTGACTCACAGTTTTAGGAATCATTTTAATGTAATTATTTTGTAAGTGCTCAATAAAGATATTTGTTACAAAGCTTCCAGATTGGTGTTGCAATAGGTTAGAGTACGATTGTAATGGATCATGGAGTAATAGGACATGGTTCACACCAAGCAATTCCCCATTGGAAAAGAGAACCAACAGGTCATGAGCACTCCTCATGATTGATTTCAAAGCAGCCTTAGCCCTGTTGATTGAACTCAGAAATCCGAGGAATGGTCATATCACGGGAAACCTGGGTGAGAAGAAGAGAAGAAAATGTTCTTAGTTTTAAAATTTTTACAGAAAAGATAAATTTGTGGAATGCACCAGTTATTTACTGATTTTGCTGAAATTGGGCTCACTTTTCCCCAAAGCATTTCTTTGGCATACTTGAAGAGTTACGCCAAATTTTTGGGGGCCTAAGTGCGCCAAAAAAAAATTCTAAGTTTCCACCTTGGATTTCTTCATTTTGGCGTGGCGTAACCCAACCTTTAGTTTTGGGGGGTGGAGCCTAGATCTGCGCCAAAAATATTGGGTTGCCATGGTAACTAGGGACACAATGTGAGCTGAGGCTGCAAAGTGAAGCCTGATGCCAGCTCCCAACACGTTAAAAGAATTGAAAAACACGTAGCAGTAATTTACCTCCAACCCCACCCGAAGGGCTTGTCGGTCCGGTTCCATTCTCGGTCTCCGGGCACACACACACACACACACTCTCTCTTCTCTCTTCTCTCTTCTCTCTCTCTCTCTCTCTCTGGTGCAAATTGATTGGGGAAACTGTAGTTTTTCAAGTTAGGCCAAAAAGAGCAGCCTGCTCAAAAAAACAGAGCAAATCACTGGGGAAAATTGAGCACATTGTCACTGAACCAGGAATTAGAGGCAAATAGCAGAGATCAGTGCACAAACTGCATGTTCAAAAGTTGGCCTTCAATGTACCAACATATCTATTTTCCCATTAAAGGATACTCTTTAAGTTTATTTTCTGACAGATGTGTAGAAACATAGAAACATAGAAAATAGAAAATAGGCCCTTCGATCCTGCACCACCATTCAATATGATCATGGCTGATCTTGGCTGCAAGATTAAAAGAAGAGATTAAAACAATCTCATCCCTTGAACCAAGCCTTTACAGCCGTTTGGTAGATTCATTTACGCGTTCATTTTAAATTATTGTGCAATTTTATCAATTCCCCCTCCCCTTATGCTGTGCAGCCAAGCTCCTGCACCAGCCATAACATTTTCCAGCGTAGTTGATGCGCAGCAGGTTGGCAATTAGCCCAACTTTTCGGCAGCACATCATTTCAATGAGGACTTGAAAGTCTATTTGGAACTTGGCAGATCGCCAGTTCGGGATTTAGCGCATGTGGAAATCCCGAACTGGCGGTCAATTTCAAATGTCCTGAGAGTATGCTGTCATACCGACTGCAAATTCAGAGCCAATGACATCTTTCCTTGAAATTTTATTCTGTACAATTTCCTTGACTGCTGTGTGTTTTTTAGATAGAGTTTGCAGCAAAAAGACAATCCACATTTAGCCAATTAGGACAAGCAGCATTCAATCTTTGCTACAGAGGGACAATTTTAACAAGCCTTCTGTAAAAAATGTGGTGGAAAAGATAGAAATACAGGCAACAAGTTACGCTTTCATCTGACGCGATGGTGGAAATAATTGTACTTCATAATTAATGTTCAGCCATGAACTCATTGAATGGCGGAGCAGGCTCGAAGGGCCGAATGGCTACTCCTGCACCTAATTTCTAATTTCTATGTAATGGTTAATCAGAATTTATTAAGAAAGGCAACTCAGTTCTGCTATTTAAACTTTGATCCCACCCACAGAATGATTTACTTTATTGGACTGAATGGAGTAGGATTGTTTATATTGCTAGTTCACAACAAGGTGTTTAGAAGGATGAGAGGGGATCTCATAGAAACATATAAGATTCTGACGGGATGGGATAGGTTAGATGCGGGTAGAATGTTCCCCATGTTGGGCAAGTCCAGAACCAGGGGACACAGTCTTAGGATAAGGGGTAGGCCATTTAGGACTGAGATGAGGAGAAACTTCTTCACTCAGAGAGTTGTTTATCTGTGGAATTCCCTACCTCAGAGAGTTGTTGATGCCAGTTCATTGGATATATTCAAGAGGGAGTTAGATATGGCCCTTATGGCTAAGGGGATTAAGGGGTATGGAGAGAAAGCAGGAAAGGGGTACTGAGGGAATGAACAGCCATGATCTTATTGAATGGTGGTGCAGGCTTGAAGGGCCGAATGGCCTACTCCTGCACCTATTTTCTATGTTTCTATGTTTCCAAGGTGACCCCATCACTGAAGTGGATCATTTGTATGGCTTAAGTAATATTGCACATATGCAAATAAAGAATTATATTTATTAATATAGGGACAAGAATTAATGTGGTAAATATAATTGGCCAGGTGAAGCAACAAAGCTTGATATTGTTTTTATCGGACTGCTTCCAACTTGCTGCAAGTATGAAACGTAGGTTTTACTTTATGCCAGGACCAACTTGGAAATAGATTTCTGCAGGATACTGTCAATTGGTGGTTGAATTTAAGCTGATATTAGTCAGCAAAATCCAAAAAACAATATGAAATTGAAGAGTAATTCTTAAAATATGCATTCTGAACTTTAAATTGCCAGTATATTTACTTTTGCTTTTTTTTTAGATAATGAAGCACTTAATATATTGATTTTATTGAAAAGAATGAAACAAACCCATTTGGTGCGCTGCTTCTCCTTACATTCGCTCCAATGTTTCCCTATTTTTTCCCTTCTCCCCTTTATTGCCAAGGTCACCAGAAGCAAGCAGGCAGCAAGAGTAATGAGGTCATTGTTGCTAGCCAACACCAGGAATAGTAAGGCCAGTGGGTGGGAGCAGGAGCAGGACAGCATGGGGTCCGAGCTATAGTGGGAGCAGGAACTGCAGGCTAACACAGGACAGGACGAGCAAAACCACAGGACCTCAGCAAGACAGATCACATTAAAAATAAGAAGTGCAGGTAACTTTCAATTTTGTTGTTTATCTTTTTTAAATAGTATTCTTATTTTTAATGCGATCTGTCTTGCTGAGGTCCTGTGGCTTTGCTATCTTGAAGCACATACCAAACAGAGCAACCAGAATGGAAACAGGTGTGGAAAAGAATGCAGCATGCTCAGAAACCTTGTCACAAACAAACACATTTGTATTATATAGTGTTCTCACTACCTAAGGATTTCCCAAAGTAGTCACTGCTGTAATATTGGGAAACACAGCAGCCAAATTGTGCACAGCAAGATTCCCCTAAACCGCAGTGAGATAAATGGCCAGGTAATCTGCTTTAATAATATCTGTTGAGGGATAAATGTAGGCTAGGACATCTGGTGAACTCCCCTGCTCTTCAAAAATGCCACTGTCTCTCTTACATCCATCTAAGAGGGCAGATGCCTCAGTTTAAAATCTCATCTGAAAGACAGCACCTCTGACAGTGAGGCACATCTTAGGCACTGCACTGAAGTTTCAGGTTAGATTACGTGTTCAAGTTTCCTGGAGCTGGGCTTCAACCCACAACCTTCTTGCTCGGGGCAAGAGTGCTACCACCTAACCACAACTGACATGCCAGGCTCCTTGAACCTGTTCCATCATTCTATCACTGCATGGCTAATTAGTACCTTAACTCAATTTACCCATGTTTAATCCCTTTCCCTGTAATCTGATGGAGCAGATCAATGGAATGATAATCAGGTGGGTCACTACCCATGTGGTGAAGCAAAAATCTACTCCCATGTTTCTGTTAATTTCAGAAAATGACTGGCTGCCAATGAAAAACCATCTGAATTCAAGAGGAGGTAATATAAGAACTAATTAAGGTAAGAATTGGAATGAACTACCAAAGCATTTTGGCTCATTTCTGATGCTAGAGCATAATTTAGAGTTATAGGCTTCAATGCGGGGACTTTAGTAGAGTAACTAAGGGAGGGCTTGTGCTGGTCAGAATTTGTATTAGTAGCCTTTTTAAGCACCATATCATTCCAATTTTTCCTCTTACCAGTGACGGCCATAAGATCAATGATATTATGGGGGGAATTTCTTTGGAGGATGACAGTGGGCGCATTTGGTGGCGGGTCGGGTGGGAACTCTTTTTTTGGACAGCAGATTGGGAACCCGCTGTCATTCTGCTGCCAGGCTACTTTCCCAGATGTCGGGTCTGTCAGCGCTGAACAGACCCGAAAGGCTGCGGCGGGGGAGGCAATTAGTTGATTCAGACCTTGAACAAGAGGCTATTAAAGACAATGTTGAGCTGAACTTAACATTTTACCACGTTTTCCATGAGGCTCCAGTTGCTCGAGGATAACGTCAGGTAAGGAAGTCGGGAGTTGTATGAACATGAATTCATTTTGTTACCTGACAGCTGTAAATGAGCTATAAAAGCTCCCATTTCACAGGGGTTCACTTTCCAAGATCAAAAGCTCTTGCTTTCTGCATTTGGAAGGCAGATTGAGCTTTATGCAGGTTGCAAGTCTTTGCAGCAATCTCTCTATCCAGTGTTACCTCATTGGAATATCCTCTCTCGCCATTGACAGATCACATCTGTCATCTCAAGTTCACCTGCCATCTATTACATTAGCATGTGTGCCCTTGAAAACATTTCACCTTGGTCCTCAGAATCCCACCATGATCAGCCCCAACACCTGCAGCACTGGGCATATCAGGAGCACCAACAACAACACCAACATTCTCCACAATCAACTGGTGCTGCACAGGACATAGGGCATCAGCACTCGGCCACATTGCTGACTGGAAGGCCAGGGATGGCCTCACCATGGCCAGATTTACTTCACTTGATGCGGTACACCCTGGCGCCAGGTTGGTACCACCCACACCAACACCATAAAGCATCCCTGCAATGCCAAAACTATTCCTTTCACACTCATGACCATTGGGAGGTACCATTATGTCTCACCATTCATTGCAACTCACAAAGCCACTTCCAAAGGTGCACACAAATCTGTCCAAGAAGGCAAAGTGTTGAAAATAAAGGTTTCAATGTTTGACAGCACATTAACAGAAACTTTACATGAACATTGGCTAAAAGACTCAAGTGCCTACCCTTGTGTGTTGTTAGTTGGTATGATTGGACTAGGATGAGGGTGAGTGTAAGGGATACATTGTAAGAGTTGCAAATAGGTGGCCAGAATTATGCTGAAGGTAGTGAACTTATCAGTGTTAGGAGGGTATGTAACACTTGCTTATGTAGGTATAGCACAAATGTATAACACATTAAACTGAATCCGTAACCTCTGTAATACTTAAACAGCAAAATCAGCAGTTGTTAATCAGAAGTCTCTGAGGAAGAGATAAGGAAGCCAGTTTAGGCATCTATTATAATGTGGCAAAGTGCAAGTCATGGAACAACACCATAGAAGATGGGCAATTGCATATACCACTGAGAGACAGTTTGATAAGAGTCAACAAATCAATGTAACTTCACTGATAGAATTAGACCTATCGAGGATTTGATAGGAGGGTGTTTCTTTCCAAAATCTGTATATGTTCTACTTGAAAACTCCTGTATTTCGGAGGTTCCACAACTGAACATTCCCTTGCAATTGCTCATAATAAAAGCCGGTTGAAACTGGGATTTCGTGTGTTCAATTTCATGGTCATTATATAACAGGAGAAGGGCGAGGTGTTGATTAACTATATCAGTTAGTCCACCTTGAGGGAGAGAAGTTTCCTTTTTACCCCAGCAGTGAGTGTGCGGGGTGGCTAGTGAGATGAGGAAGTAATAATGTAGATAGAGAGAGAGTGGGATGGGTGGAGGTGCAAGGTAAGTTGGTGTGAGTAAGGTTGTGCAGGAGTAGCATAGGGAAGGCAGAGTAATGGTGATGTGATGAGTTGCACAGCAGGATGAGGTCGAGTTTACCAGTTATGTTTTGTGATACACTGAGATCATTGAAAGGTTTGCACCACTGCAACCAAGTCCTCCTGATGACATCCCTGCTTGTGTCCTCCTGTGCAATGTGCACCCAGGCTGTGTTGATCTCCTGGGGAGGTCTCTTCCACCCATTGGAAGGGAAGAGAATCTCCCTGCAGGCTGTGACTCCCTCCATAAGCATCTGGAGTCAGTCATGGGAGAGCCCGGGTATAGCCCTCTATCTCTGTGCAGTGCTTGTCAGTGTTTGCAGCACCTCAATGCTGCAGAACACTGACAGCGCAACTGTCAAAATAAAATTGCACATGGTCCCTTTAAGGAAATCGGCTGATGACGCGTCATCAAATGATGTCATCAGACCTGCTTCCTTCAATTGGCCAAGCTGGGCGGGCTTAACAAGTCAACATAAAAGCATTTCACAGGGTGGGCTGGAGCCAGCAGCGAGGTCGAGACCTGCTACCGATCCCGGCCACATTGGACCCGCTGAGGTTGGGGAAATCACGGCTTATGTGTCATAACCAATTGATTATACATGTGACATCAGGGGGGAGAAAATCACTAGCGTTCCGTTTGGGATGCTAATTTATAAAAGTTTCAAAAGTTAGCGCCAAGTGGCTACGATTTCAAACTTTAAAAAAATTTGGCGTTTGTGCTCCAAGAAGAAAGAGGAGCGTTATACTTCCTTCTCGGAGCGCAATCGGCAGCAGGCGGGCGGTGAGTTCAGCAGCGCTGCACACTGAACCACGCAGCACTGCCGTGTTGAGAGGCTCCTTCCCTCCCTTAAAGAGAAAGGCCATCATTGCAGGCTCGGCAAAATAAAAAGTACCTACCTGGACTACCACGGCAGCCGTGTTCCCGTGTGATAAGCCCGACACTCAAGCAAAGCTGAATATGGCGGGAGTCGATCGCATCGCCGCGCCCAATTGCAAAGCCATTTAAGCCCCCTGGGGGTGCTAACTGGAGGCGCAAAGGCACCCAGTTTCACCACCCCCCCACCCCGCAAATCCTGAGCCTTGAAGTACTAAAGGGGATGAAATTATCCACAAAAATAATGATGCCTGTGTTTTTCCCAAATTAACAACCCACTAAGAAAATTGCTTTCTCATAAATTGGACTTTCAAAGTCAGGAATTCTGGTTATTTTACCAGTGGGTCTTTAATTATGGACAAAAACTGGCATTCTCTTGTTTTTTGTTACAATCTCTTCCAAGCCAATTTTAAGCTACCAGCAGTGGGGCAATAATGCAAAGAAAATTATTCTCTCATTTTCTTGAATAACAGATTTCTTTATTGAAAATTTTTAATGATTCAATAAAAATATTCAAATCCCTTGTATGGAACAGGGGCAAAATTAAAATAGGCAAGCAATTCATTTTATTGGAACATTAACACACGGCTGGATCAGGTAACAAAATATGAGAGAAGGTTTGATGAGCTCAGCATGACTAGGCATCACCACACAATGGAGCAAGCTAATTCATGAAGCGATTGATTGGAGCTCTGAAGCTTTCAGTGCCTGAAGAAAGAAAGAGCAGTGGTTTCAAAAGGATTCTGTTCTGACCTGAATGATACCGGCAATACTTTCTGTGGAAGGAAATCTGTAACAATTCAAAACTCAAATTAGGTTTTGCTTTTAACAATTGTAACCCTCACACCATCTTTCTTTTTTCTGAGATAACATCACAAAATTAAATACGGCTGTTTCTCAATTCTAGGTTGCTCTATTTTATGGCACCCAACGTAATGGCACAGATATGGAAATCAATATTATTGTTGTGTCTCCTCTTAAACTAATGTAAAAATGGTCCAGCAGCACTTTCGTTGTTTAACAGATGCGCAGATTAATTTAATATATATGCACAGAAATTAACTGGCATTCTAAAGCTGTCTTCTCCTACATTATTGATAGGTTGTTAAATAATTAATCATGGTTAGTCATTTGGGTCGTGCTTTCTGCTGGACACCTGCCAATCTACCATCATGGGAGTTAATTATTTTCTAATTTACAATGATGTTCGGAAGTGTATAAATATAAATATCACTGTGCTCTTTTTTGTTTTAGCTTTGATTAATTGTTTCCTTTCTTGTAATGCAGCCTTTTGAGAACTAAGATTGTTTCATTGCTCACCATATCTAGTGCAGTCTAAGAAGAAGCACTTGGGTACTGTGGGTTGCACCCTGTTTATATTGTGGGGTGGAGTCTACAGTAACAAATAAGTCATGATTCACAGTGTTATTTTCTGGCTGCCAATCTGCCAATACTTCCACAGATAGGGCTGAAGGCAAAGGCAACTTTTTTGAGGGAAAGGCACCTAAAAATTGTTTGTGAGGCTTTCTCAATGGCTCATTGAGTAAATATACTAAATGGTTGGTGCTGAGCCGTATAGACTAGGGTTCCCATAAGCAAGAATGGAGATCCCCTTCTTTGATTGGTTGAGCCAACCATGTGATCCCAGGGGAGCTTGAAAACTGCATGTGCTCGGGACACGTGGGCCTCTATGCAGGCCTATGCATAGAGGCCCAGGAGCACAAGTCTCCGTGGATCCCAAGGCAGAAGGTAAGTTTGAAGATCTTTTGCTGGTCAGAGGCTTCTGCCCACAGGAAGCCTCCGACCGCAAATTCCGCCTCATCATTTTTAATTTATCACTTCTTCAAGAAAGCAGTGTATAAAATAAAGTTTTTCTAATGGAATTATATATCATGGACTGAATTTTCGGCTGGCAGCTTCTTAGGGCGTTAATAGTGGCGGGGCGATAAATTTTATACTGGGAAATGGTTTTCGATGGCAGCCAACAAATTTCGCCCTGAGAGTGGAGTAGAGTGCTAAGGGAGGTGTACCTCTCTTAAAGCGCTAGGCTGGGTGAGCAACAGAAAATTTGTTGCTAAAGAGCCAGATTTGGAGCGGCCTAAGAGAGGCCTCCCTGGGAAAAAAAATCGGCACAAAAAACATTCCCATTATATTGCTCACCCCAAATTATGATAAATAGCAAAAATAAAACAAAACAAAACAATCATACTTACCTCACGCAGCCATTCCTTCCCTCACCGCTGCCCGGACAGCTCTGACCGGCAGCTTTTTCTGGCGGGTTGGTTATGGAACGCTCCGGAGTCAGCACAAAACAAATTTTGAGATCAGGACGATAACGGGGGCATTGCACACTCCCGGGCGGTACTCCTCAGCACCGCCGCAAAGCCGACACCAAATTTCCTGGCGGTGCACTGGAAGCTGGCCACCCGGCCGGTAATCTCCGGGGCGCTAACAGAAGAGCAATCCAAACGAAAATCCAGCCCCATATTTTTTTCTTTAATAATCTATAAAAATTTTCAGTATTGCCAAAATAGCATCTCAGCAATGAATGTTAATAGCAAAGGCTTTGTAAAGAGAGATATTCATAGGATTTGAAGTCTGATGAAAATACAAAGACACCAAAGTCACCGAAAATAGAAATGCATATTATTATAGAAATAACTTGAACTAAAAATCTGTTGTAAAGTATACTTTCAGATTCCCGCGCCACACTCCGGAGCCCAGCGCCCCGCCAGCAATGGCAGAACGTTCCACCCCTTTAATTAAAGGGGAGGGCCGCTGCCTGCTCTGCAGTCGCTTTGGCAGCCGCCATTGGGCTACCAAGGACGCCCTAGACCAGGCCAAAAGCCCGGAACCCATAATAGAGTGCCGGGCTGCAGCATGGCAGTCCGGCTGAGGTGAAGTCCGCCATTGTCAGGCCAACAGAAATATGGCAGTCCGCAGCGCCCCAGCGAAGCTAGTGGTGACATCAGCCGGCGCCATCCCACAGGGCGCAAAGGGGTTGGCGCGGGGCGGTGAAGGATCGGTTCGCACGGTGATGATGTCATCGTCATGCATACACTGGCCTGGGTTGCAAATTGCGGGGCGCAGCGTTAATGACACAACGCCCCCAAACCTCCAGAGCAATTTTCCCAGAGTCACTGTTGACCCCTCCCCCCGGGCGATAACCTTGTTGCGCCCCATTAGTGACCCCCCAGAGGCATTAATGGGGCTATAAAAAGGGCAATTTTCCCCCCAAAATAAACCATCAGGTTTCATCTTATCCAAACAATAGTGCAATCATGTACATCATCAAACCACCGTCTAACCACATAATCTCCTAAGAGAGGCATAAACTTTGGCCAATTCAAGAAAAACTCTGAGGTTCCTTCCTGATTCCTTAGGTAAGCAAACAAAGCCCCAGGATTCTGTGGTAGCCCCTAACTTCACTTTGCTGCTAACTAGTAACTTACCTCCAATAATTGGAAATGCCCTCTTCTCCTAGGAACGTGTTAATTTCTCTTTTAAAGGACTACAACAACATCTGACCCACCACATGTTTTGACATTCTGACCTCGAGAAAGAGACTCTTCGTCAAATCAAACTTTTTGCCTACAGATTTTATATGCATGTCCTCTTGTCTTATTATCCCTATACATCTCAAATAACCTGTTCAACTTGGCTGAATCTAATTCCTTCATCATTTTAAAAACCTCAGTCTTTCCAAGTCTGCCTTTCTCCAACGTAAATAGCTCTAGCTCTAGAGCCTAGCCTCATTACTAAGTGCCCTTAGGATCACTATCATCCTCTACACCCTCTTCTGCACCTTTATCTCTCCATCATTTGATATGTGCAGGGAGCAAAACTATTTGTTTATTTTTGTTGCTTATTTTTGTTTCCACTTTTTTTTTTTGTTTCATTTTTGCTTCTTTTTCCTTGCCTCTTTCTGTTTCGGTAAATGTCTTTCATATGTCTTTGCCTCCTTATATCAATTGTTGTCAGCATTTGTATCCTTATCTGTTTTTATTGCTGCATTCTTCTCTTTCATTTTCTTTTGTCTCTGGTCTTTCTATGATATTCTGCCAGGGATCTGCTTATGTTACTATATTATCAGATGCTGTAAGAAGAGCATGAATGGAGCCGCAAATGACTTTGTCTCCTATTTTCCTACCTGTCAGTGCCTAGATTCTGCTTGTCAACCTCACTACAATGGCATGGCTGAGATTCGAGAACTCGCCCTGTGGAGAATTTTCGGGTGGAAGCTCATCTCCTACCACTCCGAGATGAAGTCAATTAAGCTCTGACACAGTGCATCACATGCTACCATTTTCTCTTTCTTTTGCTATGCCCCTGTGATGTCTATCACTATCCTTTTCCACCTTCAATTCTCAATCCTGCGGCCTCACAGCTTTTTCATTTTTCATGTAGTCCGCAATCACCCAGCCTCTGGCGGGTCTCCCTCTTTCAGCTCTATCCCTATAGACCTTGTGTCAACTCACCAACAGTGGCATACACATTGCTACTACTATGCTGACAGTTGAGGTGCTATAGTTCCCGCTCTGTTACAATACAATTTTACTCGTTAATTGTCTTAGAAATGACAGATCTATAAAATGTATTGCAAAGTTATTGTTATATTACTTGTATAGATGTACATTTTAAAGCCAGTTTTATACATGAAAATACTTTGAAACCATTATACTTAACAGAGAGATAGAAGTAGCTTAGTAGCGAATCTTTTCAAACCTTACAAAAAAAAAGCTGACATTTTTACATTAAAGAAAGGAATCCAAACCTTTAAGTTTCTCTTATTCGTTCTCCTAGGTAACAAGTAGAATGAGGTGAATCTAATCATTATTCTTCTTTTCAAGGGCAAAGATAGACATGACTTAATGCGTATCTTGGTAGAATTGGATTTGATCCTCAGGGCTGGGCCAGAGGGCTCCTTTGTTAGATTTGTAAGATTAACTCTCTGCACATATGAAATTGCTGTCAGCACCAGGCATCAGCTGCAGCATTCAGCACTATCTCACATTCCCAATTTTAGTCACATATTAAATCTTCTTAAATTGTCTACATGATCATTTGCAGTGAGAATGGGATTAAGGTCCTGGAGGAAGATTAACACAGTTTTCTGCTGGTTCAGAAAACTGGATGCCTGCTGATACCAGCGGCATACTTCATTTGCATAACCCGACTACTTCAGAACGAGCTGTCATTGTATGGTTTCAATGTACACTTTAAAGGTGCTAGGAACAGACCTTGATTGAGCAAGGCTGTAACACAATGACAGTAAGGCAAACATATTTCATAATATCTTTCAGCGATTTATGTATTTCAATCATTTTCAAATCTAATTCACTGATATACTTGCATCAGAAAAATTGCTGGTTAAATATAATTTTTTAAAAATTAGTTAGATTAAATGATCGACATAGGAGGCTAGTATACTGCATGCATAAATATTTGTAATTAAGGCATTCATTAGTTGAGTAATTACCTGTCAGTCGTCTTCTCTAATTCCTATTGTTTCATTTTCTTCTGATGAATGAAGAGAAGATGTGTTCTAAATCTTATCAGCCTTCACTGTTTCTAAAGTATTCATAACATTTTCTGATGTGAAAGAGATAAATCAACTTTTTATGGAAAGTAAACTGGCTTGTGTGCACTTGGCTCAGATATCACACATTATATAGGGGCACTCACGCCTAAGGTGGACATAGGTCACAAACATGTTTATAATTACTTACAATAATGTAATTGGATCATTAATTAATCAATCATAAAATTAATGAAACGTAATGTCATATTGACCTTTGAGCCTCAGTCATCACAGAGGCCATCCATCCTGTCTGCCTCAATAAATGTTTGCACCACAACAATTCACAATACACGAAGAGACACACTGAAAAGTCAAGGATTTATGCTTATAGTATGTCTGATTAGAAATATAATACAATAGACAAGATAATGAAAAATTCTCTGCAAAGCTTACACTGACCAAGTGATTTCATGTCACACAATTGATTACAACAAATATATTTGTTATGAATGTATTGATGTTATGGAGCAGAGCATTAGGCAAGGGACTTCTGGAGATGTGAGATCAGCAAGTAATTTACAATTTTTAAATGTTTACAAATAAAATTTACAATTACGCTCTTAGTTCATTAACTGGGTGGTAATGTTTAATAATATTATTGATTAAACAATAAGTAGCTTAATAAAATTAAATTAATATATTGCATACTGGTTAACATTGCCCTTTCAAGAATGAAGGTGAAGTTATAAGTTCTATAATTTATGTAATGGTTGTGTTTGAGTCAGTAACTGAAATGCTGTTGTTGGATCTTTTATTATACCTGATGTTTCAAGCCAACTTTCAGAAGAATTGATTGTTTTCTAGATCTGTTTTTGATTCCCCTTTTATTCTTCTGCTGCACTTTGGTTGGTGCTTTTCCCTCTGTCTTCCAGCGGGGAAAGTTAGGTTAACTTCTATACACAACAAGGCTTTCCCATCTGCCTTTGAATAAGCCAAATGATTCTGTGGCCAATGGAGCTGTACAAGTGTACTAAGAAGGAAAGGCAAATTATGCCTCCGACAATATTCTCTGGGACAGTGAATCATATTGGGGACAATTTTCATCAAGGCCTCCGCCTGCCCAAGTGCCGCCCAAAGTGCTGCCGATGGCCACCGAGGTACCGGACGGTACTTTCGGCGGGATATTCATTGCCGAGTTCCCTCGAAGGTCGGCGGGCGGCAAATGGATGACGTACACCGCCAATCTGGGTGGCAGCGGGCGGGAGGTCCCATTCTCGGCGGCAGAGGCGCTTGCCACCCAAGTGTCGCTGAGGATGGAGTCGGGCCCACGGAGGGTCGAAGACCTGAAAAAAAAATGCAGCAGTAAAAAATAAAAAAATCTAAAAAAAACTATTGGAAGACCTCCTGGGGATCCCATGCAGAAAAGTCGCTGTGGAAATTTAAAAAAAAAATGTTCACTTACCTTTTTTTCAGGTTCTTCACACTCACCGTCAGGGACAGACCAGCCTCCTTGCAGCGGTCCACTCCGTTCTGCCGCCGAGTCCCGCCGACTCCCGCCCGCAGGAATCTAAGGTCAGTTGCGCCACTCGGCCATCCGCTGACATCAGTGGGCAGCTCCCGACGGCTCTCTGCTCCCACCCGCTCTAGACGGCACTGGGCGGATCAAGAAAAGCAGTGTCGGTGGCAGTTGGTGGCAGTGGGTGGTGAGGTGATGAATTTCAACCACATTGTTTAGAAGCAGAAGTATGGAGGAAGTGAGCGATTGGAAATTAAACAAGAGACAAAGAAAAATTAAAAATAAGGACTGTTGAGGGAGTGTGGAATCTCTGTGGTTTTATTTTTGGACTTTTAGCCAGGAGAAAAATTAGAGCAATCCTACTACAGTATTGAAGATAGAACTATTTTGAATTTTACAACAACACTTTTTAATGCCTGGTTGCTGAAGGAGTCCAGCAAACCAGCAGATACTATGGCTGTGATTTCACCAACCGAGGTGGGACCGAGGCAGGTGACCCCGCTCCTGGCTCCATGCTGGCTGCCTCACGACATTCCCCTGATTGGGCTTGTTAAGCCTGCCCAACGCGATTACTGACCAATTAAAAGGAAGTGGGTCTGATGACATCATTTGACCGACATCATCTGCTGATTTACTTAAAGGGACCATGCACAAAGTTATTTTGACAGTTGTGCTATCAGTGTTCTACAGCATTGACTCAACCTACATACACTCAACCTCATCTTGCTGTGTCACTCATCACCTCACCATCACTCTGCCTGCTGTACCCTACTCCTGCAAATCCTTATTCACACCAATGTACTTTGCACCTCCACCCATCCCTCTCTCTCGATCTACATTATCACATCCCCATCCCACCAGCTATCTCTCACACTCACCCTCATCCTAGTGTATTCATACCAACTAACAACACTGATAAGCACGGCACAACGGTGCATGGCTGCACCCAGGCTCTTCTATGATTCCTACCATATGCTTATGCAGAGGGTCATGGGCGTAGGGAGGTTCTCTTCCCTTCCAATGGGTGGAAGAGACCTCCTCAGGAGATCAGTGCAGCCTGGTTGCACATTGCACAGGAGGGCACAAGCAGGGATGTCATCAGGAGGACCTGGCTGCAGTGGCACAAACCTTTCAATGATCTCAGTAGATCACAAAATGTTACTGCAAAGCCACACTCAACCTCATCCTGCTGTGCCACTCATCACATCTCCATCACTCTACCTTCCCTACCCTACTCTTGCACATCCTTACTCACACCAACTTATTTTGCACCTCCACCCATCCCTCTCTCTCTATCTACATTATCACTTCCCCATCTCACTAGCCACCCCTCACACTCACCCTCATCCGAGTGCAAGCATACCAACTAACAACACCCAAGGGTAGGCACTTGGGTGTTTTTGACAACGTTCATGTAAAGTTTCTGTTAATGTGTTGTCAAACATTGAAATCTTTATTTTTAACACTTTGCCTTCTTGGACAGATTTGTGTGCACATTTGGAAGTGGCTTAGTGAGATGCAATGAATGGCGGATACAATAAGGGTACCCTCACCATGGTGATAAGTGTGAAAGGAATTGCTTGGGCATTGCAGGGATGCTTTATGGTGCTGGTGTGGAGTGGTGCCAACCTGTCGGATCATGTGGCAGCCAGGGTGTACAGCTTCAAGTGAAGTAAATCTGGCCGTGGTGAGGCCATCCCTGGCCTCCTGGGCAGCAATGTGGTCGAGTGCTGATGCCCTATGTCCTGTGTAGCACCAGTTGAGATTGTGGAGAATGTTGGTGATGTTATTGGTGCTGCTGGTGTGCCTGGTGTTGGGGTTTATCATGTGGGATTCTGAGGACCAAGGTGAGATTTTTTCAAGGGAACCAATGCTAATGTAATAGATGGCAGGGGAACTTGAGATGACAGAAGCGATCTGTCAATGGTGAGAGAGGTTGTTCCAATGAGGTGACACTGGATGGAGAGATTGCTATAAAAACTTGCAACCTGCATAAAGCTCAATCTGTCTTCCAAATGCAATAAGCAATGACTTTTGATCTTGGAAAATGAACAGCTGTCAGATGGGAGCTCTTATAGCACATTTACAGCTGTCAGGTAAAGAAATGAATTCACGGTCACACAACTCCCGATGTGCTTACCTGACGTGATCCTGAGCAGCTGGAGCCTCGAGGAAAACATGGCAAAATGGTAAGTTCAGCTCAAAATTGTCTTTAATAGCCTCTTGACAAGGTCTTAATCAACTAAATTGCCTCCCCGCCGCTGCAAATCGGGTCTGTTCAGCGCTGACTGACCTGACATCTGGGAAAGTAGCTTGGCGACAGTCCTGACCTGCTGTCAATTATTTTCAATTTAACAGCTGAGCCACCACCCATCCTGTTCACTGAGAACCGGCAAAATTCTGGCCTACATGTTAGCGTGTGGGTTACCCGGGGACAGACTATGCCTTGAAAGGTAGGCAAGCATTTGGAGCAAACTTGCCTGTCGGACTTATGCATCCTAGACCTGTGGATGGTGGATTTTCACATGCTCAGTCTACCTAACACAAGATCCGCTAATCTATTTGTCCTGCGCAATGGACAGCTGAAAATCAATATTGTCGGGGAAAATTAAATCAAAAAATTTTCAGTAACCCCTTCAAATAATAGAAGTGGGGGAGTGCAGCCTGTAGCACTGCACATAAAGGTGGAACATGGACTTAACAGCACAAAATGGGTAGTCATGGGCATTCTCTGTAAAACATCTCAACAACCTGTTATCAGTTACTGAGCTGTGTAATCTGCTCCAACACAAGTCCTCACCAATTCCAGTAAGAACATTGGCCCCAACTCACTTTCAAAGGATGGTGACACTTCCTCCAGTAACTGTCCATGAAGGCAAGTAAATACACGTCAAATAGAGCATGCGCAGGTGGAGTTTTCATAACAGTGAATCATTCAATACAGCTGTTGCTTTTGGTCAGAGGAGTGTCCCATGCAAGAGCTCAAACTGCAGATCTTCAACAGGTCTAGCAATAGAGATGCAGCTCAGTGACATGCCTCACCATTCTCTATAACAGTGCTGCACATTCTAGAATCATAGAATCGTGGAATGGTTACAGCACAGAAGAAGGCCATTCGGCCTGTCGAGTCTGTGCAGGCTCTCTGCTAGAGCACTTCTGCAAGAGCCCTTTTCCTTCAGGTACTTATCCAATTCCCTTTTGAAAGCTATGATTGAACCTGCCTCCAGCACCCTTTCAGGCAGTGCATTCCAGATCCTAACCACTCGTTGCGTAAAAAAGATTTTCCTCATGTCGCCTTTGATTCTTCTGCCAGTCAGCTTAATCTGTGACCTCTGGTTCTTGACCCTTCTGCCAATGAGATCAGTTTCTCTCTACCTACTCTGTCTCAGCCCCTTATGATTTTGAACACCTCTATCAAATTTCCTCTCTCTTTTTTCTGCCCAAAGGAGAACAAGCCCAGCTTCTCCAATCTTTTCACAAAGCTGAAGTTCAACATCCCTGGAACCATTCTTGTAAATCCTTTCTTCATCCTCTCTAAGACCTTCACATCCTTCTTAAAGTGCGGTGCCCAGAATTGGACACAATACTCCAGTTGAGGCCGAACCAGTGTTTTATAAAGGTTCATCATAACTTCCTTACTTTTGTACTCTATGGGTCCGAAATTGATGAAGGCCAAGGCTCGCCCAAGTGCTGCCCAAAGTACCGCCGATGGCCACCGAGATACCGGGCAGTACTTTGCCAGGAAGATTCCTCTAAAAGAGGTGGTGGTACCGACTGGCAGCAAAATAACGCCTGGGTGGCAGCGGGCGGTAGCTCTCAATCTCGGTGGCAAAGGCTCTTGCCGCCCAAGTGCCACCGAGGATGGAGTTGGGCCCAGGGAGGGTGGAAGACCTGAAAATAAAAAGCATTTAAAAAAAAAACACCGGAACACCTTCAAAGGACCCCATCCAGATAAGTCGCTGTGAAAATAAAATTTTAAATATGTTCACTCACCTTTTTTTTCGGTTCTTCATGCCTACTGTCGAGGAAAGACCAGCCTCCATGCAGCGGTCTTTCCCCCTGCTGGTGCTAACTCCCGCCGACTCCCACCTGCACCAATCTGGCATCTCGGCGGGCAGGCTACTTGGCCACCAGAGAATGTCAGCGTGTGGTTCCCAGCGGTACTCTCCTCCCGCCCAAGTGGAAACTGGGAGAGAGAGGAAACCAGAGGTAAAATCCGGCGGCAGTCAGTGGCAGCAAGCGGCAGTAGGCGGTAAGGCCACCAATATCGGGCCCTATGCCTCTATTTATGAAGCCCAGAATCCCGTATGCTTTTTTTAACTTTTCTCAACCTGCCCTGCCACCTTCTACGATTTGTGCACATATACCCCCAGGTCTCTCTGCTCATTCACCCCCTTTAGAATTGTATCCTTTAGTTTATATTGTCTTTCCTCATTCTTCCCACCAAAATGTATCACTTCGAACTTTTCTGCATTAAAGTTCATCTCATCTGTTCCCAGTAATGCAGCTGGTGGAAAAAATACATCACCAATGCATGCTCCTGTGGAGGACTGCTCATGTAAGGGTATCCCTTCAGGCTCTGGAGGCAGATGGTCTTAGATCTGATGCAGATGAGCGACTCAGTGGGTAAACTGAAAACAACTGCAGAGACCAAGGACTGGATCTTTCACTGTTGGGCTGCCCATTTTCAGATGTGCATGGGACAGCTAATGCAATTGAGGATTTGAGGGCCACCATGACGACAAATTACTGCATGATTTTCCTGGCATCTCCATCCTACCACATGCAACAGATGTCAAGTGGGTGAGATTTGCTGCAGAATCACATATGGAAGTAGATAGTGGTCATGAGGAATTGGCACCAAAAACAAAATTTACAAACCCCAGCTATTTAGGGGTGAGCCCCTTATTAGAATCACCATCAGAGTTTCAGCAACTGGTTCCAAATCACAAACATTTTGTTTAAAATTTCTATCTCTTTCAGGAACTGTGCCCTCTACAAAGAGGTTGAGCTTTCCTTAACAATTTGTAGAGAGAACATTTTCAACATTCCCAGTGGTAATATGGATGTGACAGTGTCCTGCTGTGGTATCAGTCATGCCATTAAAACATAATTTAAATATAAATCAAAAATCATATCAAGGATGCTGAAAATATTTTTTAAAGACTTTTGAAAATCAATGCATTATGATTGACCTGGATTATACCTGATCTGAGAGAGTTTAATAATTTCATTAGGTGGAAAGTAGAAAATTATTCAGTTCCTTTGCTCTACTATCCCTCATCACATGACAAATACAACTAAATATGTTAAAAAGAAGTCCCGATGGTGTTTTGATCACTGATTTTGTAAAATGGCCAGTCACTGTAACACAGATATACTGTAACTTTTGGTACAATATATCTTAACTCTGAGAAACCAGATGAAATAGCTTTACATTTTAATTACATGGCCAAAATTATATAAAGCAACAAAATTTATTCTGCAGTTGTTAAATAACTTCCATTAAATAACTGCATTTTGGAAATCCCGTCAGAGTTATGTTGAATAATTAATCTGTTGTATTCCAAAATATAAAATATTTTCCTCATTATTCAAATAGCTAGTTAAATATTTAGTTCTATGGATGTCGGTCCAATATTATTAAAATATTGTTTAAAATGTCACTAAAACAGATTATGTAGTCATTATTGTAAGACAGTTCAAATCCGCCACCAAATATAGCTGCAACAATAAAAATCCATTTATTGTGTTACCAATTACCAGACACAAACAAAGACTTTGAGTAGTTGACATACAGAGAAATAAACAATATTACTCCATGTTCCCTGGGTAGGCAGGTAACTGTCATCGATCCTTTTGATCCTGACTCTCTCAACAAATTGTTTAAGAAAGCTCAAGATCTTTATAGACCACTTCTCACGAACACTGTCATTGCTGATTCATTATGGCATGACAAGTGTTATTGTGAACAGGACCCCCAAAAATGAGATATTTCCTTCAAAACACCAGATTCCAATTTGTTTAAAATCTAGGATGCAACTAATCATCCTGAGCTCCATTGTCCCACTTCCTATCTTAAGACTGCCTTGGCTGTCTCGTTTCACAATGTGGCTAAAAAAAAAATGACAACAGGCACAAATCACACATCCTGCACTTTCAACAGAAGCTAAATTGTACTGTGACAAATCTTAAAGTATCCTGGGAATGAACAACTTTAACCATTTTATTATTTCTAGGTACAGTATAAATCCACAAGCCATTTATAAGTAAAATTAAAGCAAAATCCTTAATTAAATGAGATTAAACCAAATCCTAATCCTGCGTATATATGTGTACACAAGTAGGGTATCTTACATTGGGGGGGAAATTGCGGTCAGAGGCTTCCTTCGAACGAACGCCTCCGACCCCAAATTTTTTAATGAAAATATCTGGTGATCACAGAGGCACCAATGGTTGCGGATGGAATCCTAGATTCGCTGTGCAGTGTACGAGGAGATGACTTCCCCGTACATACGGAAATGTTGAAGTCACATGGGTCTGGATCACCAATCACTAGGTAGTATTCTCATTGATAAAAATAGGAACTCCGTTTGTGCAAGTTCCCATTACTATCAATGAGAAAACCTTCCTAAAACAAGAAACACAGCATAATAAATTTTTAAAAACTCACATACTTAATATTAATTTAAATTAAATGTAATTAAATGTTTTAGAAAAAATAACTATTTTTTGGAATTTTTTTAATATGTTTTAATAGGGTTAAAAATAAACTTACCTGAATGGACAGGGTTTTTAACATAAAAATGAATGATTAAATTTAATTCTTATTTGTTTTTAAAACTCTTATGCTGGTAAAAGTAAGCTATGTGCCTGTTTTTACCAGGCGTAAAAGTTTGAAGGACATTCGCTGGGCATGAGTTGGGCAAATAGCCCAATCTCTTCTGTGCAGATGATCTTCTCCCGGGGATGTGGAGGATCTGTCAAGAGAAATCTTGACAGATCGGAAAAGCCGGTATTCGGTGTATGCACATTGTGCCCCGAAAACCGGCTTTTGTGAGGCCTCGCCGGGTCCATGCGCACTTCGTACGGACTTGGCAAGGCTGGAATTTTTGTCCCATTATTACATTGTTGTTTGAGGGACCTTGCTGTGTTCAAATTGGCTGCCATGTTTCTTACATTGCAACAGTGACTTCACTTCAAAACGTACTTCATTGGCTATAAAGCACTTAGGCACATCCTGAAGTTGTGAATGGTGCTATATTAATGCAAGTCTTTCAAGTATTTCATACTCCATAGGATATATTTTCAAACAAATAAATCATTTACAAAGATGTCACGAGTTTACAATAATAGTTTACTAAATACTTTTTCTTTAACTTAACATGTAGAGGATGATGTAGCCTAAAGTGCACCCAAATACAGGCCAGAATCATCACGGCACTCAATGGGCGGTTTTGGAAGCGGCTCTGCTGTCAAAATCTAAAGCATTGACAGCAGGTCGGGATCCCGCTGGTAAACCGCCTCCGTTGCAGTTTCCCAAGTGTCAAGTCTGCCTGCGATTTACAGATCTGACACTAAGCGGTGGGTGAGCCAATTGAAATAGATAAGAGGTGTTAAAAGGTACTTAAATAGCAATTTATGATCTACTTACCATTTGACCAGCTGTTTGACGAGTTTCACAGCACTCTGGGATCACATCAGGTAAGTGGGTCGAGTTTTCAACGATTCTCCAGTGATCTGAATAGGTAATGGCTGCAAAAGTGGTATAAAAGTTACTGTTTCACAGATGTTTATTTTCCATTATTAGAAACTAGAGCCTTCAGGATTTGGAACTTTAAGCAATTTGGAAGTGTTTGGAATAAACTCTCTATCCAGTGTCACCTCCGAAGAATAACCTATCTCACCATTGATAGATCTCTTCTGGCATCTCAACTTCAGCTGCCATCTATTTCATCAGCATCGGTGCCCTTGAAAAAATCTCACCTTGGACCTCAGAATCCCTCCACAATCAGGGCCAACACCAGCATCACCAGGGATGCCAGCAGCACCAACAAAAACACCAACATTCTCCACAATCACCTGATGCTGCACAGGACACAGGGCAATAGCATCTGACCACATTGCTGCCCGGGACACCAGGGATGGCCTCACCATGGCCAGATTTATTTTACTTGATGCTGTACACCCTGGCTGCCACATGATGCATCGGGTTGGCACCACCGCACACCAGCATCATAAATCATCCCTGCAATGCCCAAGCCATTCCTTTCACACTCATCACCATTGCAGGGTGTACCGTTATGTCTCATTATTCACTGCAACTCACTAAGCCACTTTCATAGGTGCACACAAATCTGTCCAAGAAGGCAAAGTGTTGAAAATAAAGATTTCAATGTTTGACAGCACATTAACAGAAACTTTACATGAACATTGGCTAAAAGACCCAAGTGCCTACTCTTGTATGTTATTAGTTGGTATGATTGGAAAAGGATGAGGGTGAGTTTAAGGAGTGGCTAATGAGATGGGGAAGTGATAATGTAGATAGAGAGGAATGGGTGGAGGTGCAGGGTAAGTTGGTGTGAGTAAGGATGTGCAGGAGTAGGGTAGGGAAAGCAGAGTAATAGTGATGTGATGAGTGGCAGAGCAGGATGAGATTGAACGTGGCTTTGCAGTAATGATTCATGATCTACTGAGATCATTGAACGGTTTGTGCCACTGCAGCCTGGTCCTCATGACGACACCCCTGCTTGTGCCCTCTTGTGCAATGTGCAATCAAGCTGTGTTGGTCTCATGGGGAGGTCTCTTCCACCCTTTGGAAGGGAAGAGAACCTCCCTGTGTGCTGTGACTCCCTCCATAAGCAGCATCTCAATGCTGTAGAACACTGACGGAACAACTATCAAAATAAAGTTGGTCATGATCCCTTTATGGAAACCGACTGATGACGTGTCATCAAATGATGTCATCAGACCCGCTTCATTTTCATTGGCTGGGAACCTCGCTGGGCGGGCTTAAAAAGCCCAATCAGGAGAAAGTCATGGGGGAAGTCAGCATGGAGACAGCAGCAGTGTTGGAACCCGCCCTCGACATCGCCCGCCTCGCTCCCATAGCCATAGATTCTGAGAATACTCAGACTGATATTGAAATCATTGTCAACAACATTTACAGCGTCTGTATTTTCTTAAGAAAGACAAAATAATTTTAAATTACACACTATTACAATCCAACAGAAATTGCAGAATAATTTTTAGCAATTCCAATATTGCTATTTATGATATACAAAATTCATGAAATGTAGATTCAGCAAATCTGCTGACTTGGCCTCAAGCTTTGGTGTCACTGCTTCCATTTCTAAAATCTTGTGGGCATGTGATGGATACCTGGTTAATAACTGACAGCCTTATTGCAAAGGTGACAATGATGCAAAATAGCCATTTTTTCAAATTTAGATGGGTATTGAAGGGCTGCACCACACAACCAGAATGAAGCCATGCATAGAATGTGAGGATCGACTTAATGGATGATAATAGAATTGGATACATTGAAGACCGATAGGTATTCACTGGAATAACTTACAAATTGCTTTGCAATAATTGAAGCTGGGAAGGGGGAACTGTCGGGGATTTACATACCCAACCCCAGTACCGTTTCTATAGAGCTTCCTCACAGAGATTTCCATATTAATGAACTGATGTAGCACATTGTGCAGAGAGCCAAAGAGTGAATAGCTGAGATTCATCACATTCTGCCTGTTGTGCGTTTTGCATAAAGGGAGTGAGCTGTGCTTCAGACTGCAACAGATATACACTTAGGGGGGAAAATTCAGGTCGTTTGCGCCTCCCGTTCGCACCCCGGGGGGCACGAGCGAGGAACAAATAACTTTTTTGCCTGGGTGTGGCACCACTACCATCTCCCGCGAAATTCCGTGGGAGCTTCGTGGCAGCGCTAACCGGTAGCATCCTGGGCCGCTGCGTTGGCGACGACGACGTGATCACCATATGCAACGACCTGTTTTCGCCCCGGAGCAATGCCCGCGACAGTTTTGTGGTCCGCTAACCAGGCTATAGGCCGTTCGCGGGGCAAAAACTAAAGGGGAGGTGCGACAGTAAAAATTTTTTTTAAATGGCCGACAGGGTCGTGGCCATCTTGATTGTAGATCGCGGGGTCCGTGCCACGATCTTGCAGCCCGACACTCTGTTTGTGTGATGGGCTGTTGGCCCATGGCACCCCGCTCACTGGTGGTCCAGCGATGGCTCCGTTTCTCACCCGCAGAGTCAGCAGCTTGGCCCTCCCCTTTAATGGAAGGGGAGGGCCCTTTCTTCCCGCCATCCCACCGCGTAGCGCTGGAACCTTCCCATCCCTTTGCGCCCTGGTCCTGCCATATTTTGTGCTCCACTTCCTCTCGGGGGTGGTAAGCTCGCAGGGTGGGACTTCCGCGCTTGGCGCAGGAACTCCCGCCTCACGGCTGTTACCACCCCCGTACTCAATTTCTGGTCTTTACTCTGATATTTCCATGAAACTCTGGAGCAGGAGTGGATGCAAATTTGAGGAGTTCTGCTCTAATGCGGTTCAAGGTATGAGCCACGCTGAGTGGGGAGGTGATGAGCAGATTTGCAACAAGCCCATAACAGGGGGCACGGAAATCTGAGTGGAGTTCCTGGGTGGTCTTGGGCTGGCAGTGGAACTGGAAGTAGCACTCACTTGGTGCTAGGCCAGCCAGACGAAGAAAGGGGATAAAAAGGAGACTAACTGCCTAAAATATTTGGAGACACTCAGGGCATGGTTATGTACACAGGGTGTCGGAAATGGCATATTGTTATGATTTTTACATTATTTTTTCAATCATTTCTGAGGTCTTCAGGTTGTAATTTAAATGGTTCTGACATTTCAGAATAAGATTAATATTAAACACTTTGGCCTGGGGTACCCGCTAGATTGCAGTGTTTTTTCAGCGCAGTTTGTCCAATATTGGCCATACCAGAGCAAAAGATCGAGGAGTTTCAAGCACAAATTATGTCCAGCGCGTATCGAATTTCCGCGATCTTTGCGCTAGTTTAGGAACCATCACGCTGGAAGCTGGCCACGCCCACAAACTGGCCACGTCCCCCGATCGAAATAATCACCATGAGAGATTCCACGAACTGAGCTCGATTGTGAACCTTCGAAGAGGGTCTTAAAATTCAGCTTTCTTAAGGCACAAGGGGCTAGATTTTCCATGTTTTTTGCATGTTTAACGCCCACTTAATGTCCATTTTACCGCTGAAATGACGTATAGCGCCCAGATATTGCCCATTTAGCCACAAAATGGAAACTGACGGGCATTTTTCGGAAACTTATGGGCGAACGTTACTTTCCCCATGTACATAACACCGGGAAAAAATAATACCACCCGCCCACTTTTTACCACCTCGCACACATATCGGCCACAACATCGCTCGCCCAAAAACTGACTGGAAAAAGTGGAACTGTTCTGAACTAAAGCCAGTAGTGTGGCTGCCATTTTTAAAATCGCAGGTCGCTTCATTCAAAAGGCTGCTTCAACTTCGGGTGAGTTTGGATTGACTCTGAAGTTGTTCTCAGGTGAAGTGACCATCTCAATAGACATATTTTCAGACTCTGGACTATTGGGGGTTTACTCTAGATGTATTTTCGTGAGGAAATTATTGCCTCTGATCAATCGCTATTATACTTTCATTGCAATGGGGCCAGCCATTTCTCAGCCTGCATCGATCAATACGCAGATGCTGCAGAGTGCAGATGGCTCAATGTGTGATGCACATCATTATGTCACCAATTTAAAACGTGCAAGAATGAGGAGGAGGGCCAGACCATACACACCCCACACGTACAGGGAAAAGAGGTCTTACCTCGACGTGTCCGACCACACCTGCCTTCGGAGACTGCACTTCCACAAGATGGCGATCAATGAAATATGTGAGCTCATCAGGCCACATATGTAGCCTGCCATCAAGGCATCAGTGTCGGTCGAGGTCAAGGTCACCATGGCACTGTCTTTCTACGCGTCCGGTTCCTTTCGGGCTTCCTTGGTCGAGATTTGCCCTCTGTCTCACCATGCCATCCATTAGACAGGTCACGGAGGTCCTGTACGTGCGAAGGATGGATTTTATCAGTTTCCACATGACCACGGAGGCTCAGACTGACAGGGCTGGAGCATTCTACTGCATTACTAAGTTCCCCGGGTGCAGGGAGCAATACAGTGCACTCACATCGCCATGTGGCCACCTTCTCAGGACCCGGAGCTTTTTCGTGACAGAAAAGGATTTCACTCCTTGAAGGTCCAATAGTTGTCGACCACAACCAGATCATAATGGCAGTGAATGCCAAATGTCCGGGCTGCTTCAATGAGGCTCACATCATGCGTGAGATCGCTGTCTCTGACAGCTATAAGAGGCAGCCACAAGGACAATGCTGGATGCTTGGTGATAACTGATATGGCATAGCCACCTGGCTGATGACCCCCCTGCGTGACACCCACACCGAGGCCGAGAAGCGATACAACCAGAGTCACAGAGGCACACGCAATGTGGTCCACAAAACAATAACTGTACTTAAGCAGCACTTCAGATGTCTGGACCACTCAGGAGGGGAGCTACAATACAACCCTGAGCAAGTAGGTAGAGTCGTGGTCATGTGCTCCATGCTGCACAACCTGGCTATCAGGAGGGGCCAAAAATTGCCAGAAGAGACTGATGCTGCACCTCAGGAGAGAGAGGAAGGGGACAACGAGGGGCTGGACGCTGACCTAGGGCCAGACAATCAGGCTGGCTGTGCAACCATGCCCACAACCCCCTCTAGACCGCAGGAAAGGGCCCGTGGTGGCTACATAGCTGCAAGACTCTTATGTGAGGAGTTGATATCTGAACGATTTGCCTGAAAGAACATTGCTGTGAGTAACAACACTGACACACTGCTGTGAGTGTGCAGCTCAGACATCAATAGTACCCATCACCTTGGTGCCAGTTAAAGTTTACGTTGATTGAAGTTAAGTTTTATTTAACCCTTTCATGTTAAGGAATCACCAGTGTGTAACGGTCCAGCTGTCTGAAACAATGCGCAACAAGGTTATGTTCAATTAAAAAAAATTTATACCAACATTGGTCTGAAATCATAATTATCACGGGCAAAAACACCCAACCCCCGCCCACACCCCACTTTTTCCACCATTGACATCAATCAAATGTTCAACATGTCCAGCAACACAGAATACAAATGCAAAGCAGAAGGGTGGTCACTTCCCCCCATACATTACAACAAATTGCATACACCCAGATGGAGATATAACACAGCTATCACCTGCGGACATGCATCTCACTTTCCTTCTCCCCTCCCCTTCTTCTCCCCACCTCTACCCCTTCCCCTCCTCGCTCGACGGCGCCTGGCCGAGGAGCTCCTCAGGTGGTGCCTCATTGGGGGGGGATGAAGGCAGACGAGGTGGTTGCATGGGTACGGGAGCGGGGGGTGCCGAGGGGCCAACATTCTCTGATGCAGAAGCAGGATCTTGGTCTTTCCTCTCATCTTTCGTTCGCAGTGGTGGTGCGGAACCTAGGGGTGGAGTACTGCGCTCTGGGACTACTGGGAGATCTGTGCCAGCAGTGTTCCTGACTATCGCATCCAGGGCCTCTGCCATCCGCGGAACGTACTCAGTCATAGTGGCCAGCGGTCGGAATATGCCTCCCAATGCTTCGATGAGCTGGTCATCAATGTCTACAGTCTTCTTGGATAACTGTACTATCTCTCCGCTGTCATGTAGCGCTCGTGGACCAGACCTGCCGCATCCATGAGGCCCCCGTTGGGTTGGCTCCGTCCTGGGGACAAATGGGGTGCCCTGTGGCGAGGTGCTTGGGGCCGGTACCTCCAGAGTGGAGGCGGAAATGACTGGAGGATGACTAGGTGGCCTTGGGGTAGAATGGCTTCTGGAGAATGGCGATGCAGGTTCCTCAATGTCCGCGCTCTCATCCGTAGAGAACAGACCCAGCGGATTGACAGGCGAGAATTGGAGCTCCTCTGCACCAGATGTAGGATCGTCCAGAGAGTCGGGCCCCGCGCGCTCACCTTCTGGCCTCTGAGGTCTTGCCTGGGGCCGCGCTGCTGTCTGAGCTGCAAAACACAAATGAGGTTATTAGAGGAGAAGTGGGTGCTAGGGTCACAAGGTGAGTCCAGCGCTACAAACAGCATATGCATGACAAAATCACCACAGACATCACATTTCATGACCATCAACACATTTGCATTGCAATAATTTTCATTAGGCCAGCATTATTTCTAGGACAATTTTATGATTGGTCGGATATGAGTGAGTGTGACATCTATTGACTTTACATCACGCAATGGTGTAAGCTTTACTCACGTGGCAACACTTCAGGATCTGCAGATGCTTCCGTGGCTGTCCGGGGGTGCTTCCCCACGAGTGCGAGCACCCACTCCTCCATTTCAGTGATGTCGCTGGGGACTGATGGCCCCCCATCTGTTCGCCTCTGCACAGACCTCATCGCACAGACCAATAGCTTCTTCTGTAAAAGGTGACAGGACGACACGGCATGAGATCATTGCGTGATATCATTGCTAGGAACTGTCACAGAGACTGATACAACACATAACCGACAGATGTAATCATGATTATTATGATAATGATCATTCTTTACCTAAAGACGTGCAATGTGACCACAGGCTTTGAGTAAAACATTCCCAGTAAAAGTGAAAGACCTCACATCTGCTGATAGTCACTCATGACTGTTACAAATCAAATTACATAAATACATAAGTACATGTAAATAAATGTAATACTTACTCTTGCGGATCCCACAGGGTCATTCCATCATTTGCGGCATTGGTTGCCCTCACGCACCTCGTTGGTCGCTGATGAGACCACCTCTGCTATCTTGGTCTATATCTTCTGGTAGGCCTTTGGGGTGGGCTTCCCACGCCCTCCCTGTGTCAAATCACCCCAATGTAACTCCTGCAGGAGGCAGGCTTTTGCCTCGTCCGAGAACCTCCTTGCTCTTTTGCGCCCTCCAATGTGCTCCTCTCCCACCTCACTGCTCTCGCCAGCATCAGTCTCCATAGCGTGCTGTGATGCCTCCTCCTCTCCCTCCATTATAGGCCAAATTCGGGCAAATATGTAGCTGATAGCAATTAATTTTTGGTTCCCTATTTGCTGTAAAACTCTAAAGTCTCCCTCCTTCCTCCCAAAGCAGCCACACCACACCCACACAGGCCTTCAGTCCCTCTCAGCTCCGTCTCTCTCTGTCTCCTCTTCTGCGCATGTCATGATGACCCTTGACCTCCTGAATCGTGGGAATTGAGCGTTGCTATGCTATTGTTAAGGATGGTGACACTTTACGGCAGAAGGTCAGCAAGATTTAACGCTACCGCCCATTTCATATCACTCGCGGTAACGCCCAATTTCAAAAATGGAGACGAGGTGCTTTGAGAATGGGTGAGAAGACGGCGATCTGAAAACCCATTTTTACTGTCCACGCCGGAAATAATGCCCATTTTTGGGCAATATGCACAAAAGTATAAAATCTAGCCCAAGGACACCAACAGGCATGTTTTAAGAGATTTTAATATTTTTTTTAATTTACTAAGAAACTAACTACTACTGTATACCAAGATAACGAGTGAATGGTTCTGTATAGTTTTTTAAAAGTCATTTTCAGTTATTTAAAATAGGGTGGTGGACTAGACACTCTGATTAAAAATGCTTATTTTGGCTGAAAAACCCATTTTAGCTGTATTAATAAAACCATTCCTTAAATACATCAAGGAATATTTTTTAATGCAAATTTAAAAATAAAAGTCAGATTCTAAAACGCTGCCTGATTGCAGTGATTCATGGGAGTTGTTACTTTCAAAGAAATGCAAATAAGCTTAAGCAAAAACCTGAGCAAAAAAAATGACTTCTCAAAACAAGCGCAATTTTGAGCGCAATTCGTGCCCGGATCGCCGATTGTGCCCAAAGCGGAAACTCTTGGCCATTAACTTTTGCGGTTTTGGAAGTTACAGCCTAAAAAGTGTGTCAGCCGTTATCCAATCTCTAGGTCTACAAGTTCCCTATGTTAATCATAGTGCTCAGGTAAATACTGTGTTAATACAATTAATAATAATTTAGATTAATATGTTGTGCTTTTGTAGATAATGGGGCAGATTTTCGGGTCGCTTATGACTGGGGTTCGCTGGATTTTGAACCTCCACGGCGAAAAATGGGGCGGTGAGCTGTTTTTCGTCCGGGCGCGATCCTTGGGTCTATTTTTGCGGCGGTGGGTGTGCAATGGCTCACATTGCGACACCGGCACACGTTTCGTCAAACACTTGACCCGTACGACGTGAAACGCGTCCCACGATAACCGCCAGGGAAGACACAGCGGTGCAGTCCTGCCGGCGGCGGTGAGTTGGATAAACTGCAAAAAATGTAAGTTAAAGTTTTTATTTTTTATATATTTTTGATGCGATTTGTGTGGTAAGGGTGTTGGCAATGTTTTTTGAATGTTTTTGTGAATTTTTTGGGGGGGGCGGGGGGGGGGTTCCCGTTATGTTAGGTAAAATAAGAACCTTGTCATGAAAGTGGCTGAACACTTACTTATTAAAATATCCGACACAGATATCATTGAGGATGGCAGAATAGACAATAGTCATGTTGGACACTACTAAACTTGAGTTATTCCGAGGAGCAAAAACAAACGTGTCTGACAACTGATGGTGACACAAATTTATCCAGGTTCACTGAAGTGGCTATATATACACAAGACAAAGGCTGTGATCAGAACATGCAGGAAGAATCATTATTCACAAAGAAACCAGCTCCTCTATCTCCTTTCTTGTTCACTATCATTAATACCATGGCAGTAATAATTTACATAATTTAAACCTGGATTAGGCCTTTTTATTCTGAAATTCATGGGTCTAGAGAGTAACTCTATAGTAAAACTTGTGTTCTGTCTAATTGTGCACTGTAATGGGGTGGGGATGGGGGTGTTACCAGTAATTGAAAAATTATTGTTTCTAGCCTTGTGGTATGTTTTTCGAGATGCTTGTTATGAATTTGGGTCAACCACAGGTACCGACTAAGGTTCAGTGGTGTCAGTAACATCCATAAGTGGCCTGGCTGCCTGCAGTTTTACAGAAGGGGACTCCCTCTTTCTCTGTGTCTGCTAGCGTAGCAGTGGGACCCAGGAGTGTCACAATGAAACTCCCTTGTGATCTGGACCAGATCTTCTTGTAGTTCCTTAATCTTTCCAAAGTTAGACCAACTAGGAAAAGCATTGATGACTTTGATTCATAAGTTACTTCATTCCACAGTAGGTCCTACTATCAGCAAGGGCAGACATCGATGACGAAGTCCAACACCGCCTTCAGTGTGCCAGTGCCTTTGGCCGCCTGAGGAAAAGAGTGCTCGAAGACCAGGATTTCCAACCCGGCATCATGGTCTACAGAGCAGTAGTGATACCCACCCTCTTATATGCTTCAGAGATATGGACTATGAAGGGTGCAAAATTCGTGGGAACCCCCCCGCCCCCCCCCCCCCCCCCCCCCCCCAGTGTTTGGACTCATTGGAAAGGAAATTGAATTTGTAACTATCTACCAGAAAGTTTAAAATCCTAAAGTACACATGGAAGAAACTATGAACTTTAATCTAATTTGGGATTTTACGAGACAAATTTAGTCTGTGTGGGCAGGGGTAGAGAACTAAAGGATGGCTATCCTACAAAGAAACCAGTTTGAGTATTGAAGCTGTCTGGGGCATTGAAGCTAAAGTAAATTGTTTGGAGAATTATGGATACCAGAAAATCCTTCTCCACAGGAGACATTAATATAGCAACAATTAATCCAGAGATAGCTAACCATCAGCCTGACTCTGGAAAGCCATTTCAGCATATGCATAACAAACAAAGGCCCATCCAGCCCACATGAAAAAACCCAAACACAAACAGACATTGCAAATACCAAGCTAATATTTCCATCAAGAAACAAATTTAGAAGATCGACACACCCGAGACAAGTTAACATTTTAATGAGCCCGTCAAAATATGACAAAGAAATACCAAGCCCACCAAAAATTAAACAAAGAATCCGGGCTGATTTGGCGCGAAGATTAGAACAGCTCCAACAGTATAACTGGGCCCTGTTTTAACAAAGGGTATGCTACTGCCTCAGAAGACATTGCTAGGGACGCTTAGTATCAAGAAGGGAGAGAGACCACCGCAGCAGTTGTAACTAACTTCTCCAGCCTCGATGTCCTGAAATCGGAAAAGTAAGGAAGAACATCACCATCACGGCAGCAACCGACCACAGCCAACGTGGTGACACCAAAACCACCGCGATCGACCAAATTCAAAACCAAACTCCACAAGAAAGAAACTAAAGAATCAAAAGTTTCCACTCTACAATCTAAGTCCAAACTACCAACAGGTGAAAACATTACCTAAAGAGACTTTAAACCTATTTCTAAAGAAATCAAACGGGTACTTACCCCATAAGTCCAAAATGCGCCCCACCGCATCAGCGGACACCACCCAACTGAAGATTGCGCAGTAAGAAGTCTTCTCTGACGTTCGGGGTTCGGCAATCAGAACCTACAGAATCCAGCGAACTCCGAAATCGTGAATTACCACCAACTGACCATAAAGGATTGGTAAGCATAGTCCCTGTTTGACCTGGAGTCTAATCTAGTCAGTGTTAGGCATTAGGAGGTGGGAGGTGTATTATTCACTGTAACCCCTTTGAATGTGTGATGTACTGTTCTTTATTAGAGTAATTATAAGTTTGACATTGCATTTTCTTGTCTTTATAAAATCAAAGTTCTTTTGCACCAAACCAGTTGTCTCTTGCACTTATCACATCTCCCAAATAAATCCAGAGTCGAGAACCCAAAGGAATGGGAACGATTCGAACCGCTCAGAAGGTCAGAGGTGAACCTGACCCCCGAGACCACCCCTTACAACTATGTACAGTAGGCACCTCAAAGCACTTGAGAAGTACCACCAATGCTGCCTCCGCAAAATCCTGCAAATGCATTAGCAGGATAGGTGCACCAACATCAGTGTTCTCTCTCAGGCCAACATCCCCAGTATTGAGGCATTGTCCACGCTCCACCAGTTCCGGTGGGCAGGCCACATTGTCCGCATGCCCGATGCTAGACTCCTGAAACAAGCACTCTACTCCGAGCTATGTCACTTCAGGCAAACCCCAGGAGGGCAGAGAAAATGCTTCAAGGACACCCTCAAAGCCTCCTTGAAAAAATGCAACATCCCCATCGACTCTTGGGAATCCTTGGCCCAAGACCACTCAAATTGGAGGAGGAGCATCCGAGAAGGCGCTGAACACTTTGAGTCTCTTCGCTGGGAGCACGCGCAAGCCAAGCACAAAAAGCGGAAAGACCGTACAACACAACAAGCACCCCATCCACCTGTCCCTCCAACTACCATCCGCCCCACCTGTGACAGAGACTGTAGATGCCATATTGCTCTCATCAGTCACCTGAGAACACATTTTAGTGTGGAAGCAAGTCATCCTCGACTCCGGGGCTTGCCTAAGAGAAGAGAGAGATAAAACATTAAGAACACTGAGTATGGTGAAAGACACTATATATGATCAATATAACCTGTTTATCCTCGACTCCGAGGGACTGCCTAAGAAGGAGAAGAACCTGTTCAGATATGTTACAATGTATAGAACATGCATACTTTAACCTCAAGTTCTTTTCTTTCAAGCTGAAAGACTTCTTTGGTATCTGTGTTCTGATTTATTTAAAGCGTCGACCCATAGAGATTAAACAAATTTGTTAACACCAAGGTGCTCGATGTCTTTCTGGATGGTCAGATATTGGTAACAAATCCTCCATTGTTTGGGGTCTGTGTAAATCAACTATCCATCCTGTTGTGTCACAAATAAAGCAATGTAACTGAGTACTGTAGACATGAATAAGTGTGACCTTGGTCTCTTTATTCTAACTCCAGAGTGCTGGTAAAGCATGGGAGGCTTACTTATACACGGTGCTCCCAAGGGATACTGGGATCCCTTGGGACTCCAACAGTTACGTCCTCTGGTGGCGGTAGAATGCTGGTTACATAATGTTGCATACATAACATCACTTCCTCCTGAAGTCAATAGTACACTTGTTTACAGGGTGAGATGATCTGGGGCTTTCCGCTCCCTAGTCGATCGTCTCGGTAGAAATGCAGGTGCAGGTGAGTTGGTTGGGCCTTCGCTGGGCTGCTGCGCAGCTGGCCTTGCTGGGCTGCTGGGGATGATGAGTTCAGCTTCGTGGTCAACCGTGATGTCGGTTGCCACTTGTGTGTGTGTCGGAGGGTCGAAGTTGGTGGTGTCCTCTTCAGGTTGCTCGTGGCAAATGCTTGGTCCAAATGCTTTCTGCAAGTTAGTCCAGTTGCGACTTTGACCTGAAACACTCTACTCCCTTCTTTGACCATGACAGTGCCAGCAAACCATTTGGGACCATGTCCATAGTTGAGAACAAATACCAGGGTCATTGACTTCAATATCACGTGACAAGTTTGCGCGATCATGGTACATGCTTTGTTGATGCCACCTGCCCTCGACATGATCCTGGAGATCAGGGTGGACTAGAGAGAGCCTTGTTTTGAGCGCCCTTTTCATGAGCAGCTCGGTTGGGAAAACCCCAGTGAGCGAGTGGGGTCTGGTGCGGTAGCTGAGCAGAACTCGGGATAGGCAGGTCTGCAGAGAGCCTCCCGACACCCATTTCAAGCTTTGCTTGATGGTTTGGACTGCCTGTTCTGCCTGGCCGTTGGATGCGGTCTTGAACGGGGCAGATGTGACATGCTTGATCCCATTGCGGGTCATGAATTCCTTGAATTCAGCGCTGGTGAAACATGGCTGAAAAGGACATCAGGCAGGCCGTGCATGGCAAACATGGCTTGTAGGTTTTCGATGGTGGCAGTGGATGTGCTTACCGACATTATTACACACTCAATCCATTTTGAATAGGTATCCACAACAACCAAGAACATTTTGCCTAGGAACGGGCCAGCGAAGTCAACGTGGATCCTAGACCACGGTTTGGAGGGCCATGACCACAAACTTAGCGATATCTCCCTGGGTGCATTGCTCAGTTGAGAGCAAGTGTTGCATTGGCGCACGCAAGACTCTAATCTGAGTCGATGCCGAGCCACCACACATGGGATCTTGCTGTAGTTTTCATCATTACTATGCCAGGGTGGGTGCTGTGTAGGTCACGTATGAACGTTTCCCTGCCTTTCTTGGACAAAACCACGTGATTACCCCTCAAAAGACAGTCCGTCTGTATTGACATTTCGTCTTTACGCTGCTGGAACGGCTTGATCTCTTCCTGCATCTCCGATGGGACGCTGGACCAGCTCCCATGGAGGACACAGTTTTTTACAAGGGACAGTAAAGGATCCTGGCTGTTCCAGGTCCTGATCTGGCGGGCCGTAACGGGTGACTTTTCGTTTTCAAACGCATCCATCACTAAGAGCAAGTCTGCAGGCTGTGCCATTTCCACTCCGGTGGTGGGCAATGGTAGCCGATTGAGGATGTCAGCGCAGTTCTCTGTGCCTGGCCTGTGGCAAATTACATAGTTATATGCAGACAGCATGAGTGCCCATCTTTGGATGCGAGCAGAAGCATTGGTATTGATACCTTTGCTCTCTGAGAATAGTGATATGAGTGGCTTGTAGTCTGTATCTACTCGAACTTAAGCCCAAACAGATGCAAGCTAGCACTAAACGTTTACATGGATCATACAACACAAGCAGTTTGTTGGAACATAACAGATTTCTGGCTTTCTCAAAAGCCGTCTCTTGTGATTTCCCCCATACCCAGTCATCTCCCTTGCGTAGCTTCTAGCAAGGTGTTTAACCCGGGTAGGAAATTACCAAAATAATTCAGGAGTCCCAGGAATGACCGCAGCTCCATCACGTTCTGTGGTCTCGGCGTGTTCTTGATGGCCTCCGTCTTGGCATCGGTGGATCTGATGCCGTCTGCTGTGATTCTTCTCCCTAAGAACTCGACCTCTGGCGCCAGGAAACACACACTTTGAGCATTTCAACCTGAGTCCCACGTGATCTAGCCGACTTAGAACCGACTTAGGTTCTTCAAGTGTTCGATGGTGTCCTGACCTGTGATCAATATGTGATCCTGGAAAACCACGGTACACAGAACCGACTTTAGCTGACTCTCCATGTTCCTTTGAAAAATAACCGCGGTCGATCGAATCCCAAACGGGCATCTATTGTAGATGAACAGACCTTTGTGCGTGTTGATGCAGGTGAGGCCTTTTGAAAATTCCGCCAGCTCCTGCGTCATGTAGGCCGAGGTCAGGTCCAACTTGGTGAACGTCTTTCCTCCAGCCAGGGTCGCAAATAGGTCGTCTGTCTTGGGTAGTGGGTACTAGTCCTTCAGCGAAAAATGGTTAATCGTTACTTTATAGTCCCCACAAATTCTGACCTTGCCATCGCCCTTGAGAACCGGAACAATCAGACTGGCCCACTCCTTGAACTCCACTGGTGCGATGATAACCTTCGTTGCAGCCTGTCTAGCTCGATTTCCACTTTCTCTCGCATCATATATGGCACCGCCTGTGCCTTGTGGTGGATGGGTCGTGTACCGGGGACCAAGTGGATCTGCACCTTCGCCCCCGAGAAACTTCCAATGCCTGGCTCAAACAATGACCCGAAATTGCTCAGAACTTGGGCGCATGAGGCGTCGCTGACGGACGAAAGCGCTCGGATGTCGTCCCAGTTCCAACGGATTTTTCCAAGCCAGCTTCTGCCAAACAGTGTGGGGCCATTTCCTGGTACAATCCATAGTGGTAGTTCATGCACTGCTCCATTTTAGGAGACTTTTACTGCTGCGCTGCCAATTACAAGGATCAGCTCTTTAGTGTAAGTTCTCAGCTTGGTATGAATAGGGCTCAGCTTGGGCCTGTGTGCCTTGTTGCACCACAGCCTGTCGAATGCCTTTTTGCTCATGATGGACTGACTCACACCCGTGTCCAGTTCCATGGATACTGGAATTCCGTTCAGTTCGACTTTTAACATGATCGGTGGATACTTCGTGGTGAAGGTGTGTACCCTGTACACTTCTGCCTCCCCGGTTTGAGTCTCTAGTTCAGTTTGATCCATCATGAATCGGTCTTCCTCTGCAACGTGGTGGTTTGCAGGGTTTGCAGCTTGTCTGCACATTCGCTGGAGGTGTCTCACTGTTCCACAGCCTTTGCACGCATAGTATTTGAAGAGGCATTGATGGGCTCGATGATCACCTCCGCAGCGCCAAAAAGGTGTCAATTGCCTCGCATTAAGGCTTGATGGCGGACTCAGAGTCATCTGAGGTCGTGCAGCTGCAGGCGTGTACATTCTGCCATATGCATTCCTGCCTGAAAACGACGTAACTTTGTGAGCGGTACTTGCCGAAACATCTTTATGCTGCAAAATTTGTTTGATGTTATTGCTGGTGGACATAAATACCTGGGCTATCGTTATGGCTTTGCTCAGGTTCGGTATTTCAATAGTCAAAAGGATAACCTCATGGCCAATACCAAGCACAAAGAAGTCTCTTAGCATTTGCTCCAGGAATCCATCGAATTCGCAATGTCCTGCGAGGCACCTTAGTTTGGCGATGTTGCTCGCCACTTCCTGGCCTTCAGACCGTTGATACGTGTAAAATATTAGCTTGTCATCAGAACGCTCTCCTTCGGATTTAGGTGCTCCCAGACCAGCTTGCACAGTTCTTCATATGATTTGGTTGTTGGTTTCACCGAAGCAAGAAGATTCTTCATGAGGCCATAGGTTGTTGCCCCGCTGACGGTGAGGAGGATCGCCCTTCATTTGGCAGCGTTCGCACTCCCTTCCAGCTCGTTGGCCACGAAGAATTGGTCGAGTCGCTCCACGAAGGCCTCCCAATCATCCCCTCTGAGAATTTCTCCAGGATACCAACAGTTCTCTGCATTCTTTGCATGGTTCGTTATCTCTTCGCCAATTTTTGTGTCTCAAATAAAGCAATGTAACTGAGTACTGTAGACGTGAGTAAGTGTGACCTTGATCTCTTTATTCTAACTCCAGAGTGCTGGTACAGCATGGGAGGCCTGCTTATATACAGTGCTCCCAAGGGATGCTGGGATCCCTTGGGACTCCAACAGATATGCCTTCTGGTGGCGGTAGGATGCTGGTTACATAGTGCTGCACACATAACACATCCTGCGTTTAAATCTCCTCTTGTTTGCCAGCTCAGCATAGGGCTGTCAGGGGAGACTATTCCTCCTGGAGTCACAGTGCGGATTCCGTCCACTACGGGGTACAACGGACATAATCTTTACGGCGCGACAAACTGCAAGAGAAATGCAGAGAACAGCACCAACCCTTGTACATGGCCTTCTTTGACCTTACAAAGGCCTTTGACACTGTTAACCATGAACGACCATGGAGCATCCTCCTCCGTTTCGGCTGCCCCCAAAAGTTTGTCGTCATCCTCTGCCTGCTCCATGACGACATACAAGCCATGACCCTGACCAATGGATCCACGACAGATCCAATCACCGTCCGGACCAGGGTCAAGCAGGGCTGCGTCATCGCGCCAACCCTCTTCTCGATCTTCCTCGCTGCAATGCTCCACCTCACACTCAACAACCCCCCTGCTCGAGTGGAACTAAACTATAGAACCAGTGGGAACCTGTTCAACCTTTGTCGCCTCCAGGCCAGATCCAAGACCATCCCATCCTCTGTTGTTGAACTACAGTACGTGGACGATGCTTGCATCTGCACACATTCAGAGGCTGAACTCCAAGTCATTGTCAACATCTTCACCGAGGCATACGAAAGCACGGGCCTTTTACTAAACATCTGTAAGACAAAGGTCCTCCACCAACCTGACCCCGCTACACAGCACTGCCCCCCAGTCATCAAGATCCACGGCGTGGCCCTGGACAACTTTCCATACCTTGGGAGCGTATTATCAGCAAGGGCAGACATCGACGACGAGGTTCAACACTGCCTCCAGTGCGCCAGCGCAGCCTTCGACCACCTGACACTGCAAAGACAGACAATATTCCTAGTTTTCTAACTTTTAAATTATTTATTAGGTTGTTAATGTGCACATTTGCAGTAGAACATTTTGAAAAATGAACAGGTGTGCCATAATTCATGAGGGAAAAGATATCTCAAGTCTGAATGATCGGGGACACTGTCGAATAACAAAACCGATTTTAGAATATTTTAAGGTGCAGAATTTTTTTTTAAAGATATTAGTAACAAGTAAATCTTCACTCTGAAATGCATCTGTGTAATAGCAATTTCACTGTGATGAACTTGATCAGTATGTGTAATGTATCCCAAGTCCATGGACTATTATTTTACAATAACTCATTAATGAAGGGTTGTGCATATTTATGGTTCCTGCACTGATAACATGATTATATCAATATTATTTAGTAATGAATATATAATGCAGAAGATTGTGTATATCCATTATATCTAGGCTGCTGTAAATAACTGAAATACACAATCTTGTCGATTTCAAGTTAAAAGCACATGATAGTGCTCCCCTAAAGAACATAGTAACACTGCGAGAGGAAGGATGTTTATTTTTGTCCCTGTAAAGCATTCCATATGGGGCAGCAGGATCGTTAAGAGTGCATTCATACTGTAGCTATGGCAGTCCAATGTGACTGTGGAAACAAGTGCTGTGAGACCCTTTTGAGGAAGAAGTCTCACACCACTTAAATTTGACATCAATGAGGTGTCAAACCTGGTTTAAGAGGTACTCAGGGGATGCTTTGAGCTCCCTCAGCAATTTTTAATGTTTAGAGCATGCAGACGCTTCTGTCCCTATCCTCTAAACATTTAAATTTTAACTGCTAACAGAGGAGCTCTGCTCATCTGCTCGTATATGTAAAATGATAGATACATTAGATTAAAAGGACAATTGTCTGTGTTGCATTCCACAAGTTAAGCTTGTTAGCAACACAACCAGGCCTTGAAATTGTAATGTGAGATATGAGCCTTTGAGGCAGGGACATATAATTAAAATAGATAGCCCATTTGCAAAGCTGGCACCAACACAGGTATTGGCACAATGGGCCGAATAGCCATCTACTATGCTGCAATTTGTTTGGTTCTATGAATGCTTAATGCATTGCAATATAATTTTTTCCTGCACTATTTCAACCTCCTCCACCAAAATAAAAGTGGAAGGAATTTAATACAAAAGCTTAATTATTTACACACTAACATTTCAGGTCATTACCATTACCCATTACCATTTTCATTTGAATACAAAACCTATCAACTGTGAGGGACAAGAAGCCAGCGATATTTCAATTCATAAAATGCTCACCCCAGAGTCGAATAGAATGCCGAGATTGTGAATAGTTTGGTTCAGCCTGAGAAAGTGGCCAGGAAGGGGATGGAATCAATGGTGAGGGCACAGAGTTTGACAGAACTAAGTTGGCACTTAAGGAATAATAACTATGTTTTTTGCCTAGGTCGGTTATGAAATGGTTTTGGCAAGCATGGGGAATTTATAAAAAGCCAATTTTAACTTTTAGAATGTTAGCAAAGTGCTGTCTGTCCTCTTTAAAAAAAATTAACATTACAACAACAACAACTTGTATTTAATAGCGCCTTTAACGTAGTAAAACATCCCAAGGTGCTTCACAGGAGTATTATAAGACAAAATATTTGGCATCGAGCTACATAAGGAGAAATTAGGGTAGGTGACCAAAAACTTGGTCAAAGAGGTAGGTTTTAAGGAGCGTCTTAAAGGAGGAAAGAGAGGTAGAGAGGCGCAAAGGTTTAGGCAGAGAATTCCAGAGCTTGGTGTCCAGGCAACAGAAGGCACAACCTCCAATGGTTGAATGATTATAATCAGGGATGCTCAAGAAGACAGAATTAGAGATGCGCAGATATCTCGGAGGGGCTGGAGGAGATTACAGAGATAGGGAGGGGCAAGGCCATGGAGGGATTTGAAAATAAAAATGAGAAATTTGAATCGAGGCCTTGCTTAATTGGGAGCCAAGGGGTGATGGGTGAGCAGGACATTAAATATCTATCCTGCATTCAGTGAGCAGAGTTCTGTGCATACTACTTGTATGTGTGGGCAGAGCTTTGCATTGTGTGGCCAAGGAATAATATGGAGCTTGTATTATAACTTAAATCTGTACACCAAATGTCGACCAAACCCTAAATTTTAGTATAACGGTGCCTTTAGTGGTGACTATTTTCACCTCACCCAGCAATTACTTGAGTGATTGATTGATTCCTTTAATTAGTAAAAAAAATAGTAATCACAGGGTAATAATAAATACAATTAAGCACTAATGTCAAACATACTTAGAGTTTGTATTAATAAATTATAAAATATGCTTCAGAATTCTATTTTTCAAGGACAATATTTTACAAACGAATTGCTTAAAATTGAAGTTCTCTGTGCAAAAAAATTATCAAAGTTCCCACTAATTGTAATGTGCCATACTGAAGTTTTGCTTATTGAAAATTTATTTCTATCACGGCCTCAAATTGACTGGCAATTTGGAGTTCAATTAAGCAAATACTGTTTTACTACTTTTTAAAATTAATATTGGATTGTGGTCATAAAAGCCTAGGAAAGGTCACATGTTCTACTTGCCAGGAAAGAAAAATGATTTCTCCAGCAGCACCATATGTTATAATAATTTCATTGTGTCGAGAACAAATTAGCCATGACTGATTCTCTAGCTTTCACAATTCATCTATATTGTTTAGATAGAGTTAACTTATTACAGTGACATATGTTCTCAGTTTGGATCTCATCCCTTTACTAACATTTTTTTTTGAGGGATCTTTATTGCTTTAGTGATTTCCTGTTATGTTCTTAATCTTATTTCCTCTAATGACAGGATCACATTCAATTCTGTACTGGTAATCAATGATTCCATGTCCTGTACTTTGGAGATATTAAAAATAAAATGAAGGACCAAATAAAATTTCCCCTAAACTAGGGAAACAAAGGAAAGCGTGAAATTAATGCGTACTGTCCTGCTTCATGTGAAAATTAACAATTTAGATATTTACAATTCATACCTTTACAAAATAAATTAGAGGGTTTTCTTTGTATACAATTATCACATCCCTCACACTTAAACTTACAGCAACTTCTATTAACTTCAGACCATGCTGAAGAGTTTCATTTGGGTTGAACCCCCCCTTATCCAGAATTCCCTTATCCAGAACCACCCCTCATCCAGAACCACTCCCAGGCACCGGGTGGCGCATGCGCAGAACTCTGACATGAACAAGTTGAATAAATTGAAGTCCTTCCTCGCTGCCAACTCCTGCAATCGCTAGCCTGACCCCGGGATCCACTGCCCCCCCCCGCCCCCCCCCATGATCTCTCTGCCGGACTCCCAGCCCCAAGCCAGCCAGCCACCATATCCCCTTGCTCAGTACCTGTACCATCCAATTTATCGTGACCACCCTGGTCCGGAAAAATCCCTTACCCAGATCAGGCCAGCTCCTGAGGGTTCAAGATAAGGGAGGTTCAACCTGTGTTACTTCATACAGCTGATCTTCCAATTCTCCAGCACTCTTCTTAAGAAGTTTTTAGTGTGATAACATCGTCTGTAACATGGAATAGCAGATGATCCAAGGTTGTGGCATTGACAGGGAAAGGATTGCTGGGGTGTGGAATTAGGGGAGGGATGCACATTTCCGTTGAAATAATTTGGAGAGAGGTTTGTAAGAGGTCTCCTTAGAGGCATGTATTTTTGATTGGTTCCTTGAAAATTAGTAACTGAATAAATAAATAAGTACCATAGTTGGATAAATTAAAGTAGTTCTGGATGAATAATTCGATGGGCTGAATGGCTTCCTTCTAATGCTGTCATTTGTACAATTTTGTGAAACAAATACATCGATCATCAGAAATAACCAGCAAAAGTATATTTCTCAAAGTTATTTCTTGGTTTTAATATTTTCTGAATAAATATACCAATGTCTTGCAGGGAACTCAAATGTATTAACCTTGACATTAAAATATAAGAACTTTTTTCAATATTATAAAAATAGAAAACAAAGGGCCAAAATTGCCCTTTTTCGAAAAGCACATTATTGCCACCGAGAGGTGTGAACGGGGCGATAAGGACTTTTCGCCCGGGAGCAGGTGGCAGAAGCAACCCGCCCGGAATTGCCCCTGGAATGGCGGCGGCGAAAGCGGCTTTGTGCTTCGCCCCATAGTTTCACCCCAGGCGATGGCGCACACGCCAATAATGTAATCGCCGTGCACGCCGACCCCATATCGCCCCGCGCTCATCCCTTTAAGTCCTGCAGGGGAAATTGCCCCAGCCACCACAGCTTTGAAACGGGGTGCAGGTTGCAAAGCTATGGTGGCTGGGGTGCCCTGTCCACCCTTAAAGGGGAGGGCCTTGCACCGCCACATTTTTTTTTTGTCGGCCGACTTTGCAGTCGTCACAATGAAGGCGGCCACTGGTTCAGATGGGCTGCTAACAGGCAATCCTGCATCTCCTCTTGGGTGCCGGGCCATTGGCTCAGCCGAAATCCTCCCTGGTGGCTCCGTGGGTGTCACGGAAGCGGTTGTAGAGTTCGCAGAGGCCCTCCCCTTTAAGAGACAGTGAGGAGCGTTGTGACACGTCAGTGCGATGTGTCACGTCCGCGTCACACTGACGTCATCAGCACAGCTGCTCTCTCACCCCGATACCGCCCGGATGCTCTTTCATGCACCAAGACTCCAATTTATTTAGGTTTCGCTTTTGCCGGGCGATACATTTTTTTTAAATTGGAATTGTGTGCCCCAAACATGGCGGAGGCAATTTCACCCCTAAAGTGTTTTTTAAAAGTCATTTTTGGCAGTTGCAGAAACTGGGGGAAGCTTGGTACTTTCGTTTCTAAAGGATTCCATCTAACATATTTTTATTCCAAGCCAACAAATGAATAATGGAGAATAATGCAGAACCAAATATGAGATGGGATTACAAATTTTAGCATTTCAAAGAGTTTCTTCTTATCAATATTTGAAGCCATAACCATGAAGTAGCTTTTTGTGCAAATCCCCCCTCAGAATTGAACTAGAATTTCAAGCTTTTGACACAGGCCACCTTAATGATACCAAACAGTGGAAGGTTAAGTGCCTGTAATGGATTCCTGTGAGACCAATATAATTGGTACAGCAGAGGTTTGTTATGCTCCTATAGCCTATGGGGTAACAATTACATCCTAGCTCTTCACAGAGATGAAAGTGCACAGCTGCAAGATGTGCTGGACATGGAATGCATTAATGCAGCAAAATATTTGCTCAGAGGCCAAAATAAATGTTTTAAAAGTTACTAATTCAGGCAGTAGTGGTTTAGTATTAAACGGGCAAATTAATTAGAAGTACTTCCCCCCCCCCCCAATTTTTGTACAAAAAAAAGTTATTGTTCAAAAATTAATAAAACTGTTTAAAACTTTATTTGCCATAGGCTATTGCACACTATGGGTTCAAGTTTCGGCCTTCCCTTAGAATGGCGCACCTCCGAGAGGCACGCCTATTTCATCGAACAAAAAGTGCGCCTAATGTCTACCTCTGTATTCTGCGATGTTTTTCGGGCCTGTTCCAGGTCGGCGCGGTGCAGCAGCAGTTGCGAGGGGTGGGGCCAAGGCGTGGCACCGAAGAACTGCCGGCAAGGGGGCGGGGATAGCTCACAGCAGCACATTTAGTGCCGGCAGCCCTGTGCATGTACGCTGGAGCGTGCGCGCATGCGCAGTGGGACACAAACATTGGCATCCGGCTATTTTTAAAAGTAGATGAAGAACAGTGCTGTTTGCTTTTGTGGAACTGTGGAAAGGCTTGTGAGTGATTTTTGGTGATTTTTTGTGCCTGAAGGAGTGCTTTTAGCAGCACTGTTGAAGAAATCACCTGCTGAAATCAGTGAGTGCTGTTTGTTGCTGCTAAACTTCCAGAACAAGTGTTGCATAGGCGCATGCAAAATAAGGACTGTGTGTTTTGAAAAATCAGATGTCAGTTCAATACAGCAATGGAACAACGTCCACCAAGAACAAAGAATTTCTTGCATGAGGAAGTGGAAACATTAGTTAATGTCATTGAGCAGAGATGGCAGGAGCTGGATACCAGCAACAGAGGTCGTACAAAAGTGCCACCCAAAGAAATGAAGAAACGCTGGAACCAAGTTGCAGAAGCTTACTGCACAGTGGTGCATACCATGAGAATTGGAAGCCAGTGTAAAAAGAAATGGCATGACCTACGTCAAGTAGTTAGTGTAAGTAATATTTTCATTTTTCAATGGAATCTTAATTGTAAATGTGACCATCTGTATGTCCCACCCTGCAGAAAGACACACTCTGTAAAAAGTTATATTTCACTCTTTGCAGAAGAAATTGGCCCACAACAAAAGGGAAGCAACTCGAACAGGAGGAGGCACGCCCAATCTGCATCCACTGACACCCTTGGAACAGAGGGTAGCTGCTATGATGAGTCGTACATGGAGAAAAGCAATCAGTACAGCACAAGCTGGGCCCGCACGTGAGGGAGAGGGTAAGTCCTGAAAATGCATCGTGGCCTTCAAATCAACCTTCTGCCTGGCCTGCTATGTGTGAGAGTACTCATGCCACCCATCCTGCCCCCTCCTGTGCTGCTAAACATTTGACTGTTCTGATATATTTTGCAGAAGATGATGCCAATCTTGAAGATCATGAAGATCCAGAAGAGAACCAGAAGAACCAGATGCAGACGATCCAGACCAAGGGTGGCTGCAGGCGTGGACTGAAATGTCTTCAGGGGAGACCGTAGAACTTAATATTTGTGAGCCCACATTAACGGACATCAGTGTTTCAAACTCTTGCATAGGTTCTGGTTCCACATTCTTTGGTTTCACAGATTCCGACATTGCGGGTCCCAGTGGTGCTGCTGGTGAAATGCAGCAGTTTACACCCACTGCCCCACAGTCCCAGCCTGTGCCTCCCACTGGAGTGGTGACAGATGCAAGACCCATGGCCTCACCATCCCAGCCCGCGGCTCCCAGTGGAGTGGTGCCGTGAGGCAGACCCAGGCAGAGGAGAAGGAGATTGGAAACACGCTCTCCTGAGATGCAGCGTGCAACAGATGCGGCTCAGGTTGTGGCATTGGGTGTGGAGAGCAATGAGCTTACCCGATCACTCATCGGTAGCGTCAGTGCAGTAGGTGAAGAGGTAACGGTACTGACGGGAGAAATAGCAGTAATGACACGGGAAATGAGGGAGGGAATGTCCGAGGGAGTGCAAGTGACGGCATAGGCCGACAGCGAGGGCATGCAAGTGACGGCACAGGCCCTCATGGAGGTAGCTGCTGCAATAAGGGCACACAGCCCCGCCAATCAAATGACACCCCCATGAAGAAGTGAACATTCACTGAGATGTGGATGAGAGAGGGTTGCAACCTTTCTTTGCTGCTTTTGTTCTTGTTCTTGATGTAACTGTAGTAACTTTTTTCAAATTGAAATTGTTTTGTAAGTTTTGTAACTTTACAACTTATAAGTGATCTTAGGGTTTTTAAATGATCTTATAGTGTAAATGCTCTCACATTTTGTAACTTATTTAATTTTGCACCTAAAAAGTGATCTTGAAGTTTCAGTGATCTTAAGAGTGTAAGATTTTTCGCATTGAAATTGTTTTGTAACTTTTGTAAATTTACAAGTTTATAAGTAATCTTAAAGTTTTTAAGTGATCTTCAAGAGTCATATTAAAAAGTAAAGTTTGATACAACAAATATTTTATTACACTAACGTTAACTTTTCAATAAAATATTTTTTAATTAAAACTGTATCATGTTCCATTAACACATCACAACATAGGAACAACTCCAAAAAATAAACATGTCCATGCGCAACAGTTGTCGCTGAGCCCTCAGGCATCAGTAATTGAAGCGTTCACGGATGAGCTGCTGGCACAGGGCTTGAGCAATCGTTAAAGGAGCACGATGGACCGCCCTCCTCCGACCTCGTGCTCCGACATCAGGCACTTGCATGCTTTCCTGATCGTCATCATCATCCTCATCCTGCTCCTCCAAATTACTATCATTAGGCATTCTCCCCTCATGTAGGTCTTCTGGTTCCACTACCAGCTTCTGCTGCCTCATGATGGCTAAGTTATGCAGCATGCAGCACACAACAATGAACTGACTGACAACCTTAGGAAAGTATTTCAAGTGGCCTCTGGAATGGTCCAGGCATCGGAAACGCTGTTTCAAGATGCCAATGGTCCTCTCTATGATGCCGCGCATCGCAATGTGCAACATGTTGTACTGATGGTCAGCTTCCACCTGTGTTATGCGTAGGGGCACCATTAGCCAAGTGGTGAGGCGGTACCATTTGTCTCCCAGTAGCCAGCTCTGCCCTTCTGGCTGCTGCTGAAACATGTCAGATATAACGCTGTCGCGTAGAATGAATGCATCATGGGTGCTGCCAGGGTATCTCGCATCGACTGACATGATGCGCTGTTTGTCGTCACACACGAGCTGCACATTAATGGAGTGGAAACCTTTTCTATTCCTGGATTGCTCGGAATCCTCCACAGGTGCTCGCAAGGCGATGTGGGTACAATCAATGCAGCCCTGTACCTTTGGGAAGCCAGCAATCCTGGAGAAGCCCACAGCCCTGTCATGCATTGCTTGGCCGCACATTGGGAACTTGATGAAGTCATTCCTCCGTGCATACAGTGCAGCCTTGACCTGGTAAATGCAGGCATGTATTGCACATTGAGAGATGACGCACACATCTCCAGTTGTAGCTTGAAACGATCCCGAGGCATAGAAGGAAAGTGCAGCAGTAACCTTCACTTCAATAGACAAGGCAGTCGGTGTTCTGCTTCTCTGCGGAAACGCAGCCTTTTGACACAATCAGCCTCGCTCATGTCTAGGTACGAACGCCTGGCTCAATATTGCTGACGTAGGTAAGGCCTCCTGCCCATTAGCCTATGGGGCTATGATGTTGCTGGTGCGGTGAGCTCGAATCAATTCTCTCCTATGCAGTGAATTGATGGAGAGCCATTGTATAATCTGTGGTGTTGATAATGCAGCACCCATACTTGAAGTACAAATTAAACTTTCAAACTTTTAAACTTGCTGGCTGGCTGACTGGCTCTCCCTCCGGGTGCTTTGTATGCCTCCCCTATCCCCTGGCCGAACGGCCAAACTCGTAAACAGCTCGAAGCCTGCTTCTGCCAGGCTATTCTAACCTCACTCTCGCCTCACGCTGCCCCTATCTCCTGGCCAAACGGCCTAACTCTTCTTCGCAGCTCAGAGCTTGCTGCTGCCGCCGGGCCGTTCTGACATCGCTGTCGCCTCACGCCGCCCCTATCCCCTGGTAAAACGGCCTAACTCGTAAACAGCTCGCTGCTGCTTCAGACAGGTAGGAAAATTAAATGTATTTTTTATTTGATTTATTTATCATTTATTATTCATGATGGCTCTTTATTTCTAGAAGTGAAGTGTTAAGTGCTTGTAAAATTCTCTAACTTCACTCTAACTTCCCTTCCCCCTCCATCTCTCGCTCCCTGCGCCTAATTTATAAAGTGTAGGCATGGTTTTTCTGAGCGTATAAAAATCTACACTTACTCCATTGTAAGTTAGTTTGGAGTAAGTTTTCGCTGTCTAAACTTGCAAAACAGGCGTAAGTGGCTGGACACGCCCCCTTTTGAAAAAAAAAACTGTTCTAAAATGAAACTATTCTAGCTCACTAGAACTGGAGCAAACTAAATGCTGAGAATTGCAATTTCTAAGATGCTCTATTCTAAACTAGTTGAGCAACTCAAGCCGTAACTTGAGCCCTATGGAACTGGAGATAGCAGATTTGCCCACTGAATAGGAGAGTTTTCTTGCTGTTCATTTAATATATATTGGTTTGTTGCATTCTCTCATGCACAAATGGATCAGAAGTTTTTCTATCTCAACAAACATTCGATTTTAAACCCAAGCGGGTTTCAGGCGGGCAATGGTGGGTGCGAAACTCCCTCACTGGATCAAGTATCAGGCCTGGGTATTTTAACTCTGGGGCCTTACTTAAATGACCAGAATGGGCAGGAAGAGGGTGCAGAGTGGCTGCTGGCAGGGGAAGATCAGATGGCCCTTAGCCACCTTGCTGGCTTGCAGGTAAGTGGTGGGGTGGGGGTTTTGGGAAGGTCTTGCTTGAGGGATGGGGCAGGTGAATCTGGGGCAGGGTCAACAGGGTCCTATTGTCACCTTTATGCATGAGGCTTCCACCTGAGTTCAGTGGGCGTCTCATCCGCTGCCAAAATTAGCGACGTTAAAATTGGGAATGGGCGGGAGCAGAACGGGAAACAGAGCTGCCCACTGCTCTGTTCACGCTGAGCCGGGAGAGTTAAAATTCCTCCCAGACTGACTTACAATGCTAAATGATCTCAAATTATATCTCTTTATTTACTGACTCATTCTCTGGTAGTTCTTTTCTTTGCAAATTTATCAAGTTTATACATAGAATTACAAAATGCATTGCCATCTCCTAAAAAAACCCACATATATAGTATATACATAACTTCATTATTATAACATATGGGAACCGACAGAGATAAGCAAAGGATAAATAGGATTAAACATAGAAATGAAATCAGTCCAAGAAAGATATTCATTTGGACTCTGGGGATCTGACCTATATATCAGCACAGCCAAAGGAGTCTCCGTAGAGTGGAAACGAAAGTCAACATTACAGTTCCTTTTGCTTCTGAAAGGAGGATAAAGTTTCCCTCCCCAGAGGATCTACTAAGTGACTCAAATTTTAGGACTAGAGTTCAATCTTTCTATGAATACATATATTTTTAAAGAATATGGTAGTTAAATTTCATTTTCAAAGAGCTTTCTGAAGTTTGCCTATCTTGGCCTGTCTGGTGTGGGCAGTGGTCATGACAGGTCATGGGCCCTTTGCTCTATCCACACTCCACAGGGTGATTTTGTGATAATGGGGCCTGTTAAGCCCGCCCTGCGTGTTGCCCGGCCCAATTAAATGGAGCGGGTGTGGTGACGTCATCGATGACGCGTTTTCAGCCGGTGTATTTAAAGGGACCATGACCACATTGCATTTGAGGGTTCATCTAGGAGTGTGCAGTCGGTGCAATTGATTTCCACTGCTGCGCACAGGGGCACAAATGACTGTTCAGAGGCAGAGGGCTGCACCCAGGTTCTCCGATGACTCCCTCCACTTGCCGGGACCCGCCACCAACTTCGCTCGCCACGGAACCCGCCGAGGTAGGGAAAATCACGGCTTGAGTGTTGAAATTGGATAGAGCTGGCCTGGGAAGTGGGAGCAGGGATTGAGAGGGAACGAGTGTTTTCGAGAGGGTGGGGGAGGGGGGGTGGGCAATCAGGAGAGGAGGAGGTGATCGGGAGAGAGTTCAGCAACAGTCTCCAGGACTGCTGTGAAGCCGGAAGAAGCGATATTGCTCCTCCCAGCTCCACATTCAGGTAAGTCTAAATTTTAAAACTTACCTTTATGGTGCTGGTCTGCAGCACCCGCTTTAAAGACCAGTATAGAGTTGTTTATTTTGAACTAATCAGCTCTGCATCATGAGCAAAGTGAGAAACGTTTTTTAAAGCAATATTTCCAGTGAGAAAAAATGGCCATTAAAATACCAAAAAAGAACCTAATACTGGCAAGTTAAATTTTGCAGTAACCATCAGGAGGGAAAAATGAATGAATTCTGTCAGGAGAGGAGTTTACCAATATATCCAGCTGGAAATGTTACACCGTCCATTAGAGAGCACAACTTAGGTTGCTCCACTGATGCTTTGGGTCACAAATTGAGGGAGCTTTTAGAGAAAGGCAATTTTTTTTTGCTGAAAATGATCTTTTTCAAATGTTTTGTATAGTTTGAGGAGATACATTACAATTTTAGCAACTAATTTGATTTTTTTTTGTAATTATGCTTTATTATTGATAATTGTTTTGTGAAAATTGTATTTGTGAATTAGAATTCATAAGGGAGTTAGCAGCTGCCACAATCAGCAGGCTTGCGCTGGTCTTCCCCTGAACATTGTTAATCTTGTTAACTCATTCACTGCACGCTGCCACTGTGGTACCTCTTCTCTGCAGTACATACACTGTGGGTTACCATGGTAATGATACCATCCATCATCATCTCCGGAGAGGGATTGTGGTGGGAATGATGCCAAATTCTGACTATTACCTTGAATAAGTTAACCCTTTAGAACTATAAGACAAAAGACTCAGCTTTAGCAGCGACCAACCAATATTTCAGGTAGCTCTGACATTTTAATTTTGTTGGTGTTATCAATCTGCTACAGGGGAATCTCTTCTTTGCATTCTGCATCCACTGTGGGCTGCCACAATAATGATACATCCATGAGATCTTTTGAATAAATGAAACTAAACAAAAGCAAAAAGGTTAATGGAATGTTGGCCTTTATTGCAAGGGAACTGGAATACAAAGGGGGCTTCAGTTGTACAGAGCTTTGATCAGACCCCATCTGAAGTATTTCATTCAGTTTTGGGCATCGCATCTCAGCAAGGATAGGCTGACCTTAGAGAGGGTACAACATAGATTGACCAGAATGATACCAGGGCTTAAAGGATTAAGTTATGAGGTTGCATGAACTTGGCTTGTATTCCCTTGAGTTTAGAAGGTTGAGGTCGTGATTGAATGGAGCTGTTTAAAATGATAAAATGATTTAATAGAGTAGATACAGAGAAGTTATTTCCTGTGGTGGGAGAATACAGGACAAGGGGGCATAAACTTAGAACTTGAGCTAGGCCATTCAGGAGAAACCCACAACCTCTAGGGCAACAGGTGCATGGGAACACCACCACCTCCAAGTTCAACTCCAAGTCACACATTATCCTGACTTGGAAATATATTGTCATTCCTTCATTGTCGATGGATCAAAATGCTGGAACTCCTTACCTAACAGCACTGTGGGCGTACCTTCACCATACGGGCTGCAGTGGGTCAAGAAGGCGGCTCACCACCACCTTCTCAAGGGCAATTAGGGATGGGTAATAAATGCTGGCCTTGCCAGTGACGCCCACATCCTATGACTGAATTAAAAAAAGAAATCACAAAGCATTTTTCACACAAACGGTAGTGGAAATGTTTAATTCACTTTTCCAAAAGGTTGTGGATGCTGGGTCAATTGAAATTTTCAAGAATGAGATTGATAGATATTTATTAGGTAAGTGTATCAAGGGATGTGGATCAAAGGCAAGTAAATGGAATTGAGTTACAGATCAGCCATGATCTAATTGAATGACAGGACAGGCTCGAGGGGCTGGTTAGCCTGCTCCTGTTCCTATGTTCATATGCCACAAAGAAATCCTAGCAAACTGTTAAAGTAATTGTCAACAATTAAGGAGGCCGAAATTGCCTCCCAGCCGAAACGGAGCGCACTCACCCTGTTTCAATGGATTCAACGCAGCTGTGGTTGAGGTCGCCTCTTGAGCAAAATCTGCTCTTCGTTGTTTTTTTTATTCCAATCCAGAAGTCATTCTTAATGGGGCGGTGAGTACACGAGAGGGGCGGATACGTGGCAGTGGCAACACCTGAAGGGCGGCAGTTAGGGGCGTTGTGGAGTGAACGCCGCGATGACGTAATCATGGCGCGTGTCACCATGGTTCTCCCTTTCATTTAAACGGGGGCGCCTTTGCGATTTAAAAACTTCGGCCCACTGGGCCACCAAGGAGGGTTTCGCCCGGGCCAGTGGCCTGGCACTCAAGGTGGCCCTGCCAAACCTGGGGGCATAATTGTCGGGCCGACCTGACAGTCGGCCAACATCAAAACATGGCGGCAGCGCGTCCTCCCCTTTAAGGTAAACCGCACTGTCATTGCAGAATGCCACAGCCTCACTGGACCACTGGGAAAAAACAGGTTTTGACGGGCCGAAGATTTTCAGAGGGGAATGTCGCCGTCGGGTGCAGGGGAGGTGGGGGGGGGGGGAAGGAGATCGGTGGTGCGCATGGTGACGATGCACTTAAGATGAATTGGCAGTAGCGGAGCAGTGGGAGGGATCAGGGCACTGCTGGGAAATCTCGGAAGAGCAATTGGGCTATCAGCAGCCATTCCACGAAAAGTCGGCGACCACTCCACTCCACAGCGTGGCTGCCGATTTGCAGTGGTAACAGTCCTTAAGGAGAAGGGCAATTTTGGCCCCAAGAAGTTTTCAAATTAGCCAAAACTTAGAAATGTTTTACTGTTACTGGCTGGTTAATTCTGTTCATTAGAATTTATTGTTGGGTGCTCACTAAACACAGTCTTGAAAGTGTGTTCCTGAAGAGTTTCAAACCTTCTTACTCATGAGTCAAAAAATCTATTTTTAACACCATTTCAAATCACCAGTTGTGTTTTACACATGGCTTCTCCTATGTACTAAATGGTAGGTAGAGATAAAGTATTGTTCTGATCAATGTAACACCCACACTAAGTGCAGTTTAAGTCAACCTAATTGCACTGCAATGGAGCTAGTACTTTGAAGTGAGAGGGCTCGCAAACAACAATCTAAATCTTATTTTGAATAAAATATGTCCACAATCCAATCCAATGGCAATAATGGATTAATTTTGGGTTTTAGGACAATGCTCATGCTCAGCTTTGCTAAATATCTCATGGTGAAACTGATCATAAACAGGGAAAGTTACATCAAGTGCAAGGAGATGGCTTGAAGCACCTCACAATAAGGATGAAAGGATGAAAGGATAAGGTGAATGCCAAGCACAGGGAAATGGAATCCCTCGAAGGGCAGCAAGATCCATGGGAATACCACCACCTCCAAGCTCTCCTCCAAGTCACATACCATCCTGGCTTGAAAATATACTGCCGTTCCTTCATCGTCACTGGCTCAAAATCCTGGAAATTCCTACATACACTGTGGAAGTACCTTCACCACACGGATTCCAGTGGTTCCAGACGACAGACCACTACCACCTTCTCAAGGGCAACTAGGGATGGGCAATAAATGCAGGCCTTGCCAGTGACACCCACATTCCATGAATGAATAAATTTAAAAAATCAAAAGGCTAAACACACCTTTCCATTTTTTGTTGCATAAAAATAAAACCTTGTTATATATTCAATGGTGCTTTAAGAACTCTAGACACCAGCTGATAGCAGATCAAATCAGTTTAATAGATTGACTGATCTTAGCTAAAGTAAATACAAATAATTCTTTATGATCTCAAAAGACTCTTGTGTGACAGCAGCTTCCTCAATATACCAATGTTATAATATTCCAATACATTCAGCTTTGAAAATTTAGCCTATGCAGGCTTTACACCTTTTCTTATCCCCCGACTAACATCCCAGTATTTTCAGATGAACCATGAATTAAATCCAATTCTCTTTGTGAACTGAGTCAATATTTACTGTCAATAAATAAATTGACAATTCTAAGTATGAGGATGCTGTCTTGAAGTTTAGTTCAGGCTTCTTTAACTTACAATCATATTCTTTTGCTCCTCTGCCTTGATTTTGCACAAATACCTGTCTATATTCATCATATTGATTTTCTTCATGTTCAAAACCAATGATCATACCCTTTCTTTAATCATTGACAATGTCCCTAATATCCCAGGACTTATTCCTTGTTTTCCCAGGTAGCATAACTTTTCATTTTTATTTTGCGATTCACTAACCATTTCATTACACATTTATTTTTTATGATGTCAGCTTGCCCATTGTTCATATTACTTATTTCCATATGGTCAACCACCACAGACACATTTCTACATTCCCATAACATGCATTGCGCTCTGTAGTGTGACTCACCTTAGTTATTTATAAATACAATTAATTAGGCTTAATCTATCTTCTCTACATGCCTCTCTATTCTGTGTGTCAATGGTAGCACTATTGCCTCTGCATCAGAAAATGATAGGCTCAAGCCCCACTCCAGAGCCATAATGACATAATCCCAGATAACGTTTCAGTGCAGTACTGAAGGAATGCTGCACTGTATGAGGTGTCGTCTTTAGGATGAGGTGTTGAAGTGAGGCCTGCCTCCTCTCTCTGATGGATGTAAAAGTCCCATGGCACCATTTAAAGGGGAGCTATCCAGGCCAATATTTATCCCTCAAACAACAATAGCAAAACAGATTATCTGCTCATTTCATCTCATTGCTGTTTGTAGGACCTTGATGTGAACAAATATGCTGCTGTGTTTACCTACATTACAATAATGCTTACATTTCAAAAGTACCTCATTGGTTGTGAAGCAAATAAACTGCAAAAATGGTACTGAATCATCCATTAACGCCCTTAATGAGCTCGCAAGTGCTATAAATAACAGAATAGTGGAACATAATTTGGAGAAGGAGCGAGCAATGCAGTTACAAATTTTAGATGAGCTGCAGATATTCTCTTGGGTTCAGTGTTCTCCCATAAATGGACTGCACATCCATTACGATTAGAGTTTACCTTTATTGCGCAATATAAAGTCATATGATAGCATATAATGCACCTTCCTTATTATATGAACTGTGTGGTTCTCCAATCTTCCAGAAGTTGGACTGATTCACAACTTTAAGGAGACCACAAGTTAGTATATTTTGCAATTGTTAAGTGAACAAACAGGGAAACATTTGTAGTAAACCTCACCACTCTACATCTTCATTCCATATCCTCCGCAAGATAAATAAACTAACAGAATATGCCACATTACCCAGAATAGCTGGTTTTTTAATCATCTTATTCTGGCCAGGGCTGCTTCTCTGATTCTGACTGGTAACCTGCGGGCAATCTATCTACCCCTTGTCTCTCTTATCAGACCTTACAAAAAAAATGACCTGCTCTTGTGTTTCCCTGCACTTCTGTCCACTAGCTGGGCTTGAATTTAGCAGCTGAATTCTAACTCCCTCTCTGTGCAGGTGTTGACCAGTAGGGATGCCAATCAAACCAATTGCCAGCCGAGGATGTGGGGCCAGCCAGACAACCTAATGCTGTGTATGTATGAACACAGTTCCTCTCAACATCTCATGTGTGAATACCCACTACCAGTGCTTGATTGTACTAATGTTCAAGTCCCACTCCAGGAGCACATAAAAATGATAGGCTGACACTCTAGTGCTGTGCTGAGGGAGTGACGTTTTTCAGATGAGACATTAAACTGAGGCCTTGCCTGCCCTCTAGGGTGGATGTAAAAGATTCCATAGCACTATTTCGAAGAAGAGCAGGGGAGTTATCCCAGGTGTCCTGGCCAATATTTATCCCTCAATCAACATAACAAAAAAACAGATTATCTGGTCATTAACACATTGCTGTTTGTGGGAGCTTGCTGTGCGCAAGTTGGCTGCTGTGTTCCCCACATTACAACAGTACTTTATTAGCTTTGAGATGTCCAGTGGTCATGAAAGGCGCTATATAAATCTAAGTCTTTCTTTTTTCTTTTAATGACTTTTTGTCTCAAGCGGATGAAGATAACAGTTTAGATCGCTGGCTCATTTATTCAAGAGAATCCACTGGGACACATTTAATGTGCTATTTTATTCAAATAGCCAGCCCCTCTATCAAATAACAGGAAGGATACTGGAACTATGTGAATTATCCTTCAAAAACATAATGGCCAGATTTTGCGGTGGCTATCAGAGTACACCAATAGCGCTTTTGAAATCCACCGCAAGTTCGGGTTTCCGTATGCCCTTGCGCATGCGCTAAATCCCGAACTTGCGGTCCGCGCCACCACTGAAAACCTGATTAGAGTTCAACTAATTGTCCACCAACAGCCCAATAATTACATACAAAAATTCTACTGCTTGTAATAGCCGTTCCCATTCTGCGGGAATTTAGTGGCAGTGCTAACCGGTAGCGACTCTCTCCTACCGGTAGCGCCCTGGGCTGCTGCGCCGGCAATGATGACATCATCACCATACACAGCGACCCCTTTTTGCCCCAGAGCGAACATTCGGTAACGCCCCGTGAAGCTGCCGCGGGCAAGAATTAAGGGGGGGGCTACTACGGTTAAAAATTTAAAAAATGGACAACTTATCGGTCACGGCCTTCTTCACTGCAGATCACAGGGTCCGGGACGTGATTTGCAGCCCGGCACTCCGCTTGTGTGTTGGGCTGCTGCCACGATACCCTGCTCCCTGGTGGTCTAGTGATGGCCCCTTCTCCCTCCTGCAGAGTTGGCAGCTTGGCCCTCCCTCAATGAAAGGGGAGGGCCCTGCCTTCCTGCCAGCGCCACGTGTACCTCTGTGTAGAACTGGAAAATTTGGTGCAGGAAAATTCCTGGTGCAGGAAGTCTTGCCTTGCGGCTGTTACCGTCCCCAAACGGGGTGGTACTGAATTTTCGGCCAGTACTTTTCAGCGAGCAATACCTTTTTGTGTGGCATTGAAGATAGTTCCTGGGCTGGCAGCTCCTTTCTGAGCTGCTCTTCCCTTCAACTGTATCCGTGATCATCCATTGCCATCTTTTGCCCTTTCCATTGCTTACAATACCCTGCCTCTGGTAGTGAAAGCATTTCAGCCCAAACTACAAGTTCAAACTCCATTTTAAAGCTCTCCCTGAAGAGCCCAATGCCCATCCCCCCAGCGTGTCTTTGTTCTCACTGAGCTCTTTCAACTGCTGAATCACTGCTGAAACTTGATTTCCATCATTGGATTCCTCGTGAACAGGACTTCGCAGCACTGTGAACTACACTGTTTGACTCATCGGATGTGGCCTATGCTTTCCGTCACTTCAAGTCTTTGCTGCTGAATTTTTTGTCAAGTTTCTGGTCTCCTGGACTTCTCTGGACATCTAGTCTCCATTTCTACTTTGAACTACACTGGATTACACCCTACATTTCTGCATTGGACTACATTGTAAGAATAGTCTGCTGTTCCCATCTCTGCTGCTAAAAGATTATTTTTTACCTTTAAACTGCGGCTGTGTCTGCTGAACTGCTGAATCTGGGTCTACTGTTTTTCAGCTCTGCTGGTTTCCAGCTTGCAGCTGCTGCTTCACTTCCTGTCCGGTGACTCCTTCTACCAGTTTTCAACTTTGCTGGTTGCTGGCTTGTGGTTTTATCTTTTCTCCGCTTCTTTGATCTACAGTCACCTCCAACTTGTGTCAATTTCACCATCATCTTTCTGCACCGCTACCGACTCCCATTCCTACGGCAACCTCCATCCTCAAACTCTCTGCCCTTCAAATAGCTTCTGCACTTTACTCGCCTGCTTCGGACAGTGGTTCGTCGATGTTCCGTGCCGGACGCATCCTAATTATGTTGGCTTTATCCTTCCATGGGACCTCTGATTTTGACCCTGGTCTCCCTACTATTGTATTCCATTAATGACTACATTTAAACAGGCCTATGTAACCTGAGCTTGTCACGTGTCCATTCGCGAGCACATTTTGGCTACCGTTCCGGACCCGAGCCATTCAATACTTTACCAGTTTTCCCACTCTTTTCCTTTTCTCTCTGTTGTGTATGCAATAACTCAATAGACAGAATACTGTAAACTCCAAACAGGTACAAACCTGGCTCTATTTTATTAGGGCCCAAAGTGATTACATTACAAGATGGCTGGCCTTTTATACCTGGGCCGCACACACGTACGCACAGCCCAATGACCCCCGACAGTGGCGCCACCTGGTGGCTAGTAAACCCAAGCATACATACATGACAATATCCCCCTTTAAGATATTAGTAACGGTCTTTTTACAAATTGAGACGGTCCGAGGCTTTCCGCTCCCGAGTTGAACGTCTCAGTTCAACTCCAGCCTTGGGCAAGCATTCTGAGTCTGTTATGACTAGGGGCTGGGTAGCTGATCTGTTGGGAGTGGCAATGACCATGTCAGGGATTGAAAGTCCAGATTCATTGATTATGTCAGTGATGGAACGTCCAGATTCATTGAAGACAGTTGAGTCCTCTGATGACTGAGGGTAGATTGGTTGGTCACTGATTGTGTCTTTCTCAGACTGTTCTGGTTCATCCGTGTGCCGCAGCTATATCTAATCGACATGTTTCCTGCATGTCTGCCCATTCTTGAGCTTAACGATAAACACTCTGTTACCCTCCTTGACCGTAACAGTACCGGCGATTCATTTGGGACCTTGACCATAATTCAGTACATACACAGGATCATTGATAAAAATGTCGCGTGACACAGTTGCGCGATCATGATACCCTTGCTGACTTTGACGTCTATATTCAACACGATTATTCAAGTCGGGGTGGACAAGAGAGAGCCTGGTCTTGAAACCATCAATAGTTCAGCAGGGGAGAGCCGGGTAAGTGTATGGGGTCTTGTCCTGTAACTAAGCAATATGCGTGACAAGCAATTTTGCAGTGAACCTTGAGTTACATGTTTCATACTCTGCTTGATGGTTTGGACCGCACGCTGTGCTTGTCCATTGGATGCGGGTTTGAATGATGCTGACCTCACATGTTTGATACCATTGGGTTTCATGAACTCTTGAAATTCCATACTGGTGAAGCAAGATCCATTGTCGCTTACAACGATGTCAGCAGACCATGCGTAGCAAACATGACACGCAGGCTCTCAATGGTAGCTGTGGATGTGCTGGATGACATGATTGTACACTTTATCCACTTGGAATAAGCATCCACCACAACTAAGAACATCTTTCCCAGGAAGGAAACTGCAAAGTTGATGTGGATCCTGGACCATGGTTTAGATGGCCACGACCACAGACTCAGCGGTGATTCCGCTGGTGCTTTATTAAGCTACATGCAAGTGTTGCACTGATGCACACATGATTCCAGATCAGAGTCAATTCCAGTCCACCATACATGAGACCTGGCAATGGCTTTCATCATGACAATACCGGGGATGCATGCTATGTAGATCATGCACAAATTTCTCTCTGTCTTTCTTGGGCATAACAACACGATTACCCCACAGTATACAATCTGATTGAATGGATAGTTCATCTTTGCGACAGATGTAAGGTTTGGTCTCCTCACATATTTGCTTGGGTATGGCAGACCAATCACTACTAAGGATACAATGTTTCATAACCGATAATATCGGGTCCTGGCTAATCCAGCTCTTAACTTGTTGGGCCGTGACAGGGGTTCCTTCACTTTCAAAAGCATCCATGACTAACAGTACGTCTGCCGGTTGTGGCGTTTCCACCTCTGGTGTGGGCAACAGCAGACGGCTCAATGCATCGGCACAATTCTCAGTGCCAGGTCTATGGCGAATGACACAATTATAGGCAGATAATGTCAGTGCCCACCTCTGGATGCGGGATGATGCATTGGTATTGATACCTTTGAAATCCGAAAGCAATGAAATGAGTGGCTTGTGATCTGTTTCCAGTTCAAACCAAAGACCAAACGGGTACCGATGCATCTTTTTAACCTCATACACACAGGCTAGTGCTTCTTTCTCTACCATGTTGTCGGCTCTTTCCGCCTTTGACAAACTTTTTGAAGCATATGCAACAGGTTGTAATTTGCCCGACTCATTAGCTTGTTGGAGCACGCAACCAACTCGATATGACGAAGCATCACAGGCCAATACTAGATGCTTACATGGATCATCATGTACCAGCAGCTTGTTAAAGCAAAGCAGATTAGTAGCTTTTTCAAAAGCTCTATCTTGAGATGCACCCCAAACCCAGTTGTCGCCTTTTCTTATCAGCATGTGCAGTGGCTCTAATAAGGTGCTCAATCTAGGTAGGAAATTACAGAAGTAGTTGAGTAGACCAAGGAATGAATGCAGCTCCTGAGCATTGGGTGCATTTTTGATGGCCTTGATTTTTGAGTCCGTAGGCCTGATACCGTCAGCAGCAATTTCCCTCCCCAGGAATTCGACTTCTGGTGCCATGAAGACGCACTTCGAGCATTTCAGTCTGAGTCCCACTTTGTCCAGACGATGTAGAACCTCTTCCAGGTTGTTCAGATGTTTGGCAGAGTCACGATCTGTGACCAGTATGTCATCTTGGAACACGATGGTTCTGGGGACGGACTTCAGTAGACTCTCCATGTTCCTCTGAAATATGGCTGCAACCGAGCGAATTCCAAAAGGGCACCTGTTGTAGATCAACAGGCCATTATGAACGTAAGTTTCTTCGACATGTCGACCAGCTCCTGTGGCATGTAGGCCGACGTCTGATTCAGTTTTGTAAAAACGACTTCCCTCCGGCTAGCGTTGCAAACAGGTCATCAGCCTTTGGTAACGGGTATTGATCCTGTTTCGAAACTCGGTTGATCTTAACTTTGTAGTCTCCACAAATCCTGACAGTGCCATCACTTTTCAACACAGGAACAATGGGGCTGGCTCATTCATTAAATTCAACCAGTGATATGATCCCTTCGAAACATAGAAACATAGAAAATAGGTGCAGGAGTAGGCCATTTTGCCCTTCTAGCCTGCACCGCCATTCAATGAGTTCATGGCTGAACATGCAACTTCAGTACCCCATTCCTGCTTTCTCGCCATACCCCTTGATTCCCCTAGTAGTAAGGACTTCATCTAACTCCTTTTTGAATATATTTAGTGAATTGGCCTCAACAACTTTCTGTGGTAGAGAATTCCAAGGGTTCACCACTCTCTGGGTGAAGAAGTTTCTCCTCCTCTCGGTCCTAAATGGCTTACCCCTTATCCTTAGACTGTGACCCCTGGTTCTGGACTTCCCCATTATTGGGAACATTCTTCCTGCATCTAACCTGTCTGAACCCATCAGAATTTTAAACGTTTCATAGAAACATAGAAACATAGAAAATAGGTGCAGGAGTAGGCCAATCAGCCCTTCTAGCCTGCACCGCCATTCAATGAGTTCATGGCTGAACATGCATTTCAGTACCCCATTCCTGCTTTGTCGCCATACCCCTTGATCCCCCGAGTAGTAAGGACTTCATCTAACTCCCTTTTGAATATATTTAGTGAATTGGCCTCAACTACTTTCTGTGGTAGAGAATTCCACAGGTTCACCACTCTCTGGGTGAAGAAGTTTCTCCTCATCTCGGTCCTAAATGGCTTATCCCTTATCCTTAGACTGTGACCCCTGGTTCTGGACTTCCCCAACATTGAGAACATTCTTCCTGCATCTAACCTGTCTAAACCCGTCAGAATTTTAAACGTTTCTATGAGATCCCCTCTCATTCTTCTGAACTCCAGTGAATACAAGCCCAGTTGATCCAGTCTTTCTTGATATGTCAGTCCCACCATCCCGGGAATCAGTCTGGTGAACCTTCGCTGCACTCCCTCAATAGCAAGAATGTCCTTCCTCAGGTTAGGAGACCAAAACTGTACACAATACTCCAGGTGTGGCCTCACCAAGGCCCTGTACAACTGTACAGGCTGGAGTCTGTCCAGTTCGATTTTGACCTTCTCCCTCATCATGTACGGAACTGTCCAAGCTTTATGATGGACAGGTCTTGCATCCGAGTCCACATGGATCTGCATCTTGGCTCCCGTGAAATTGCCGATGCCTGGTTCAAACAGCGAGGGGAACTTGCTCAGCTCTTCAGCACATGGAGTATCCGACAATGACGACAATGCTTTGGTCTTGTTCCAGTTCCATTTGATTTTTTTTTAACCAGTTCCTGCTAAACAGCATTGGACCATTGCCTGGAACAATCCATAACGGTAAATCGTGAACCGCACCATCATACGATACTTTGATTACTGCAGTGCCAATCACCGTAATGAGTTCTTTAGTGTACGGACGCAAATTGGCATTGACTGGACTCAGCTTGGGCATCACAGCCTTAGTATCCATAGTCTGTCAAATGTCCTCTGGCTCATTATTGATTGACTTGCACCCGTGTCCAATTCCATCGATACCGGCACACTATTAAGTTTTACATTTTGATCATTATCGGTTGGCTCTTTGTTAGGAACGAATACAGTCCATACACTTCCTCCTCTGGTATCTCAAATTGTATATCTGGATCCGTGCTAGACTGGTCATCATCCTCCACGTGGTGTGTCGCAGCACGCTTGCTCAGTTGCGGACACATGCGTTGGAGATGCCCCACTCTCGGACAGCCTTTACAAATATACTGTTTAAACCAACACTGATGATGCCGATGATTTCCCCCACAACGCCAATATGGTGATATTGGATTCATTCCGGCTGGTGGACTTTGAGTAGCCACAGGTTTCTCGTATGCAGTCGGGTAGGCCCTGCCATACGACGATACTATCTTGTTTACAGTACTTGCCGAGTTCCGATTTTTCAATGATATCTGCTTTAAGCTTTTGTCCATCATCATGCATGATTGGGCAATCGTGATAGCCTTGCTCAAATCCAGCGTCTCCGCCGCCAGTAGCTTGCGCAGGATCACCTCGTGGTTGATGTTGATTACAAAGAAGTCCTGCAGCATGTCTGCCAATGCAGTTTTGAACTTACACGGTCCAGCTAGACAGCTTAGGTCGGCTATGAATTCCAATAAATCCTGGCCTTCAGAACAAACGTGCATATAGAATCGATATCTTGAGATAATGATGCCTTCATCTGGTTTGAGATAGTCACGTACCAGAGCACACAATGTTTCATTGTCCTTGTCCGTTGGACTTAAGGGCGTGAGGAAATTCTTTATGAGTCCATAGATTTTCGGACCGCAAACTGTGAGGAGGACCACCCAGCGCCGAACTGCGTCTGCCTCTTTCTCCATTTTGTTGGCCACGAAGTATTGGTTCAAGCGGGCTACAAAGTCTGCCCAATCTTCTCCCTCCACGGATCACTCCAGAATTCCAATTGTGCTAATTTTTGCATGCCAAGGTTCTTGTTACCTCGTCGCCAAATGTTGTGTATACAATAACTCAATATACTGAATACTGTAAACTCCGAACAGGTACAAACCTGGCTCTACTTTATTAGGGCCCAAAGTGATTACGTTACAAGATGGCTGGCCTTTTATATCTGGGCCACACACACATGTGCACAGCCCAATGACCTCCAACAGTGGCGCCACCTGATGGCTAGTAAAGCCAAGTATACATACATGACACTCTCTATCCCTCCCTGACCGTTCTCTCCTGTCATCATGCCTCCTTTCATCTCTCTTGTATACTTTGCCCTCCCAATTCGCTACCCCAATCCTTCATTACTCTTCACCCTTACTACTCTCCTGCTGCCGTCCCAGGCTTGACTCTCTCCTACATAACCCTACAGCTTCCTTTTGTGCCACTCTTGGCATCCTACAAAGGGCCCATCAAGGCACTCGTTGCTGCCTCCTTACGAGCAGCAACCCCAACTGTCCCATCCTACTCTCTTGCCGACCTGCCCGCCCAGCGCTCCCACTGGGGGCTAATCTTGCCAATCTCCTCCCCATCCAACTCATTGCCTCCCAGAGCTGACCCTGTGGACACTGGCAATGGGGCAGTCACTACCCACTCTCTCTGCATCTTGCTCCAGAAAGTCCGTTCGCTTGTGAACAAGGCTCTTGCCATCCATGATCTTATCGTGGATGATTGCATTGACATCATGGCCCAGACAGAAACCTGGTTGAGGGGTAATGACACCTTACCCTTAAATGAAGCCTCCCTGCCTAGCTATACTTTCCACCACTTACCCTGCTCAGACCACCATGATGGCAGTGTGGTTCTCATCAGCAAATCACACCTTGGTCTGTCCCCCTACTCCTACGGCACTTTCTCCTCCTTTGAACATTTCATCTTATTCACCCCTCTCGCCTCTCATTTAAAATTCTAGTTCTTTACTGCCCACCCAAGTACCATAAAATTTTATTACCGAGATATCTTCACTGCTTTCCTCCCTCAGCCTCTGCACTGAACGACTTCTCATCCTCAGTGATTTCAACCTCCATCTCAATTCATCATGCTCTCCCTCCTCTGAGTTCACTAGCTTCCTATCCTCCCAAATCTCTCCCTCCAAGTAAACTCACCAACCCATATCCACGGCCATCCCCTTGAACTTGCCATCTCTCATGGCCTTGCTCCTCCCATTGTGTCAATCACAGATAAGGTCATCTTTGACCACTTCCGCGTATCACTCTTCACCCACATCCCACATCCCACTTCCACCATCCCCCTCCCCCAAATCTGCTTCCTTCTGTGTTCGTTCCTGGAAAAAACTCTCTCCCAACTGCACTAGTGATATGGCGGACAACTGGTTTAGACATTCACCGCCAGATCTGGCTGGACCACATAAAGCATTATTGGGTCCTGCTCTCACCTGCAAAAATTGTTCACTATTCCAGAATCATTCTGGAATGCAAAGATAAACCCCGGCTTCTATTCCCCACTGCTAACCATCTTCTTAAACCCCTCTCCCCTGTCTCCTCCATCCTCACCTCCGACAATAAGTGTGAGGAGCTCATGGACTTCTTTGTCTCTAAGATTGAGACCATCCGTTCAGCTGCCTCTATCTCTTCACTTCCTTCCCCTAGCCCACCGCGCCAAATTTCCTCTCAGGATAATCCCTGCCCTCGCCCTGATCTCACATCTTTCTCCAGTTTCTCTCCGATCTCCCCTCATGACCTCTCCAAGCTCATCTTGTCCATGAGACCAACTTCCTGCTCCCTTGAACCTATTCCCACCAAACTGCTGACAATCCAACGTCCTTTTCTGGCTCCCATGTTAGCTGACATTGTTAACGGTTTGCTCTCCCTCAAATCTGCCATCTTCACCCCTCTCCTCAAAAAAACAACACTTCATCCCTCCGTCCTTGCAAACTGCAGCCCTATCTCAAATCTGTCTTTGCTTTCCAAAATCCTTGAACGTGTTGTCGCCTCTTAAATCTGTGCCCATCTTTCCCTCCAATCCGGTTTACATGCCTGCCACATTACCGAAATGGCTCTCATCAAAGTCACAAATGACATCCTTTTTGACTGTGACAAAGGCAAACTAACCCTCCTCGTCTTTCTTGACTTGACTTGTTGCAACCTTTGACATGATTGACCACTCCATCCTTCTCCAACGCTTCTCCACCGTCATCCAGCTGGGTGGAACTGCACTCGCCTGGTTCCACTCTTATCTATGTAATCGTAACCAGAGAATCACCTGCAATGGCTTCTCTTCCCACTCCTACATCGTTACCTTTGGTGTCCCCCAAGGATCTACCCTTGGCCCTATCCTCTATCTCATCTGCATGTTGACCCTTGGTGACATCATCCGAAAACACAGCATCAGTTTCCACATGTATGCTGATGACACAAAGCTCTAACTCACTACCATTTCTCTCGACCCCTCCACGGTCTCTAACCTGTTAGACTGCTTGTCCGACATCCAGTTCTGGATCAGCAGAAATGTTCTCCAGTTAAATATTGGGAAGACCGAAGCCATTGTTTTCAGTCCCCACCACAAACTCTGTTCCCTAACCACTGACTCCATCCCTCTCCCCAAAATTTGACTGAGGCTTGGTGTCATATTTGACCGTGAAATGAGCGTTCTGTCATGTATGTATGCTTGGGGTGACCAGCCACCAGGTGGCACGACTGTCAGAGGTCATTGGGCTGTATGCACGTGTGAGCAGCCCAGGTATAAAAGGCAAGCCATCTTGTAATGTAATCACTTTGGGCCCTAATAAAGCAGAGCAAGTTTTGTACCTGTGTTAGTTTAGAGTATTCAGTCTATCGAGTTATTACATATATAAAACTTTCGACCAATATCCATGGTATAACTAAGACCCCCTATTTCCACCTCCGTAACATCGCCTGTCTCTGCCTTTGCCTCAGCTCATCCACTGCTGAAACCCTCATCCATGCTTTTGCTACCTCTAGACTTGACTATTTCATTGCACCTCTGGCTGGCCTCCCACATTCTATCCTATGTAAACTAGAGATGATCCTAAACTCAGCTGCCTGTGTCCTAACTCACACCAAGTTCCGCTCACCCATCACCCATGTGCTCGCTGATCTACATTGGCTTCCGCTTAAGCAATGCTTTGATTTCAAAATTCTCATCCTTATTTTCAAATCCCTTCATGGCCTCACCCCTCCTTATCTCTGTAATCTCTCCAGCCTCACAACTCTCTCCAGCCTCACAACCACCCCCCCACCAAAATGTCTACGCTCCACGGGGCGCACTTATCGCTTTTTAAGTGTTTTCACTTAATGAGGTCGACTCTTGATCGATATTCAACTCTTTGTCTTCTTTTTAAGTGGCCAGGAAGTCGGGCATAATGGGAACGGAAGTACAGCAGTAAGTGCTGGTGAGGGGCGGAAGTGGAGGCGAGACAGATTCTCCGTCGCTGTCACTCAGCAGCAGAGTGGTGGTGACATCATTGCGCATCTGCGTCACCACTTATCTCCCCTCCTTTGAAGTGGAGAGAATCGGCCATTATTTAGGATTGGCCACTGGGCCGGTACCCAAGAGGGGGTGCCAGGCTGCCTGTTGGCAGACTGGCCGAATCCAGGGGCACAATAGCCTGACTGACATGGAAGTCGGCCGTAAAAAAAAATGGGGGCCTGGCATTGGGCCCTTGACTTTAATGGCTGCCATGCAGCCAGGGCGGACAGAGGGAATCAAAGAAGTACCGACAGAAAAATGTGTCGATGGCACCACTCGGTGGGCATCAGATTTTTCGTGCTGAATTTCGAGGGAGGTGGGTGGTCCCAGTGGTGCGTGCACTGATGATGCACTCACGGCCGCTCAGCAGTGGCGGGGTTGAAGTGGGGACCTTCAGAAAGACACCCACTGCTGAATTTAGCTTGTGGCGGCCAGTAGACCAGAAATCGGCGGTCGCTTGACTCTGCCGCGTGGCCGCTACCATCCGGCGGTAATGGGCCTTATTCGGGAGCTGAATTTTGGCCCCCTCTAATTCTGCCCTCAAGCATCCCTGATTATAATCGCTTAACTATTGGTGGCCATGCCTTCTGTTGCCCTAAGCTCTGGATTTCCATGCCTAAACCTCTGTGCCTCTCTACCTCTCTTTCCTCCTTTAAGACGCTCATTAAAACTACCTCTTTGACCAAGGTTTTGGTCACCTGCCCTAATTTCTCCTTATGTGGCTCGGTGTCAAATTTTTTGTCTGATAATACTCCTATAATTAGAGCCTTGGGACGTTTTACTACGTTAAAGGTGCTATAGAAATACAAGTTGTTATTTCTGTGGTAATAACATACATTATGCAAAATACTGCAACCATTCTGCCAATTCATTCCAGCTTATGTTAAAAAGTGAACCAACCATTGGCAATATCATTTTAGGAGGCCAAAGCACTTTCAATTGCATTTAATAGCTTGTAGACCTCATATGGTTGGAAGTTGCACAGATGTGTCATTAGGCACATTTACAGCAGATAACACAAGTCTCCCAGCAGCCAACTTTTCATTCAGTCTCTTGAACAGCTGGGAAATGCTTGATTTCCAGAACATGTGCATGTCATGAGCACTCCCTGGAAAACAAGCTTTAACTTGCATTTATTTTTTGTTGATGGTTGCACATCATCTGAATTTTCAGGGAGCAATAACCCTTTTGTAAGTACGCATATGGCGTGTGCAATCAATTGCGCCTTGTACTTGGGGACTATCAGACGATTGATGAAATTGGCTCTGTCTCTCCAGCTGGTGTTTGCTGGTGCTGTTGAACGATGTATGTCAACGGGTGCAGGAAGAGAGCATCTGTTGGTGAAGCAACCGTGAACTGCATCAGGGCTGATCTAAATCATGTCTTCTAAAGGTGCTTGGAAGCATCATGTGGTATCGAAGTTAGGGTGCTTGTGACTGTCACTTACACTTAGAATGTCTGGATCTTGCTACTTGACTGCAGATCTGGTCCAGGAAGAGGCATAGGTCTGAGATTGCATCCCTGTGGGTACATGCTGTTCAGGTAACAACAACAACTTGTATTTATATAGTGCCTTTAACGTAGTGAAACGTCTCAAGACGCTTCACAGGACTATTATGAGATAAAAAAGGAAGGAAGGAAGGAAGGAAGGAAGGAAAGAAAAGCAACCACCACTGCACAAGCTGGGCCCACACTCGAGAGAGAAGGTAAGTCCTGCAAATTCACTGTGGTTCTTCAAATCAGCCTGCTGCCTGGCCTGCGCTGTGTAAGCCTACTCATGCCACCCACCCTGCTCCCTCCTCTGCTGCTAACCATTTGACTGTTCTGTTATATTTTGCAGAACTTGAGGCCAACCCTGACGATGCAGAAAAAGATTCAGACGCAGGCGATCCTGAAGAGGAGAACATCTTCCAATCCAACCCTCCAGACCAAGAACAAGGGGGTGAGGGGAAGGGGGAGGGAGACGGGGAGAGGATGGTGCTGGATGAAGCTCCCACAGTTTTACTGACTTTGGAGCAGTTGCCGCTCATTGCGGTGACATCCCCTTCCGTGACTAGTGGTCTGAGTGCTGGTGGGACATTCCATGGTTTCCCACCTTCCGAGGCTGCGGGTCCCAGTGGTGTGGGGCAGCGAGGCACTGCCGTAGGGAGGAGGGGAAGGAGAACTCGACTGACCTCTCCTGAGGTGCAGGATCTAACAGATCTGGTTCAGATGATGTCGTTGGGTGCAGAGAGCATTGACCTTACCCGATCACTGGACACCATGAGTGGGGTGCATGATGAGGTAGCGGGACTGTCGGGAGAAGTAACAGCAATGACACGAGAAATGGGAACAATGTCCGGGACCATCAGTGAGGAAATAGTGGCCATGTGGGAGGGAATTTCAGAGGTAGCTGATGCGCTGTCAGTGACCATCAGGGAACGAATGTCAGAGATAGTACAAACACTATCACTGACCATGAGGGAGGGAATGTTGCAGGTTGTTCAGACACTGTCAGGGCGCATGAGGGACGGCATGTTGGAGTTAGCTGCTGCAATAAGGGAACACGTCCAGACCCCACGCCTATTGACAGAATCAATTATCACTCCCACTCCAATCCCCACACCAGCCTCTGAAGAGCCCAAAGCCGGGCCCTCCAACTTGCCACCTAGGCCTTCCAACTTGCCGCCTGCTGCCAACGCTCCCCCACCCCCCTCAATAGGTACGCAATACCCGAGATGTTAGAAAGAATAAGCTTGGTATCAAGCCCAGAAACACTGCGTCACCGCCTGTGGGCAGGGGTGGTGGAGTGCCCAAGACCGAGCGCAGCGGGTGGTTTTAGAATAAGGTGGAGGAGAGATGGGTGGGTGCAGCCTTTCTTTGCTGTTGTTGTTGTTATTATTATTATTGTTACTGTTGTAACTGTTCTCAAGCTAAACGTTTTTTGTAAGTTATGTAAATTCACAAGTTTAAAAGTTTGTAAGCGATCTTAAAGTTTTTAAGTGATCTTAAAGAGTGATCTTATAGTAAAGTTTGATCCAAGAATAATGTTATTAAAGTTAAGTTCAGTTCAAAAGAACTGTTTGTTAAACTTTTGAATAAAATATATTTGACATTGAAACTGAACAATTTCCATTATTTGCTCCATTAACACAACACAACATTACGGAACAGCTCCAAACAGTGGAATAGTTGTCGCTGAGCCCTCAGGCATTAGCAAAGCGATCACGGGTGAGCTGCTGGCGCAAGGCTCGAGCAATCGTTAAAGGGGCACGATGGCCTGCCCTCCTCTGCCGTCGTACTCCGGCCTCAGGCACTTGCATGGCTTTCTCGTCCTCGTCTCCTCCTCCTGCTCGTCACCTGCATCTTCCACATCATTATCATCAGCCACTCTCACCGCAGGTGGATCTTCCACTACCAGGTGCTGCTGCCTTATGATGGCTAAGTTATGCAGCATGCAGCATACAACAGTGAACTGACCGACAATCTCAGGGGAGTAAAGCAAGCAGCCTCTGGAATGGTCCAGGCATCGGAAATGTTGGTTCAAGATGAATGGTCCTCTCTATGATGCTGCACATCGCAATATGCGACATGTTGTATTCACGGTGAGCTTTCGTCCGGGTTACGCGTGGGAGTGTCATGAGCCAGGTGGCGAGGCTGTACCCTTTATCTCCCAGTAGCCAGCTCTGCCCTTCTGGCTGCTGCTGCTAAAACACGGCAGATATAATGCTGTCGCGTAGGATGAATGCATCATGGGTGCTGCCCCGGGTATCTTGCAGCGACTAACATGATATGATGCATGTCGTCGCACGCGAGCTGTACATTAATGGAGTGGAAGCCTTTTCTGTTCCTGTACATTTTGGAATCCTCCAAAGGTGCTCGCAAGGCAATGTGGGTACAGTCAATGCAGCCCTGTACCTTTGGGAAGCCAGCAATCCTGGAGAAGCCCACAGCACTGTCTTGGATTGCATGGGCGGTCATGGGGAACTTTATGAAGTCATTCCTCCCTGCATACAGTGCAGCCGTCACTTGGCGAATGCAGACATGTGTTGCATGTTGAGAAATGGTGCACACATCCCCAGTTGTAGCTTGAAATGAGCCAGAGGCATAGAATGAAAGTACAGTTGTAACCTTCACTTCAACTGACAAAGCAGTCCTCCTGATGCTTCTAGGTTGCAGGTGTGCTTTGTCCAACTCTCAGATCTCGGTTACAATTTCTTTGTGGAAATGCAGCCTTCTGACACAGTCTGCATCACTCAGGTGCAGGTATGAATGCCTGTCTCGATATACCTGATAGGAAATCAAAACCATATACCCGGGTCATTTGCCTGTCCATGTAGATCAAAAAGGCAAGCAACGGCTCTGCACTTTTTTCACCTAAGTTTGTTGAATGTACACTATGGGCTCTGATGTTCCTGATGCTATGATGTCGAATCAATTCTCTCCTATGTAGCACCATGATGCAGAAGGCTCGCACAAGGTATGGCATTGTCAGTATTGCCCCCATACTTAAATTTAACCTTTGAAAGAAGCTCAAAATGGCAGGAAAGCAGTCAGGACAGGTTCACAGTTCTCTCTCTCCCCAAGGTCTGTCTGACTGGACCACACCCAAAGGTCTTGTGACTTCTCCCCTTTTCTCTCCTCCCCTCCCCACTCATTGCAGTCTTCAGAAGGCTTCCGATCACTCCTCTATGACGTAAAAAAAAAACTGGCCTAGAAAAATCGTAACTAAGTCAGTTATGCCGGTGCAGATCTCAGGGGGAAACTTGGAAAAAAATAACTACGCCAAAAAAAATGGCGCAAATGACCCTGGAAAATTGAGCCCATAGAATTATTTTGTAGACTTTCCTTTTTCTTTTCTTTATTTATTTTTGGTATATGGTTTTTGATTTCTTATCCCGTCCCTCAATGACCTTCCAAGGATCCACTTTGCCCAATACATGAATAACCATTCCTCACTGGCAAAATATAATTGGCATATCAATAAATCTTCTTTCTTCTCTTATTATCTTTGTAACTTCTTACTAACATCCTCACATAACACATAAAGAACACAAGGAACACATTCCCCTTCTCTCATTTCTTAAATTATATCAGCAGCTTTGAATAATGTATCTGCAAGTCTCTCCTGCAAAGAAATGATCTCCCAACAGAGAATGTTTGTGTGTAACTTAATGTGACTGATCTCTTTGACATGTGACAGTGCAAAAGCAATGACCTGAAGTAAATGTGATGCATTTTGAAAGTTGTTAAAAGGTGTTCAATTCAATTCTATCTTTTGATCTGGAGTTTGTAGTGATGTTGATAAACCTTAGAGGACAACATTTATAATCTTAATAAAAAAATTATACTTTGCATTGTGAAAAATACATTTGTTATTTATTATGTTAGATGATACATTAAGGAATTCAATCACCCAAGAAAGTATAAAATATATTGAACATATATCTATCTGAACAACGTCCTAATCCTACATTGAATAATTTAGTTAACCAGATGCAATTTGGAGAAATTTTTTTTAAAATTATAATATCCTCCTAACTGTTGCAGCTTAGAAATTCTGAATGTACTATTCAATTTGATACTCGGCTAAACCCGTTCACTGAGTATCAACTCCACCTGTCCATGCAGATTAAAAAGGCAAGCAAGGGCTCTGCACATTTTTAACTTTCATTCTTTTTTCACTTAAGTTTGTTGAATGTAATTGAAACAATTACCTTTTACCAAATCTATCACATTTTAAGTTTAATCCATTCACTCATTTTGGAATGCGTATTATTCCTCTATTTCTGATGATCTTTCTGATACTTTATATACATGTTGGTGAGAATTTAAAAATCCCACAAAAGCCTCCAGATGTCACTAAAGCCACATGGCACTCTGTTGAAGCTAACTGATACATCCCTAAATACAATTGATGGATGTGAGTTAAGAAGCAGCTGTTAATGCCAGGATTATTCAAGGAGAAATTCTGGTTGCCTTTAACCTTTTTTTGTTTGGTATAAAGCATGGAAGAAACACAATATAATCCTCCAATTTGTGATCTTGAAATATAGAAAGATAACAGGGGATTTAATGCATTGCATGAATCACCAATAACAATGTATTTGTTATCAAGTATTTTCAAATTAATTACATTTGTTTTGTATACATTACAAAGCAGATGGAGGAAAATTAAAGATCCTATACTGTAGCAAAGTATTTTATGTTCTGTAATTATCACATTGGACAGATCACTCTATATTGCAATAGATAGGAAAAGACACAGCACCGAATTCAAATAAAAAACAGAATACATGCAGATGACAAGAAGTGCAGGTGATATAGGCAGTTAAAATTGTGAACATTTTGAAGAGAAAGCCCAAAATAAACTTATAAAGATTACATCAAAGATCGAAATTACAACTGGATGAGGCTAAGGTAACATAACGGGCCAAATCTTCATAGAAAAATAATGGTGTGTTAAGGATGCACTTTGTTGGTAATGCACAAAGCAGCTGGCAAGTTTAGGCGATTAAGAAATATGCCGCGAGTAGCGAATCTCCAGAAAATGCTGGTTGTTTTACGCTGCTCTGCCATTTGCCTCGCATAAATGGCAGCTCGCCCGCAACCACCCCCTCCGTTATTTTTAAGAGCTTGCTGGATTTGCACATAAATTGCCCATTAAATTTGCCACAGAAAGTTAGGGTTCATAATTAACAGTGTAAGTATCCTTTAATGATGTGATAATTGTTAATGCAATGCCAATCAATCACTTTGGCCCAGAAAGGGAACATTTAAACTGTTGAGTCTCAATTCTGCATGTAATAAATTGTTGTTAGAGATTTCTTTCTTGCTTTTCCTTGATGTTTATATTCTCTCTTAATTCAATCTTTCTTTCCCTCTTTCTTTATTTATTTTCTTTACCTAATTTGACTTTAATTCAACCTCCTTCTCTGTTGGTCCTGTTTCACTCTCAATCCTTAAGGAGATAGACTGTTCGTTCCATTGCTCACTAAGGTACCAGGTGCCCTGTTGCCCTCAAGAGGCTACAAGTGCAGGTGATTTGGACAGTAAATATTGGGAATGCTTTGAAAATAAACTCAGCCCAAAAATAAACTCAGGGAGATTACATCAGGATCAAAATGACAACTGAGAGAGACATCATACACAGATGACATCATACACAGCTGCTACTGGTTGGCCCCCGGTAATGAGGCAGCTACACAGGTGATGGCCATCGGAGAACAATAGACGGGCCAGCAACAGTGTGACCAAGTATGCTATGTTGTGGGCTCCGTCCAGTTTTCATATAAACAACAGGAAAGGATGAACAGGCTGGGTCTCTTTTCTCTTGAAAAGAGAAGGCTGAGGGTGACCTAATAGTCGTCTTTAAAATGATGACAGGTTTTGATAGAGTAGACACAGAGAGAGTGTTTCCACTTGTGGGGAAGAGGAAAACTATAGTCCATCAATATAAGATAGTCACCAAGAAATCAAATAAGGAATTCAGAAGAAACTTCTTTACCCAGAGAGTGGTGAGAATGTGGAACTCGCTACCACAGGGAGTGGTTGAGGCGAATAGTATAGATGCATTTAAGGGGCAGTTTGAGAAGCATATGAGGCAGAATGGAATAGAAGGTTATGCTGATAGAGTTAAATGAGGAAAGACGGGAGGAGGCTCGAGTAGCATGGCTCCGTTGGGCTGAGTGGCCTGTTTCTGTGTTGTATAGTCTATGTAATTCTATGTACTAACTTGTCTGTAACTGTAACTTTACATAGAATATTTAACACAGAAACAGGCGTTTATGATCTACTTGAGCTTCTTCCCGTCTTTCCTCAACTAAGTCTATCATCATAACCCTCTATTCCCTTCTCTCTCATATGCTTGTCGAGCCTCCCCTTAAATGCATATATACTATTTGCTTCAACCACTCTCTGTGGTAGCGAGTTCCACATTCTCACCACTCTTTGGGTAAAGAAGTTTCTTCTGAATTCCCTACTGGATTTCTTGGTGACTATCTTATATTAATGGTCTCTAGTTATGCTCTTCCCCACAAGTGGAAACATTCTCTCTGTCTCCACTCTATCAAAAACCTTCCATTATTTAAAAGACCTCTATTAGGTCACCCCTCAGCCTTCTTTTTTCAAGAGAAAAGAGACCCATCCTGTTCATCCTGTCCTGATATATATACCCTCGCATTTCTGGTATCATCTTTGTAAATCTTCTCTGCACCCTCTCCAGTGCCTTTATATCCTTTTTATAATATGGTGACCAGAACTGTACACAGTACTCTAAGTGTGGTCTAACCAAGGTTCGATACAGGTTTCGCATAATTTCCCTACTTTTCAATTCTATTCCTCTAGAAATAAACCCTAGTGCTTGGTTTGCTTTTTTTTTTAAACAGCCTTGCTAACCTGTGTTGCAACTTTTAGTGATCTGTGTATTTGTACTCCAAGATCCCTTTGTTCCTCTACCCCACCTAGAATTGCACTCTCCATGTAATGTGACCTCCCTCTTCTTCCTACCAAAATGTAATACCTCACATTTATCTGTGTAGAACTTAATTTGCCAATTACATGCTCATTCTGCAAGTTTATTAATGTCCTCCTGTAATTTGTTGCAGTCCTCCTCAGTATTGGCCATCCTCTCCAATTTGGTGTCATCCGCAAATTTAGAAATTGTGTTTTTGATTCCAAAGTCTATGGGCCCGAACTTGGTGGAAGCCAAGGCCTGCCCAAACAATGGGCCAAACGATGGCCCCCAAAAGACTGGGTGGTACTTTGCCAGGAAGATCCCTCTGAAAGAGATGGCATTAGCGCCCGGTGGCCAAATACTGGCTTACGCCATCAATCTGGGCGGCAGCGAGCTCTCAATCTCGGCGTCAAATGCATTCCTCACTAAAGTGCCACTGAGGATTGAGTCGGGCCCAGGGAGGGGGGAACAATGAAAAATAAAAACCTTCACAAAAAAAACCCCACCATAACACCTTCAGGGGACCCCATACAGGTAAAACGCTGAAAAAAATAAAATAAAAACATGATCACTAACCTTTTTTTGCAGGTCTTCTTACTTACCGTCAGGGTTAGACTTGCCTCCACGCAGCAGTCCTCCCCCCTGCTGCCGTTGACTCCCGCCCGCGCCAAGCGGGAAGTCATGTACGTGACTTGACCGCCAGAGGCGTCAGCGGGCAGTTCTGGCGATTCTCCCACTGGATGCACTGGAGGAATCTGTCACTGAGGGGAGAGCGACGACAAAACTCGGCGACAGCCGGTGGCAGTAGGCGGTAAGGCCACCAATTTTGGGCCCTAAATCGTGAATATAAATTGTGAACAACAGAGGTCCCAGCACGGCTTATCTTTCATCATTTAAACTGAAGTACCTCTTTTTTAAATACTTTTTTCATCATAGGGAAGAAATTTGTCAGTAGAAAATAAACTTGTTGAAAGTTTAGTAAACTACCCTCTAATGCCAGTAAAAGTTGTGTGCCACATTAATACCTTTAAAGGAGCCTGACAAAGTATAAACTTTTTGCTCATCCCTGTTGAGATTTTCAGTGGAAATGAACATGCACAAATGTTTGTGCAGACAAGCTGAATATGCTGATTATCCCAACACAGGACAGTGTCCTTTCCTCTCTTGGGACAGATGTTCTATTATCACACCTGACTGATGGCTAGTACAGCTCATTACAGCCGGCAAACTTAGAAATGTGAAGCAGTTGCAAATTAATGCAATACTTTTAAACCTGATTGTGTGTATATTTTGAATAAACTAGCAGAAACCCTGTTGCATTTATTATGGGTAGTTGGGGACATGGAGTACAGTTTACAGCACTGTGATGTTTGGCCACTAGCTGGGTTGTCTGTTCAAGGCCACTGTTCAAGTATTCCCTGTGGGAATCTAAGTGATTGTGGTTGCTTGTTGCACAGGCCTATTAGAAGTCAAAATATTGCTTGTGAATTTCAGGTTTGTGGTCAATGACTGTTTTTTTCAAAAAGACTATTTTACATTTGTTAAACAGTGTGACGTCTGGAGTGCGATGTCCGGAGTATGATGTCTGAAGTGCAATGTCTAGAGTGCGATATCTGGAGTGCGATGTCTGGAGTGCGATGTCTGGAGTGCGATGTCTAGAGTGCGATGTCTGGAGTGCGATGTCTGGAGTGCGATGTCTGGAGTGAGACGTCTGGAGTGAGACGTCTGGAGTGCGACGTCTGGAGTGCGACGTCTGGAGTGCGACGTCTGGAGTATGACGTCTATAGTGCAACATCAGGAGTGTGATGTCTGAAGTGTGAGGTCTGGAGTGTGATGCCTGGACTGTGTGGCCATGGATGTCTGCCAGTTGTAAGGCCTATATGTAATCATTTATTTTTCCGCTTGATGTACATTGCATCAACTACTTTTCTAAAATATATTTGGGGCACAGTGAGTACTGTTACAAATATTAAGAACCAGGGTTTAATTTAGAAAGATAAAATATCTAATCACTTTGGGGATATTTTGATCTAAGAACAACATTTTGATTTTCGTTAACATATTTTCCTCTATATATGTGTCCTTTTCATACATTTTGCTGTATTATAATAACACTATAACATTTTTAGAATCACTTTATCACTTTCAAAATAATTAATTTACAATAACTTGAGGAAAAGAGCTGTGTATGAAAATGTTTGCATGATAATCCAAATAAGTGTTTACTTTTAACTCACGATAAAAGTGTTATTAAAAGTATTAATTAAAGACTAATTTTCTTCTATTTCAGAGCCATGCATTACTGTATTCCTTGTTTTGAATGTAAATTAGCCAATGCTGTTTACGAGTAGATACGGCAGATATTTTCAAAGAAAAACCTATATTAGGGTAATAACATCATCTATCTCTTAAGAATCTATCCCTAATTATTAGTACCATCCAAACCTAACATTATTATACCAGAAACTAACTGACTAGACAGACCAATGTTTTTTTTGCCATTTACTTAGCTAGCAACTAAACTTTAGGATTTCTTAGGAACAACTAGCTTCCTGCATTGTAGCTCTAAGACACAATTATATACTTGGCTAAAATTGCTGTTAAACATTAACCAAAATCAGTAATTTACATTTTTTACAAAAAGGTCCAAAATGTTTAAAAGTCTATTTGCTGTGAAATGCTTTTATTTCACCCTCTGTAATTGAATCATCTTGATGGTCCTTTCATCCTGCTCACCAAAATCACAGGCAGTCGAGAATCTGATATCTTTCCTTTCTTTAGGTAAAAAAAGATGGTTTAATTCCTTCAATTTACAGTCGACATAGAAAGAAAAGCAACCACTATTGATGTTATATTGCAGTGGATGTTTCATAACAACATTGAAAGCAGAATGGATTGAAACCATGATTTCTTATTGTTGCTGGAGCTACGTAATCTAGAAAGTGCTGCTGATTATGGAGCTATCCTACAGCATAGCATGACAGAAATGACCTTCATTAGATCGAGTAGTGGGGCCCATTCATTTTACATCACCCACAATAAAGAACTTTTAAACAGAGAGTAACAATTGCCATTGTGAACCCACAGTGCTAGTTTTTGCTTGGTTATTGAGCTGAGAGATTGAGGGGGCAAAATTGCCCCTTTTTCAGAGGCCCGTTAGTGCCTCTGGGGAATGCTAACGCGGCACAAGACACTTTTTGCCCGTGGTGGGGGGAGGGGGGTGCGCGGGGGGAGGGGCGCTACCAGCGGAGGCGGTGCCACAGCAGCGCTGTGCCCCGTGGGTAGCGCCCTGGGCAGCTAGCTGTGCCCCTTGGGTAGCGCCCTGGGCAGCTAGCTGTGCCCCGTGGGTAGCGCCCTGGGCAGCTAGCTGTGCCCCGTGGGTAGCGCCCTGAGCAGCTAGCTGTGCCCCGTGGGTAGCGCCCTGGGCAGCTAGCTGTGCCCCGTGGGTAGCGCCCTGGGCAGCTAGCTGTGCCCCGTGGGTAGCCCCCTGGGCAGCTAGCTGTGCCCCGTGGGTAGCGCCCTGGGCAGCTAGCTGTGCCCCATGGGTAGCGCCCTGGGCAGCTAGCTGTGCCCCGTGGGTAGCGCCCTGAGCAGCTAGCTGTGCCCCGTGGGTAGCGCCCTGGGCAGCTAGCTGTGCCCCATGGGTAGCGCCCTGGGCAGCTAGCTGTGCCCCATGGGTAGCGCCCTGGGCAGCTAGCTGTGCCCCGTGGGTAGCGCCCTGGGCAGCTAGCTGTGCCCCATGGGTAGCGCCCTGAGCAGATGATGTATTCACCATGATCGCCGACTACTCACTGGCGCGCTCCGACCCCTTACCGCTACATGGGAGAAATTTCCCTGCGACCCACGAGGCTGGCGCGAGAGGGTGTCAACGCGCGAAGCTGGCTGACATCCGCTCGCGGGGTAGAAGCTAAAGCAGAGGCCGCCAGCGCCCTGCGCCGCCATCTTACTTTTTTTGCAGACTCTCTGGTCGGCTGCAATACCTGTATTTTCGCATGGTCCAGGCCGCCATCGTGCAGCGTTGCCCTGCTGGCCTAGTGGAGGCCATCAGAGGCCTTGCAGAGAGTACAGCGGCCCTCCCCTTTAAACGAAGGGGAGGGGTGTTGAAGTGCATCAGTGCCACGTGAAGCATACGTGTAGCGCTGCACTACTTACCCTGTTAGCACCGCTGGTCCTGGCCCAAAAGGAAGTGGAGCGCATGAGATTGCGCTCAACTTCCTTTGAGAGGTAGTAAGCCAAATTCAGCGGCCATGGCGAGACTTCTGTGCCGGTTGCAGGAAGTCCCAGCCACAACAGGTTACCGACCCCATTCAGGGCACTGGACAATTTCTCCCCCTGAGTCTGATAACAAATCACTTCACTTATGAATTTACCCAGATTTTTCTCTTATTTTACTGGTAACGGAACAGAGTTCAGATTAGAAGTACCAGATCAAAAGAGAGTACTAATGATTATGGGATCCCTTGGGACTCCGGGGAATGAGCCCTCTGGTGGCTGTACAGAGTAAATACAAGTCCACATATATAATAACATTCCCCCCCCAAAGTCAACAGTGTAACTATTTACAATGTGAGTTGATCTGGGGCTCTTCTTGCCCTGGTTGATCGTCTCGGTGTGAAAGCTGGTGTTGTTGAATCATTTGTTGGGCCCTTGCTGGGCTGCTGTGCAGCTGGCCATGCTGGGCTGCCTGGTGTGTTGGGCCCTGCATGGCTGCTGTGGATGATGGGTTCTGCTTCGTGGTCAACCGTGGTGTCGGTTGCCACTGGTGTGTGTGTTGGGAGATCAAAAAAGCTAGGGTCCAAGGTGGGTTGCTCAGGGTAGTCCTTGAATCTGAGTTTGATTTGGTCCAAGTGTTTCTGGTGAATGAGTCCATTTGAAAGTTTGACCCAAAACACCCTGCTCCCCTCTTTGGCCACGACAGTGCCAGGAAGCCACTTGGGACCTTGTCCATAATTTAATACAAATACAGGATCATTGACTTCAATCTCGCATGACACATTTGCGCTATCATAGTACGCATTTTGTTGAAGCCGCCTGCTCTCTACCTGTTCATGTAGATCAGGGTGAACTAACGAGAGCATTGTCTTAAGTGTTCTTTTCATGAGCAGTTCAGCAGGTGGGATCCCAGTGAGTGAGTGGGGTCTCGTGTGGTAGCTAAGCAGGACTCAGGAAAGGTGAGTCTGCAGTGAGTTTTCAGTTACTCTCTTCAAGCCTTGCTTGATGGTTTGCACTGCTCTCTCTGCCTGACCATTGAACGCTGGTTTAAATGGGGCAGATGTGATATATTTGATCCCGTTATGGGTCATGAATTCTTTGAACTCAGCACTGGTAAAACATGGCTCGTTGTCACTCACCAGGGCATCGGATAGGCCGTGTGTGGCAAACACGGCCCGCAGGCTTTCAGTAGCGGCAGCGGATGTGCTAGCTGACATTATCTCACATTCAACCCACTTGGAGTACGCATCGACAACCACAAGGAACATTTTACCCAAGAATGGGCCTGCATAGTCGATGTGTACCCTAGACCACGGTTTGGAGGGCCAAGACCATAAACTTAGCAGCGCCTCCCTGGGTACATTGCTTAATTGCGAGCATGTATTACATCTGTGAACGCAGGGCTGTAAGTTCGCATCGATACCGGGTCACCACACGTGGGATCTGGCTATCGCTATTACGATGCCTGGGTGGGTACTATGGAGGTCATTGATGAAAATGTCTCTGCCCTTCTTGGGGACCACTACTCGATTGCCCCACAGAAGGCAGTCTGCCTGTATAGACATTTCATCTTTGCGCCACTGGAGCAGCTTTATCTCTTCCTGCATTTCCACTGGGACACTGGACCAGCTCCCGTGAAGCACACAGCTTTTGACTAGAGATAATAAGGGGTCCTGGCTTGTCCAGGTTTTGATCTGCTGGGCAGTGACGGGTGATTGCTCACTCTCAAATGCTTCCATACCATGGCTAGATCTGCGGGCTGCACCATTTCCACCCCACGTGGTGGGCAATGGCAGCCTACTGAGAGCATCGCGCAGTTTTCTGTGCCTGGCCTGTGGCGGATGGCGTAGTTGTATGCGAACATTGAGCGCCCATCTCTGGATGCGGGCCGATGCTTTGGTATTCATCCCTTTACTCTCGGAAAACAGGGATTATAAGTGGCTTATGGTCAGTTTCCAATTCGAATTTTAGCCCAAACAGGTATTGATGCATTTTCTTTACCCCATAGACACATGCTAATGCTTCTTTTTCAATCATGCTGTAGGCTCTCTCAGCATTAGATAGACTCCTGGATGTATAAGCAACCGGTTGCAGTTTCCAAAATCATTAGCTTGTTGCAATACACACCCGACGCCATATGACGACGCATCACATTCTAGTACCAAACACTTACGTGGATCATACAACACAAGAAATTTGTTAGAGCGTAACAATTTTCTCACTTATACAAAGACATTTTCTTGGCTTTTGCCCCAAACCCGTTCGCCCCCTTTTCGTAGTAAGACATGTAGTGGTTCTAGCGTTATGCTGAGACCTGGTAAGAAGTTACCAAAGTAGTTCAAGAGTCCCAGAAACGACTGCAGCTCTGTCAAGTTCTGTGGCCTCGGTGCGTTCTCGATTATCTCCGTCTTCGCGTTGGTGGGCCTGATGCCGTCCGCCGCAATCCTTTTTCCCAGGAACTTCACTTCAGGCACCAAGAAAACGCACTTTGAGTGATTTAACCTGAGCCCCACACGGTTGAGTCGACTAAGAACCTCCTCGAGGTTCTGCAGGTGCTCGATTATGTTCCGACCTGTGACCAAGATGTCGTCCTGGAAGACCACAGTGTGTGGGACCAACTTCAGTAAACTTTTCATGTTTCTCTGGAATATCGCCGCCACTGATGAGATTCCAAACGGGCATCTGTTATAAACAAAAAGAGCTTTGTGCGTGTTGATGCAGGTGAAGGCCTTCGATGATTCCTCCAGTTCCTGCGTCATGTAGGCTGAAGTCAGATCTAGCTTTGTGAACGTTTTTCCTCCCGCCAGCGTTGTAAAGAGGTCGTCGGCTTTTGGTAGTGGGTATTGGTCCTGCAGGGAGAAACGATTGCTAGTTACTTTGTAATCGCCACAGATTCTGACGATGCCGCCTTCCTTGAGGACTGGGACAATAGGACTGGCCCACTTGCTGAACTCAATTGGTGAAATGATGCCCTCTTGTTGCAGCCACTCTAGCTCGATCTCTACCCTTTCTCTCATCATGTACGGTACTGTTCTCGCCCTGTGATGAATGAGTCGCGCCCCCGGAATTAGGTGGATCTGCACTTTTGCTCCTTGGAATTTCCCGATGCCTGGTTCGAACAGTGAAGGAAATTTGTTTAAGACCTGGGCACACAAAGTGTTGTCAGCGGGCGATAGCACTCGGACGTCGTCCCAGTATCTTTCCCAGCCAGCTCCTGCCGAGCAGCGTGGGATCATTGCCCGGTACCACCCAGAGTGGTAGCTTGTGCACTGCTCCATCATAGGAGAGCTTTATGGTAGCACTGCCGATTACATGAATCAGTTCTTTAGTGTAAGTTCTTAGTCTTGTGCGAACTGGAGTTAAGAATGGCCTTGAGGCCTTGTGCACCACAACCTTTCGATAGTCTTTTTGAACATGATGGACTGGCTCGCGCCGGTGTCCAGCTCCATTGACATCGGGAGTCCGTTTAGTTCAACATTCAGCATTATCAGGGAACAGTTCGTGGTGAATGTGTGCACCCCATGTACCTCTGCCTCCTCTATCTGAGGCTCTGGTTCGTAGTGATCCTCCATGGATCTGTCCTCCTCTGCAAGGTGGTGGTTTGCAGGTTTAACAGGCTTAGCAGCCTGCCTGCACACTCGTTGGAGGTGTCCCATTGTTCCACAGCCCTTGCAAACGTATCCTTTGAATCGGCATGAATGGAAATGATGATCACCCCTGCAGCGCCAACAAGGTGTTAATGGCCTTGCATTCATCACCCTTGATGGTGGACTCTGAGACATTTGCGGATGTGTAGCTGCCGGTATGTATGACCTGCCCTGTACGTTATGATTCGAAAGCAACGTCACTTTGTTCACAGTACTTGTAGCAGCACTGTGTGCTGAGAGATTTGCTTAGTATTGTTACTGGTGGCAATGAACGCCTGGGCTATCGCTATAGCCTTACTCAAGATTGGGATCTCTACAATCAAAAGCTTGCGAAGTATGGTTTCGTGGCCAATGCCAAGTATGAAAAAGTCTGAGCATGTGCTCCAAATATCCTTCAAATTCGCAATGTCCTGCAAGGCGTCGTAGCTCGGCGACATAACTCGCAATATCCTGGCCTTCAGACCTTTTGTAGGTGTAGAACCGGTACCTCACCATCAGAATGTTTTCCTTTGGGTTCAAATGCTCTTGGACCAGTGTGCATAAATTGTCATACGATTTCTCCGTGGGTTTTGCCGGAGTGAGCAGATTCTTTATGCGGCCATACGTTGGTGCCCCACAGAAGGTGAGGAGGATCGTTCTACGTTTGGCAGTGCTCTCTTCCCCATCTAGCTCATTGGCCACGAAGTATTGGTCGAGTCGCTCCACAAGAATTTCCCAAACATCTCCCTCCGAAAATTTCTCCAGGATGCACACTGTTCTCTGCATCTTTGGGTTCGCTATCTGTATCTCGTCGCCAGTTGTAGCTTTTGGAGAAAGAGTCAGATTGAACACTGTGAGCTCAAAGTAAAGTGTGACCGTAGTCTTTTATTGCAGGTTTTCAGAGTGCCTCTCCAACCTGTGAAGCCTTCTTAATAACTATTTCCAGAGTGCCTCTCCAACCTGTGAAGCCTTCTTAATAACTATGCTCCCAAGGAATTATGGGATCCCTTGGGACTCCGTGGAATGAGCCCTCTGGTGGCTGTACAGAGTAAATACAAGTCCACATATATAACATCCTCCTTGGCCTCTCTGCAGAGCTCATCACTTTTGATGACTCCACCCTCACCTACCACTGTCTTCTATGATGTACTTCAGTGGGACTGCCCTTGATTGGTCACCCTAAACCCATCCTGCAGTAAACCCCACTGGCCCACCACCCCAATTTTCGCTGACCTACACTCTTTCCCATCCCCTAACAGATCAAATTTAATTCCTCGTCTTCGTCTGCTACCTCCCCAATCTTGCATCTCCCACTGTGTCCATTGAGGTAGCTCAGTAGACATTGCCTACCTGGATTTTGAAAAACCACTGGTTCACTAATGTCCTTTAGGGAAGGAAATCTGCCGCCCTTACCTGGTCTGGCGCATATGTGACTCCAGACCCACATCAATGTGGTTGACTATTAATGGCCTTGTGAAATGGTGTAGTAAGTCATTCAATTGAGGGCAATTAGGAATGGGCAATAAATGCTGGCCTTGCCAGGGACGCCCATATCCTGTGAATTAATTAAAAAACAAATCTGATAAGGTATCTCATGCTAGATTACTCCACAAGAAAGAATTAGTGGGAATCTGCAATAATGGATAAATAATTTGCTGCTTGCCTGCTCACAGAAAATTGTTATCAATGGCCGTGGATCTGCTTGGAGACCGATTACTAGTGGTGTCGGCAGGAATTGGTTTTCGGACCTCTCCACTTTACTAACTATATTAATGATCTAGATGAAGGTGTAAGTGTGTGGATGATACAAAGGTTTGTGCAGGTGTTTAGGACTGTGGAGGAGACAAAACAGCTGCGAGCAGATCTCCATGGATTGGAGGGATCGACCTGTATTTATAAAATGGCATTAAACTTAGAGAAGTGCAGAGTTATGCATGTGAGCAGGATCAACGCTCAGCACACTTACATCTACCGGAACAGGACTGAAGCCCGTGGTGAAAGAAAAAGAAAAAGGTATTATAGTTCATAACATCTCTAAAGGCCCATGACCAATGACACGAAGCTAAAGCTAATAGGAAACTATCCATTACAAATCAAAACATACCATTTAGTCCTTGTGCAAGACTTGGTCAGCCTCATTTAGAATAGCGAACTTGATTTGAAGTCCAGGGTGGGAATACAGCAAAGTGAGCCACATGTCCGCCCAGGAACGGCAGCAGGCAGCCGCGGACGATTAGAACGGCCGGGCTTCATTATCACGCCGCTTGTCAACTTCCTGACCAAAGGGAACAATTTTATTGAGGTCTACAAAATAATGAAAGGAATAGATTGTATGCATGCTGACAAATGATTTCAATCAGATAGGGTGGGAAGGACCAGGGATCACATGTATAAATCACACAAGGGAAGAATTAGGTTCGATGTTTGGTGGTTCTTCTTTTCCCAGAGATTAGTAGACCTATTGAATAAGCTGCTGGCTTGTTTGGTGAGTGCTGATTCACTGCATGCTTTCAAGAAGGAGCTGGACCAATTCCTGGCTGGAGTGAAGATCATGTCATACAACAGGTAGGTACCAACATTACAGCAGTGACTACACTTGAAACATATTTCATTTGCTGTAAATCACTTTGGCACATCCTGAAGTTGTGAAAGGCATTATATAAATGCAAGTTCTTTCTTTACCAAATAATATAAGCCGTGGTCAATGTGCTCTCCTGGACGAGTTTTGACCGCCTACAGGGATCGCAGAGGAATTTTCCCAATTTTTCCTTAATTAGGCTTGGGATTTTAATCTGGTTGCTCGCCGCTTCCAGGAGCCTACATGGCACCGAGGGAATTGGGAATCGCTTGCCCTGATGCATGAAACATCAGACCTGTATGGGCCAAGTTAGATGGACCAGCTGTTTTTTTCCTGCCTGTCGTTTCCTTACATCATCTGACACTGACCCGGGGCCCATCCCCATATCTCTGCTGTTCCTTTCAAGGAAGAGCTTTAAGCCGTCTCTCTGGAACTCTCTCCCAAAACTTGCTCACTGCTTTGGCTTCACACCAGCTGTAAAACAAAATGTTAAAAACATCCCATTAAGTTGCAAGACTTATTTTTTAATCTTCAGTAAATGCTTAGCTCCCAGCGCTGAGTCTACTGAAACAGGAGTGCAGCTTAGAGATAGTGCTGCAATAATGTGTCATTAATTCTCCGACCTGCACTTCCATCTAACGCGAATCAGTACTGGTTGTCATCATCATCATCATAGGCAGTCCCTTGGAATTGAGGAAGACTTGCTTCCACTCTAAAAGTGAGTTGTCAGGTGGCTGTACAGTCCAATGCGGGAATTACAGTCTCTGTCACAGGTGAGGCAGACAGTGGTCGAAGTAAAGAGTGGATGGGGAGCCTGGTTTGCCGCACTCTCCTTCCGCTGCCTGCGCTTGATTTCTGCATGCTCTCGGCGATGAGACTCGAGGTGCTCTGCACCCTCCCGGGTGCTCTTCCTCCACTTTGGGCGGTCTTCAGCCAGGGATTCCCAGTTGCTGGTGGGGATGCTGCACTTTATCAAGGAGGCTTTGAGGATGCCCTTGAAATGTTTCTTCTTCCCACCTGGGGCTCGCTTGCCATGTCGAAGCTCCGAGTAGAGCGCTTGCTTAGAGAGTTTCGTGTCGGGCATAAGGACATTGTGGCCCGCCCAACAGAGCTGGTCAAGCATGGTCAGTGCTTCGATGCTGGGGATGTTGGCCTGAGTGAGAACACTGACATTGGTGCATTTATCCTCCCAGTGGATTTGCAGGATCTTGTAGAGGCAGCACTGGTGGTACTTCTCCTGCGCTTTGAGATGTCTATTGTATATACCTTCACCTTCACCAAGGTGTACGAAAGCATGGGCCTTACACTAAACATCCATAAGACAAAGGTCCTCAACCAACCTGACCCCGCCACACAGCACTGACCCCCAGTCATCAAGATCCACGGCACGGCCCTGGACAATGTGGGCCATTTTCCATACCTCGGGAGCCTATTATCAGCAAGGCACCCAAAGCCTCCTTGATAAAGTGCAACATCCCCACCGACACCTGGGAGTCCCTGGCCAAAGGCCGCCCTAAGTGGAGGAAGAGCATCCGGGAGGGCGCTGAGCACCTCGAGTCTCGTCGTCGAGAGCATGCAAAAAACAAGTGCAGGCAGCGGAAGGAGCGTGTAGCAAACCACACTCCCCACCTACCCTTTCCTCCAACGACTGTCTGTCCCACCTGCGACAGAGACTGTAATTCTCGTATTGGACTATTCAGTCATCTGATATCTCACTTTTGGAGTGGAAGCAAGTCTTCCTCGATTTCCAGGGACTGCCTATGATGATGAGGTTTGCTGAATGTTCCCTGTAATATCAACAAGCAGCCAAATGTCCCACTGTCTCTTTGATGGCATTAAAATGTGATCAACATTCAGTTGTTAGCGAGTGGAACTCTGAGCACACACGCTGAGTTTTCTTCAACCACAAAGTGAAGCAGTGCCATCAGTATTACTGAGATCTGCTGGCCCTATATCATTCTAACAGTGCCTGCTGTGTGCCCAGTAGTGTACTCTAAAAATCAGCCTGACGCCAGCACAATTTGTAAATTATTGAGTTCTGGATTCCTGCCTTCATTCCCCAAATCATTCAAAATCTGACTTTTCAATTACTTATCATATGTTCAACAATAATAGTGTTGATTCTTTATTTAACTGCAATAAGGGCAATTACTTGGGTTGTTTCCAAATTTCACAGATACTAACAATAGTTTTAGACAGTAAACCATTGTTATTTATGAGTATTCATTGATCAGATACCCTTACCATGACCTTATAAGCAGCAATAGTTAAAAAGAAAGTCCCAGAGGCCATATTGACAGAAGCTGCCTCTGCAAATCTCATTGCTCAACCTTTACTTTAAAGCATTAATTGAATCTGTAAAAATAGGATAACCAACCCAAAGCAAAGCACAAATCTGATGAATCCCATTTGCTGAAATACAGATTCTAAATATTTCATCGATTGTAAATGATAATAATGCAGCATTTTTGATTTGAACAGGCATTGTGCATCATCTTAGCAGTCTCTATTTTATTTGTCTTCTTCTTGTGCAACATTATTTTCATAGGCTGTTTCCTGAAAACATACCTGAAATGCTAATCCTTAATACTAATTCAGAGAACTGCTGCGATGATCATCTCATTCCAACAATGTATTACTATTATCTATCTCCAAATGTAATTCCCTTTCCCCTTGGCCAAGGCAGCCCATAAAACTTCAGAAGAAATGACATTTAGAATTAAAGGGCATAAGGCTCTTTGATAGGATTCAAAGAATCATTTGAAGTGTCTATTGGGTTTTCTATAAAAGACTAATTCAATTCTTTCCTAATTAATTGTATGAGGACCGTGTTTACTAGTTTACTCCTTCGTGAATGCTTTTGCTTTAAATTTTCATTAAAAATTCCATTAACACTAGATCCATATATTGTAGTCTCCGGTTAAAACCATAGCTTTGTAGCCACTACACAATTAGTCATTATACAGATAAAGAAGAATAGGCCACTCAACATGTTGAAATCTTTAGACAATTCTACATTAGATGTGAACTTCACTCTAATGCACTATTAAGTGAGTTCAAAATTTTGTTATTGTTGCAACATTTGGCACAGGATTTCTCAGTAGACACCTAAGCATGGTGTTAGGTTTCTTCATGTGCCAGACACCCAGCTAACCAGACTGGGGATATATATGTACCCAAATGATGAGTAGATTTTAGGGATATTCTGCCATCCAGCACTTCCAGCGAGGAGGACATCTTAGGAAATCAGCGGTACACAGTTTGGTTGCGATTTTGCCTACCGAGGTGGGACTGAGGCAGACGATATCGGTGGCGGGGTCCGACATTGTTCCTGTCTCCATTCCAGCTTCCCACATGACTTTCCCCTGATTGGGCTTGTTAAGTCCACCCAGTGCGGTTCCTGGCCAATTAAAAGCAAGCGGATCTGATGACTTCAATTAATTGCGCAAATTTATTTTGACAGTTATGCTGCTAGTGTTCTATGGTATTGAGCTGCTGCAAACATTGACAAGCATTGTAGAAAGGTGCAGGGCTGCACCCAGGCTCTCCCATGACTCCCTCCATATGCTTATGGAGGGAGTCACAGCACGCAGGCAGGTTCTCCACCCTTCCAATGGACGGAAGAGATCTCCCCAGGACACCAACGCAGCCTGGTTGCACATTGCACAGGAGGGCACAAGCAGGGATGTCGTCAGGAGAACCTGGCTGCAGTTGGGCAAACCCTTCAAGGATCTCAGTCGATCACGAAATGTTACTGCAAAGCCACACTCAACACCATTTAGCTGTGCCACTCATCACATCCCCATCACTCTGTCTTCCCTACCTACTCCTACACATCCTTACTCACACCAACTTACCTTGCACCTCCACACATCCCTCTCTCTATCTACATTCATCATCATCATCTCACTAGCCAACCCTCACACTCACCCTCATCCTAGTGCAAGCATACCAACTAACAACACAGAAGGGTAGGCACTTGGGTGTTTTCACCAATGTTTATGTAAAGTTTCTGTTAATGTGTTGTCAAACATTAAAATCTTTATTTTCAACACTTTGCCTTCTTGGACAGATTTATGAGCACTTTTAGAAGTGGCTTAGTGAGTTTTAGCGAATGGTGAGACATAACGGTACTTCCCCCGGAATGCTGATGAGTGTGAAAGGAATGGCTTGGGCATTGCAGTGATGCTTTATGGTGCTGATGTGGGGTGGTGCAAACCTGGCACATCATGTGGCAGCCAGAGTGTACAGATTCAAGTGAAATAAATCTGGCCGTGGTGAGGCCATTCCTGGCATCCTGGGCAGCAATGTGGTCAAGTGCTGATTCCCTGTGTCCTGTGCAGCATCCCTTGATTTGGGAGAAGGTTGGTGTTGTTGTTGGTGCTGCTGGTGTGTCTGGTGCTGCTGGTGTTGGGGCTGATCATGATGGGATTCTGAGGACCAAGGTGAGATTTTTTCAAGGGCACCGATGCTAATGTCATAGATGGTAGAAGCGATATGTCAAGGGTGAGAGAGGTTGCTCTAATGATGTGACACTGGATGGAGAGATTGCTCTAAAAACTTGCAACCTGCATAAAGCTCAATGTACCTTCCAAATGTCGTAAGCCAAAGCTTCTGATCTTAGAAAGTGAACAGCTTTGAGATGGAAGCTTTTATAACATCTTTGCAGCTGTCAGGTAATTAAATTAATTAATAGTTACACAACTCCCAATGTCCTTACCTGATGTAATCCCCGAGCAGTGGGAACCTTGTGGAAAGCCTGGAAAAATGGTAAGTTCAGCTCAAAATTTTCTTTAACAGCATCTTAACAAGGTCTTAATCGTCTAAATTGCCTCCCCCGCCACTGGGTGTCGGGTCTGTTCAGCGTTGACAGTTTTGACATCTGGGAAAGTGGTGTGGCAATGGGTTGACAGCAGGGTCCTAACCTGCCGTCAATCATTTTAAATTTAACAGCTGACCCACCTCCGATCCTGTCCTCTGAGCACCAGCAAAATTCTGGCCTTCATGATTTAATTTAAAAAAAGATTTGTGTTTATACAGCACCTTTCATGACCTCAGGATGTCCCAAAGCACTTTACAGCCAATTAAGAACTTTTTTGAAGTGTAGTCACTGTTGTAATGTCGGAAATTCGGCAGCCAATTGACACACAGCAAGGTTCCACAAACAGCAATTTGTTAATGAGCAGCTCATCTGTTTTTATTTGTTGATTGAGGGATAAATATTGACCTAGACACTGGGGAGAACTCTCCTGCTCTTCTTCAAATTAGTGGCAAGGGATATTATGGTTGTAAAATTATTGGCTGGGTGTCCACGGTCTCCGAAAATCACTCTCTGCGAATGCTGTTTCTTGCTTAGGGCACCAGTCTGTGGAATCGCCTATTTTTTCTGTTTTCTTCAGGTGTTTTTTTATAACTTAATGTTGTTGTCATTGCTCCTCAGTCCATTTGGCCTCATGCCCTCTGCTGCCAAAACAGTGGCACACTTTCATCACAAAGCCCAGAAATACCTTGTCTGAATTTCTTTCACCCTGACTAGAGACACTGTAGCACCCATTCAGTGTCTTCCTGCAAGGCACGCTTCAGATTGGGGAGCTGAGCAAATTTCTCCCACTTTTTCAATGCTGCCTTACTGCTTGTTTGACAAATAAATTTACAAATCTGGAAGCCCAAGTTAAGCTTATATGAAAATGTTAACCTGCACATGACACAGAATCTCTACCAAGCTACAGATAAACATGAAGAAATGTATCTGTGGGAAGGGGAATACAATAAAATTAAAGATCACTTGAGAGTGACAGAATTTTTTTTGATGCTTACCTTATTTGTAAAGTGCAGATCAATGAGAATGGTAAAATGTTATATGTATATTGCTCAAGTAATTAAATCCAAACTCCAGCTATTGTCTGAACTGCATCAAATCCCAGCAATTTTAAAATGTAACTGGTAGACTTCTGACATGAAACAAGTACTTACATTTTTTGGTCTTTAACACAGAATTCATTTATCCAAAAATCTGAAATAAATATCTAATTGAAGGCATTTCTGTTTAAATAATGTATACATATATAGGGTAGTAATAAGTAGGGTTAGTGTGATGGTCTCTGAGCCACTTTGAGACACAGAGCCACCGTAGTCTGGTGTACCGTTTGCCGCCACAGGGCAGCGCCCTTCGGATTCGGGAGACAGCCAAAGAAGAAGCATGGAGACATGGACATTTTGCTGTTAAAGTTTAAATATTGTTAGTTAGGAATTAGACCTCTGTTAATGTGACTCCTCCAGAACCACAGTTAAGTAAGTAATTTCTCTTTATTGCTGCTTTATCAGATTATTCTTGGATTATTGTATTGTTCCTGATGGTTTACTGCACGAAATCTAATGATGTTCCATTTTTTGTATTCTCACAGTTCACCGCGCATAACAAAGGATTTGGAAACCGAAGCCCTGACCTTTGACCATATTTCTTGGTGTCGCGGTTGACGGTAGCTGGTGAAATTAGAGTTATCGCTTGCCTCAAGCTACATTCTTACGGAAGCCAGTACAGTGTCGAACTGACTTAAAAATTACCCCTGAGTAATTTTCCAGTGGTCACCACACAGAACGATCATCATGTCAGATGTCCCCAATACCATGTTAATTGCCCTTCACGGTGAAGCTCAACACCCAGAGCTTGATAAGATCTCTCCCAATACTACAGACCCTCTGGAGCGACCACACAGAGAGAGACATCCCACTTTGAAAGCACTCAACAACGATGTAGAAGCAGGGAAAAGAAAACAACATCAACACTGGGGGAAACCGAACAAATTCTCGAAAACCTACAAGGTGCCCCGGATGACGAAATCACCCTTCATATGGACTTGACTGAAGCTTGCTCTGCACTCCGGACGTACACCGAGCTATGGTCTGTGCTCACAGACCGCTATACCCAAGACAAAACGGGAACATTCAAGGAAGATGTCCAACAAACAAAATCTACCTTTCTAGAAAACTGTAACCTCGCTAACAGTGCCATCACTCATGCGATGGAGCGGGTCCACACCTTGGCCCTAAAATCACGTTCAAACATCAGCAGATGGTCAGGACACTCGACAAAGAGCTCAAGATCATCATCTTCAGTTCTGAGTGCCCGGGCCAAAGCTCAAGCCAATTCTGCTGCTGCAGCCGAGAACACAGCCTATGAGGAGGCCATAGCAAAACAAACAGCTGAGTTGGAAGTCGAATGGATAAAATGGAAGCAAAATGAGCTAAGGCCGAGGCAGACCTCCGATACTTCGTGTTAGACAAACCACCGCCGTAGAGGGAACAAGGTTAAACGCGATACTGCAAGCCAAGCAAGATGAACGGATGGCTTTGCCCCGAACCTCACCACAACAGACCTCAAACGACCGCGCCTCATAGTTCCGAGCCTCGTTGACATGTCAGCTAGGTCTGCCCCAGTAAATCAGCTTCGGGTATCAGCCCCGATCTTTCAGCCATTCGTAACGGAACAAACACTTATCCCACCACACATCGATGCAACTCCGATACCCAAATTCCTCTCCTCCTGAGATGCCGACCTACAAAGAGGATCCATTCCTCAATCTGACAAGAGAAATTTCGCTCGTCAACGCCAGCCTGCACACGAGGCCGATGTCTATGATGGGGACCCTATCATGTTCCAGCCATGGTGCTGCTCATTCAAAACCATGGTAGACCAGGCCCTCACCCCAGCCACACAGAAACTTACCTTTCTTACCAAATTTACCAAAGGGGAGGTCAAGATACTGGTGGACCGGTTCCGGCACTGGTATGTTTCTGACCCTGAAATGACCTACCAAGAAGCATGGAAGGAATTCGACGAGAGATTTGGTAACAAGACAAAGATCACAACATCCGTACTTCAAAAACTTGACATCTTTCCTCAGTTCAAGGCAGACGAAAACCACAAACTTCTTGAATCTGCCGATTTGTGCATGGTCGTTGCAGCACAGGTGGACAACTTGCCTGACTTGAAGGTGCTTAATCACTCCCATTATCTTCATCGAATTCTCGACAAACTTCCTACCGACATACACAATGCATGGAGGAGGTGTGTATCAGAGTATCACACAGCTAACGACAGCTACCCTCCTTTCACCATGCTGGCTAAACTCCTGAAAGACGAAACCAGACTGCACAACGACCTTGACCTTTACCCATCAAGCCAGGCCAACCTCGGCGAGGACAAGAATAAACAGAAGTCACAACTCTTCTCTTCTTGTCTTGGCAACATCTACACCCACGAAGTCAGTGCCCACACCGCTAGCCTCAGAGAAATGCCTCTACCATGACAGGCAAGGCCATCATCTGTTGGAATGCATTGCCTTCAGCAGAAAGCCCATTCAAGAGAGAAGAGAATTCTGCAAAGCCAAAATGTGGCAACAACCACAGAATACAAGACTGCGAGACCAAGGTGCAGTATAAGGAATGCAAAGGCACAGAACATGCCTCCTTCATGCACGTGACGCTGCTCCAGAATGGCAGGGAGACCCAGAACGAGAAGCCACTAGACAATCACAAGGTCATAGAGGCCAACGTAAAGTGCACCAGATATTTGGCTTGTCCCTCTGCACGATCTTACTCGAAGATCATTCTATGCAAAATCTACCACCGAGATCATTCCTCAAAACTTATTCTTGACTATGCAGTGCTGGACGACCAGTCTAATGCCTGTTCGGGAAACCCTGAAATCTTCAATGCTTTAAACCTCCCAGGTCCAGCTTTCCCATACGAGCTTTCCACCCTGTGGTGGAGACAGAATCACGGCAGAAGGGAGATGAGCAAGCAGTCTGATTGTAGAAGCGGCAGATGGACAAACAGAACAGCTGCCCACTGTCATCTAGAATGCCCACATCCCTGGAGACAGAAGCGAGATCCCACGTCCCGATTTGTGCGAGAAGTTCCCCCACCTCTGGTCAGTGACGATAAGGATACCTAAGCTGAGAGATGATGCAAACATCATCCCCCTTTTTGGAAGAAATTGCCCCGAACCCTTCAAGATCAGGGAGTCTCACAATGGGCCGAGAGGAGCACCGTGGGCACAATGTACCGACCTAGGCTGGACAGTCTCCGGACAGGTTTGCATGAGCAGTGCAAACGGGAAAGTCCATGCCTCTGTCAACCGTACCAGCCTTCAACCACAACCAGGGGCCAGCAAGATTCACATTTATGTCAAAGTACTTCTCTCCACGCCTTGCCGAGATGAAACAATGAACGAATTATAAAAAAAAAATCCCAAAGATAACCTGAAGGCCATGTCCATCCAAGACCAACAATTCATCAAGATCTTGACAGAAGGTGCTCACACCAACTCAGAAGGAAACTTGGAGTTCCCTGTACCCCTCAAGAAGAACCAGATGACCCTTCCTAACAATGACCCCCAGGCACTTGACATGCCTACCCTGCCATGTTCTTGACTCTGAAAACTCAGACCACCCCCCCCCCCCAAGCACCACCTGGCAACTTTGTGCAGGAAGATCTGTATGGACGATGACAATGGCGACGGGCCCAGTATCTCTCAGATCAATTCTGGATTCGATGGTGGAAGGAGTACCTTCAGAGTCTGCAGCCTTGACAGAAGTAGAACGAGACTAAGCCTGACGTCTCTGTTGGAGATGTAGTTTTCCTTCGGCAGCAAAAGCTTCCCCGGAATGACTGGCTACGTGTCACTAAGTCCTGCTCCAGCAATGACGGAAAAGTACGCAAGGTGGATGTCATCGTCTGCAGCGATGGCACGCGATACCTGAGACCGATCTCGGAACTCGTACTCATACAGAAGGCACCCGCCTCTCAACCGCTCCCACGGACTAGTGAGAGCTGAAATCTAACTATAATAGTTTGGCTAATTAGTAAAATGCTTGTTATTTTTAGACAGGGAGTGTGATGGTCCCTGAGCAACTTTGAGACATAGAGACACCGTAGTCTGGTGTACCGTTTACCGCCACACCGCGGTGCCCTTCGGATTCGGGAGACAGCCAAAGAAGAAGCATGGAGACACTGACATTTTGCTGTTAAAGTTTAACTTATCTTTAGTTAGGAAATAGACCTCTGTTAATGTGACCCCTCCAGAACCACAGTTAATAAGTAATTTCTTTTTATTGCTGCTTTATCAGATTGTTCTTGGATTATTGTATTGTTCCTGATGGTGTACTGCATGAAATCTAGTGGTCTTCCATTTTTTGTATTCTCACAGTTCACCGCGCATAACAAAGGATTTGGAAACCGAAGCCCTGATCTTTGGCCATATTTCTTGGTGTCACGGTTGACGCTAGCTGGTGAAATTAGAGTTATCGCTTGCCTCAAGGTACATTCTTACAGAAGCCAGTACAGTTAGTGTGCTAAATAGTTAAGCTGACTAAAAATATATTGATGAAATTTAATGTAGACAAGTGCAAAGTACTGCACATAGGAAGGAAAAATAAATGACCCAGGCACTCTGTGGTTAGTGGTGAAATAGTTAATAAATTACCCAGGCACTTCATGGTTAGTGGTGAAATAGTGAAGGATGAAGCAGAAAGAGACCTCGGGAGTCTCAATAGACTAAAGGCTAAACAGGTCCAATCAGTGCAGAGCAGTAAGCAAGAAAGGCAATAGAATGTTGAATGACATGGATAACAGTGTAGGGTAATCCCTAGTAGAAAATGCTGAATTATCACAAAAGACAAGAATAACCTTTTTTTTATCCTGGAAAGGAGACATCTGATAAATTATTTGATAAAGGTATACAAGACAGTTCAGGGAATGGAAAAAGTAAATCTGGAATGGACTTCAAGATGCAGCAGTTGAGACGAAAGCCTTGGAAGCATTTGAGAAACTAATAATGTTGCAATAGGAGAACTTTAAGATCTTTCTGGATGGATGAAATAAATGGTTTGAGTGGCCTTCCTAATCCATAAATGACTGCGGGTCACTTTCCACCCTCTCCTCCCAGTTTAGGAATTGACTGTTAATTTTAACGTCTTGACACTGCTGGCACACCTCCTGCTGATAAAGAGGGAGCTGCATTCTCTCAGTAGGAATAAATCATCCCAATCCTGATAAAGTATTTGTTTGCCCAATGGCACACGAGATGGAGCCTGATTCAGATGCAGACCTATCAAGCGCTCACTGAGGCATGCTACAATTGAGTCAACGCCTGTGAATGAATCAGGATTCAAGCAATATAAAAACCCGTTATGGGAAATGAAGTTATATAAACCGTATTCAATTTATGTCCACTGTGGTTTGGGGCTGAACTAAACTTTTCAATTTAAAATGGAATTATTTTAACTCTACATAGAGGTCATAAAAATGAACCATATTTTTTTAACAAAAATGCAGAGTCACAGATTTGACTCTCATACATCTTCGTAGTTCCGGAAAAAGTGATGATATGGTCTTGGTAAGTTTGTTAAATATAGATTTAATTTAAAGTATGTTGGGCATTAAACATTGCCCTAATTGTATTAAAATGTGAAGCATTATATATGTTATGTTCAATTTAGTAAATTTTATCTAACATACAGATACTGTAGCGTAGTGGTTATGTTACTGGACTAGAGGTCATGAGTGCAAATCCCATCGCAGCAAGTTGTAAAACTGAATTCAATAAAATTGGATCATTTATGGGGTAGCACCAGAAAAATAACCACTACATTTTGGGGATCATTATGAAAACCCAACTAGTTCATTATTGTTCTTCATGCCACCAACTCCTGGGCAGCTGTGCTTTGCGATTTATTTTGTGAATCATCCTCTAACCCACTAAATGAATCTCCGGGGGCAGAGGAATTTCTTCTCTCAGAGGGTGGTGAATCTTTGGAATTCTCTACCTCAGAGAGTTGTGGAGGCTGTGTCATTGAATGTGTTTAAGGTGGAGATAGACAGATTTTTGAGCCATAAGGGAATAAAGGGTTATGGGGAGCGGGCAGGGAAGTGGAGTTGAGGCCATGATCAGATCGGCCATAATCTTATTGAATGGTGGAGCAGGCTTGAGGGGCCAGGTGGCCGACTCCTGCTCCTATTTCTTATGTATGTTCTTTTGTAGCTGAACTAGTATTTGTGGCAGTAGGAGCGTGTGATGCTGGATACTGTGGAATGCTGGCATGTCTGGCTGACTAGGCTGTGGATCTGGTTCCTGGGACATACTTGGAGAAAGCAAAGAGGAAAATGGGTTACAATACAATCATCAGGCAACATTTGAAATCTACCCTAGCACAGGTCACATGGCATTACGTTTGCTCGTATGCTTTTGCGGCAGCAATTGAGTAATTGAATGGGCAGGGTGCAATGGAGAATTGATAAGAAAGGTCCTAACTCCAGGCTGGGTAGGACCTCTGGTTTCTTAATCAGCAACTTCATCAATGCAGCCTCGGCCAAAATTCTGAAGAGTGAACGCTTCAAAATTGGTTGGTAGCCTGAAGTTAGAGAACTTGCCACCAGTTTATTAATGATAATGGAAGGCCAGCTTAGTTCACAGTCCATGTTGTACTGGAAGCCCTACCAGTCTGGGCTTGGGGAAAAGGTTGCGGATACTTAAAGGGCTTCTGGCCGTCGGATCATTGCTGCCATTATAATATTTTTTACATGCAGCCACTGGGATTCAAGTTCCTTTGCTGGAACTGACTGTTAATGGCTAAAAACATATGGCAATACTATATTAGAATGTGCAGGCCAGTCACACTGGGATGCAAAGAGCATTAGGGGCATACTGGGCCTCAGCCCTTAATGCCGATATTATTTGGAACTGTTGCCCAATTCCATCCATCACATTATCATTCAAATACATTCATACACAAGTGTTAAGGTGCAGTCCGTAGTGGCTGTGAAGGGCCTAAATTTGGCCCATCGTTTCTTTCGGTGCACTCACATAAGATGCTCCAACTTCCTAAGCTCAAAACGGGGCTTAAAAGATGTCCCTGGATTCTGGCTGCTCTGTTGACTCACCCAGGGCTTGACATGGTGTGGCGATTCTATTGGGGGGTGGAGCTAGGGCCCTGCGTGTGAAATATTGCCAGCAGGATGGGCGGAGCTAGGGCCCTGCGCGTGAAAGAGTGTCGGCAGCGCTGCGCATACGCATTGGAGCGTTTGCACATGTGCAGTAGTGAATAACATTGGCAATTGACCAGTTCCCTGTGCTCTCCCGACCGGTCGTCCCACCCGCACCTATCCCCGGCTGAGCGGCCTCTCGCACTGGTCAGCTGCTGACTTCCCAGGCCCGAGTTAGGAAGGTAGGACTTAAGTTTTATTTTTTATTTCTTCTTGATGGTTTTTATGCTTTCTTGAATGTTGTTGTGCTTTGTTTAGTGCTTTGTAAGGTCCACTCCGCTTTCCTTCCCGCCCCTATCTCTGGCTACCTGCGCTGATTTCTTAATTCTCTGCAAGAGTTTTCTGCGCGGCTACAAGTGGCCACATACGCGGGCCTAAGTTAGCTTGGTGCAACTATTAGCTGTCCAAAGTGGCTTAAATAACCAAAACTGGCGTAGGTGGCTGGTAATGCCCCCTTTTGAAAAAAAACTAAACTAAACTAAAAAAATCCTAACTAACTCACTTACACTGGCGCAAATTGAATGTGCAAAATGGGGATTTTTAAGATACTCCAGAAAAATCAAGTTGCTCCAAAAAAAACTGCAACTCCTGGGCAATTTTGGGCCCAATGTGTGCATGTATCATGTAACTGCATTGAAATGGAATAGTTGGTTTGCAGTGAATTCCCTTTAAGAATGTGACACACTGTGCACTTAAAGGTACATTTTTTAAAGCTCTGCATTGCTGATACATCCATGATTTTCCAATATCTACGGGTGTATGCAAGATCCCAGTGCCAGTGCAAGACCTTGCAAAATGTACCCATTATAGGTGTCAATTGGTGGTACCGAGTGCACTCTGCTGTCAAGAATTGAGACATCACAGAAAGCCAATTTTGATTTTGTTACAGTGAACGGAATAACATTTCCCAATCCACTATTACTCATTGTGCATCCTTTATGCCTTTAATCAGGTTACAATTTTACCTGCTTTTGGCGTGTGTCTCCAAACAGAGAGGGGAGAAAGATAAGCAACAGCTTCCCATTAATTGAGGGTAATAAGGAAAGGTTTGGAATTAGAGCATTATTTCAATATTTGAGAAAAAAATCTTCTGCAAATGCAAGTCCCTGCAATGTTTGTTGAGCCTTCACTGTTTGATGTGCAAATTGAGTATTTGTTTGTGAAACAATGAATGTGTGTAACTGCTGTGAGAAAAGTCTCAAGGGAAGAGTTGACAATGAGTTTTGCTTTCCTTGCTGCATAAGCTGATAACTGTGTGTGAAATTGATTGATTGCTCCCAGACTATGATAGTACAGCACCTTAATCTGTTTGTCTGAATTAGGATACTCGAAGACGAGAGGATGCGAAGAAAATTATTTGGGACCATAAGAATTGAAACCTTAAATCAAATTGTAGGATGTGCAACAAATTGTAGGATGTGTTAGGTTTGCATGCAACAGTTTAATTTTTGGCGTTCTGCAAGAATTGCTTTATCACTTTATTTGATTTAATTTAGCAATTCGGATCATCAATGTACTGTGAGGTGTTTCTTGGGATCTGTGTTCTCTGATATCTTGTTGAAAACCTGCTGTCAAAGGTTTGTGAAAGCTCAGAAATTATTTGGCAGGTTTTCAACACACCAGCTCCACTGTTCCTAACTTGGGCTGAAGATTCCAATTTCAATCGCTTCACTTTTGCAGCCGTGCCTTAAGTTGCCTCGGCCCTAAGCTCTGGAATTCCCTCCCTAAACCATTCCACATCTCTACCTCTCTTTCCTCCTTTAAGCCCCTCATTAAAATCTACATCTTTGACCAAGCTTTTGGTCACCTATCCTAATATCTTTCTTTATCTCGGTGACACACTTTGTTTCAAAATGCTCCTCTGAAGCGCTTTTAACGTCGTTAAAGGCACTATATGAATGAAAGTTGTGGTATGTGCAAGGAGCAGTGAAATAATAAGCCTATTCTCAATATTTTACTCTCTAATCTTATGTTTTTCATAATACATGAAAATAAAGTGTTGCAGTACAGCACCTTAATCTGTTTGTCTGAATTAGGATACTCGAAGACGTATTTGTTCTGCAATTTGTTCTGCTGACCGTTAAGATTACATGTAGCAATTGCAGAAATTCGGGGCAGAAATTCAGCCTCTCAATAATGCCTGTTACCACCGGAAAGCAGCGGCCATGCGGCGGAGTCAAATAGCCAACGATTTGTAGTCGAATAGCCGCTAATCACCAAATTCTCCCCGGTGGTTTTTCCGGTGGTCCCCACTTTCGCCCCACTGCTGCTGAACCCTCCTAAGTAAGTCATCAAAGCGTGCACCACTGATGTCCCGTCCTGCAAGCAAAATTCACCTTAGAAAATCTTCCGGCCGCTGGCCGCTGACCCCAACAGATTTTTCTGTCAGTGCACTGTGTTCGCTGTGTATGTAAAATGGCGGTGCGGCTGCCATTAAAGGGGAGTGCTCAATGCCGCGGTCACCATCTTATTTTTTTTTGCTGGCTGACTGCCAGGTCGGCCCGACAATTATGCACCCAGGTTCAGCTGGGCCACCAACAGGCAGCCTGCCACTCCCTCTTGGGTGCCAGGCCACTGACCCGGCCAAAACCCTCCCTGGTGGCCCAGTAGACCAAACTTAAAAGGCTGCAGAGCGCACAGCGGCCCTCCCCTTTAACTGAAGGGGAGAGATGTGTTGATGCGCCAGTGCGATGACATCACCAGCCCAGCGCTGATGACTGACAGTGCGGACACTTGGCCCACCCCCACTTCTGCCCCTCTTCTGACAGACACTACGTTCCCACCCCTACCTCTTCCCCCATTATGACCGACTTCTGCCTCGCTCGAAAATAAACAACAAAGAGTTGAATTTCACAAGATGGGCCACCGCATCCATTGTGGCGGTCAAAACATAGGAAAAATGTTAGGTGCGACCTATTTCCGATGGGGGTGAATTTCAGCCCCATATATAGGCCCCAAGCTTCGCCATGATTTGCTCCTGATTTTTAGGAGCAACTGGTGTAGAACGGAGTATCTTAGAAATCGGAATTCTCGCCATTTAGTTTGCTCCAGTTCTAGTCAGTTAGAACAGTTTCACTTTGGAACAGAATTTTTTTTTTCAAAAGGGGCGTGTCTGGCCACTTACGCCTGTTTTCAAAGTTTCGTCAGTGAAAATTTACTCCAAACTAACTTAGAATGGAGTAAGTGAAGATTTTTGTACGCTCGAAAAAACCTTGTCTACACTTTAGAAAATCAGGCGCAGGTTACAAATTAGGCGTAGGGAACGAGGTGGAGGGGGAGGGGGGGGAAGGGAAGTCATTAAATTCTACAATCAATCCTTAGTTATACTTATACAAATATTATACAAATAAATCCAACCTGAATAAAAATTTATAAGCAAAGAAAAGATTAAATAAACCATGTTCCTACCTGTGTGAAATAGCAGCAGCCTTCGAGCTGCTGTGCTTCAGGCAGGCCTTTCATGTTGGAGATAGGCAGCGGTGTGGCGTCAGTGTCTCGACGGCAGCGGCAGCAAGCTTCGAGCTGAGCTGCGGTGCTTGAGGCAGGCCTTCATTCTCTTCGTGGCTGGCCGCGAAGAAGCAACACCCGGACGGACTTGAGGTAATTCGGCCATGGGATAGCAGCGGCGTCAGTGGCTGGCCGGCAGCCAGCCGAAGAATCAGCAGCGGACCGACGTGAGGCCATTCGGCCATGAGATAACAGCGGCATCAGTGGCTGGCTGGCAGCCAAAGAATCAGCAGCGGACGGACATGAGGCCATTCGGCCATGGGATATCAGCGGCATCAGTGGCTGGCCGGCAGCCGAAGAATCAACACCTGACACACGCAGCTCTTTATGGTGCTTGAGGCCATTCAGCCACGCTTTAGGGGTGGCATCAGTGGCTCGACGGCAGCCGAAGATACAGCAGCAGCCTTCGAGCTGTGAGGGGGACTGAGGCCATTTGGACAGGGAGAGACAGCCACATCGACAGTTTTATATTTAAATTTGCAGAATGGGTGCTGCATTGTCAACACCACATATTATGCAATGGTGGACGTTGATCCATTGCAAAGTTGAATTGGCACTCTTATTTCTCCAAACACACAATCCTTAATTTGCATGCACCAATGCAGCACCGGTTCTGCAAGTTTAGCAGTGAAAAGCTGAACTCACTGATTTCAGCAGGTGATTTATTCAGCATGCTGCTAAAAGCACTCCCTCACACACAGAAATATCAAAAAAATTAAATTACAAACCTTTGCAGGGGTCCAAGAAACAAATCTTCACTTTTTCTGCAGTCCTTTTAAAAATGGCCGAGTACCAATGTTTGTTTGAGACTGCGCATGCGCACACGCTCCAACGCGCACGCGCAGGGTTGCCGGCACCACGAAGGCTAATTTAAATTGTACCCGCCCCCTGCTACTTAGAAAATCAGCTCGAGTGTTAGGCTCCGCCCCCTGCTGCGAAGAACGTGCCGTGCCAAGCAGACATCGAGCTCCAAGGAGCTCGAGAATATCGGACTTTTTTTTAAGCGCAGTTTTCGGCGCGAAAAACAGGCGCCCAGCTCGGAGGTGCGCCGTTTTCACCGCGGCACGAAACTTGGGGCCATTGTACTGTGCACCCTGATGTCAAGCCAGCTCACCAACCATAATAATAAGAGAAAACTTCTTTGTCCTCCAGTCTGAAGGGGTGTTACATCTTTACTGGCGAGGCCCAGTCATTTTCAATATTTTTTATACCACTGGATGAACTGATAGAAAGATAACTTTGAAACAAAATAATTAGTACTCCAACAATAAGGTATAGTTTTGGGGGAAAAATTAAACATATTTAATCATAAAAATCATAAACTCAAAAGAAATCATTGAATCATAGATTAGTACAGCACAGAAGGAGGCCATTTGGCCCATCGAGTCTGCACTGGTTCTTTTGAATAGCAATCCAGTTAGTCTCACTCCCCCATTCTTTCTCCATACCCTTGCAATTTTTTCTCCTTCAAGTACTTACCAATTCCCTTTTGAAGGCTACTATTAAACCTGTATCCACCACCCCATCAGGCAGTGCATTCCAAACCTAACTATTCCCTGTGTAAAAACATTTTTCTTCATGTTCTTTTGCCAATCATCTTAAATCTGTGCCCTTTGGTTATCAACCCTTCAGTTTCTCCTTATTTAGAAACATAGAAATTTACAGCGTAGAAGGAGGCCATTTCTGCCCATCGTGTCCGCGCCGACTGTCAAAGAGCCACATGGCCCTTGATCAGCAGCCCTAAAGGTTACATATAAACCTATGAACAATGACGGAAAGGCAAAGAGCACCCAGCCCAACCAGTCCGCCTCACACAACTGAGACACCCCTTATACTGAAAACATCTACACTCCACCCCAACTGGAACCATGTGATTATTTACTCTATCTAAACCCTTCATGATTTTTAACACCTCTATCAAATTTCCTCTTATCCTTCTGTGGTCTAAGGAGGACAATCCCAGCCTCTCCAGTCTATCCACGTAGCTGAAGTCCTTCATCCTTAGAACCATTCTTGTAAATCTCTTCTGTACCTTCTCCAATGCCTTCACATCCTTCCTAAAGTCTGCACATTAAATAGATTACAGTCAGCCATTTGGAAAGTACTGATTCTCTTTCCAGATTGCTACATAACAAAGAGTTGTCAACTTAGCTAAAACATGAACATAATTTTTTCAAGCAATCTTCTGTATAGGCAGAAGATAGAAAATGAGTCCCACGACAATTATTGAGATTGTACAGAGCAGTGGTTCAGTCCCATCTGGTGTACAATTCTGGTCACTCGACTATATGCTGGTTTGAGAGAAATTACAGAACAGGACAACAAAATGTATGTCAGATGGTTAGGCATTTGAGCTGTGAGGATAGACTTAAAATGCTGAGAAAAGAAAGCTCTTGGTGTATACATACGTCTGAAAGGACAAACAGAAAATGATCAGTTGCTCCATTGAGTCTGTCTCATTCATTCATGCTGCAATTAAGCAACGCAACCCCAAATACTTCCCACCCACAGCCAGGGAATCATCTCAGAGAGGCAAAAACAATTAAAAAATGCTTAAACCAATTTGGAAAAAAACAATTCTGGGAAATTTCTCTGCAACTCCCAAAGTGATCAAGCATGAGTTCCGTGAGATAAAAATACCACGAGGTACATTACTCAACCTTCCAATGATATCAGTCTCCTCCAGGTACCTGATCCAAGTCCCCTTTGAACATTTACAGTGAATCACATCTACGGCATGAGCCGGCAATCTATTCCAAAGGTCAATAATCTTGGCATCTAACCTAATTCTATGTTTACACAGCTTGTACACAAGTCTCCTCATTCTAATTCAAATAATCTGTCCACAAGTGCACAGTCTACTCCCTTCATCATTTTATACATTTCAATCAAGTCTCCCTGAAACGTATGCTTTTGTAGAGTAAAGAGACACAGCTCCCTGAGCCTGTTGTGATAGCTAAGGGTTTTAAAACTAGGTATCAATCTAGTGGCCCTCCTCTGAACCTTTTCTAGGGGCTCTATATATCCCACCGTGTAAAGGCACCAATATTCTCGACGGGGCCTAACCAAGGTCTTGTATAGGGACATTAGGTTATTCTTAATAGGAGGACCTTATCATAGTTTTGTGTTCAAAAGGATATAGATTACTGAATCCTGATAAATGGTTAATATAATCACAGACTCTATGTAGGGGGCAGACTCCAGGAGAGGGAAGATGAACAGACAGTTTGGGTTTAACTCAAGGATGGGGAATATGTGGAACGGCGTGCTCAGTGGGACAATGGAGGCAGATGATGTTGGAAAATTCAAAAGGAAGTTGGTTAGTTTGCCAGAAAAACAACTGATTGAGGGGTTTAAGAGATAAAGGGGAGAAATTGGCCTCCTTTATGCCTCCCATTAGCGCCTCCGGGGGTGATAATGGGGCGCAAATTGGTTTGCGACTGGGCGCGGTGAATTGAGCGATGCCCGCGAACTTCCTTGCCGTGTCTGCATGGCACTGGTGCTAAGACTTAGCGCCTCGGTCCCTAGCTCCCCGGTGACCATGCCGTCATCCTGTGTGCAGCGTCCCGTTACCGCCCCGGATCAGAAATTCCCTCTCGACCCCTGGCTAAGCGCCTGCCATTAACAACGACAGGAAGAGGAAGCAGTGGCCATTGGAGGAGCAGTATTTAAAGGCGTCAACATCCAATTTATTTTTAGTCGCTAAAGAAAGCTGCCTTGTCAGTTTGACTTCGGCAAACAGGCATTTTGAGCGATTTCAGCGATTTCACTTAAAGGAGTCTTCTGTCTCAGAAAAATTATTCAATTTCATTTAGGTGAGATTTAAAAGTGCAAGCATTTCCATACTTTAATGGGGCTGTACTGGCACTGGACCTCGCCCTCCGGCATCAACGTCAAAGGCAAAGGAGGCAGAGAGAAGGATTGCAAAATATGGCCAGATGGAGGAGGACCATCAGGAGGCCTCACCCTCCCAGGTATTCTGGCAGCAGTTCTCTTACATCAATTTCACTGAGGAACAGTGTCTTAGAAGGCGCTGCTTCACCAAGAACGTGGTCACAGAGCTCTGCCACCTCCTGTAAGCAGACCTCCAGCCTGAGACCAGGGTGAGCATGGCTCTCTCAGTGGCAGTCGCCCTATATTTCTTCGCCAGTGTGCAACAGGAGACATATCTAACATATCGCAGTTTGTCGTCCATTGCTGCATACGCGAGGTCACAGATGCTCTCTACAGAAGAAGGAGGGACTACATTTCCTTCCCCATGATCAGAGAGAAGCAGCACGAGTGTGCATGTGGCTTTGCCAGGAGGCAACGGAGGCAGAGAGAAGGATTGCAAAATGTGGCCAGTTGGAGGAGGACCAACAGGAGGCCTCACCCTCCCAGGTATTCTGGCTACAGTTCTCTTACATCAATTGACTGCACCCATGTCGCTTTGCTGTTGAGTGGTAGCCTTTGCTGTTACGGGATACCTCAGGATTGTTAAATAACTAAATGTGCAGTTGGTGTGCGACCACACAAAGTGAATCCTCACCATCAATGCCCGCTATGCTGGCAGCAGCCACGATGCCTTCATCCTGTGCCAGCTCTGTTCCAGTTACCACATCAAGCTCTGCAACCCCAACATTTGTGCCCAGCATTCATATAATGACAGCCATGCTGCCACCAGGAACATCATTGAGTAGACCATCGGAGCGCTCGAATGACGGTTCCGCTGCCTTGACCACTTGGGAGGAGCCCTCCAGTACTAGGCTGAGTGTGTGTCCCTTTTCCTCGTCATCTGCCATCATAAGGGTGCAGCCATTGCCACCAGGCATAGCCGCACCACCTCAGGAGGAGGAAGAGGGAGATGAGAAGGACGAGGTTGAGGAGGAGGAGGAGAAGGAGGATGAGAAGGAGGAGGATTAGGAAGAACAGGAACAGAAACAGCAATGTTGGAAGAAGCAGCCACTCAATTGGTCTTGTGAAAGGGCGGTCGTGACCGCCTCATCAGACTTCGGTTCCAATGAATTCGAGGCCACTTCCCGATTGCTCAGCATGTCCCCATCATTACATCAATTTCTCATTCCATACCACAGCCCAAAGCTGAAATGAGACACAGCACCAAATCTGCAACATTCCAATAATAAATTTATCCAAATTCAGCAACCACACATATATAACAACAATATTAACTAATAACCCTTGTGCATACACTTACTTCACCTATTTACAGTGTCTTTTCCTACTCTACTGTTCCTACACAGTGCGTTCCCAGGCTGCAACAGGGCTGCTGTGACACCGTGCGATCCCCGGTGGACTGTGTTGGGCCCAGTGACAATGACAGCAGTCAGAGCACGGTTGGCATTCAGCTGAAACTGCATGAGTGCAGTCTGAGCTATGATGCCAACAATCATTGTCTGCATTACAGCACGGAGATGTTGCCTCACTTCTGCCTGTGCTGCAATGGAAGCTGCCACATTACCCATGACAGGCGTCATGAGGTCTGGATCTGCACAGTCTCTCTGGGAGTCCGCCATCTGCTGTAGAATGGAAATTATGGGCTCCATGGTGTGCACAGAGCTCTGTGCAATGTTGGAGACGAACTCCTCCACGCTCCTTGGGGACCATTGCACCTATCTTCTCGGAGTGCATACCCATGACCCTTCTTGTGAATGCCTCCCCGTCGAGGTCCTCATCTAAGTCCTGTGCAGTCGAACTCATGCGCGAATTCGCCCTCTGGAGAAGCTGACTCCCGAGCTACCTTTTCCCCCTGGCCTTGCTGTAGCCTGCGTGACCCCGGTGCACCACCCAGTGCAGACCCCTCTACTAATCGGGCCTCTAAGTGCCAGTGTCTGAGGTGGTGCCTGCGGATGAGAAATGCAGTGACGCGGTGCTTTGCTCCTCCTCTTCTCCCGCCTCACGCTCACTGGGAGGCTCAGGGACAGGCTGCTCATCTGGTTGCTGATTATCTGAAAGTATAAAGGCACAAGACTCGCATTAAGGTGAAGGCAAGGTAGCAGGAATGGAGCAAAAAGGCATGCAGACAGTATCAGGAGCTGGAAAGTGAGAAAGGCTGGTGATAAGAGTGAGAGATGGGATGAGAGGAGAGGGAATGAAGATACCGTTGTTGCCCCCAACGGGGTCGATGTCGTCAAAGGCCACGGTGCACACCACCAGCTACCCAATGAGTCACAGCACTCGCTCCTCCAGGTCTGAGAGCTGCTGGAGCTGTGCATCACCCCCGCCTGTTCTCTGCTGCTCCCTCTTATTGTGGACCATCTTGGCCTGTGAGAGAAATGAATGTGTGTGAGTGAGAGTCCAGCTATGTGTTTGGGAGCTATGTCTGCCATCGTTGAATAGCTGTGAATGTTGGCAAGGCGTGTGGATGTGAGTTTGAGTAGGTGCAGATGTTGGTAATTGAGCGGTGGGGGTATGGTGCATTGTGTAGTGTGCACAGATGGATTCAGATCCTGTGTGTAGGACCTGTTGAAGCGTGTACTCACCTTGACCAACCGACTGAGGTCGTTGAATTCCTTACGGCACTGTGTCAGGCTCCTCACGACCACACTACTGGCTGAGACATTCTGTGCCACTTCCCTCCACATTGCCCTGAAGACCTGGAGCAATGGTCTCCTTCCAGTGGCTGGGAACAGCACTGCCCTCCTTCACTCCACTCCAGCACCAATGCCTTCAATGCCACATTGGTGAAACGACGAGCTCTCTCCCTGGGAGTTGGATCAGCCATTATGATCAGGGGATTGAGTTGGTTGCAGGTCGCCTTCACAGACAGCAGTGCTGACAATGAGGATCTGCACAATGATGGAACCTCCCCTTTAAGAGCTGGAAGGAGCCAGTGTGAAGGATTATTGCCGATTGCATTGCACCTAAAATTCATTATCGCTCTGCTGGTAGAACCCCTGTAGCACCCTAGTGAGGTAATTAGCATTTGATTTAGCGCTCCACTTCATTCCTGGATTTACTGGAAGCTGAGAATCATTAGCGCCTGATGCTAATTTTTCAAGATTTCAAAAGTTAGCTCCCCAACAGGGTGCTACTGAATGTTGTAGCCCTACGTATCGTCGTTTTTCCCTGAAATTTGAGACAAATCTGATGGACCGCAATGGCTTTTTCTGGTTCTGTATATTGTTATGTTCCTATATAACCTCGATGAAAAGAATCTGAGGTTTTAAAATCTGATGAATGCTAAGGGGAGCCCTCAGGTGTTGGGTGAATTCTTGTAAATATTTGACTATAAATTGGCTTAAGCCAGGTGTACAGAATCTCTATTCTGGGAATGCAAAGCCGGTGATATCCATGTTTCTCTCTTTGTATGGAAGGTGGGCCGGAGCTTCGAGATACTGTTCAGAGAACATGATTTTTAAAAAAAAGCAAATCAAAGCCTGGTGATGCATATCTGGTGGTTTCTCTCGAGACTGTAGAGTTCTCATATGACATTACTGACTTGGTTTATAAATCACATGACAATCTCCTCAAAAAAACATACTGGAAGTGTTAGCAACAGCCTCCAGATGGAACTTTTGTAATAAAAAGGAATAACTAACAACAGTTCATTGGGATTAATGGCTTGCTGCATGTGACATATCCCAGAACGTATTTAACAGTATGTAATTAGAATAAATAAAACATTGTACCATTAACGCTGTTCTTTCACCGGTATAAAAGATGATTGTCACTACTTTGGGTATTTCTGACTCTTGAGTTTTTCACAACTGAGAAAAGACGTCATAAATCCTCATCATTGGAACGATTTATAAAATATGTTTATTCAGTGATTTAAGCAGAGAGGCAGCCAGTTAGCTCTACTGTTCAAATGTTGCACCCTTGTGTAGAGGCTTGAGTTAACATTCTAGTCGATGGAAATAGAGGGAAAACTGTTCAATGGGTCTCTTTTCACAAATATGGCTCCTGGTGGATTAAGCAAGGAGCAACAGTGATAATGAAGTAGAAATTGAACTTGGTCGGCTTCGTCAAACAGACGTTAGTATATTGGCCGCCCCATATATGACCCGCTCATATTCAGTTACATTAACTGAAGAATAAATGAATAATCAGACTGTGGTACATAGATTTCCAAATGAGCTAATTTTAACCTGTAAGAGACAGAACTCCTTATGCAAGAGCAATCTTCTATCATGCATCTCATTTCCTGGCAAAGCACTTGTGTGTTTGTCAGGATTCCAAACACAGTGTACTCTGGTGTTAATGTTGACATATTTTCTACAAAACCAATTAAAATTTAAATGTTTAATCTACTTCTAGTTTATTTCAGAAAAAGGTCATCAGTGTAATGCCAACTAATGATACACAATAGACTTGGCGGGAAATACATTACAGCTGCCCATCAGTCATGTTGCTTTTAGCAAACCCACAACAAGTATTCCATGAAACTCTTCAATAAAGGATGATGTGCAGCTGATTATTTGGATTCTTACCTAATTATCTTTAAAGTGCATTTTTATCTCTTGCGTGTTAAAACATAGCATGAATCATAAGGTTGGACATTTAGGGGCTGAAATTGCCCCATGCCTGAAACAGGCACATGTACCGCATTTGAGCGTCCCTTACCGCCTAGATAGATGGGGTGGTATTAAAAGGGAAATTCTGCTTTTTCGGGGCCAAAACAGAACGGAGTGGTAATGCCTGGTGTAACGGGTTACTTTCAGCGGTGTGGCAGCGGAGTGGCGTTTGGACCGTAAAATCTAACTATTTGATCCTAATGATGCAGCTGCTCCCTGGCCTTCTTAAAGGGCAGGTTTTACAGCTGTGTCTTGACTTCGTTGTCACTTGGATCCAAGGAGATGGCTGCAAGGGAAGGTTTGAGGAGGGCCAGCCGCTTCAACGACGCGGAGCTGGAGACTCTAATGGAAGCTGTGGAGGAGGAGGCAGCTACTCTTCCCTGAAAATGGTGGGAGACCAACTCAGAGCATCTTCACTGAAGCCTAGAGGGAGATTGCGGAGGAAGTTTTGGGGACGTCAATTCACCAGCGGATCCCCAGCCAATGCAGGAAAAGGCTAATCGACCTTATTCGAGTGATGAAAGTGAGTACGTGTTCCCCTAACTCCTCACATCACATCTGCCACACTCTCCTTCACCTTTCTCATCAACTCTACTTAGTAGCTGAAGTGCCTGTTGCTTGCTAGGCTTGAAGTGCTTGTATGTGTGCACACTCACAATGGAGGATGCCTTGCATCTGAGAGTCCCAGTTGTATGTAATTGGCCCAGACTTGCGCTCATTGCCAAGGCCTCTGGAAACTGCCACTTATCAACCCTTCATTGCTTTGCAGGCCAAGGTGGTGCACAACCATGCCGACCAACAAGCCACTGGTGGGAGCGACTCCCAAAATGTGAAGCTCACAGATCTTGAGGATTAGGTGCAGCGGCTAGTGGGCGTGCACGTTGGTCTCCCTGTGGCTGCTGGTCACTCCGATGGCACTGGGGGCAGCACCACCGGGGGTCCAGCAGCTTGGTGGGGTAGGTGGGGTGCTGTCCCGGGGGAGTGGCGCTGGATCCTCGGACCAGGAGACTGATATGGGCTCTCCGGTTCACAGCAGCTCTGAGCCAAGACCTACCACTCTGCCATTGCTGCCAACCATGGCTTCGCCCCAGCCACTTCCGACTGAAGGCATAGAGGAGGAACCATCCATTCTGTAGCCGGCCCTTCCAGAGCCAGAGCTGGTCGAGGGTGTCCGTGAATGACATCTGTAGCTTCCTCTACAGACACACAGCAGCCTTTCCAAAGCCATGTGGCAGCCACAGGGGAGACACTGCAGTGTCGTGTCAGGACAGGTCTGCATAAGAGGGGTAATAAGGAGTAGTACAAGGGTGATAATTAATTTTGTGAATATTTTGGAAACCCATCGTTTGGGTTCTAATAAATCTTTATTTTGTGTTTGGAATTTGTGATGAGGTCTCTCATTTTACTGTGCGGGAATGATGTGTGAGAGGGCTCACAGGTTGGCCCATGGACATGGCCAGATGCAGGCTCAGCTGGCCATTCAGTTATGTGAAAGGTACAGCTATGTGACCACTTTGTGCTCCCCTTGTAGGGTCATGATAGCGACATCGCCTCCTGCGTGGCTGCCCACCAGCATCCTGCTCCTCTTCCTGTGCCTCCTTCTCCTCCTCCTCCTCCTCCACAGGTGCCACTGCTGCCTCGTCCTCCAATGGCTGCCCTCATGATGGCCAGGTTGTGAAGCATGCAGCACACCATGATGAATATGGAGACATGCTCAGGCAAGTACTGCAGCACACCCTCTGTGTGGTCCAGGCAATGGAACCTCTGTTTGAGAATTCCAATAGTGTGTTCGATGATGGTGGCCATCAGACTCTCATTGTACGCGTGCTGCCCAGTAGTTCGAGGGTTGCGCAGAGGAGTCATGAGCCAAGTGTTCAGCGAGTAGCCCTTGTCACCAAGGAGCCAACTGCAACCTTCACTGGGACCAGTGAAGAGGTGTGGCGCAGTATGAACGAGTCATAGCTGCTGCCAGGAAACCAGGCATCCACTTGCATAACCTTGCAGTTGTGGTCGCAAATAAGTTGAATATTGAGGGAGAGGAAACCGCAAGGGCTGAATCGCTCGGGAGTTTGTTGGGGTGCCCTGAGATCGACATGGGTGCAGTCAATGACCCCCTGGACCTTGGCACTCCAATTGCTTGTCCTTGGTCATGAGAAATGAGATATAATCGGCCCTTCTCCTGTACAGAGCATCTGTGACCTCCCATATCGATGTGTAGGCTGCAAACTGCGAGACGTTGCACATGTCTGCAGTAGCAACTTAGAAGGACCAGTCGCATAAAAGTTCAGGGCAATAGTCACCTTGGGTGCCACGCTCAGGGCTGTCCTCACCCGTGTCTGTGGCTCCAATTCTGCCTGCAGGAGATTGCAGAGCTCCGTCACAACGTTCTTCCGGAATCTTAGTCTGCGCAGGCACTGATCATCATTCATATCCCTGTCTGAGAATTGCTGGCGGAAGACCCTTTCTCAATATGGCCTCGCGTCTCCATGTCTGCGTAGACATCTTGCTCTATGATACGGCTCATTGGCTTCTCCCTGCTGTTCTGCTGGCTCCTCCACCTCTGCAGGCTGCTGCTGCTCAGCATCTGGCTCTGCTGCAGGCTGCCTCCTGGCCCGCTGGCCCTATCTGGTATGGGGGGTCCGTGCACCTCACTCTCCTCCTTAGGGGATGCCCTTGCTGTCGCCATCTCACTGGCCCTCTCCATGCTGGGCTGTAATGATAGCTGCAGCCCTTGCCCGCTGCCTCTGCAGCCGTTGCCCCCGGCACCGCCTTCTTCTCCATGTCTCGGCGGCATGCATAATGTGCCTGCCAGCACTGCCCCCATTTCAAAGACCTTCCCAAGCCCAGCCTCCCCGAAGTGGCCTCCCTGTTCTGCAGGTGAAAGGCGCCTCCAGCACTCTCAAAACAGCGCGCACTGTATCCTTGCACTGCTAGTGAAACAACGGGAAAAAGTTACCGACACAAAATCAACACAAAGCAACACACCTTTAAGGCTCTCCGGGGTGGTGTGGATCAGGAACTATGCACCACACGAAAAAACAACTCTTGGCACCGCCTAGCGGTCTGACAACTTTTATAACAGAATATGCTTACGACCCGGTATCTCGGCGGTGCGCACAGCGATAACGCACATGGAATGCTGGCCAGCACTGCCGCGGAAGTGGAGGGGGAAGCGGTGCGATGATGCTCACCGCCGAGAAACCGCGGCCGGGCAATTGGGCGAGCAACAGCCATTCCATGAAAAGTCGGCGGCCATTCCACTCCGCAGCGTGGCCGCCGATTTCTTGTGTTAAAGTCCTTAAGGGAAGGGGCAATTTTGGCCCCTTAAAGTTCTACTTTGCTGTGTATTCAATATTCATTGCTCAAATAGATCCTAATTACTGCTTCTAAAATGTCAACACATTGAAGGTCATCATGGATTTGCAGAAGATGGACTTAATCAAACCAAGGAATCAATAGGACAACAGCAGAATTTATCTTTGTCCTCTACTCATCGCAGTGACTTTAAGTTGGGGTTTTGTAACATGTTAATTGGATTTGCAAATTACAAACCAAATAATATTATATTATAGATCTATGAAAATAAGATGAGGATGATGAATAACTTGGTGTCTCAAAGCAAAAACTGACCTTGGAATATGCTTGTATCAAGTATGGCATCAAATTGTGCATTTGTTTTATGTTACAAAAAAACTGCCGCGTTATAATCACTCATTGAAGTAGTTTCACAGGCATCCTCCGCAGTTTGGAATACTACTGAGAAATAACTAAAGTACAACTCATATGGCTTCTTCTTTTAATACAGCCACAACCTGTTTGAATTGCTTCCTGTGCTTGCATTTTGGCACTATGAAATCAACATTCTCCTCCAACTTGTTGAGGCCAATTCACTAAATATATTCAAAAAGGAGTTAGATGTCGTCCTTACTACTAGGGGGATCAAGGGGTATGGCGAGAAAGCAGGAATGGGGTACTGAAGTTGCATGTTCAGCCATGAACTCATTGAATGGCGGTGCAGGCTCGAAGGGCCGCATGGCCGACTCCTGCACCTATTTTCTATGTTTCTATGTTTCTATGTAAACTACATACTGATCCGGCGACATAAGTCTAAGTGTAAAATGCTTCAAGAGCTACATTTCAGTCTCGTCAACAAATCTATTTTATTTCAATTCAGTCCCAGTAAATAAAACATTGTTGAACTTTCCCTTGTCGAGGGTGAATAGCATCAACGTGAGATAGAGTGAAATTACACTGCCAATTATTTCAGCAGAAATGTCTGCACAAATTCAAAATTGCATTTCCTTAGTCTTCTAAATTAAAATATTAGGGGCGTAGAACCATAGAATGATACAGTAGAGAAGGAGGCCATTCGGCTTATCATGCTTCTGCCTGCTCTTTGATAGAGCTATCCAATTATTTGCACTCTCCTGCTCTTTCCCCATTGTCCTGTAATTTTTTTCTCTTCAAGTATTTATCCAATTCTCTTTTGAATGTTACTATTGAAATTGCTTCCACCACCCTTTCAGGCAGTGCATTCCAGATCATAACTCGCTGTGTAAAAAAAAAATTCCTCATGTTGTCTCTGGTTCTTTTGCCTATCCCCTTAAATCTGTGCCCTCTGGTTACCGACCCTTCTGCCACTGGAAACCGTTTCTCTTTATTTACTCTATCAAAAGCGTTCATGATTTTGAACACCTCCATCAAATCTCCTCTTAACCTCTCTGCTCTAAGGAGAACAGTGTGATTGTGACAGGAAATAAGTGTGACACAACAGGAAGTGTGTGCAGGTGTAACACTTTTTGACAAATTAGTGCTTAGACAAAGTGATTTTCATGAGGGATTGAGTGAGAACATAAGAACATAATAAATAGGAGCAGGAGTAGGCCACCTGGCCCCTCGAGCCTGCTCCGCCATTTAATAAGATCATAGCTGATCTGATCATGGATTCAGCTCCACTTACCTGCTCCGCTCCCCATAACCCTTTATTCCCTTATCGCTCAAAAATCTATCTATCTCCGCCTTAAATATATTCAATGACCCAGCCTCCACAGCTCTCTGGGGCAGAGAATTCCAGAGATTTACAACCCTCTGAGAGAAGAAATTCCTCCTCATCTTAGTTTTAAATGGGCGGCCCCTTCTTCTGAGACCAAGTCCCCTAGTTTTAGTTTCTACTATGAGTGGAAATATCATCTATACATCCACCTTGTCGAGCTCCCTCATTATCTTTTAAGTTTCAATAAGATCACCTCTCATTCTTCTGAACTCCAATGAGTATAGGCCCAACCTACTCAACCTAACTTTATAAGTCAACCCCCACATTTCTGGAATCAACCTAGTGAACCTTCTCTGAACAGATTTCAATGCAAGTATATCCTTCCTTAAATATGGAGACCAAAACTGTATGCAGTACTCTAGGTATGGCCTTACCAATACCCTGTATAGTTGTAGCAGAACTTCGCTGCTTTTATATTCTATCACCCTTGCAATAAAGGCCAACATTCCATTTACCTTGCTGATTAATTGTTGTACCTGCATTCTAACTTTTTGTGTTTCATGCACAAGGACCCCAGGTCCCTCTGTACTGCAGCACTTTGCAATTTTTCTCCATTTAAATTATAATTTGCTTTTCTATTCCTTCTGCCAAAGGGAATAAATTCACATTTTCCCACATTATACTGCATCTGCCAAATTTTTGCCCACTGTGTTAGCCTGTCTATATCCCTTTGCAGATTTGTTGCGTCCTTCTCACAATTTGCTTCCCCCCCCCCATCTTTGTATCATCAGCAAACTTGGCTACATTACACTCAGTCCCTTCATCCAAGTCATTAATATAGATTGTAAATAGTTGAGGCACCAGCACCGATCCCTGCGGCATTAGAGCTATTCAACTCGGGTACAACCAGATTATGTATTTAATAATGCAATATTGGTAGTGTGAGAAATTACAGACTGACAGTGATCGAAAGATTAATACATAGCTAGATTGACTTTCAGCAACAATGCAGAATGAAAGTCATCATCATCATCATAGGCAGTTCCTCAGAATCGAGGAAGATTTGCTTCCACTCTTAACATGAGTTCTTAGGTGGCTGTAAAGTCCAATACGAGAACCACAGTTTCTGTCAGAGGTGTGGCAGATAGAAACATAGAAACATAGAAAATAGATGCAGGAGTAGGCCATTCGGCCCTTCGAGCCTGCACCACCATTCAGTTATGATCATGGCTGATCATGCAACATCAGCACTCCATTCCTGCTTTCTCTCCATACCCCTTGATCCCTTTAGCCGTAAGGGCCACATCTAGCTCCCTTTTGAATATATCTAACGAACTGGCCTCAACAACTTTCTGTGGTAGAGAATTCCACAGGTTCACAATTCTCTGAGTGAAGAAGTTTCTCCTCATCTCGGTCCTAAATGGCTGACCCCTTATCTTTAGATTGTGACCCCTGGTTCTGGACTTCCCCAACATCGGGAACGTCCTCCTGCATCTAACCTGTCCAATCCCATCAGAATTTTATATGTTTCTATGAGATCCCCTCTCATTCTTCTAAATTCCAGTGAATATAAGCCTAGTCGATCCAATCTTTCTTCATATGTCAGTCCTTCCATCCCGGAATCAGTCTGGTGAGCCTTCGCTGCACTCCCTCAACAGAATGTCCTTCCTCAGATTAGGTGACCAAAACTGTACACAATATTCAAGGTGTGACCTCACCAAGGCCCTGTACAACTTCAGTAAGACCTCCCTGCTCCTATACTCAAATCCTCTCGCTATGAAAGCCAACATGCCATTTGCCTTCTTCACCGCCTGCTGTACCTGCATGCCAACTTTCAATGACTGATGTACCATGACACCCAGGTCTCGTTGCACCTCCCCTTTTCCTAATCTATCACCATTCAGATAATATTCTGCCTTCCTGTTTTTGCCACCAAAGTGGATAATCTCATATTTATCTACATTATACTGCCATGTATTTGCTCACTCACCGAACCTGTCCAAGTCACCCTGCAGCCTCTTAGCATCCTCCGCACAGCTCACACTGCCACCCAGCTTAGTGTCATCTGCAAACTTCGAGATATTACATTCAATTCCTTCGTCTAAATCATTAATGTATATTGTAAATAGCTAGGGTCCCAGCACTGTGCCTTGCGGTACCCCACTAGTCACTGTCTGCCATTCTGAAAAGGACCCATTTATCCCGACTCTCTGCTTCCTGTCTGCCAACCAGTTCTCTATCCACGTCAATACATTACCCCCAATACCATGTGTTTTAATTTTGCACACTAATCTCTTGTGTGGGACCTTGTTAAAAGCTTTTTGAAATCCAAATACACCACAACCACTGGTTCTCCCTTGTCCACTCTACTAGTTACATCCTCAAAAAATTCTAGAAGATTTGTCAAGCATGATTTCCCTTTCATAAATCCATGCTGACCTGGACAGATCCTGTCACTGCTTTCCAAATGTGCTGCTATTACATATTTAATAATTGATTCCAACATTTTTCCCACTACTGATGTCAGGCTAACCGGTCTATAATTCCCTGTTTTCGCGCTCCCTCCTTTTTTAAAAAGTGGGGTTATATTAGCTACCCTCCAATTCATCGGAACTGATCCAGAGTCTATAGAATGTTGGAAAATGACCACCAATGCATCCACTATTTCTAGGGCCACTTCCTTAAGTACTCTGGGATGTAGACTATCAGGCCCTGGGGATTTATTGGCCTTCAATCCCATCAATTTCCCAAACACAATTTCCTGACGACGAAGGATTTCCTTCAGTTCCATCTTCTCGCTGGACCCTCGGTCCCCTATTATTTTCAGGAGGTTATTCGTGTCTTCGTTGAGGGAAGGAGTGTGTGGGACTAGTTTGCCGCATGCTCTTTCCGCTGCCTGCGCTTGATTTTTACATGCTCTCGGCGATGAGACTCAAAGTGCTCAGCACCCTCCCGGATGCGCTTCCTCCACTTAGGGCAGTCTTTTGTCAGGGTCTTCCAGATGTCAGTCGGGATGTTGCACTTTATCAGGGATGCTTTGAGGGTGTCCTACTAACGTTTCTGCTGCCCACCTTTGGCTGGTTTTCCGTGAAGGAGTTCCAAGTCAAGCGGTTGCTTTGAGTCTCGTGTCTGGCATGCGAACTATGTGCCCTGCCCAGCGGAGTTGATCAAGTGTGGTCAGTGCTTCAATGCTGGGGATGTTGACCTGGTCGAGGACGCTAATGTTGGTCTTCTGTCCTCCCAGGGGATTTGTAGGATCTTGCGGAGACATCATTGGTGGTATTTCTTCCGCAACTTGAGGTGTCTACTGTACATATGTAATCATACAAAGGATGAATGCTAAGTTTGTCTAATGGAGTACAAAAATGTTACTGACCCAAAAGTTATTCACTCATTTTCAATCAACCATATTCACACAACTCATTCTGACAAATAAGTACAATAGCAGTTTATAGTGACTTATGTATAAAATTATTCTTTCCAAAATGATGGTTCCTCAAGAACTAGATTGAGGATTTTCTGCTCCAGGCCACCTCTGTTTTTGCCATGGAGCGGCGGCAATGGCGGTGTTGAGCTCTTCTGGGCGATTGGCCAGCTTCCAGGGCCCCACTGGGGTTTTCTTTGCTGTTTCTGCAGGGCGTGGAATATTAGTGCGCAGTGCCCCTGTTTGTGACACCGGATCAATTCTTGCCTCCTGCCTGACCTGTAGTGCTGTGTGGAGCACCGTGCTGGGACCACCTGTGAAAATGGACGGTCCGGCCTGTAGCGGCTGCAGTGAGGTAAGTAATGTCGACCTCAGGTGAGCGTAATTGTTTTTTTACTTAATTTTGTTTGCGATTTATGTAGTGGTAGCGTGAACTATTTTTTGGGAATATTTTTGGTGATTTTTTTTTTCATGTTTTTTTTCTCCCCAGCCCTCTCTTCGAGCTCTCCGAGGCTGGCTGTTTAGCTTGGGATTTTCACATGCTAAGCCGGCCGAACGCCCTAAGAGAGATGTGCAACACTTCCCTTCGCGCTCTGCCCCACACTCAGGGCCCAACTGCCCAATTTTGCTGACTGAGGTGCAAAATTTTTCCAGCTGGTATCAGGACTGCCCCATTACTATTAGCGCCTCAAAATCTTAAAAGCCAAAAATCCAGCCCTATATATCTGGAAATTCTGCACATCAAAGGCTAAATGATAAAGGTAGAGGGGTAGAAATTAGTCTGGGCCTGTTTTCGGCATTGTGTGCCCAGAGCAATAGGCCGGAAATTGGTACTCGGGCCTCATCTGCATATTCAAGGTGAGCTGCTGTTGCTGGTCATGCAGCTCACCCCACAGGATAAACCAAATTGGGGCTGCAGGCCTTGCTGGCAACGGCCCTCAATGAAGTCCTGGAAGGGGGTTGCTGTGAGCTATGGGCAGAGTTTGGGAGGATCTCGACTCCCGCGGAGTCGGGGAAGCAGTCCTGCTCCTCCTGGCTCCATCGGAAAGTATTTTTGAAAACAAATTCAGAACCTTAATTTTGGTTGCTGGCTGCTGAAGAATCTGATGCCTGCCCCGTTCATGACGTGACTCATTTGTGGAAGGAGTCTTTTAACAGGCCTCTGTCCCTAACTTACATATAAAAGGGACCTAATATCTGTTTTAGGCATCTGCCAGGGATGCCTGAACAATGGTCTCCACGAATTTTGGAGTGGATCCATCATCATCAGCATCATCATAGGCAGTCCCTCGAAATTGAGGAAGGCATGCTTCCACTCTAAAAGTGACTCGTCAGGTGACTGTACAGTCCAATGCAGGAATTACAGTCTCTGTCACAGGTGGAACAGACAGTCATTGAAGGAAAGGGTGGGTCAAGAGTCTGGTTTGCCACACACTCCTTCCGCTGTCTGCGCTTGGTTTCTGCTTGTTCTCGGCGACGAGACTCGAGGTACTAAGCGCCCTCCCGGATGCTCTTCAGCCACTTTGGGTGGTCTTTAGCCAGGGACTCCCAGGTGCTGGTGGGGTTGTTACACTTTATGAATGAGGCTTTGAGGGTGTCCTTGAAGCATTTCCTCTGCCCACCTGGGGCTCGCTTGCCGTGTCGGAGTTATGAGTAGAGCACTTGCTGAGGGAGTCTCGTGTCAGGCATGCAGATGATGTGGCCCGCCCAATGGAGCTGGTCGAGTGTGGTCAGCGCTTTGATGCTGAGGATGTTGGCCTGAGCGAGAACACAGATGTTGTTGCGACTATCCTCCCAGTGGATTTGCAGGATCTTGCGGAGGCAGCACTGGTGGTACTTCTCCAGCACTTTGAGGTGTCTGCTTTATATAGTCCATGTCTCTGAGCCATGTAGGAGGGTGGGATTCACTACTGCCCTGTAGACCATAAGCTTGGTGCCAGATTTGAGGTCCTGGTCTTCAACTCTCTCTTCTTCAGGCGACCGAAGGCTGCGCTGGCCCACTGGAGGCGGTGTTAGACCTTGTCATCGATGTCTGCCCTTGCTGATAGTAGACTCCCAAGGTATGGAAAATGGTCCACGATGTCCAAGGCCATGCCATGGATTTTGATGACCGGGGGCAGTGCTGTGTGGCGGGCTCTGGTTGGTGGAGTGGGACCAACACCTGTGCCCAGCACACTGCTAAGTTGGTATGCTTTGTGCTCATTTTACACGTGAAAAATAGGCATAATGCATACCACTTTCTACCCCAGTGGGTAGCCAGAAACTAGAGCTACCTTATTGTCCTAGTTGTTTAAAAGCTAGTTGAATTGCTTGTGCTTTTTGATGTCAGTGGGAATATTGATCAGCTGGAGACACAAAAATTGACCATAATTAAGTTTCCAATTTCAGCTGAAACCATGAAATAAGGCTGTTTTTTCTGAGGAATACAGTGCAAGTTGAAAGAAAGACAACATGTACCATTCTTATGCTTCCCCTGGTTGCAAAATTGCATTAAAATCAGCTGAATGCAAGTTTCCCAGCACCATTCTTGTTGGGCAGAGATGCATTAAGAGGGAAGAAAAAAATAAATTCTTTATAAATGAACTCAATAATAAATATCCTTTCAGCTCATCAATGATTTAATTTGGGTCATGCCTTCATTTAAATATGCATGAAACAGATATTGGGCTGATGTTACGCTTTTTACCCATTACGTTTTTGCTTCTAATTGCTGCTGTATGTTGTTCTGTAAACTGACAGTCAGAGCAAAGCACATTAATTCACCTAAATTAATTAAAATCAAGAGAGTCTACTGCAAAACAAAAGACATGATTAACATGTTTATAAGGCAGCAGAATGTTTCTATTCAAAATCTGCAACAAACATTTTCTATAGGGTAATATATTATTAATAGTTTGAGAATTACATGATACTCATATAGTCTCTATCTGCTAATTCTCCTCACATGATATTTGATAGTGCACTACAGTTATGATTGGTGCCATTCTTACTCTGAAAAGAGTACATCAGGGGAACAAATTAACAAGTTGTTTTGATAGAATTGATATAGTACATATAGCAGCAAACATTTGGCAAAGACTTCAACAACATTTGGTCCCTGCAGTAAATAACATGCAGTGCCATTCAAATGATTGCAGATGGTGGGGTAGCTGTACTAATTAGAGATAACATAATGGCAGTCGAAAAAAAAGGACAAACCTAACATTGACAGAAACAGAATCCATATGGACTGAGATGAAGGATAAAAGGGATTGATCATGCTAATAGGGATCTACTACAGACCATCGAATTGTGGAAGGGAAGTGGAGGGAGAAATGCAAGTCTATGAAGTGGGTAAAATACATAGGGCTCAATTTTCCCCTAGCCTGTTTTCTGGCATATTGCCAGAGTTACGCCCGTTTTTCTCGGTCAGAAATAATTTGCCAACATTTCCCTGATGTATAATTCGAATTTGGTGCCATGCAGCGTGTCCAGTCACCTTGGGGCAGTGTGCATGCGCGAAAAAAAATTACGTTTTTGAAGTTGTTCCAATGGACGTGCATGCTCAACACAGCTCCGATTTGGCAATTGGCCATTTTTAAAGAGCCAGTTGTGTGTGTGAGAAGGAATGCTGTGTGAGAGCATTGGATAGGATGAGCTCATCATGGGTGCTGCCAGGGTATCTTGCATCAACTGACATGTATGATGCATGTCGTCACACACAAGCTGCACATTAATGGAGTGGAAGCCTTTGCTGTTCCTGTACATCTCGGAATCCTCCAGAGGTGCTCGCAAGGCGATGTGGGTACAATCAATGCAGCCCTGTACCTTTGGGAAGCCAGCAATCCTGGAGAAGTCCACAGCCCTGTCATGGATTGCTTGGGAGGTCATGGGGAACTTTATGAAGTCATTCCTCCGCGCATACAGTGCAGCCGTCACCTGGCGAATGCAGAGATGCGTTGCATGTGAAGAGATGGCGCACACATCCCCAGTTGTAGCTTGAAATGATCCGGAGACATAGAATGAAAGTGCAGCCGTAACCTTCACCTCAGCTGACAAAGCAGTCCTCCTGATGCTTCTAGGTTGCAAGTCTGCTTTGACCAACTCACAGATCTTGGTTAAACTTCTTTGCGGAAACGCAGCCTTCTGACACAGTCTGCATCACTCAGATGGAGGTACGAACGCCCGTCTCGATATACCCGAGGTGGGTAATGCCTCCTGCCCAACACTGATGTTCCTGATGCGATGAAGTTGAATCAATTTTCTCCTACGTAGCACCATGATGCAGAAGGCTCGCACAAGGTATGGCATTGTCAGTATTGCCCCATACTTAAAGTTAACCTTTCAAAGAAGTTTAAAATGGCAGGAAAGCAGACAGGCAGGACAGGTTTGCAGCTCTCTCACTCTCCCCGAGGTCTGTATGGATATGCCATGCCCAAAGGTCTTGTGACTTATCCTCTCACCCCGTCCCCCTTATCTAATTGGAGTCGTGACTTCTCCTCTCTCCCCCCCGCCCGCCCCCCCCCCCTCCCCACAACCACCCCCACCCCATTGCACTCATTGCAGTCTTCAGTGCAGAAGGCACCTCGTTCCCTGGGCTCCATGCCTTCCGATCGGCACCTCGCTCTCTCTCTCCTCCCCCTACCCTCCCAATGGCTTGTTTTGTAGCCGAGCCCCGAGCCGCTGTGTTGGGCGCAGGGCCGATTCTGCCGGCCAAAGCTACAACCCTCCAGCCCTGCTTCAAGACGCTCACTGGTGGCATCTGAGTGAGTAAAGAATTAGAGAACTTCTGAAATCCAACAAATTTACACTTCTACGTTGACAGGTAAAAAAAATTTGAACTTTATTATTGATTTTGACAGTGTTCTTGACTCCCTCCAAAATCTTCGATTTAACAACAATGGCGTCTTTCAGCGCAGATTTGTGAATGTGCGCTGGTTTTCTTAACTCCCCAGAAGATTTTTCGGGAGTGACAAGAGAAAAAAATGTTGACCAACCTGCGAACAATTGAAAAAACCGGCGCAGATATGATGTCAAAAAAAATTTACCCAGAAAAATCGTAACTAAGTAAGTTACACCGGCGCCGATCGCAGGGGGAAACTTTGAAAAAAATAAATACGCCCAAAAAACGGCGCAAATGAACGAGGATAATTGAGCTCATAGAATAATAATCTTGGGAGATTTAACAACCTGCCAAATAAACTGGCAAGACAAGGTAATGAAAGGGGAAAAGGGAATGAAGTTTTGACAGTGTGCACAGGCCTCCTTTCTGACAGAGTTCGTAAGAAGCCCAACAAGCGTGGAATCACTGCTGCATCTAATACTGAGAAATGAACCAGAGCAGATAAGATATCGAACCTCGGTTCGACCACACTTGAGAACTGCATACACTTCTGGTTGCCATATTATAAAAAGAATATAGAGGCGCTAGAGAAGGTGCAGAGAAGATTTACAAGGATGATACCAGAAATGCGAAGGTATACATATCAGGAAAGGATGAACAGGATAGATCTCTTTTCTCTTGAAAAAAGAAGGCTGATGGGTGACTTAATAGAGGTATTTAAAATTAAGAAAGTTTTTGATAGAGTGGATAAAGAGAGAATGTTTCTACTTGTGAGGAAGAGCTTAACTAGAGACCATTAATATAAGATAGTCACCAAGAAATCCAATAGGAAAGTCAGAAGAAAATCCTTTACCCAGAGAGTGGTGAGAATGTGAAACTCACTGCCACAGGGAGTGGTTGAAGCGAATAGTATAGATGCATTTAAGGGGAGGCTAGACAAGCATATGAGGGAGAAAGGAATAGAGGGTTTTGCGGATAGAGTTAGATGGGGAAAGACGGGAGGAGGCTCGAGGGGAGCATAAATGCTGGCATTGGCTGCTTGGGCCGAATGGCCTGTTTCTGTGCCATATATCCCTTCCAATGGGCAGAAGAGTCCTCCCCAGGAGATCAACACAGCCTGACTTAACATTGCACAGGAGGGCACAAGCAGGGATGTCATCAAGATGAGCTGGCTGCAGTGGCACAAACCTTTCAATGATCTCAGTAGATCACGAAATGTTACTGCAATGCCACACACAACCTCATCCTGCTGTGCCATACATCACATCCCCATCACTCTACCTTCCCTACCCTACTCCTGTACATCCTTACTCACACCAACTGACCTTGCACCTCCACCCATCCCTCTCGATCTACATTATCACTTCCCCATCTCACTAGCCACCCTTCACACTCACCCTCATCCTAGTCCAATCATACCATTTATTTTCAACACTTTGCTTTTTTGGATAGATTTGTGTGCACCTTTGGAAGTGGCTTAGTGAGTTGTAGTCAATGGTGAGACATAATGGTAACCCCGCAATGGTGATGTATGAAAGGAATGGCTTGGGCATTATAGGAATGCTTTACAGCGTTGGTGTATAGTGGTGCCAAACTGCCGCATCATATGGCAGCCAGGGTGTACAGCTTCAAGTGAAGTAAATCTGGCCATGGTGAGGCCAACCCTGGCGTCCCTTCACCAGAAGAAGATTGCAAATTGAAAAATATAATTGTTCTTTCTGCAACCCTAATCAACACAAAAGAGAATTTATTTTCCTCAAGTGAATCATAAACTGTTTGAAAATCAAATGGTAATTAGATAAGAATTATCAAGTATAAATCAGAAATAGTGGGCTCAAGTTTCGGCCTATTTTTTGGAGCAACTAGTTTAGAATGGAGCATCCTACAAATTGCAATTCTCGCCATTTAGTTTGCTCCAGTTCTAGTGAGTTAGAATAGTTGCATTTTAGAACAGTTTTTTTCTTCAAAAGGGGGCGTGTCCAGCCACTTACGCCTGTTTTGCAAGTTTAGGCAGCAAAAACTTACTTCAAACTAACTTAGAATGGAGTCAGTGTAGATTTTTGTACTCTCAGAAAAACCTTGCCTACACTTTAGAAATTAGGTGCAGGGAACGAGAGATGGCAGTGGAGGGGGCGACGGGGGAAAGGGAAGTTTACAAGCATTAAACACTTCACTTTTACAAATAAAGAGCCATCATCAATAATAAATGATAAATAAATCAATAAATCAATAAATCAATCACTATAATGTTTTGAAAATGATTACACTATCCCACACCATAACTATTTTTTGACGTAGTAAATTTGCTTATTAACTGTTGACATGCCTAATCACAACCGACTATCTCAGCCAGTTCCTCCGAACGTACATCTTGGATTACAAGCTGACTGCTTCATGCATTGCTAAATCAGACGTGCTTCAGAACTGCCCCTCCTTTACCATATTGATTGTTTTTATAGAATCCTAGGTAAACTAACACAAATCTACACGCAACAGGTAGGTGGAGATAAAAGCTGCATAAAGTATTTTAAAACATCCAGTAACACAGGATCTTTACACCCTCAAGTGATTTTTGTATAGTTTATCAAATTATTTGAAGCTGTCTGCACAACAATACATTTTTAGCTTTGTCATTGTAAACCCCCAAATGGCTGAGCCACTGTGAAAAAGCTCATTGTAATTGCTTCTTCAGAAGTTAATGCAAAAACACACAACTCCATGGGGTGGGGGAGAACAGACACATGTTTAGGAACAAGCCCATCCCTTTTTAAATAATCTCAACCCCAGAAACCCAACTTTTCCCCATACCCTTCAATCATTTTCTCTACAGAAACTTACCTTAAACTCATTTATTCCAGACTTTATGTTCTTTATAGTATTCCCGGCTGACAGTTCCCGCAGGTCACGGCGGGGAGCCCATTTGGCCAGGGATAGGGATGGCATGCTTTGGGCCCTTCCCACACAGCCTGCACAGATTTGGGCTGCGAGGAGCTACTGCACATGCGCGAACACTCTAGCGCGCATGTGCAGAGGTCCCGGCACTGTTTTCAGCGCTGGGACCTGGCTCCGTAAGGGGTGGTCCCGCGGGTCAGGTTCACCTCTGACCTACTTGAGTGGTTCGAATCGCTCCCACTTCCTTGGGTCTAGACTCTGGATTTATTTGGGGGATGTGATAAAATGCAAAAGACCACTGGTTTGGTGCAAAAGAACTGTGATTTTATTAAGAATAAGAAAATACAATGTCACACATAATTACACTAATAAAGAACAGTACATCACACATTCAAAGGGGTTGCAGTGAAAATTACACCTCCCACCTCCCAAATACCTAATACTGGCTAGGTTAGGCTCCAGGGCAGACAGGGACTATGCCTACCAATCCTTTCTGGTCAGTTAGCGGTAGTTCGCAATTTCGGGGTTCGTTGGATTCTGTAGGTTCTGCTTGCCGTACCCCGAACGTCGGAGAGGACTTCTTACTGTGCAATCTTCAGTTGGGTTGAGTTTGCTGATGCGGTAGGGCATGTTTTGGATTTGTGGGGTAAGTACCCGTTTTCTTTCATTAGAAATAGGTTTCAAAAGTCCTTTTAGGTAATGTTTTCACCTGTTGGTAGTCAGGCCTAGATTGTAGAGTGGAAACTTTCAATTTTTCGGTTTCTTCCTTGAGAAGTTTCGTTTCGAGGTTGGTTTTAGTGGTACCACATTGGCTGTGGTCAGTTGCTGCCACGATGTTGATGTTCTTCCATTCTTTTCGATTTCAGGACATTGAGGCTGGAGAAGTTAGTTTACAACTGTCGCGTTGGTTTCTCTCCCTTCTTGATGGCATAGGCGTAGTATGGCATACCCTTTGTTAAAACAGGGGCTAGTTATACTGTAGGAGCTGTCCTAATCTTCATGCCAAATCAGACCAAAATTCTTTGTTTAATTTTGGCATGCTCGACATTTCTTTGTAATATTTTGGCGGGCTCGTTAAAAGTTAATATGTCTCAGGTGGGTTGATCTTCTAAATCTGTTTCTTGATGCAAATATTAGCTTGGTAATTGCAATGTTCTTTGTGCTTGGTTTTTGCATGCAGGCTGGAGTGGGCCTTTTGTTTTTATGCATAGACTGAAAATGGCTTTCCAGGTTCAGGTTGATGGCTGGCCATCTCTGAGTTGGTTGTTGCAATATTAATGTCTCTTGTGGAGAAGGATTTTCGAGTATCCATTTTCCAGACAATTTACTTTAGTCTCAATGCCCCAGACAGTTTCAGTAATCAAACTGGCTTCTTTAGTTCTCTAGACCTGCCCACAGACTTAATTTGTCTTGTAGAATCCCAAATTCGATTAAAGTTCGTAGTTTCTTCCATGAGCATTTTAGGACTTCAAACTTTCTGGTCGATAGTTCCAAATTAAATTTCCTTTCCAATGAGTCCAAACACTGGGTGGGGATGGGGGGGGGGGGTTCCCACAAATGTTGCCCTTCTCTTATACTCTTGTACTGCGCTATGCCGAGGGCCTTCATCGTTCCAACTGCGGGGAGAATAGCAAGGTAACTTTTAGGCGCGGTTTTTGTTCTAAAAAGTCGGCGCAGCTCTCTTGGGCCCATTATTACTGAGTGCAGGATGATTATCATTGCATTATTTTCTATGATTGTCAGTTCCTATCAGTACAAACAGAATGCTAGAAATTTATGTATCTTTGGACTACCAGAATTCCCTGGATTCTGGGGGGGAGGGGGGTATCCCAGCAGAGTGAAAAACTACAAATGTAATGCCTCTATTTAAAAAAGGAGGCAGACAGAATGCAGGAAACTATAGACCGGTTAGCCTAACATCTGTTGTTGGGAAAATGCTGGAGTCCATTATTAAGGAAGCAGTAGTGGGACATTTGGAAAAGCATGATTCAATCAAGCAGAGTCAACATGGTTTTATGAAAGGGAAATCATGTTTGACAAATTTGCTGGAGTTCTTTGAGGATGTAATGAGCAGGGTGGTTAAGGGGGAAACATGGGTGTGATGTATTTGGATTTCCAGAAGGCATTCAGTAAAGTGTCATGTAAAAAGTTACTGCACAAAAAAAAAGTTCATGGGGTTGGGGGTAATATATAAGCATGGATAGAGGATTTGCTAACTAACAGAAAACAGAGAGTCAGGATAAATGAGTCATTTTCCAGTTGGCAAAGAATAACTAGCGGGGGTGCCAGAGGGATCGGTGCTGGGGCCTCAACTATTTACAATCCACATTAATGATTTGGATGAAGGGACTGAGTGTAATGTAGCCAAGTTTGCTGATGATACAAAGATGGGTGGGAAAGCAAATTGTGAGGAGGACACAAGAAATCTGCAAAGGCATATAGACAGGCTAAGGGAATGGGAAAAAAACTGGCAGATGGATTATAATGTGGGAAAATGTGAGGTTATCCAGTTTGGCAGAAAAAATAGAAAAGCAAATTATAATTTAAATGGAGAAAAATTGCAAAGTGCTGCAGTACAGAGAGACCTGAGGATCCTTGTGCATGAAACACAAAAAATGAGTATGTAGGTACAGCAAGTGATCAGGAAGGCAAATGGAATGTTGGCCTTTATTGCAAGGGGGATTGGCTATAAAATCAGAGAAGTCCTGCTACAACTGTACAGGGTATTGGTGAGACCACATTTGGAGTACTGTGTACAGTTTTGGTCTCCATATTTAAGGAAGGAAATACTTACAATGGAGGCTGTTCAGAGAAGGTTCACTAGGTTCATTCTTGAGATAAGGGGTTTGACTTATGAAGATAGGTTGAGTAGGGTGGCCCAATACTGATTGGAGTTTAGAAGAATGAGAGGTGTTCTTATCGAAACATATAAGATAATGAGGGGGCTCGACAAGGTGGATGCAGAGAGGATATTTCCATTCATAGGGGGAACTAAATAGGGAGCATAGTCTCAGAGTAAGGGGCCACCCATTTAAAACTGAGATGAGGAAGAATTTCTTCTCTCAGAGGGTTGTAAATCTGTGGAATTCTCTGCCCCAGAGAGCTGTGGAGGCTGGGTCATTGAATATATTTAAGGCGTAGATAGACAGACTTTTGAGCGATGAGGGAATAAAGGTTTATGGGGAGCGCGCAGGGAAGTGGAGCTGAGTCCATGATCAGATCAGATCAGCCATGATCTAAATAAATGGCAGAGCAGGCTCGAGGGGCCAAATGGCTTACTCCTGCTCCTATGTGCTATGTTGTTATGACTTTAAGCGGAGGGCAGTTCATTATATCTGCAGATAAGAAATAGGAGCAGTAGTAGGCCATATGGCCCCGCGAGCCTTCTCAATTGTAATAGGAACTGCGTAAATGTGTCTAAAATAAAATAGACCTGAAAGTTCTTGAAACAAATACCTCGCATGGCTTGGACCATGTTTCTTGTCAGCAGATTGCAGTTTACATGGCCGCGATTTTGCCAGCGCTCAGTGGGCAGGATTGGAGCAGGGTCAGTTGGGAAATTGACAAAGATTGACAGCAGGTTGGGACCCCGCTGTCAACCCACCACCATGCACCTTTCCCAAATGTCGGCTCTGACAGTGCTTAGCAAACCCGACTGGCAGCGGTGGGGGAGGCAATTGAACCGACTATTGACTTGTTTAGAAGCCCTTAACAGTAATATTTTACACAACATTTGACTTTAACAGCTGGCCCATGGATTTCACGCTGCTCCTGGACCCCATCTGTTCATCTGAGGCGGAGGTTGAGTGGCCATTGCAGCAGATGATTGCAGGCTGCAAGTCTTTGTAGCAAACTCTCCAACCAGGCTCACCTCATTGCAGCAACCTCTCTCACCTTTGGCAGAGTGCTTCTGTCATCTCACCTTCAATTGGTATCTACTCCATCAGGATGGGAACCATTTACACTCTGTCACCTTGGCCCTCAGAATCTGACCACGATGAACCCCAACAGCAGCATCACTAGCAACACCAACAAAACCAACCTTCATGGCAATCAGCAGATACTGCACAGGACAGATGCCATTAGCACCCGACCACATTGTTGCCTGGGACACCGGGGATGGCCTCACCATGGTCAGATTGACTTCACTTGATGCTGCACACCCTGGCTGCCACATGATGCGCCAGGTTGACACCACCTCACACCAACACCATAAAACATCCCTACAATGCCCAAACCATTCCTTTCACACTCATCACCATTGCGGGGATACTGTTACATCTCACCTTTCACTGCAACTCACTAAGCCACTTCCAAAGGTGTACACAAATCTGTTCCAGCGGCGAAGTGTTGAAAATAAAGGGGGTAAAATTCATTATCGTCCCATTTGGGGCGGTAGCTTTTGAAAGCTGGGAAACATAGCGCCAGACGCTAATCCTTCCCAGCTTTCAAAAAATTGGCTTTAGCGCTCCAGGAAGGAAGTGGACCACTCGGTCAAGTTCTCCACTTCCTTCTTGGAATGCTAAAAGATGCAGGAGGTTCTGAGACCTCAGCAGCAGTGCACACTGGGCCGTGCAACGCTGCCACGTTCAAAGGGCCCTTCCCTCCCTTAAAGGGAAGGGCCATCAATGCAGACTCTGCAATTTCAAAATAACCTACCTAGATCGCTGAACGATCACAGTTGGGAACCTGAAAAGAAAACGGCATTATCAAAGGTGCGTTTTTATTTTATTACCTCAGCCACCTCGCCTTTAATCATTGCCCCGGTAGTGGCCGGCCGCCCGATCCACGACTCCTGCAGTTGCCGCTGTTTTTGTCCAGTGTTGCTGCAGGGGTTGAAAGTCAATTTCGGGTCCGGGATGCTAACAGGATGATGCGCACGGCGATGATGTCACGATCTCTGGGCACTGGAGATCTGGGCGCAACGTCATAGCGCCGCCTCTAAACTCCTGCCCAATATGGCAGGAATCGATGTCAGCGCCACAACCGGTCGCAAAGGCATTCGCGCCCCATTAGCGCTCCCCCTAGGGGCACTAACGGGAGGCACAAATGCACCCAATTTCTTCCCCAAAGATTTCAATGGTTGACAACACATTAACAGAAACTTTACGTGAACATTGGCGTCAACATCCAAGTGCCTACCCTTTTGTGTTGGTATGCTTGCACTAGGATGAGGGTGAGTGTGAGGGATGGCTAGTGAGATGGGGATGTGATAATGTAGATAGAGAGGGAGGGATGGGTGGAGGTACAAGGTAAGTTGGTGTGAGTAAGGATGTGCAGGAGTAGGGTAGGAAAGGCAGAGTGTTGGGGATGTGATGAGTGGCACAGCAGGATAAGGTTGAGTGTGGCTTTGCAGTAACGTTTTGTGATCTATTGAGATCATTGAAAGGTTTGTACCACTGCAGCCTGGCCCTCCCGATGACATCCCTGCTGTGTCCCCCTGTGCAATGTGGAACCAGGCTGCGTTGGTCTCCTGGGGAAGACTTTTCTGCCCATTGGAAGGGAAGAGAACCTCCATGCACACTCTGACTCCCTTCCTAAGCATACGGAGGGAGTCATGGGAGAGCCTGGGTGTAGCCCTTTGCCTCTGTGCAGTGTTTGTCAGTGTTTGCTGCACCTAAGTGCTGTAGAACACTGACAGCACAACTGTCAAAACTCATTTGCGTATGGTCCCTTTAAGGAAATTGGCTGATGATGCAACGTCATGTGACGTTATCAGACCCGCATCCTTTAATTGACTGGGACCCGTGCTGGGTGGGCTTAACAAGCCCAATGAGGAAAAAGCTGTGTGGGAGGCAGGGATGGAGCCAGCAGTGGGGTCCAAACACGTCACCAACATCGCCCACCCCGGTCCCGCTGAGGTAGGCGAAATCATGGCCCATGTCTCAGTTCCTCACTGATTTCAATAAATAATCCAACTTTAAATCCAAATGTCCACACGGTGAGTTGCACACTTTTATGCCAATGGAAAAATAGAATTGTACCTGTTGATGGTCTGGAGAGGTATTTACACAGGAGTTCCTTGCGTCTGCTCATTTATATAAGCATTGGAATTTTGATTGGCGGAAAATCTGTGTAAAATGGGAGTAATCCACTGGGGTGCTTGGTAATTAAAGCATATCCTTTATAAAGGCGGTCCTGATGAAGATTGCGGCAGCAGATTGTGAGAGCAGCAGATAAATATCATACAGGGTAATTTCCAGATTTGTATGGTATGACAAATATTCCTATTCCAGCTGTTTGTTCTGCCAAATGAGAGCGGGTTCATAGTCTATGAAATATAGATAAAATTCCTCAATCTCATGGATCATTCAAATTGTTTAATGAATAAATTAAAAAATAAGGCATAATTTGCCCGAATCCATTTATCTCTATTGCCTGGATCACAAAGACACTGGCTGGGGATCCTGGGGTAGAATTTCAGTGTTGGATTGCTCAACCTTCGACCGTAACTTTGGCAGAAACCCCCAGAGAAACAGAGTAAACTGTTGCTTAAGCCGGTTCTCAAATGTTTGCACCAATCGTCCACAGCGGACAATCTGAAGAACCCATTATGGAAATTCCGGGAGTCTGAGTTTCACACTGTGACTCCTCCCATCACAACTGCTGTGTTTCTCTTCTTGGTCTGATTCATTGGAATTCAGTGATTGTTAATATGAATTCAACTCTAAAACCTTTCTGTGAACATAGTTGTTCAAATTTGAAATTTTAAGGTAGGTATTTTTTTCTTACTAAAAAAGTAAGTCTGTCATTTTCTTCATATTTTCATTAGACCGACTCCAAATGAGTAGATGAAGAAAATGACAGACTTAGAGTTTGTGTCTGTGTTTAATTTCCTGCTCATGCAATCGACCTTTACCTTCCATCTAAAATAATACATAATATTTACTAACGTGACATTAATGGTGGAAACAAATTAGAACAGTATCTCAATATAATTGATGTCTTTGCTTTCATTTGCAATTACCAAAGAATTGCCACTGCAGCAATACCCTGTACAGCTACACCTCAACATTCAACAAATAGAATTGTGCAAAGATATGCAATCACAGGAGTACTCAACTACCATTCAGGAAATTAAACTTACTCACGTGACATTTCTGCAAGGTTTTCCCTGATTGTGCTACATAACTTTGCCAGAAATTCCAGAGAAACAGCTTAAAGGGTGTTTATGCCATTTCTCCGGATTTCTGACAATCTTCTGCCAAATTTACAGTGGAAGATTGAGAAGATTGGGGAATCCTTGTGGAAATTCTAGCTCAATATAAAGGAGCGGCCTGGATGAAAATAAATAATTGTTATTGTATACAACTCTTTGTGCAGGAGACATGCATCTTATAAATAGTGTTTATTACTTTCCTCTGCTGCAATCAGAAATCTGCTGTACATGCTCTGCTATATATAATACTGCTATGATTTGTAGACCTATTAGTGTATTGACCAAAATTAAACATATGTTTCAAAACTCATCAAGTTTATCCAGCGATCAGCTAAAGGTACTTAGACAAGAAAGGTCCTAATTTCAATCTCGTACTCTCTGCTTTATTAGCTAATCTCGGCTGGAGTAGGAGTATTACACTTGCCCTTAGTGCCCCTGGTTAGGAAGAGAAAACAGCCAAGGTTTCTACATCTGATCACTATCCAGTGACCCCTGACAGGAGGACAGGATTGAACCCAGCTGCGATGGCTTGTTCCCCACGGTCAAATACCTCATTGCCAAGGCTGACACATGGAAAATAGCCAATTTGGCAAACTAACAGAATAATTAGAACATTGAACTTCAGTCTCTGTTCCCATTCACTTATGAGCATCTCTCTGCTCATTCATTTCTGTCACTTTTCCTCTCTGCCTTCACTACGGTCTCTCTGCTCTTTTACTTTTCTTTGTCCTTGTTCCCTTTCTTATTCTTTTATTTTTGTCTCTGTTGTGATTTTGGGCTCAATTTTCCCCAAGCCCATTTTCTGGCATATTGCCAGAGTTGCACCGCTTAATTAGGTAAATAAATGCGGCAGAAAAAAATCTCCGAAGTTTCCCCGATGTTTGGGCTATAATCTGCAGCCGCGCAGTGTGGCCAGTCGCCTCGGGGGTGGGGGAGGGGGGGTGGAGCCTGTGGTCGGCGCTGGAAAAAGGAGCTGGGCCTTCTGCACATGCGCATGGAAAAAAACTTTTGTTCTTAATGTCGCTGAAATGGCCGCGCATGCGCAGTAGAGCTCAGAGAAAGGCGAATGGCAGGCAGTGCTGGCTTGTGGATGGCAGCCATGAGAGGTGGCAACAGGGAATGGACTGTCAGCATCAGGCCACAGGACTCGTTTTAGGTCCTTCAAGATTACTCAGCGGTAAGTTAAGTAACATCACCACCTAGTTTGGAGACCGGGCTTAAAGAACTCAAATCAGAGGTAGATAAAATGAATAGGGAGCATAATTATGATAGAAAGCAGGCATGATGAGAATTTCAATCACAGGAAAGCATTACAGGAAATAAGTCTGACAGTTTAGTGGAAGAGAGAGGGAGAATATGAGATGGAATAGAACAAATTTGAGAGCGGAATGGCATCACGATCACAATACCAGGCAACTGATGCATCTCTCAAGAGACTGAACTCATAACTACCACCCAATACCATCAAAGATCAGTAATGCAAACCTGACGCATCAACTGAAGTATTTCCTTGTAGTCTAAAATGTTTCACTGCAAATGGAAGCAACAGTGATGACCTACTATGCAAGAACAATTCTACTGTCTTTAAACGCTTCATTTTACTAGGGGTTGTATTTTGAGCTTGCTCCCTCCCATGCCAAGTCTCTCCGGTCCCGAGTGATTGCCGGTCCTGGTCCGCTCCGCTTCCCACCCCTAGCCCAGGCCGAGTGGCCTCTGAAGTACTTACCTGCGTGTTGTGTATCTATAAAGCATGCACTCCTATGTTTCTCTGGAAGATTGCTGCAGCCGACCGAATTCCAAATGGGCATCTGTTGTAGATGAACAGTCCCTTGTGTGTGTTGATGCAGGTGAGGCCCTTCGAAGACTCCTCCAGCTCCTGTGTCATGTAGGCCGAAGTCAGGTCGAGCTTGGTGAACGTCTTGCCTCCTGGCAGCATCGCAAATAGGTCATCTGCCTTAGGTAGCAGGTATTGGTCCTGTAGTGAGAAACGATTAATAGTTACTTTATAATCGCCGCAAATCCTGACAGTGCCATTACTTTTGAGTACTGGAACAATTGGGCTGGCCCACTCGCTGAATTCCACTGGGGAGATGATGCCCTCGCGTTGCAGCCTGTCCAGCTCGATTTCTACTCTATCCCTCATCATGTGAGGTACCACTCACACCTTGTGGTGAATGGGTCGTGTCTCTGGGACCAAGTGGATCCGCACCTTTGCCCCAGAAAAGTTTCCAGTGCCTGGCTCAAAAAGGGAAGGAAATTTGTTAAGAACCTGGGTACACGAGGCCTCATCGACATGTGATAGCACTCGGATGTCATCCCAGTTCCAGCGGATTTTGCCCAGCCAGCTCCTTCCAAGCAGTGTGGGGCCATCGCCCGGGACAATCCAGTGTGGCAGTTCGTGCACCGTGCCCTCGTAGGTGACCTTGACCATGGCGCTGCCCAGGACAGTGATGAGCTCTTTGGTGAACGTTCTCAGTTTCGTGTGGATGGGGCTCAGGGCTGGTCTGAGTGCCTTGTTGCACCACAGTCTCTCAAACATCTTTTTACTCATGATGGATTGTCTAGCGCCAGTGTCCAGTTCCATGGCTACGGGTAAGCCATTCAATTTTACGTTTAGCATTATAGGTGGACATTTCATCGAAAATGTGTGCACCCCGTGTACTTCAGCATCTGCTTCCTCTCTCTGAGGTTTGAAATTGCTTTGATCCACCATGGACCGATCTTCCTCTACCACGTGGTGGTTAGCAGGTTTTTCAGAGCTTGCAGCTCATCTGCAAGCTCGTTGGAGGTGCCCCATTGTTCCACAGCTCTTGCAAACATAACCTTTGATGCGGCATGAATGGAAGCCTCCACAATGCCAACAAGGGGTGAATTGCCTTGCATTCATCCTTTGTTGCGGACTCTGAGTCATCTGGGTCACCTGAGGCCTGCTGGCAGTTGCAGACTCGTGGTTTCTGCCCTGTACATTTCTGCTCGCAAACACAGTTCCAGTTAATTTATGAACATTGCTAGCGCTTGTGTGCTGAGAGATTTGTTTGGTGTTATCACGGGTGGATATAAACGCCTGTGCTATCGCAATGGCCTTACTGAGGGTCGGTGTCTCTACAGTCAAAAGTTTTCGTAGGATGGTCGCTTGGCCAATGTCCAGTACAAAAAAGTCTCTGAGCATCTGCTCCAGGTAGCCATCAAACTCACATTGTCCTGCAAGTTGCCTTAGCTCAGCGACATAGCTCGCCACTTCCTGACCTTCAGATCGCTGGCACGTGTAGAACCGATACCTCACCATCAGCACGCTCTCCTTCGGGTTAAGATGCTCCTGAACCAGTGTACACAGCTCCTCATATGACTTATCTGTGGGTTTCACGAGAGCCAGAAGATTATTCATGAGGCTGTAGGTCGGTACCCCGCAGACCGTGAGAAGGACCACCCTCCTTTTTGCAGCACTTCCTTCTCCATCCAGCTCGTTGGCTACAAAGTACTGGTCCAGCCATACGACATAGGCTTCCCAGTCCTCACCCTCCGAGAACTTCTCCAGGATGCCCACAGTTTGCTTCATCTTTGTGTTGGATTCGTACACTCGTCGCCAGTTATTGTGTTCCTAACACAGATGAGGCTGCACTCAGGGAGGTTAAAGTAACAGTGACCTCAGTCTTTATTAAGACACTCTAGAGTGTCCTAAGTCTCCAGAGCCTTAGGGGCCAGCTTATATACAGTGCTCCCAAGGGATGCTGGGATCCCTTGGGACTTCAGGGGATGCGCTCCCAGGTGGCAGAAACATGGGAGTGCATGCCTTACAGATACACAACACTGAGCCGATTTCTTTAACTCTATGCAAGGGTTTTCTCGAGAGGCCACATATGCTGGCCTAAGTAGAAATGGAGTAACTATCAGCTGGTCAAAGTTGCCTAAATAGTGGCTGGTTATGCCCTCTTTTTGAGGAAAAAAAACGTACCCCAAAAAAATCCTAACTTAATAAGTTACGCTGGTGCAAATTGATTGGGGAAACTGGAGATTTTTAAGATAGGCCAGAAAAAGTAGCCTACTCCAAAAAAAACAACGCAAATACTGGGCAAAATTGAGCCCAAGGTTCAGATTTTCACCGCCGGGATCCTATTTAACATGCGCCGAACAGGCCCTGATGATGCCATTAGGATCCAAATGCAATTTTTACTGGGTGGCCTGAGCAGGAAGTGGCAGTGAGTTTTTCGCCAGGCCAACTCTGCAGCGATGAGGATTGTGGCCAGAAAACACCCAAAAAAGTAAGGGGGTGAAATTGCCCCGTGCCCCGTTTGGAGCGGTAACCTTCCAGGGCCAGACATTTATCACTTGGCCCGGATGTTTCGGCCTCGGCGCAGCATTCGGCCCTTCCACTCCTCAACGGAGGCGGAACGCTAACGGAGATGGTCCGCATCCATGGAGGGGCGTTCCCCAGGCGGTAGCGCTGCGCATGGCAATCTCAGCGCTACTCGGAAGCTTCGCATAGTGCTGGCGCGGCAGAATGCCCCTCCCCTTCACCTAAAGCACTCCTGCTTCCCCTGCGAAGCTGCCGGTGACATCAGCCGGTGCCATCCTCGTCGCCTGGGGGGCAATTTCCCCCGCGGGGCGAAAGGGGTCGGCTTGGGAGAGTGAGGGGTTGGCGTGCACGGCGCTGATGTCATCACTGTGCATGCGCCCGCCCTGACGCAATTTGTGTGGCGCGGCGCTAACGGCACAATGCCCCCCCAAACCTCCGGTGCAATTTCCTCGGAGGCGCTATCGATCTTAGGGGGCGACAACCTCGTGATTAGAAAAAAATGGCAATTTCGCCCCCTAAGTTTCAAAATACGTTTATAACTTTCCTTGTGGGTCAGGGGGAGCAGGAGTGCTCCTCTGGACTCCACAAAGAAAGCTTAGACCTCTCCTGTCACGTACCCATTCCTTACCTTGATCACAGGACCCCGGACAACCTGATCCCGCCACTTCCCTGCTGTTGGTGGCCCGCCTTCAGGCAGCAAGATATTCGGCTGTCTCCTGCCAATTCCCCGCCCAGAATGGTTGGGAAGTCAATCGATGGGATTTAAATTAGATCTGGGAGTTAAAATACCCTGGGCCTCATTTCTGAAGCAGTGGGTGAGTTTCTAACTCACACTGCTGCTCACCTGCTGAAATCTGTCCGCGATTTAAAATCGGGCATTTGTCTCAGTAAGTGGCAGCGGCACTTGGGCTCCGGTGAGTGACCAAGTTAGAGGCAACAATGGGAAGGTCTTGTGTGGCAGATAGAAGCTGCAACATCAGGAATGAGGTGGGTTGGCAGGTTAGAAGTGGCTAATATGCCTCGGGCATGATGAGAAGGGCTGCCAATGATGCTGTCATAGACTGAGGACAGGGTCCAAGAGCCTCTTGATTGTAAGGGGCAGGGATGTTCAGCAAGACTGTGTAAACCAGGATCAACCAGTTACTCAAAGGTGGGCAATTCTCCTGCTCCCACAACAAGTGCAGATACCTAGATAAGAGAAATGAGTTCTATTCATAAAAAGCACTCAGTGTTGACAAACACGCTTGTTTGTTTTGTGCTGTGTGCTGCCCAACTGTGTTATCCAATGAGGTTTAACCATGGAGCGGGTGTAAGAGGAAGACACTTGCAACCAGGTACATTGGACGTTAGTTTGGACATTTCAGTGATCCTTCACACCTATTTTAGTTGAGATGGCTCGATTTATTTGAGTTCAGCATTGGTTGTCGCCAGGAGATTCCACCTCTGGAGTAAGAATTAACAAGAAGAGGAGAAAAACTAATGTTCATTGTTAGTCAGATCTATCAAAGGCTGCAAGGAGGCAACTCTTGGCCTGAACTGAGATTTAAGATCTAATATAAACAAAAAATGCTGGAAACACTGAGCAGTTCAGGTAGTGTCTCTGGAGAGAGAAACAGAGTTAACATTTCAGTTCAATGACTTTTCATCAGAACGATTCTGACCTGAAACATTTTTTTTCAGATTTCCAACATCCACAGTATTTTGCTGTTGTTTTAGATCTAGTAAATTGGTTTCCCAGCCAAAAGCTGACCTGAAAGGAAATGAAATAAAACATGAATGCAGTCTACTAGTCAGGACAGCATAGCTTGTTTTTGTTAATGGCCCTGAAATCCCGGCTTCTTCTTCCAACGGGCGTTCGAATAAAAATAAGACAAAAGATGTGCACTTAGCTTTTGGTCGAATGTTTGCCAGAGATCCCGGACTCGAGGCCTCTTCTTCTTGCGCAACGGAGCACGTTCACGTTGGGACATCCGTAGGAGTCATGTGGGCCTGGACACCCAATCACAGTAAAGTATTTTCTCATTCATAGTAATAGGAGTTTCATAAGTCCGAAACTCCTATTACTATGAATGAGAAGCACCACCAAACACCCAAACACTACATAAAACATAAAAGAAACACCTCACATAAATAGATTATAGAAATTAAAGTTGATAGAAATGCTTTTGAAAAAAAATATTTGCTGATTTTTTTAAAAAGTTTTAATTATGGTTTAAAATAAAATTACCTGAGTGGGCAGGGTTTTTAATATAAATATGTATTTTAAAATTTTATTTGAATATGTTTTTGATATGTTTTTAAACTCTTATGCTGGTAAAAGTAGGCAAATGGAATTTAATTCAGAGAAGTGTGAGGTGATGCACTTTGGGAGGGCTAATAAGGAAAGGGTATACACATTAAGCGGTAGGCTACTTAAAAGTGGAGATGAACAAAAGGACCTTGGAGTGCTTATCCACAGATCCCTGAAAGTAGCAGGCCAGGTGGATAAGGTGGTTAAGAAGCCATATGGAGTGCTTGCCTTTATTGGCCGAGGCATAGAATATAAGATTAGGGAGGTTATGCTTAAATTGTATAATACTTTGGTTAGGCCACAGCTGGAATACTGTGTGCAGTTCTGGTCGCCGTATTATAGGAAGGACGTGATTGCACTAGTGAGGGTGCAGAGGAGATTTACTAGGATGTTGCCTGGAATGGAGAATCTTAGTTATGAGGACAGGTTGGATAGGCTGGGTTTGTTCTCATTGGAACAGAGGAGGTTGAGAGGAGGCCTCATTGAGGTGTACAAAATATTAAGGGGCCTGGACATAGTGGATAGTAAGGGCCTATTTCCATTGGTGGAGAGGTCTATTATGAGGGGGCATAGCTTTAAGGTGGTTGGTGAAAGGTTTAGAGGGGATTTGAGGGAGGCTTCTTTACGCAGAGGGTTGTGGGGATCTGGAATTCGCTGCCTGAAAGAGTGGTGGATGCAGAAACCCTCACCACTTTTAAGAGATGGTTGGATGGGCACTTAAAGTGCAGTAACCTGCAGGGTTACGGACCTTGAGCTGGTAATTGGGATTAGACTGGATGACCTTTTGTTGGATGGCACAGATATAATGGTAAGTACTCCAGGGAATAGAATACAGCCAGCGTGATCTCCTGGACTAATTTTGATCGCCTGGATGGGTCAGAGAGGAATTTTCCCAGATTTTTTTCTCCCTAAATTGACCTGGGTTTTTATCTGGTTTTTGCCTCTTCCAGGAGATCACATGGCTCTGGTTGGGATGGAGAATATTTTAGTATTTGGGGTGACGCAGTTGTGTGAGGCGGACTGGTTTGGGCTGGGTGCTCTTTGGCTTTCCGTCATTGTTCATAAGTTTATATGTAGTCTTTAGGGTTGCTGACCAAGGGCTGTGCGGCTCTTTGTTGGTCGGCGTGGACACGATGGCCTCCTTCTGCACTGTAAATTTCTATGTTTCTATGCTTCTATGTTTCAATGCGCCTGCTTTTTACTAGGCGCAAGAGTTTGAAGGACATTCGCAGGGCAAGAGATGGCAAATAGCCCAATCTCTGCCGTGGGAAAGTCCTCGCTCCTGAGATGTGTGCGATCTGTCAAGCCAGAAACTTGACAGATCGGAAAAGCCGGTTTTCAGTGCATGCGTATTGCACGGCGAAAACCGACTTTTCCGATGCCTTCCCGGGTCCGTACACACTCCGGGCCAGTTATGAAGGGAAACATTGGAGAAGTTTAGAAGTTCTGTAACCTCTATTTTTGTTCAATCACCTCTATTCAACGTTCATCAGTCCCACCTATTGCATGATTGGGCATGTGCAAGCTTACATTACCTAGTTCATTTGTCAAGGTGCATTGCTACATTCCTTGGGTTATGTTATTATTTAGGTAGATATTGGGTATAGATTCAACTCTAGAAAGCAAGAGTTGTGGAATCCACTTATGGGAGTGACCGATGCCACTGAACCCAAGATGGTATCGATGAAATTCCAGGCATTTGTCATTGAGGTAACATGGTAAAGTATCCGCCTTTGTTACAATTGTCTTTAGTCGCACCTCCTTGTTATGCTACTAAATATGGGAAAAAGTTGTAGACTGTGCTTTTAAAATAACTATTGCCATGGTGTATATTGTTTGAAAAAAAGACTCAATCAAATGTTACCACATCATTCAAAATGGTCCCCTGTTTGCTCGAATCAAAACTAAAATAAAATTCATACACATCTGGCCATCTTACCCAATTCACTACTGAAGCCTCATTTAATGGCCCTGAAATTCCGGATGGAGGCTTCTTTCGGACGAACGCCTCTGACCGGAGAATTTTTACGAATTTATCTAGTGGTCCCGGAAGAGCGTGGGATTCCATTGGGGAGGCCTTCTCTTCCCACGCTGCGAAGCACGCTCCCGTCCTCCAGGTTCCCAAGCAGAAGGTGCAGTTACGTGTGACTGCTCAGCCAATCAGGTACAGTATTCCACAGCTTTCTCATTAATAGCAATGGGAACTCCGTACCTACGAGTTCTCATTGCTATTAATGAGAAAAAAAACCCACTAAACACCAAAATAAAAAACAAAAAACACACCCCACATAATTAACATTAATTGGAATTAAAGTTAATAAATGTCTGAGAAAAAAAAATTCTGATTTTTAAAAAAGTTTTTTTCATTATGGTTTAAAATAAAATTACTGTAGTGGGCAGGGTTTTTAACAATAAAATATGTTTTTTTAATTTCATTTTATTATGTTTTTGTTTTTGTATGTTTTAAAACTCTTGTGCCTGTAAAAGTAGGCTATGCAAGAGTTCTGAGGACATTTGCTGGGCAAGATATGGGTAAATACCGCAACCATGCCCATGCAAATGCCCTTGCTCCCGATATACGGATGATCTGTCAAGCTGGAGCTGGATCTTGACAGATCGGCAAAGCTGGTTTTCAGCGCATGCGCATTGTGCACTGGAAACCATTTTTTGCAATGTCTTCCCGGGTCCATACACACTCAGTACGGACCTGGGGAGGCCGCGATTTCTGGGCCAATGTCACCCTTTTGTCAATCTGTCCAGTGTCTTCAATTAAAATTTAAATCAACATGCAGTCAAGTCAAATGTGAACCAATAGAATGTGGATCAATTTAATTTCTTTCAAATATGCTGACATTCGGGAAAAGTTCCAACATTACTTGCTTTTCATATCAAAATTTGAGTTACCATAAATTAGTGTCTTAATAATAGCGAATCTCCATTCTAGATACTGAGCAGTTCACCTGCATGCAATCAGAATTGCACTTTTAATGTAGTGTAAAATGTAACCGCACTTAAACCATGACAGCATGAGGTCAAAGAAAAAAGGGTGTGAAAAATAACTTTCAGAAAAACAATTTTATCATTGAAACTTGGAGAATAATATAACAGTTGGCTTCAAAACAAGATAGATTGTGGTCAGCAAGGAATAGCTCCTACATAGAGGACCCAATTAGATTATCCCTACTTTGCCTTTTTGTCCTTATAGAATACCTGATTTGGTATTGTCACTTTTAAAGCGTTTGAGAGAAGGTAGTTATTCATAAATAAGAAAATAATGAAACCCAAAATAAGATATGACTATCCAGCAACACAAGCACAACTTGCCATACCATGGACTGTAACCAAACCCTTGTGGGAAGTATAGAAAGAAAGAGAAAGAGGACACCTTCAAACATCACGATAAGTCCAGGATAGAAAACTTACATTTTATAACCCTCACCAGTTGTGGTTTACAGATGATCTGAACATGATCCCAGCAACACAGTCCCATGGGAGTAGAATTTCTGCAGGGGTTCCCTGATCTCCCACCATAACTTTGGTAGAAGATCACAAGACCTTAGAGAAATGCTGTTTCTACCGAAATGATGATGGGTGATCAGAGAGCCTCCGCAGAAATTCCAGGCGATTATGTCCTGTAGATTATTTGATCATATATTTCTATATTTATTTTTTAGAGCTTTCAATCCCATTCTGGAATAAATATCCAGTACTTGTTTTGAAAGATGTACAACAAAATATATTTGTATAACACTCCTTTTGTAAAACAGTTTATGTGCATATGTAGATCATGAGAGGAAAGGAAAGGTTTTGGTGGCGGTGATTGGGCGGGTGGGGGGCGGGGGTTGGAGAAACATGGAATGCATGGTTGAAAAAATTGCTTTTTTAGGAGGTTTTTGAAGGAAAGAAGGAAGGTGACAGGCAAACCAGTATTGACAGATAATTCCAGAGAGTAGTGATATCGTGACTGAATGATGCAACTTCAGATGGTGAAGCAGAGGGAATAGGGAACTAGCAGCAATCTAGCGCTAGTGGAGCTGAAGATGCAATCAAGATAATCGACTGAAAATGGTTGCTTGAACAAGGTGCAGTGATGTAATGGAATAATTTGAAGACATGGATGTTGAAGTAAATTCACTGGGTACAGGGAGTCAGTGGAAGTAGGCAATGATCTCATTGCAATTAGTATCAGAGGTGAAGATAGATGGTATGGGATGTTCATGATGGTGAAGAAGAATGTGGGGCTGTTCTCTAGAATTACTCCAAGTAATTAGAGAATTTAGTCCCAATTAGGCTCAGACAGGGCACGGGAGATCATTGTTAATCTTAACTGTATTTTCAACTTGTGTTGGTAATTTTAGTGGTTTAAGCATCTGAATTTCCAGATCCTTTTGTTCTTTTTGACAATTTAGTTTGTTACCGGTCGGACTGGACTAAAATTCGAACACTGAGCGGCCCCGATCCGAGCGGCCCCGACCTCGGTGAGTCCGAGAGGTCAGAGAGTTCAGGAGGCCAGGAGTCCGAGGAGCAGGAGGGCCGGAGCTAGGCGAGGAGTTCACTTCTGATGAGGAGCTCACAGCCCTCATCTGGGCAGGTAAATGGTTGGCTGTTTGATAAGTATCTCTCTCTCTTTTTCTTTTTAATTAGATTTTAATTAGATAAGCCTAAATGGAGGGATGGCAGGGCAGCTCAGTCCTGTGGAGTGCACATCCTGCGGCATGTGGAAAGTCCTGGATGCTTCGCATGGCCTAGACAACCATGTGTGTAAAAGGTGTCTCCAGCTTCAACTGCTCGAGCTCCGCGTTTCGGAGCTTGAGTGGTGGCTGGAGTCAATACTGTGCATCCACGAGGCTGAGAGCTACGTGGATAGCACGTTTCAGGAGGTGGTCACCCCGCAGCTTAAAAGCATGCAGGTAGAAGGGAAATGAGTGACCACCAGACAAAGTAAGAATGCTAGGCAGGTTGTGCAGGAGTCCCCCCATAAGTCCATATTGATATTCTCTTCTGAGCACCGGTGAGGGCGATGGTGCCTCTAGGGAGTGCAGTCAGAGCCAAGTCCAAGGCACTACGGGTGGCTCAGCTGCACAAGGGGGAGGGATGAAGAATAAAAGAGTTGTAGTGGCAGGGGATTCAATAGTTAGGGGAATAGAGAGATGTTCCTGCGGCCATAGATGTGACTCCAGGATGGTATGGTGCCTCCCTGGTGCCAGGGTCAAGGATGGCAAGGATGTCACAGAGCGGACGCAGGGCATTCTGGGGGGAGAGGGTAAACAGCTAGAGGTTGTGGTCCATATTGGGACCAATGTCAGAGGTAGAAAGAGGGCTGAGGTCCTGTAGGCAGAATTTAGGGAGCTGGGAGAAAAATTAAAGGGTAGGGCCTCAAAGGTAACAATCTCCGGGTTACTACTGTTGCCACGTGCTAATGAGTATAAGAATAGAAGGATAGAGAGGATGGAGAGTTGGTGTTGGAGGGTGGGCTTTAAATTCCTGAGACTTTGGGACTGCCTTTGGGGAGATGGAACCTGTATAGACCAGATGGGTTGCACCTCAAGAGCACTGGGACCAATATCCGCGTGGGGAGTTTTGCTTGTGCTGTTGGGGAGATTTTAAACTAACTTGGCAGGGGGATGGGAACCTGAGAACAAATTCAATAGGGAAGGAAGTAAAGCAGGAGTTGGATTGCAAGAATTTAGAAAGTGAATCTGTAAGACAGAGGAAACAAGGATCAGTAAGTAGTAATCAAGGAGCTCTTCCAGTGCTAAATGTGATATATAATGCAAGGAGTATAGTGAATAAGGCGGATGAGCTAAGAGCACAGGTAGACAGTTGGGAGTATGACATTATAGCCATTACAGAGACATGGCTGAAAGAGGAGCAGGTTTGGCAGCTCAATATCCCTGATTACAGAATTTTTAGACAAGACAGAGAGGGGATAAAAAGGTGGGGGGATTGTGGAATTGATTAAAAAAACTATTACAGTGGTGAGGAGGGATGATATGTTAGAGGGATCATCAAATGAGGCCATATGGGTCGAGTTGAAAAATAAAAAGGTGCGATCACACTGCTGGGAGTGTATTATAGACCCCCATACAGTGGGAGGGAGATCAAAGAGCAAATGTGTAGGCAAATTTCTGTGGTCCAAAAACCATAGGGCAGTAATAGTAAGGGATTTTAACTATCGATTGAGACAAATATAGTGTGAAGGGTATAGAGGGCACGGAATTCTTAAAATATATTCAAGAGAACTTTTTTAGTCAGTATCTAACAAGCCCAACATGAGATGGGGCGGTTTTGGATTTAGTTTTGGGGAATGAAGCTGGGCAGGTTGAAGGGGTATTAGTGGGAGAGCATTTGGGTGCCAGTGACCATAATTCAGTCAGATTCAAGTTAGTTATGGATAAGGACAAGGATAGACCAGGAATAAAAGTCCCAAATTGGGAAAAAACTAACTTTGCTAAGTTGAGGAGTGATTTGGTGGAGGGGTCAATTATGAGGGGGCATAATTTTAAGGTGGTTGTTGGAAGGTTCAGAGGGGATATGAGGGGAGGCTTCTTCACGCAGAGGGTTGTGGGAGGCTGGAACTCACTGCCTGGAAGGGTGATAGATGTAGAAACCCTCACTACATTTAAAAGGTGCTTAGATGGGCAGGGTTACAGACCTAGAGCTGGTAAGTGGGATTAGACTGGATAACCTCTTGTTGGCTGGTGCAGATACGATGGTAAGTACTGCAGGGAATCGAATACAGCCAAGGTGATCTCCTGGACTAGTTTTGATCGCCTGGATGGACGGAGAGGAATTTTCCCAGATTTTTTTTTCCTCAATTGGCCTGGGTTTTTTATCTGTTTTTTTGCCTCTCCCAGGAGATCACATGGCTCGGGTTGGGGTGGAGTGTAGAATATTTCGATGCAAGGGGTATCGCAGCTGTGTGGGGTGGACTGGTTGGGCCAGATACTCTTTACCTTTCTGCCATTGTTCATTGTTCATAGGTTTATATGTAATCTTCAGGGCTGCTGACCGAGGGCCGTGTGGCTCTTTGTCGGCCGGCGTGGACACAATGGGCCGAAATGGCCTCCCTCTGCACTGTAGATTTTTATGTTTCTATATTTCTAAAGCGCAAAATATATTATAGCTTAATTTATAATAGTACGATCTACTTAAATACATGTACATATGTCGTAACACAATTTCCCATCTGTTTCAGATGGAATCGCAATGTGTGCTCTGCTCGTCCAGCTAGGGTGGGCGTAAAGTTAAAGTAATGAACTCATCGCTTAGAGATTCAATGAAAAGGAAACATTCCACCCAATTTCCTGGTCCCGGTACTGATAGAACATATCCTGGCAGCTGGGGATTTTAACCTAAAGTGATAAAATGTTGTCCTGAGCACTGCCAGTGAGCACAGCTCTGCACTGGGCATGCTATGGCTGAAAATTGACCTCATAGTCTTTATGCTTTTCCATTCATTAAGCAACCGCTTAAAAAGGCACATTCTTTCTTGCATGATTTTTTTCCCAGTGCTTCTTTATTGCTGACTTTTGGGCTTTTTTTTTTTTGGTACTTCAATACAACAGGAAGAGCTGAAAAAAAGCCATGAAAAGGAGTTCTTGCAATTTGAACCTTCACAAGCTCAGGAATTCACAAGAGATCCAGATGCTAGGTAATCAACCTGCACTATAGGGACAGTGGGACTGTCGTGGGTGATGGCAATGCCAGCCTCGCGGGACGCGAACAGGGCTGCACTCCGCTTGCGGGGCAAAAGTTAAAGGGGAGGTGCGCAGCGCCATTTAAAATTATTGGCCAACATACTGGCCCAGCCTTGGTGGGGTTTTCCACGGGGTCCGTGCCGCGATGGAGCAGCCTGGCACTCAGCTAAGGTGCCAGACTGCACCAGGTCACCCCGCTCCCCAGTCGCCTAGTGGAAGTCCCTCAAAGCCCTCCCCTTAAACGGAAGGGGAGAGCCCTATGATCGCGTCGGCGCTACATGGAGAGACCGCGTAGCGCATTGAGTTGCGCATGCTTAGTGCCCCCAAGCCGCCCCCGAGAGGAAGTGGAACACCTGACATTGTGCTCCACTTCCTCTCGGGGCCGGTAACCCCAATTTCGCTGCCAGGGTGGCACTTTTGCGCTGGGTTCTGGGTGAGCCAACTCGCGAAGGTTATCGCGCAATTTCGCTCCTCATGAACTCTTAATTGTTACCTTTGCTAATGAACCCTTCAACATGAAAGTGAATTTTCTATGGTAGTGTATAGTAATCTAATTGCACTTCACTGCATTCATCATTAAAGGGTATAAAAGTCTTCACCAAATGTGTTTATCCTCTGGTTGTCAAGAAACGACACAATGATGTACCTCACCTTGAAAAAGCATTGCATCACAATAAAATTTTGCATTGCTTAAATATTCTATTACTACTTTATCCTGTGCTATAGCAGTGATTGTCCTTTAACATTTACAGATCATGAATAAATTGATCATTTTGTACATTTACAATGCTGTCATATGACATTATCTCTTTTTTATGTTCTTTGCTTAATCCTTTGCGCTCACTGGATACTCCAGCTATTGCACATTAATTGCATTCTTAATCATTACAACTTCATCTGTATTCCTAAAACTAATTCATTAGTATCTTGATGCGGTTGCTATGGACTAATCTAGCAATGTGCCTAAGTGTCTGAAAAGTACTAATGATGTAAAGCTATAAATATTGTTGTGGGATTGCCATTACGGTTAATTGTATTTTCTTTTGCTTATTAGCATTTGTACTGACATTTTCATTGCTATAATAATTTCTATAAATCCAATGTATGGATATTCCCTGCTCATATAAAATTCTGAAATAACTGAGTTAACTGGATAGTACACTGACAGTAATCATTGACAACTGAAAATGTTACATTGGAAATTATGTTAATTTTAAGTATATTTACAGAAATGCGCTCCAACTCTTCAAAAAATGTCTAATTAAACATCGAAATAACAAAATGACATGAATTTACCAGACATCACCTAAGTGAGTATACATTAGATCCGTTAAGCTTGGTGTCAAATAAAAATTAAGGGCGAGAAATTCCCTACCTTAGTGCCACCTGTGAGGTAAAGAACGCAATGGCTTCTACTATTATCCCAGCTGGTGGCGGGTCCCACAGTGTCCTCCATTTTCAAAGTCCCAGTGGGGCTGCCGCTATGAAGTAGTGCCCAGCAAAGAAAAAATGGTGGAGTGGTGACATCAATCATCATGCAATGCCGACTTAACATCACCACGGCTAACTTCGACCCTAGCGCTGAGTTCAGCGGTGGGTCCTAAACAGCAGTCTTGACAGAGGTGCAGCAATAAATGTTAAAAGTTTATTAAGTGTGTAGGGACTGCTGCTGGATGCTTGTAATGCCTCAGATGGTAAAGGAAGGCCTCTGAGAAGACAGAAAATGCTGCAAATACTCAGTAGGTCAGGCAACAAATGTGGAAAGAGAAACAGAGTTCATGTCTCAGGTCGAGATGCTGCCTACCAGCTGAGTATTTCCAGCATATTATGCTATCATTTCAGATAGGGAAGAGGGCAGCGGGAAAAGGAAGAAACAGAAGAGGCAGAAGCCAAGGAGGAGGAAATAGAAGGGAGGATACCACCCAGACAGCCCTTTCTGGCTGGGATATCCGGGATGGAATTATCCGCCTGCAGTTAAAGAGAGATATACTTGCATTGGAGGCTGTTCAGGGAAGGTTGACTAGATTTATTCCTGAGATGAAGGGGTTGTGTCATGAAGAAAGGTTGAGCAGGTTGGGCCTATGCTCATTGGAGTTTAGAAGAATGAGAGGTGATCTTATTGAAACATAAGGCCCCAAAATTAGTGGCGTTACCGCCCACTGCCGCCGTCTGCCGCCGAGTTGTTCACCGCTCTCCCCTCGGTAACAGATTCCTCTTGGTCTGACGCCAGCAGGAGTTGGAGTACCGCTGGGAATCGCCCACTGTCAGTCACGTAAATGACCTCCCGCCTGCTGAGCTGCCATATTGGTGCGGGCGGGAGTTGGCGGGAGTCGGCGGCAGCAGGGGAATGGGCCGCCGCATTGAGTCAGGTCTAACCCCGAATGTAAGTGCGAAGACCTGCAAAAAAAGGTTCGTGAACATCTTTTTAATTTTTTTCTTTCAGCGTTTTACCTGTAGGGGGTCCCCTAAAGGTGTTTCGGTGGGGTTTTTTTGTGAAGGTTTTTATTTTTCAGTGCTCCCCCCTCCCTGGGCCCGACTCAATCCTTGGCGACATTTTAGCGAGGATCGCATTTGCCGCTGAGATTGAAAGCTGCCGCCCGCTGCTGCCCAGATTGACGGCATAAGCTGTCATTTTGCCGCCGGGTGGCACTGCCATCTCTTTTTGAGGGATCTTCCTGGCAAAGTACCGCCCAGTCTGTCGCCGGCCATCGGCGGTCCTTTGGGCGGCACTTGGGCGGGCCTTGGCTTTGACCAAGTTCGGGCCCATAAGGTACTGAGGGGGCTCAACAAGGTAGATGCAGAGAGGATGTTTCCACTTGTGAGGGAATCTAGAGCTATGGGGCACAGTTTAAGAATAAGGGGGTCACCCATTTAGAACTGAGATGAGGAAGAATTTCTTCTCTCAAAGGGTTGTAAATCTATGGAATTCTCTGTCCCGGAGAGCTGTGGTGGCTGGGTCATTGAATATATTTAAGGTGGAGATGGACAGATTTGTGAACAATGAGGGAGTGAAGGGTTATGGGGAGCTGGCAGGGAAATGGAGCTGAGCCCAAGATCAGATCAACCATGATCTTATTAAATGGCAGAGCAGGTTCAAGGGGCCAAAGGGCCTACTCCTACTCCCATTTCTTACGTTCTTCTGTCTCAGTGACCACAACCCCAATTCTTCTTTCAACATTTGTTCCACACCTTACTGACTGAGCACTATGCTGAAATAAAAGCCACCACAAAGCAAATTTTCCAATCCACCTTTATACATCTATCCATCCGAAATGACATCAAGAAATCAACTCAGCACTCTTAATCATTGTCTCAGTGACTGTCTTGTGTGTGCCTTTGCCTAGCCTACTGATGATAAGTAGTGCTACCCCAGTGGCTGTAGCTGGTGGAAGGCTGCTGACTTTCCATGGGGGACATTGCAAATGCCCTTGCTGGTCGACCTTGAAGAGCTGCTGGCTGGGAGTGTCAAATCGAGTGATGGTGTTTCTTCTTCTTCTTTTTCAATCTCCTCTCTCAGTTCTTGGCCAACCCTAGCTGACAGGCTGTATTTCTTGGGTGTGTGAAGTGTAGAAGGCACAAGGGTGGAGTTGTGATGAAGGGAGGGCGGGAAAGCATGAGGTGCATGCCAGAAGGAGGATAACTTATGAGGATACCAGCATGATGTATCATTGGTAGCAGCGACCACCGCACAGTCCTTGTGGAGATGAAGTCCCATCTTCACACGGAGGACATCATCCATTGTGTTGTGTGGCACTACCACTGTGCTAAATGGGATAGATACAGAACAGATCTAGCAACTCAAAACTGGGCATCCATGAGGTGCTGTGGGCCATCAACAGCAGCAGAATTGTATTCCACCACAATTTGGAACCTCATGGCCCGGCATTTCTCTCACTGTATCATTACCATCAAGCCTGGGGACCAACCCTGGTTCAATGAAGAGTATAGAAGTGCATGCCAGGAGCAGCACCAGGCATACCTGAAAATGAGGTGCCAACCTGGGGAAGCTGTAACACAGGACTACATGCATGCGAAAAAGTGGAAGCAGCATGCTATAAACAGGGATAAGCGATCCTACAATCAACATATCAGATTAAAGCTCTGTAGTCCTGCCACATCCAGTCGTGAATGGTGGTGGAGCCTTAAACAATTAACAGGAAGAGGAGGCTCCATGAATATTTCCATCCTCAATGATGGCAGATCCCAGTACGTGAGTGCAAAAGAAAAGGCGGAAGTGTTACAACCATCTTCAGGCAGAAGTGCCAAGTGGATGATCCATATCGGCCTCCTCCTGAGGCCGCACCATCACAGAAGCCAGTCTTCAGCCAGTTCGATTCACTCCACAGTTTTCCACATTGTCAGATAGATGGTAGTGTTGTAGCTGTACTGGAACAGCTTGGCTAAAGGGGCAGCTAGTTCTGGAGCGCAAGTCTTTAACACAACAGCCGGGATGTTGTCGGGGCCCATAGCCTTTGCTGTATCCAGTGCACTCAGCCATTTCTTGATATCACTGGGTGTGTGAAATGTAGAAGGCACAAGGGTGGAGTTGTGGTGAAGGGAGGGCTGGAAAGCATGAGGTGCATGCCAGAAGGAGGAAAACATACGAGGATACCAGCAATACTCACCAATAACCTGCTCACCGATGCCCAGTTTGGGTTCCGCCAGGCCCACTCGGCTCCAGACCTCATTGCAGCCTTGGTCCAAACAGGGACAAAAGAGCTGAATTCCAGAGATGAGGTGAGAGTGACTGCCCTTGACATCAAAGGCAGCATTTGACCGAGTGTGGCATCAAGGTGCACTAGTAAAACTGAAGTCAATGGGGATCGGGGGGAAATCTCTCCACTGGCTAGAGTCATACCTGGCACAAAAGAAGATGGTTGTGGTGGTGGGAGGTGAATCATCACAGCCCCAGGACATCGCTGCAGGAGTTATTCAGGGCAGCATCCTAGGTAGGCCCAAACATCTTCAGCTGCTTCATCAATTACCTTCCTTCCATGATAAGGTCAGAAATGGGGATGTTTGCTCATGACTGCATAGTGTTTAGTTCCATTCACAACTTCTCAGATAATGGAGCAGTCCATGCCCGCATGCAGCAAGACCTGGACAACATTCAGGCTTGGGCTGATAAGTGGCCAGTAAAATCCGCACCACACAAGTGCCAGGTAATGATAATCTCCAACAAGTGAGAGTCTAACCACCGCCCCTTCACATTCAATGGCATTACCATCGCCAAAACACCTACCATCAACATCCTGGGGGGTCACCATTGACCAGAATCTTAACTGGACAAGCCACATAAATACTGTGGCTACAAGAGCCGGTCAGAGGTTGGGTATTCTGCGGCGAGTGCCTCACCTCCTGACTTCCCAAAGCCTTTCCATCATCTACAAGACACAAGTCAGGGGTGTGATGGAATACTCTCCACTTGCCTGAATGAGTGCAGCTCCAACAACACTCAAGCAGCTCGACACTATCCAGGACAAGGCAGCCTGCTTGATTGACACCCGATCTACCATCTTTAACATCCACTCCCTCCACCACCGACGTACCGTGTCTGCAGTGTGTACCATCTACAAGATACACTGCAGCAACTCACCAAGACTTCTTCAGCAGCATCTCCAAAACATGCGACCTCTACCACCTAGAAGAAGAAGCAGCAAGCACATGGGAACACCACCACTTCCACGTTCCCCTCCAAGTCACACACCATCCTGATTTGGAAGTATTTTGCCGTTCCTTCCTCATCCCTGGGTCAAAATCCTGGAACTCCCTCCCCAACAGCGCTGTGGGAGTACCTTCACCACCCAGACTGCAGCAGGTCAAGAAGGTGGCTCCCCACCATCTTCTCAAGGGCAATTAGGGATGGGCAATAAATGCTGGCCTTTCCAACAACGCCCACATCCCTCGAACGAATAATGAAAAAATGTTGATTTTTGGAAGAGAATTCAGCTTTAAGTGCTGAAGACTCCCATTTGGTACTTCTTTTTAATGGTAATTCTTTATTGAAAGGTATTAAGGGCTGAGAAATGCATTTTCTCCACATCATTTTAATTTGTATTAGTATTGAATGCATTGCCCCTTTAATTCATAGCTCTTTTAATTGTCAATAATTCCTTACGAACTCCACGGCCTTGCTCCCAGAGGCTGTAAGAAATTGGACGGGAACTTCGGGTTGGCTCCCTCAACTAATGTCTGTGGACATGCATGACATTCCTCAGAGGACCTCATTCCTTCTGAGGGTGCACCGTCACAGGATGTACAGTCATGCACCACCACAATACTCACACTTCAGTGGGTCCAGTTAGAGAGTTAGTGATTCACAATTCTTAAGTGAGAATGAGCAGACACTGGTGACAGGGACAGCTGTGGACAGTCACGCCTGGGGTGGCACCCCTCGAAAAACTCTGCTCAGCTGTACGCAGATGCTGAACCTCGGGGGGGGGGGGGGCATTGTTGAGAAGGAGAATGATAGAGGTGCATCAGTAACTTCATCATCATCATCATAATAGGCAGTCCCTTGAAATCGAGGAAGACTTGCTTTCCCTCTAAAAGTGAATTCTCAAGTGGTTGTACAGTCCAATGCGAGAATTACAGTCTCTGTAACAGGTGGGGCAGACAGTGGTTGAAGGAAAGGGTAAATGGGGAGTCTGGTTTGCCGCATACTCCTTCCGCTGCCTGCGCTTGATTTCTGCATGCTCTCGGCGACGAGACTCGAGGCGCTCAGCGCCTTCCCCGATGCTCTTTGTCCACTTTGGGCAGTCTTGGGCCAGGGATTCCCAGCTGCCGGTGGGGATGTTGCACTTTATAAAGGAGAAGTACCACCAGCGCTGCCTCTGCAAGATCCTGCAAATCAACAACTTAGCAAGATAATGACTGATGTATCACGCACACTCTGCTTACTGGAGGAGAGGCTGGGGAAATTCAATTCCAATAGTAGTGGATAGTAATGGTGGCACAGGTAATTGCGAGACTTTGCTATGAAGAGAGTGGTGGTTTCCATGGAGCTTCAAGCACAGCTCTCAAATAAGTCTATACAGGGCATGACCACGGCCATGCAGGAGATGTCTGCCGCCTTAAACAGGATGACAGACATCTTGGGGGAGAAATTGGCCTGATTTGCGCCTCACATTAGTGCCTCCGGGGGTCGGTAATGGGGCGTTAATGCGTTATTGTAGCGAAATCACCGATGCCCGCAAACTTTCCTGGCAGGTTTTCGCTGCCATTGAAACTTATTACCTCGATCTCTTGCGCCCCGGAGACCGTGACACCATCTGATGCGCAGTGTCCCGTTCTTGCCTCGGATGTAAAATTTACTTCCGCGCCAGGCGTCAACAATGGCAGCTGCGGGAGGCATTGTCACCTCGACTGGCCGCTTGGGGAATGCTAATTAAAGGCAGTGGTGGTCAGGTAGGGAAAAATGTAATTATGTCCTCAGTGTGTTGCATTTTGTTTTTTTTGGACCCTGCGATTGCTCAGCCCTGCACTCTCTTAGAGTGCTTGGGACTGCTACACGCGTATTGCAGGTGCCGCCAACGAACAGAATCAGCCTTATGATTCAATCAATACAGCATTGGTCATTCCCTTTAAAGGAGGGAAGGAGCCTATACAGATGGCAGCGCTGCACGGAACATTGTTCAGCGCTCTGTCGATACCGCCCCTCTCACTCACTTTAGTGCTCTAAGGGAAGTGGTAGAGCTTGATGTAGCACTCCACTTCCCTCTTGGAGCGCTAAACCGTAAGTCCCCAACAGAATCGAATCTTTAGCGCCCAGCGATACTTTTGCGCTCATGCAAAAGTTATCGCCCCAAATGGGGTGTGATGCAATTTCTAGCCCCTTACTCATGGCCTTACACTGCCTCAATGGTCTTCAGCAAGCTACTCTCCAGCAGAGTGTAAGGAGTGGCATGATGGCAAAATGGGACATGAAATGAAACTCACTGAAAGCGTCCTACTTCTCATCCGATTCCCCCCTCCCCCCACCCCTTCAGCCAGTACCAAGCATGTTGTCTCATCTCCTGATAGTTGAGTCTGCCTCCACACAAGTACAAGTGGAGCAGTCTTTGGTGGGACCCTCAGGAGTTCCAACACCCAGAGGGCCAGAAGCATCTCAACAGTCGGAGCAGGGACCTAAGCGGTCTGCCTCTAACACTGCTAAAGCCACATGGATACACCATGTAGAAGTGGTAGGAAGCATAAGTTAGAGCAATTGTAATTCACCAAGAGTATGCACATGGATGATTGACACAATGTTACATTGATAAGTTTCCTTTTTTCAATACAATGTATTGATTAGCACCAATTCCACATCTTGCCCATTATTGCTTCCTGAATGCCAACTCGCCCTTTCACTTGCTTCGTGTTAAATATCAACACATGACAGGATCCATTGGATGGATGTGCAATGGGTGGATGTGTGTTTGAAGCAATGTTTTGCACAAAATGGGAGGGTGGGTTGTGGTTGTAGTTGGAGTGGGCCAGAGGATTTTATTTATTATGGTTCTTCTGAGACTCACCATTAGTTGAATCTTAAAGCTATTGGTGTATCCCTGGCATCCCAGTCAGCAATGTTCACTGCTGGTCTGGCAATGCGAGCCCCATGTTCATAGGGCTCATCCTTGGTTGACTTGCACCTCTAATCCTCTCCGCTGAACAATGATGTGCAGGATGCAGCAGACCACTAGGATGCTGAAGACCCTCGCTGGCAAGTACTGAAGGGTATCTCCAGGCCAATCTAGGCACCTGAAGCGCAACTTCAAATATGCCGATGATTTGCTCAATGACACACCTGGTTGTCATATGGCTCTTGGTGCAGTGCTCTTGCGCCTCACTTGTGGGGTCCCTCATGAGCCAAGTTTGAAGTGGGCATCCCGTGTCTCTCACCATCCAATGATTAATTCTGTTTCCTGGTACGAATTGAACCCTATTGGATTTATTAGTTTTGGTCTCCACCCACAGGTGGAAACATCTTCTCCATGTCCGCCTTATCAAATCCTTTCATAATTTTAAAGACCTCTCTCAGGTCATCTCTCACCCTTCTCTTTTCTAGAAAAAAGAGCCCCAGCCTATTCAATCTTTCCTGATAGGTATAACCTCTCAGTTCCGGTATTATCCTTATAAATCTATTTTGCATCTTCTTCAGTGCCTCTATATCTGTTTATAATATGGAGACCATAACTGTTCACAGTACTCCAAGGGGTGTGGAAATTCAGTACTGCCCATTTTGAGGTGCTAATGGTGGCAGGGCAGTAAATTTTGCGGTGGTAAGTGGTTTGCGTCTGGACTCTGAGTGTGGAATGGAACGCTAAGGGAGGCGTTCCACATCTCTTTTAGGGCGCTAGGTTAGCTGAGCAACTGAAAATCCCGAGCTAAGGAACTGGCCTTGGGGTGCCCCAAGAGAGGCTTCCCTGGGGAAAACAATCTGCAAAAAATATTCCCAATACCTTACTGATGCCACATAAACTTAAATCGCAAAAATAAAAAAAAATAAAAATAAAAAACAATCACACTTACCTCAGGTAGACATTCCTTCCCTCACTGTCGCTGGTACATCTCGGACCACCCGTTTTCCCAGGCGGTCCCACTAGAGTGCGCTACGAAGTGCTATGGGTAGCCCAGAAAACAAATTTCAAAATGGTGTCGCAACCAGGGGCGTTGCACATGGGCTCACCTGTCCTGGGCGGTACTGCTTCGCTTCCCCGCAAACCCGGCACTGAATGTCCCGGCGGAGCACTGGAAGCTAGCTGCCTGCCTGGAAATGATTTCCGCCACCATTACCGCCATTCCGGGCTGCGAACAAAGGTGGTAACAGACTGAATTTCCACCCCTAAGTTGTGGTCTAACCAAAGTTCAAACAAGTCTACATAGGATTTACATCGGGTTCAAGTCCCATTCCAGGAACTTGAGCACATGAATTTAGGCTGACAGTCCAATGCAGTGCTGAGGGAGTGCTGCACAATCAGAAGTGCTGTCTTTCGGATGAGACGTTAAGCCAATGCCCCATCTGCTCTATCAGGTGGACTTAAAACATCCCCTGGCACTATTTCGAAGAAGAGCAGGGGAGTTATCCCCGGTGTCCTGGCCAATATTTATCCCTCAATCAACATAACAAAAACAGATTATCTGGTCGTTGTGATGTTGCTGTTTGTGAGAGCTTGCTGTGCGCAAATTGGCTGCCACGTTTCCCACATTACAACAGTGACTACACTCCAAAAGTACTTCATTGGCGGTAAACGCTTTGAGGCGTCCGGTGGTCATAAAAGGCGGCATATAAATGCAAGTCTTTCTTTCTTAACATGGGATAGACAGCACAGAAACAGGCCATGCCGGTGTTTATGCTCCTCTCGAGCCTCCTCCCGTCTGTCCTCATCTAACTCTGTGAGTAAAACCTTCTATTCCCTTCTCCTTCATATGCTTATCTAGCCTCCCTTTAAATGCATCTATACTATTCGCCTCAACTACTCCCTGTGGTAGCGAGTTCCACATTCTCACCACTCTCTGGGTAAAGAAGTTTCTTCTGAATTCCCTAATTGATTTCTTGGCGACTATCTTATATTGATGTTTCATATAACTTCTCTGCTTTTCAATTCTATCCCTCTAGAAATGAACCCCAGTGCTTTGTTTGCTTTTTGTATGGCCTTGTTAAACTTTTATTTAGGCTGTTATGTATGGGTTAACATTAAGTTAGCCCTGATAATCAATGGAATAGACTTGATGAAGCAAATTATCTTTTCTGGCTCTACACTACATTCTATTCTTTCATAGGAAAAATAAAATTAATCATCGTACATAGCATTGCTAAAACTGCTCTACCATATTCTCTACTGTTTGTTGGATTGTGGTTTTGTGGCATTACACATAATGGACAAGCACTTATGCATAGATAACCTTTTTAGGTATTGCCTTCCTCTGGTAGGGCTATTTACCTATTTGGAGGAAAAGAGAGATATGGCCCAATGCATTGTGCCATGGAATATTAGGTTTGCGTGGTTCCTTGGTTAGCAAGTTTCTAATTTCAGACATGTTCTTCGGGCAGGTGGTGAATAAAAGGCAAGGCATTTTCTTTCGGGGTAAAATTAAAGTCAACAGGAATCACTAGACATTGGTCTCACCACCTAACTTGAACATGTGACACATAGTGGAAAGAATATATGGTCTCAGAGTTTCGCATTGTTGCTTTATGACATTACAATGTCACAAAACTTGTGTAAAATGTTGAATATAATGACATGCCCAATTATACTGCAAATTTTGTCAGTGTATGTTGTAAATTCAATTCTCTGCACTGATACAGTGTGTTTCTCTTTTACTTGAGTTTGGCCACTGGTAATTTCACAGTGATATAAAAGTTACTGCATGGAAAATAATAGCATTATTACAGATATATTTCAAATAATTGGATGTATATAATGGTTGTGCACATACTAATTGCATGTCATAATGAGCCTCGCTTGCGGTCACAAAAAGCCTTGATGTTCTGCGTGATTAGCCTAGCTCAGATGGGTTGAAGCTGCACAATAGTTTTCTAATTACAACGTGATTAGCAGCATGAAATATTTAACTGGCAACCAGGTCCCATTTATTTTCAAGCGATAACTACAAACTAATTTTGAGTAATTGCAGGCTATATAAGAGGAGCTTATGCCTTTCATTGTCACTAAGTGTCATTTCGAGTGTTGAGATGGAAAGCTTTTTCAGTTCTGTCATGTTACAGCTCCCCAGCTCACAGACTCTGAATCTTCGGACAGTTTCATTCAACAGCCAGAAGTGCTTAAAGCATAAATGAGCATTCAGGTCTTGATCTTTGACTTCAAATAGTCAAAGTCCAATGTTGTTTACATGTTTTATGGTCTGGAAGTTGCTCTTTGGAGACAAACAAGAAAAGTTGTGAAGTTTGGTTTTGGGGCAGCTGAATATCATTGAATCCCAAAGGGAAAACATTATGTTGCCTGCAAATGCGAATCTCTGGTTGAAAGCCAAGGATAAGTCTACAGCTCAGACTGTCTCATCCTCTCAGCTGCAAGGCAGATATAAATAGCAAAAAAAAACAAGACTGTGTGAATATTAATTATTTTACCAGCCTATTTAAGTCCACTGTTGGATTTTTTTAATGGAGGAAAGGTTAATATAGAATTTGTAACAAGAGTTAATTACTTCCTCCAAGTATTTCAACTCAAACGCTGTCATTATATAAAGCTGGCTCACATAAAGGGGACAAAAATCACAGCTAGAGTTTATTAAAAGCAAAGTCTTGTACTGACAAAGACAACCCTTAGCTCAAATCACCATGTTGACATGAAATACTGTATATCACAGAATTGAGCTCACGTATCACATGCAGAATATATAATAATTCTAGAGTTCATGTACATAACAAAATTAAACTTCCAGAATCACCTGACACAGCTCTAGTTATGACCAACAGTTGGATAATCTATAACCGAGGCCGTGTCCGCTCTCTCAGGTGGATGTAAAAGATCCCATGGCACTGTTTTGAAGAAGAGCAGGGGAGTTATCACCGGTGTCCTGGACAATATGTATCCCTCAATCAACATAACAAAAACAGATTATCTGGTCACTAACACATTGCCGCTTGTGGGAGTTTGCTTGTGCACAAATTGGCTGCCGCATTTCCCACATTACTGCAGTGACGACACTCCAAAATAAAAGTACTTCATTGGCTGTAAAGTGCTTTGAGACTTCCGATGGTCATGAAAGACGCTATATAAATCCATGACTGACTGACTTACTGACTGACTGACTGATTGACTGCTTTCTTTCCTTCTTTCCTTCTATAACCGAGAATTATTTAACTTCTAGGCCTATATTCATAAGAACATAACATAAGAAATAGAAACAGGAATACGCCATATGGACCCTTGAGCCTGCTCCGCCATTCAATAAGATCATGGCTGATCTGATCATGGACTCAGCTCCATTTCCCTGCCCGCTCCCCATAACCCCTTATCCCCTTATCCTTTAAGAAACTGTCTATTTCTGTTAAATTTATTCAATGTCCCAGCTTCCACAGCTCTCTGAGGCAACGAATTCCACAGATTTACAACCGTCTGAGAGAAGAAATTTCTCCGCATCTCAGTTTTAAATGGGCGGCCCCTTATTCTAAGATCATGCCCTCTAGTTCTAGTCTCCCCCATCAGTGGAAACATCTTCTCTGCATCCACCTTGTCAAACCTCCTCATAATCTTATACGTTTCGATAAGATCACCTCTCGTTCTTCTGAATTCCAATGAGTAGAGGCCCAACCTACTCAACCTTTCCTCATAAGTCAACTCCCTCATCCCCGAAATCAACCTAGTTATCCTTCTCTGAACTGCCTCCAAAGCAAGTATATCCTCCTTTCGTAAATATGGAAACCAAAACTGCACGCAGTATTCCAGTGTGGCCTCACAATACCTTACACAGCTGTAGCAAGACTTCCCTGCTTTTATACTCCATCCCCTTTGCAAGAAAGGCCAATATACCATTGGCCTTCCTGATCACTTTCTGTACCTGCATACTAACCTTTTGTGTTTCATGCACAAGTACCCCCAGGTCCCTCTGTACTGTGGCACTTTGCAATCTTTCTCCATTTAAATAATAACTTGCTCTTTGATTTTTTTCTGCAAAAGTGCATGACCTCACACTTTCCAACATTATACTCCATCTGCCAAATTTTTGCCCACTCACTTAGCCTGTCTATGTCCTTTTGCAGATTTTTTGTGTCCTCCTCACACATTGCTTTTCTTCCCATTTTTGTATCATCAGCAAACTTGGCTACGTTACACTCAGTCCCTTCTTCCAAGTCGTTAATATAGATTGTAAATAGTTGGGGTCCCAGAACTGATCCCTGCGGCACCCCACTAGTTACTGTTTGCCAACCAGAGAATGAACCATATATTCTGACTCTCTGTTCTCTGTTAGTTAGCCAATCCTCTATTCATGCTAATATATTACCCCTAACCCCGTGAGCTTTTATCTTGTGCAGTAACCTTTTATGTGGCAACTTGTCAAATGCCTTCTGGAAATCCAAATACACCACATCCACTGGTTCCCCTTTATCCACCCTGTTCGTTACGTCCTCAAAGAACTCCAACAAATTTTTCAAACATGACTTCCCTTTCATAAATCCATGCTGACTCTGCCTGACCAAAGTTTGCTTTTCCAAATGTCCTGCTACTGCTTCTATAATAATGGACTCCAACATTTTCCCAACCACAGATGTTAGGCTAACTGGTCTATAGCTTCCTGCTTTTTGTCTGCCTCCTTTTTTAAAAAAGGGGCATTACATTTGCACTTTTCCAATCTGCTGGGACTTCCACAGAATCCAGGGAATTTTGGTAAATTACAACCAATGCATCCACAATCCCTGCTGCTACTTCTCTTAAGACCCTAGGATGCAAGCCATCAGGTCCAGGGGATTTATCTGTCTTTAGCCCCATTATCATACTGAGTACCAACTCCTTACATTAAGTTCTTCCCCCCTTATAGCCCCTTGACTATCCACTGTCAGAATATTGTTAGTGTCCTCTACCATAAAGACTGATACAAAATATTTATTCAGAGTTTCTGCCATCTCCATGTTCCCCATTACTAATTCCCCGGTCTCGTCCTCAAAGGGACCAACATTTACTTTAGCCACTCTTTTCCTTTTTATATACCTACAGAAACTCTTGCTATCTGTTTTTATATTTTATGCTAGTTTATTTTCTTAGTCTATCTTCCCTTTCTTAATCATTTTTTTAGTCGGTCTTTGCCCTAGAGTTTAGAAGAATGAGAGGTGATCTCATTAAAACATATTTTAACATTTTAGCATGGCGGTGGGGAAGCAGGTTGCAGGGAAGTTAAAGTTTAAAAAATCTAAAACCTGCCTCCAACCCGCCTACTTTCAACTTTTACTCAGACGGGATGGGACGGGGATCGGGGGATCGGGGGATCGGGGGATCGGGGGGCGGGTGGAGGGTTGGCATTTTATAATGGGGCCCTGAAGCCTCTGCTTTAAACTGTTGTACAGGTTTTACTGCAGGCGGCTAGAGATGCTGGGGCTCGGGATTCCCGACAGCTGCAGCAAGGCGAGCATAGCCTCGGGGAGCAATCCTTGTGGGCCGGGTGGAGCAGGAATGCTTCCTCCCACACCCCCCTCAACCTCACCCACCAGCAGCCCGTCACCCCAGGATCGGGAATCGGAACCTCCACCCCGGGATCAGAACTTCCCTGGGCCATGGATCGGACCTCTTTCCCCCTCCCCCAGGCTCCCAGCCCCCCTCTCCCCGTGACCAAGCTCACCCACCAGCAGCCAGCCACCCCGGGATCTGAACTTCCCTGGGGCCAAGGATCGGACCTCTCCCCACCACCATCTTGCCCCATGACCAAGCTCACCCACCAGCAGCCTGCTACCCTGAGATTGAGGATCGGAACAGCAGTGTCTCTGCACTGTATTATAAAGTCACACGAGGCATATACTGCAGACAAGGTCACTCATGACCTGCACCTTTATTCCCAGGACCAAGGAGTGCTGAGCCAGCGTGGAACCTCCCTTTAAGTACCAGGCTGAGCAGGTGAGAAGTGTCTCCCACAAGTTCACCCATTGTGGTCAAGGTGTGTATTTCACAGTTGTATACAGTGTACAGTGTTGTTACATATTGGTTACAGTTATGTGAAGGTTACAAACATGACAGGAACCTCCACCCCGAGATCGGAACTTCCCTGGGGCCAGGGATCGGACCTCACCCGCCCACCCACACCACCCTCAGAATCGGATCCTTCCCCAGGGATCGATCTCATCCTCCCCGAGGTCAGGGATCGGAACCTTCACCTCAGGATCGGACCTTCCCAGGGCCAGGGATTGAATACCTCTCCCCCCATCCGTGATTGGACCCACCTCCCGGGATTGGACCCCCCCCCTCCACTTTTTCACCAGGCTTGGAACCCCACCCCAGACACCACACCAATCTGCTCCTGCAGTGTAAAGGTTGGCATCCTGGTCAATCAGGCTCGATTCTGGGCAGGGAACCTGCTGGTGACGTTACACGCATGCTGTGGTGTTAAAAATCTACAGAGTGCAGTGAAATCCGGAACTCCGGGTTTCCCACAGTCTACCGGCCCCATCCCTCAGCCCCCGCTCCAGGCGGATGAGAAATGATGATAAAATTCAACCCATAAAATTCTTAATGGGCTTAATGGACAGAGTAGATGTAGGGAGGACGTTTCCCCTGACTGGGGAGTCTAGAACTTGGGGTCAAAGTCTCAGAATAAAGGGTTTGCCATTTAGGATTGAGATGAGGAGAAATATCTTCACTCAGAGGGTGATGAATCTTTAGATTTCTCTATCCAGAAAGCTGTAGATGCTCAGACATTGAGTATAGGCAAGACAGAGGGCCAGAACTTGGTCAAAGCTCAGGCCTGCCCAAGTGCGGCCCAAAAGACTGCTGAGAGACCTGGCGGTACTTTGGCAGGAAGATTCCTCAACAAGATCTGCAAAGACCACCCGGCGGCAAAAACCGACTCACGCCCTGAATCTGCAGAGGTGGGGTAGGGAGGCAGCGGGTGGGGGCTCCCAATCTTGGCAGCAAATGAAATCCTCGCCAAAGTGCCGCCGAAGTTTGAGTCGGGGCCAGGGAGGGGGGAGCACATAGAAATAAAAATTTGCATGGGAAAAAAACCCACTGCAAAACATTCAGGGAACCCCATCCAGATGAAGCCCTGCAAAAAAAAAGCAGTTTACGAACCTTTTTTTTCAGGTCTTCATACTTAGCGTTGGGGTTAGACTTGCTTCCACACAGCAGTCCTTCCCCCTGCTTGCCGCCGACTCCCGCCCGGAGGAATCTGCCAGCTCGACGGGTGGGAGGACACTTACGCGCCTTGCGCGCTAGCGGATGTCAGCGGACGGTTCCCAGTGGTCCTCCCCTCCTGCCGGCGGGAGGCCTAGTGGAAACAGGCACCGAGTGGAGACCGCCCAAAAAACTCAGCAGCAGCCAATGGCAGCGGGTGGAAAGGCCACCACGTTCGGGCCCAGAGATCAATAGATTTTTGGAAATCAAGGGGTATAGGGATAGTACGGGAAAGTGGAGTTGAGTTAGATTAACCATGATATTATTGAATGGTGGAGCAGGCTCCAAGATCCGAATGGCCTACTCCTGCTCTTAATTCTTATGTTCTTATGTTCTGTAGCCAAAATACTATACAAAATCTAATTATTTATTAACTGCACTTTAAATGATTTGACAGTAAAGATTTACAGCATCTTTAATTACAGATTAAGTAATGTGTAGACATTATTTTGTGTTATGTTTCTTATGACAATTGAGCAGTCTACTGGTTAATTGGATTGATAAATATGTGTTTCAAGATAAAGACTGATTTACTGTCTACCACAGTGCAACCCAGTCAGCATTATGAACAACCTGTTCTTATCTGATTAAGAACAGGACAGATGCATGCTTGCCAAAAGATGCAGGGTGAAAAATAAATACCAGATTTGGCTTCAAAGGAATCTTTTTATTCATCCAAATACAAGGTTAAACCCGGCATCCTGGTTCAGAACCGAAAATAGAAAAACTAACTTCTGTCCTCAGATGCTCTTTTATACACATCAGAATCAGCTAACAGGCCACCTGTTTGCTTATAATTAACAAATGTTACTTTTTGTCAGTCATAAAATCCAATAAAGCACTTTATAAAGTAATGTAGCCGTTTCTGAAAATTTTGATAAGGTTGCCCAGCTGATCAAAGTTGCACAATCATTAAAATAAAGTAGAGTACTGTCTATAATGGTAGTTTTGAATACTTTTCTTATATGATTTAAAGATAATTCTTATTTGCCAGTTCTAAGCAATTAGTTGAGTTAACTGTCTGTTTTATGAATATTAGTGATCCCTCTCTAATCACTGACCGACTACTTAGTTACTTTGGGACCAAGTTTGTTCCCCCCCCCCCCGCTTAAAATGACGCACCTCCATGAGGTGCGCGACTTTGTAGAAGAAAAACCGCGCCGACAACTTCATAGAAACATAGAAAATAGGTGCAGGAGTAGGCCATTCGGCCTGTCGAGCCTGCACCACCATTCAATATGATCATGGCTGATCATGCAACTTCAGTACCCCATTCCTGCTTTCTCTCCATACCCCTTGATCCCTTTAGCCGTAAGGGTCACATCTAATTCCCTTCTGAATATATCTAACGAACTGGCCTCAACAACTTTCTGTGGTAGAGAATTCACAGGTTCACAATTCTCTGACTGAAGAAGTTTCTCCTCATCTTGGTCCTAAATGGCTTACCCCTTATCCTTAGACTGTGACCCCTGATTCTGGACTTCCCCAACATCGGGAACATTCTTCCTGCATCTAACCTGTCCAATCCCGTCAGAATATTATATGTTTCTATGAGATCCCCTCTCATTCTTTTAAATTCCAGTGAATATAAGCCTAGTCTATCCAATCTTTTGTCAAATGTCAGTGTTGCCATCCCGGGAATCAGTCTGGTCGCTGCACTTCCTCAATAGCAAGAATGTCCTTCCTCAGATTAGGAGACCAAAACTATACACAATATTCAAAGTGTGGCCTCACCAAGGCCCTGTACAACTGCAGTAAGACCTCCCTGCTCCTATACTCAAATCCTCTCGCTATGAAGGCCAACATGCCATTTGCCTTCTTCACTGCCTGCTGTACCTGCATGCCAACTTTCAATGACTGATGTACCATGACACCCAGGTCTTGTTGCACCTCCCCATTTCCTAATCTGTCACCATTCAGATAATATTCTGCCTTCCTGTTTTTGCCACCAAAGTGGATAACCTCACATTTATCTACATTATACTGCATCTGCCATGCATTTGCCCTTTCACCTAACCTGCCCAAGTCCCCCTGCAGCCTCTTAGTATCCTCCTCACAGCTCACACTGCCACCCAGCTTAGTGTCATCTGCAAACTTGGAGATATTACATTCAATTCCTTCGCCTAAATCATTAATGTATATTGTAAATAGCTGGGGTCCCAGCACTGAACCTTGGGGTATCCCACTAGTCACTGCCTGCCATTCTGAAAAGGACCTGTTTATTCCTACTCTTTGCTTCCTGTCTGCCAACCAGTTCTCTATCCATGTCAATACATTATCCCCAATATCATGTGCTTTAATTTTGCACACTAATCTCTTGCGCAGGACCTTGTCAAAAGCCTTTTGAAAGTCCAAATACACCACATCCACTGGTTCTCCATTGTCCACTCTACTAGTTACATCCTCAAAAAACTTTAGACAAGTTGTCAAGCATGATTTCCCTTTCATAAATCCATGCTGACTTGGACCGATCCTGTCACTGCTTTCCAAATGCGCTGCTATTACATCTTTAATAATTGATTCCAACATTTTCCCCACTACTGATGTCAGTATTCTCCCCACTGCTGGAATGTCGCAGGCCCTTGGCGTCGTGCAGCACAAGCAGTGGGGGCAGAGCCAGGTCCCGGCGCTGAAAACAGTGCCGGGACCTCTGCACATGCACGCTATAGTGTGCGCAGGATGTGTGGGAGGGGCCCGAAGCATGCCGCCCTAGCCCTGGCCGAATGGGCTTCCTCATCGGCTTTCCCTGCCGCGTTCAGCCTCCCCCCCGACGGCTAATCTTACTCTTCTGATTTGACTTCTCTTTTCTTCAGCTAGCTGGATACGACTTGCTTAAAGATTTGTTGTGCCTTTGTGATTCATCTTTTATGAATGTTCCAGTCATAAGCAGCATACTCTCATGTGTCAGCTGGGATGCCACATTTTTAAGATCGGTCTTTTGGCAAACCATATATCTTTTGAACTGACCACAATGAGAGCAGTTACCGAGCTTCGAATCATTGTAGAGTACCTTCTTGGGTTGTCTCGTACCAGGCATTGGGACCAGGTGACCAGCCCACCTGAGCTGGGCCTTTGTCATCATTTCCCCTATGCCGTGTTCAGCCTCCCCACCATCTCCCTTTACCGATGCCGCGTTGAGCCTCCCGGTGTGCATCTTACCGCCCCTAGCCCTGACCAAATGGGCTCCCTCATCGGCGGCCAGCTGCTAGTGTTTTTCTGAAGTAAAGCTTTGCTGAAGGAAGGACTTCTATTTTTTATTTGTTTATTTATTTATTGATTGATTGATTATGTGGTCCTAAATTCTTGTTTGATTTACATTCAAGTTTATTCTTCATCTGCTTTCAAAAAGAATTCTGTAAAATAGTTTGGCTGAAACTCTTATTTACAGGACTTGCTACAATGTATTTGCTAGTTTACCAATCCATTTTTAATCTAGTTGTTCCCAAAAAAACGGAAGTCTTGTTGCTAGGTCTTGGTAAGCCTTGGTGCTAGGTGCAGGTCCTCTCAGCTTCCTTGTATTTTTTATTTGTTATTGAATGCTTATTTTTGTGCTTTGTTCAGTACTTGGTGCTTTAAATGTGCTGCTTTGTTTAGTGCTTGGTGCTTTAAAATGTACTTATGCTTTTTTAATGTTGTTGTGAAGGTGTTTATTGCTTTGCAAGGTCCTCTCACTTCCCTTCTCCCCCCCTTTCTCTGGCTATCTGCGCTGATTTCTTCGCTCACCGCAAGGTTTTTCTGTGCAGACACAAATGGCCACATACGTTGGCCTAAGTTAGTTTGGAGTAACTTTTAGCTGTCTAAACTTGCTTAAATGGCCAAAACAGGCGGAAGTGGCTAATAACGCCCCCTTTTGAAAAAAAAATGAAACTAAAAAAAAACCTAACTTACTCACTGACACTGGAGCAAATTAAATGGGCAGAATTGCGATTTTTAAGATACTCCAAAAAAATCTAGTTGCTCCAAAAAAAACAGAGCAACTCCTGGGCAAACTTGGGCCCTTTGCTCCTAGTGCGGCGCACCCTGTTTTAGCAGACAAGAATTTTCTGTCACTTTTTTAGCAGACAAGAATTTTCTGTCACTTTTTTGACTAAAGGAAAGTCAATTTGACCTTGTCATGAAACTCAGTGAGGTCAATTTTAGTTTTTGGGTGGCCGACTGGCAGAGGGGGCCAGCAGCCTGTCCGTTCTGGGAGCAATGAGGCCGGAGCCATTTTTGAGTCGCATTTAAATGGAACTGGCGAGCTGTGGCCGCCAAACAGGCATCCCAATGTAGCCCAATATCGAGCAGCTCCTGGCCCCACAAAATATCTTTGAAACGTGCCTTTTCGAGGCCTCTTTGGCTCTATTACAGGTGACACTGGATGGAAAGTACATATTGCTCAGGCCAGTTCTATCCTAAAATGGTAAACACATAGGACCCCGATTTAATATTAAAAAGGGCCTACCACCTAAACAGGCAGGTGCTTCATCCACCCAGGGATAGGCCCCATTAAAGTGGCAGTCGACTGTTCGTCGCTGTTAAAGCAGTGGCAAGTTTACCAACCCCATTTTGAGGTCATTATAACCGTTAACGCTGATTTTGGTAAGTTAAATTCAATCCCAATGCCTCTAATTAGCACCATTTTACCCTAAAGATAGTAGAGAATTTCCTGATACATATATTGTCATGGCCCTGCAATTTGTTCACCTTCCAGAACAGAGTATCAACCAACCTGATCTCTCCAGGACTATACTGAAATGAAGATCCAGTATTCTAAGTTCTGGTAAGGCCTGCACCTTCTCCAGATTCCTCTGCTGTAAATTCTGCAGTCTAGGAGATGGAATGTCACATCACATAAGAATATGGCCCAACACATTATTTGTGAAACCCCAGTAATATCTTTAACTGGCTCTGATTGGTGGAGTATGGCCACATGAACATATTCAACATGATCTTCTCTGAGGAATATATGTCTCACTCTTGCTCTGTCATTTGAAAGTTTCCTGCTTAGTGCTGGAATGTGCTATAAATTTAATTGACCGGATTTCATGATCATCATCATATGCAGTCCCTCGGAATCAAGGAAGACTTGCTTTCACACTTAAAATGAGTCTTTAGGTGGCTGAACAGTCTAATACGAGAGCCACAGTATCTTTAACAGGTGGAACAGATAGTCGTTGAGGGAAAGGGTGGGTGGGATAGGCTTGCCGCATGCTCTTTCCGCTGTCTGCGCTTGATTTCTGCATGCTCTCGGTGATGAGACTCGAGGTGCTCAGCGCCCGCTGTGCGGCGAGGACAGGTTGGTGAAGGACCTTTGTCTTACGGATGTTTAGCGTAAGGCCCATGCTTTCGTACGCCTCAGTAAATATGTCGACTATATCCTGAAGTTCAGCCTCTGTATGTGCGCAGACGCAGACGTCGTCCGCGTACTGTAGTTCGACGACAGAGGTTGGGATGGTCTTGGACCTGTCCTGGAGATGGCGAAGGTTGAACAGGCTCCCACTGATTCTGTAGTTGAGTTCCACTCCAGCGGAGAGCTTGTTGACTGGAATGTCACATCACGTAAGAATATGGCCCAACACATTATTTGTGAAACCCCAGTAATATCTTTAACTGGCTCTGATTGGTGGAGTATGGCCACATGAAAATGTTCAACATGATCTTCTCTGAGGATTATATGTCTCACTCTTGTTCTGGCATTTGAAAGTTTCCTGCTTAGGGCTGGAATGTGCTGCAAATTCAATTGACTGGATTTAGCCACTTGCTCAGAATCTATAGAGATATCAGAGGCACTATTGCATATACATTTAAAAATTCATTAGAAAAGGGAAGAGGACTGGCAAATAGCTAATGTGATTCCTATATTTGAAAAGGGAGATAAAGCAAGTCCAGGGAGCTATAGCCAATTAGCTTAATGTCGCTGATATGAAAGATATTGGTCTAGAAATTCCTTAGCGCCCCGATTGGGGCGTTAACTTTTGAAAAGTAGAAAAAGTAGCAGCAGGCGCTAATGATTCTCCCCTGCTGGGAAATTCAGCTTTAGTGCTCTGAGAGGGAAGTGGAGCATTATATCATGTGCTAATCACTTCTCTTAGGGCGCTAAAGTCTGAGAGCGGGCGGTAACGGCAGAGCGCTGAAAAATTTGCAGCACATTGCCAATGACATATGAGGCTGCTTCCCTCGCTTAAAGGGAAGGGCCAATGATGGTGCACAACCTACTTGTCGGAAGTTTTGCATTGCAAGGCAACCTGCACGATTGCCATTACACCCCCAAGCACTCTCTCAAAGTGGAGGGCTTGGACATCTTGCAGCAATGAAACATCAAAAACTTTGAGCAAGCACCAGACTGGTGCAAATAATAAAAGGTGGATCTACCTGAAAACCATTCCCTTTAATTAGCGCTCCCAAAGCGGCCAGCTGAGTTGACAATGCCTCCTCCTCCTGCTGTTGTTCTCACCCAGCGATACAACAGGGGGCGGGAGGCCCTTTCACATCTGGGGCAGTAATGGGGCGCTGAATACTTTATGACATCGCGATCTGCGAGTGCTAGAAACCCAGGTGGTATGAGTTAGCGCCAGCGCTAAACCAGCACTGAAGTTCATGGGTGTCGCTGCATTCTCCGTGCCCAGTTACTAACCCCTTAGCACCTGTTAGCACCCTGGGCACTAATAGGAGGCGCTAAGCAGCCAAATTGCTCCCTCAATGGAATCCTTAATCAATAATGTAATAGAAAAATGACTAGAAACTGAAATATAATTAAGTGTAGTCAGCGTGGATTTAAAAAGGGATGATCATGCTTGATCAACCTAATTAAATTCTTTGAAGAAGTAACAGAAAGCGTAGATAAAGGTAGAGTAGTAGCCGTAATATATTTGGATTTCCAAAAGGCATTCAAAAATGTACCGCATAGCAGACTCATGACTAAGGCCAGAAGATGTGGAGGCAGGGGACAAGTAGCAGAATGGATAGCAAGCTGGCAACAATACAGAAAACAGAGAGTAGGTGTAATGTCTGTAGCTTCACACTGTGGACTCTCTGTAGTACTAATTACGTATCGTAATACTCCTCATACGACTACTGGTAGAACACCAGCAAAGTTGTTTCTCAAACGACAGCCACGAACCAGATTCTTGTTGTTAAAACCAAACTTGGCACAGACCCTTGAGGAGACACAATTAAGACAGAAAGCAAATCATGATAGAGGTAGTGTAAAAGAGAGAAGTGTGAAATTAAATCAGAAGGTGAGAATGAAGAACCATCACCATAAATGGTTAAAGTGGTTACTGGGAAGAGTGCTGAAGATGTGTGGTCCTTGTACATATTTGGTCAAGATGTTTGATCATACCAGGTTAGGTTTGTTCACATTGATTATATTTTACCTACAGACGTGGAAGTAGTTGAAGGTGGGAATGATTCAATTACTTCTGACTCATCAGATAGTTTTGATACACCAGTAGCGAATCCTACATCCAATGTACTGGAAACAAATCTAAGAGAAAGTCAGAATTTAAGTCTGAGTCCGAGTCAGGCAGACAAACAGTCTGAAGTTAGAGAGAGTTCAAATGGAAATCAAGGGCATCCCTTGGAGGAAAACTTTCCTCAGGATCAGCCTTGAATTAGTTTAAATTCAACACCATATTTGGAAGGTCCTGTTCAAGAGCGAAGATATCCGCTTCGAAACAGAAAACAAGTGGTTAAGCTTGATTTGTAAATATGGCAAAATAAGTCCATATCCTTTGTTATGTATAACCATGCAAGTTATGTATGATGATTGTTTGTTATAATTACTTTATTAAGGAGGGAGAAGTGTAATGTCTGTAGCTCCACACTGTGGACTCTCTGTGGTACTGCAGCCAGTGCTGTTCATAATAAAGAGACAGGTCACCAGACAAGGAGACTTCTGGAAGCTTCTGCCATCTTAAAAGCTGTGTGTGCTGTGTGCTCTCTGAAGATATCACAGTAGGGGTTAAAGGTAGTTACTCAGACTGGCAGAAGGTGGGAACTGGTGTTCCACAAGGAATAGTGCTGGGACCACTGCCGTTCACCATTTAAAATTTTATTTAGACTGGGGACTCAGAAGTACAATTTCAAAATTTGAGGTTGACACCAAATTTGGCGGGGGTGGGGTATTTTGTTAGTACAGAGGAGGACTGAGACAAAATACAGAATCCATAACATATCTGGTGGTGCTTAGTCATGTGACATTGTGCATATGCAGCTAATAGTCCACTTGTTTTATTCCACATGAGTGCTTATGCACATTTATACATTTAGGTACTAGATTCTCATTGCACGTACTTTTATGCACTTGTGTTCATGTAACATACAATGCAATTCATAGGTACTCCCAAAGTGCTGTTAGGAAGGAGGTTTCAGGATTTTAATCCAGACCATGAAGGAACAGCGATATATTTCCAAGTCAGAATGGTGTGTGACTTGGAGGGGAAATTGCAGCTGATGGTGTTCCCATGTGCCTGCTGCCCCTTATCCTTCTAGGTGGTAGAGGTTGCGGGCTTGCAAGGTACTGTCGAAGAAGCCTTGGTGAGTTGCTGCAGTGCATTTTGTAGATGGTATACTTTGCAGCCTTGGTGCGCTGGTGGTAGAGGGAGTGAACGTTTAAGGTGGTGGTTAGGGTGTCAATAAGCGGGCTGCTTGTCCTGAATGGTGTCGAACTTCTTGAGTGTTGTTGGAGCTGCACTCATCCAGGCAAGTGGAGAGTATTCCTTCACACTCCTAACTTGTGCCTTGTAGATGGTAGAAAGAATTTGGGGAGGCCAGGAGGTAAGACACTCACTGCGAAATACGGCATCAATGGTGACCCCCAGAGTGTTGATGGTGGGGGATTCGGCGATGGTAATGCTGTTGAATGCCAAGGGGTATTGGTTCGATACTGCTCTCTTGTTGGAGATAGTCATTGCCTAGCAGTTGTGTGGCACAAATGTGGGGACCTCAGGAAGAGGCCGAGATTGATCATCCACTTGGGACTTCTAGCTGAAGATGGTTGCAAACACTTCAGCCTTGTCTTTGCACTTGCTTGTTGGTTTCCACTGTCATTGAGGATGGGGATGTTCATGGAGTCGCCACCTCCTGTTAGTTGTTTAATTGTCTACCGCCATTCACTACTGGATATGGCAGTACTGCAGTGCTTTGATCTGATCCATTGGTTGTGAGATCACTTACCTCTGTCTATAGCATGCTGCTTCCGCTGTTTCGCATGCATGTAATCCTGTGTTGCAGCTTCTCCAGGTTGGCACCTCATTTTTAGGTATGCCTGGTGCTGCTCCTGGCATGCTCTTCTACACTCCTTATTGAACCAGGGTTGGTCCCCTGGTTTGATGGTAATGGTAGAGTGAGGGATATGCAGGGCTATGAGGGTACAGATTGTGGTGGAATACAATTCTGCTGCCCACAGCGCCTCATGGATGCCTAGTTTTGAGCTTCTAGATCAGTTCTGAATCTATCCCATTTAGCATGGTGGTAGTGCCACACAACATGATGGAGGGTGTCCTCAGTGTGAAGACAGGACTTCATTTCCACAAGTCTGTATGGTGGTCAGTGCTACAAATACTGCCATGGACGGATGCATCTGTAACAGGTAGATTGGTGAGGCGAAGGTCAAGTAGGTTTTTCCCTCATGTTGGTTCTCTCACTGCCTGCCATAGGCCCAGTCTGGCAGCTAAGTCCTTCAGGGCTCGGCCAGCTCGATCAGTAGTGATGCTACTGAGCCACTCTTGGTGATAGACATTGAAGTTCCCCACCCAGAGCACATTCTGTGCCCTTGCTACCTTCAGTGCTTCTTCCAAGTAGTGTTCAGAATGGAAGAGCATTGATTCATCAGCTGAGGGAGGGCAGTAAGTGGTAATCAGCAGGAGGTATCCTTGCCTATGCTTGACCTGAAGTCATGAGGCTTCGTGGGATCTGGAGTCAATGTTGAGTACTCCCAGGGCCACTCCCTTCTGACTGTTTACTATTGTGCCGCCACTTCTGGTGGGTCTGTCCTGCCGGTGGGACAGGACATATTCAGGAATGGCAATGGAGGAGTCTGGGACTTTGACTGAAAGGTATGATTTTTTGAGTATGACTATGTCAGGCTGTTGGTTGATTAGTCTGTGGAATAGTTCTCCTAATTTTGGCACAAATCCCTAGATGTTAGTGAGGAGGACTTTGCAGGGTCAATTGGGCTGGGTGTGCCGTTGTCATATCCAAAGTCATTGTCTAGGACGATGTCGGGTGGTCCGTCTGGTTTTATTATTATTGTTTTTCGTAGCAGTTTGCTACAATTGTGTGACTTGCTAGGCCATTTCAGAGGGCAGTTAAGAGTCAACCACATTACTGTGGGTCGAGAGTCACATATAGGCCAGACCAGGTAAGGACGGCAGATTTCCTTCCTTAAAGGACATTAGTGAACCAGCTGGGTTTTTACGACAATCTAATAGTTTAATTTGTCACCATTACTGATACTAGTTTTTTATTCCAGATTTATTTAATTAACGGAATTTAAATTCCCCAGTTGCTGTGGTGGGATTTGAACTCATGTCTCTAGGCCAAAAAAAAGCAATGGGGATTGAGTGATGGTGTTTTGGCTCTTGGAAATTCCTTCCTGCAGTGCAATCTGTCTCACATTGTAGTTTGTATAATACAATTGCATAATCCTTCGACTTTTACTCCTAATACCCCATTTACCACATCCATGTTGATATTTATTTTCTGCCAATGCAGTAGTTTTACATATATCTTTAATAAATTCCCCTCATGTGCATCTATGTCCTGTGTGGCTGCTTTACAGTAATATACTTTTGTGCTTCAGGTCATGCACCTTCTTTTAGACCTCCTGCCAGGTTTTTCAAGCTGTAGAAACGGTGTTGTCATACTTTATGTCATCTTTTCATCCTGACCTTCCTGACCAAAAGCAAGGTTTCCTCCTTGCTATTATTTTCCTCATCGACATGTGCAGTTGCTAAATTGATCTTTCCTCTGCTGATGTTCAAACATTTTCTCCACAAATGTCCACTCCACTGTTGGATGATCAATCTTACCCACATTTATATTGGTTGCACGACATCATGATTAGATGCTAGATTTATAGTGCAACTAAGGAACTCACATTCCTGCGAAATGTATCTTTGTGAGTTGAACACTCTAAGTTGGTATGTTGTTGATATTTCTTATTTAGTGTGACAGCAGACCACACGGACTGCAGCAGTTCAAGAAGGTGGCTCAGCAGTACCTTCTCACGGGCAATCAGGGATGGGCAATAAACACTGGTGTTGCCAGCGACACCCACATCCCGTGAATGAATAAAAAAGAAAAATAGTAATAGTTTCCGAGTCTTCCAAAGATGAAACACACATAAAGGTTTTCGTCATAGAATCAGAGCACAGAAGGAGGCCATTCGGCCCATCATACCTGCACCAGCTCTTTGAAAGATCTATCCAATTAGTCCCACTCCCGTGTTCTTTCCCCATTTCCCAGCAATGCTTTCCCCTACAAGTATTCTTTCGATAGTTACCGCTGAATCTACTTCCACCACAATTTCAGACAATGCATTCCAGATCATAACATGCTGCGTAAAAAAAAAAATCATCTTCTCGTTGCTTAATTTGCCAATTATCTTAAATCTGTGTCTTCTGGTTGCCAACCCAACTGCCAGTCTCTCCATATTTTTAAAAAGTAAACTACTAAACTTTATATATTTATATATTGTCTGCAGTGAATAATCTCTCATAGCCTAGTGAGGAAAAATAAAAATTATAATAAACTCTTCTGTTCAGTGAATTGTTAAGTGTAGATGAGTATTTTCTAACATTAATTGCTGCTTTAACAACATATCACCTGTACAATCTGGACATTGTAAATAATTAATTGACAGCAGATATTAATAGCTGATATGATGGCACTGTATTTTAATGCAATCTTTGTGGTGCTACTACGTCAATGCAAATTCTCCTTTCCCCATTCATGAACACTTTACTTCCTTGGACAGTGAGGGGTCGACTTTAACTCAGGGCAACTTTAACTCAACATCCACAGGAACAAATTACATGAGTGTAAAACCTGATAAGAAAATTGTGGGGACTGGACAAGATGACTGGACACCTCACTCCCCAGTCCCCACATGCCCAAATCCCACTGGTGGGACCCAGCCTGTTTACCAGAAAATCTGCCCGATAGCTTTTGTTCATAGGACAAGTATAACATTGATTTGTACCCAAATCAGCCATTATTTCTTTTCTTCCTCATATATTGAGGTGCGAGGAAGTATTCAAAATCTCTAATTTCTTCATGTGTTAAAAAAGCACACATGGAAAGAAGAACAAACTTGCATTTATATAGTGACTTTCACAACCTCAGGATGTCCCAAAGCATTTTACAGCCAATGAAGTACTTTTTTGAAGTGTAGTCACTGTTGTAATGTAGGAAACATGGCAGCCAATTTGCGCCCAGCAAGCTCCCACAAACAGCAATGTGATAATGACCAGATAATCTGATTTTAGCTGTTGGTTGAAAGATACCATTTTTTCTCAGGAGTGCAATGGAACTCAGCTTTATGGATACATGCAAAAAAGGAGATACCTGTACACATTTATCTTTAGGTCCTTTGCTATGGTCCAGTTTAAAATATATCAACAACATTTTTTTTAAATGTAATGCATTTTGAATTTATGACAGGTTTCTAAAAATGCTTTTACTTACATATGTAAAGAAAACACAGTAAAGATCTGCTGTCTATGTAAAGACACTTACAATTTGCTTGTCTTACTCAGGGTCTGTCCTTGGCCCATTTTTTGTACTATATGTAAATGATTTCCCTGACGTTTGTTACAAAACTGAAGTCCAAATGTATGCAGATAGCACCATCTTATTACTGAGGGAACTCTCTATGTCTCTTGTGTGTCCTTGGTTTGTCTGTGGCTATTCCAGTAACATCTTACCTATAACCTTGAGGAAGTAAACTCCTTTCTATTCATCTGGTAGTTATCTGTTAGTGTTATACTTGTATAAAATTGCCCTGCGGCACAATTTGACAATTCTCTAGATTATTTCACACACACTCGCACAGAAAACTTTGTAAAGCCATTTCAGGAAAGGTTTCTTCTATTTTTTTTTAAAACCACAGTACTTCTATGAGGACTGTGGCAAATTATTTTTTAATTTATTATTTAAAGTAAGTGCAACAATGTTTTCAATATTTCACGTAATAAGTGAAAAATGTAACAAACCAAAATATTGGGGTCAGTCAGATAATGAAATAGTAATATAATCAATGAATACATAATACTGAAGGGACTTTTATTTCACTTTTTGGCTTTTTTTATATTTATGCCTCACATTTTACTATCTTATTATTATCATCACAATTCAGCTGATTCTGCGTGGAAAGGTTGCTTATTTGTTTAATAATTTTTGGAGGTTTTTAGAGGCTAGGGGAATCAAGGGATATGGAGATCGGGCGGGAAAGTGGAGCTGAGGTTGATGATCAGCCATGATCTTATTGAATGGCTCGAGGGGCCATATGGCCTACTCCTGCTCCTATTTCTTATGTTCCTCTTATGTTCTTATAAGGCCTGATGAGCTCAGCACTGCTTTAAGTGTGATTGTATTTTTCTGTCTCAAGTATTCTTGTTTCTGAGGCAACAAGTTTGATATAAAGAAGATTGACTGTGACTGAATGTTGCTCATTAGTTGGTGTTTTTGTTTTCCATTGTTTTAGAGAAGACAGTTTGAACATTAAAAGTGATTCCAGGTCCGATTCATCAGAGTTATTTTGTTATTCTCTCCAAAAAAAAGAAAAGTTTATTAACGGAATCTGGAGGGTGAAACACTGCTCAAAGACAGTGCTAGTCGTGATATTTCGGTTTCTAGTATTCTAGGAAGCTTATAGCGAGGACAGTGTTTGCATCAGAGCTATGGAAAGGGTGCAATGTTATTTTGTCATGATCATTCCAGGGATAAGTGGAAAAGGTTATGAGAAACTTGAAAATCTGAGTAAGGGAGGTTAAGATGAGGAGATCTAATAGAAATGTTCAAAATTTGATTGTTTGAGGGAATAAAGATTGATAAAAATACTTTCACTGGTTAGTGAATTAGTATCTGGAGGCCATATATTTAGGAATAGCACTAGAAATGGAAGAGCGGAGCTTAAAATATTTATGGGTTAGGAGAATATGGAACAATTAAAATTGAGCCAATCTTATAAGAGCACATTAGAGAAAACATTTGAAGAGGAAAAATACTGAAGGGTATTGGGAAAGACTAGGGAAATGGGATTAGGCATAAAAGCTTTGATGAGGGAGCGAGCACAGACATGTACAACCTCCTTCAGCAATGACATTTCTTTGATTCTATCATTTTCTCATAAGTTCTCATCTACCCACTGGATATTGTCAGAAATTCATATTTTTGATTAAGTTATTCCATACGCTCCACGGGAAACTACTACCTGCAATAATTGTATTGAATTGTATTAAATCCTTGTCAGAAAATGCAATGTGACAGTAATTTTTTATTTGTTATTGGGCTGTGGACAATGCTGGTACGGTTGTAATATTTGCTCATCCCTCATTGGTGGGCCTTCTCGAACTGCTGCAGTCCTTGTGGTGAACGTACTCCCACAGTGATGTCAAATAGGGAATTCCTGAATAGTGACCCAGCGATGATGAAGGAATGGCACTTTCTGTCTAAACCAGGATGGTATGTGACTGAGAGGGACATTTGGAGTGATGTTCCATCCCAGAAGTACCATTATTGCCAAAAGTCCCATTTTCTGATGGTAAGTATACTGTAAGCTAAGCCATTTACAAACTGTATATTATTAAAATTGATATTTGATATGACTTCCATTGAATACACTTTTCTATGGAATTTCCTATTTTAAATGTGTCCACACCAAACTGTTGCATTTGAATGTAGCCCTTTTTCTATGATGCCTATCATGTTTTTAATAGGATTTTCCTATTAGCAAGACAGACTACGATGCTCAAATATTTGAAAAGAACTGATTTGAGTCTGCATACCGTTTCATGTGCTGGCCACCATGTGATGGTATGGTGGAAAGATTATTTCTTAGGCCCTTTGATTTTACCATCTTTTATGTGTACACTTTATAGCTTTCTTCGATATCCCAGTGAACAACATTCCTTTTCTTTCGCTGCATCCTCTGATTCTCCTTCCATCCATTCTCCTGCACCTCTGTCTTTTCTTGTTTGAAATGAGCAGGTTTTCATGAGTCATCAAGCTGCTCCTAATTTGCTGCCTAAATTCTTGTTTCTGCCTTTATAGCTTCCCTATGTTCTTCATCTGACGGGAACTTAGGATTTCAATTGTAAGAGCAACCTGAGATCATATGTTGGCGGGCACAAGGCCTAATTGTCATCAGAAAAATGAGTCTGAATTTCTATCTGCATTACTTTGACCCTGATATTGGTGGCCTTACCGCCCACTGCCACCTACTGCCGCTGAGTTTTGCTGCCGTTTTCCTCTTGCTCCCAGTTTCCACTTGGGCTGGAGCGGGCGGGAGGGGAGTACTGCCAGGAACCGCCTGCTGATGTCCTCTGGTGGCCAAGTCGCGTAAGTGGCCTCCCGCCTGTTGGGATGCCAGATTGCTGCAGGCGGCAGTCGGCGGGAGTTGGCGCCAGCAGGGGAAAGGACCGCTGTGTGGAGGCTGTTCTAACGCTGATGGTAAGTATGAACACCTGAAAGAAAAGGTTAGTGAACATCTTTGAAAATTTTTTTTTTACAGCGACTTACCTGGATGGGGTTCCCTGAAGGTACTCCAGTGTTTTTTTTTTGGTACTGTTTTTTACTTTTTAGAGTTCCCCCCTCCCTGGGCCTGACTCCATCCTCGGCGGCACTTGGGGGGCTAGCTCATTTGCCGCCAGGATTGAGAGCTCCTGCCCGCTGCCACCCAGATTGACGGCGTAAGCCTTTATTTTGCCGCCGAGCGGTATCGCCACCTCTTTTATAGGAATCTTTCAGGCAAAGTACCGTCCGGTCTCTCAGCGGCCATCGGCGGTCCTTTGGGCAGCAAATGGGCGGGCCTTGCAGCTCATGAAAACCGGGGCCTTTTGTCTTTGGTCATTTACTGCTGATGGGAATTGAACCATTATCTCTGAAGCTATACTTCCCGTTCTGTTTTTCGTGGCAATGACGGCGGTGAGGTGCTTTGGCTGGGTGGTCAGCCTCCAGCGTCTGCAGTGATCCTTGAGTGTGGTTTTGCAGTAGCACGGAACAGCACCGTCCGGAAGAGTTGCGCCGGGTGTGCAACGCATCTGGCTGCGACACCGGCGTGAGTGGTGAAAGTGAGCACATATACCTATCTAGACCGTAAACCTATATGTGCAAAAAAAATATAAGTATAAACGTAAGGCTATTTATTCTGAGTCAAATGTTTGTACAAAACATCTTAATTACCAGAAGGGTCACTAGTTATATGTCCATTAAAAAAAAAAGCTAATCGGACCTAGACATATTTAGCAAATTCAGTCCAAAGCTTATATTGGTGGCTGGGCTATGTAACCAGGCCTCTCTTGAGGTACTTGGACCTACATCTGGATGATAACTGTCTATAATCTAATTATATGATTATTACACTCTTTGGGCTGGATTTTAAGGTCTTCTCCATTCTGTTTTTCGTGGCAATGCCGGCGGTGAGGTGCTTTGGCCGGGCGGTCAGCGTCCAGTGCCCGCAGCGATCCTCGGATCCGGTTTTGCAGAGCAGCACCATCTGGGTATGCAACGCCTCTGCTTGCGACACCGGCGTGAGTTTTGATTCTGGCCTGACCCGTACGCCGCAAAACACACCTCGCACTGACCACCTGGGAAATCAGGGTGGTCCAACCATTCCATCGGCGAAGAGATAAGTAATGGACTTCTAAGGTCAGTGTGACTGTTTTTACTTTAAACTTTTTTGTGATTTGTGTTGTGGTTGTGTTCAATGTTTTGGTATGTTTATGTGGTATTTTTTTTCGGTTTCCCCCTCCCCCCCGCCAGGTATTTCTCGCAGCGCTCCCGGCCCGGCTTTTTAGCTCTGGAGTTTCCCATGTCAGCGCCCAAGAGAGGTGTACAATGCCTCCCTTAGCGCTGCACAGGGCCCAGCTGCCCAAACTTAATTACTGAGGCGCAAACTATTCCCAGGTGCTAACTTTCCCGCTCCGCCGCCATCACTGTCCCAAAAATATCAAAGCTGAAAATCCAGCCGCATATATCTTTTCACCTGGAATGCTAAGATACGTATGAAAGAACATTGCTAGTAGACTATTTGTACGTTATATACCATGGTTAGTCAGGTACTATTTTCCTCCCACAAAGTCCTTGTAAAGTCGTTGTGTACCCAGCACTCAGCTTTCTTGTGCTCCTTTATTTTTGGCCTGTCGGCACAAAGTGAACCTTGCAGTTACGGATTTTTAAGCTTCTTGAAAACCACAGTCATCGTTCCATTTGTTAGTTATCCAATGACTTTGCCACAATTCCGAGTACCTGAGCATTGATTTAGCATACATTTAGTAACACATGTAATTTCATTGAAACATCGAACCTTACAGCATAGAATGAGGCTGCTCGGCCCACTGTGTCTGTGCTGGTTCTTTGAAAGAACTATCCAATTAGGTCCACTCCTCCCTCCTCTTCAATTTTATATCCAATCCCCTTTTGAAAGTCACTATTGAATTTCCTTCCACCACCCTTTCAGGCACTGCATTCCAGATCGTAACAACTCGTTGCATTAAAAAAAATTCTCATCTGCCCTCTGGTTCTTTGGCAAATTATCTTAAATCTAATTACTGACCATCCTGCCAATGGAAACAGCCGCTCCTTATTTACTCGATCAAAACACTTCATGATTTTGAACACCTCTATTAAATCTCCCCTTATCCTTCTCTGCTCTAATGAGAACAATCGCAGATTCTCTCATCTCTTCACATAACTGAAGTCCATCATCCCTGATACCATTTGAGTAAATCTCCTCTACACCCACTCCACAGCCTTAACATCCTTCCAAATGTGTCGTGCCCAGAATTCAACACATTACTCTAGCTGAGGCCTAATCAGTGATTTATAAAGGTTTAGCATAACCTCCTTCTTTCCTTGTACTCTATGCATCCAATTATGAAGCCATGAATCCCATATGCTTTTTTAACAGCCTGCTCAACTTGCCCTGCCACCTTCAAAGATTTGTTTATGTGAATCCCCAAGAGTTGCTGTTCCTACACCCCCTTTAAAATTGTACCATTTAGTTTATACTGCCTCTCCTCCTTCTTCTTCCCAAAATGCATCACTTCACTTCTCTGCGTTAAATTTCATTTGCCATTTGTTTGCCCATTTCATCAGTCTATATCCTCCTCAATTCTGCTACTATCTTTCTCACTGTTTACTACATTTCCAAAATTTGTGCCATCGAACTTTGAAATTGTGCTCCCTATATCAAAGTCTAGGTCATTAACATATATCAAAACAAGCAGTGGTCCAGCTACCTACCACTGTATATTTCCCTCCAGTCTCAAAATGAATCATTCACCATTGCTCTCTACTTTTGTTTCTTTTTAAAAAATGGACATTTTGTAATGCAGCTATATTTACTATGGTTTCAGGTTTTGTGTTGGGAATATCCCATAGATTACCATCATTAGGTGCAAATCCTTTTTAATTTGCAGTTTTTTTTAACCTTGCTGCAGGAAGAACATAGATTCAGATCTAAACTGCCACTGATTGTTCCTGCAGTGTTAATAAACAATTAGTGATCCCTGGGAGTGGATTGAGGGCAGTGCATTAGGCACTGGCATCAGTGAGGCTGTGATATCTCATCTCACTATCTAGTCTTCATATGTGAACCTCAGTAGTAAATATCTGCAGGTTATTCAATTATCAGAGCCATCATAAGTGAGTGCAATCCCATATTGTTCGATATGAAGTCCCCTCCCACGGGTATCACTAACTGTCATGTTCCCATTGGCGCCCTACCTGAGGTTGGCTAGCTCAGCACAAGCCAGAGATCAAACCTAGATGGTTCCTGGCTTGTAATACATCACATAGTGTATTTACCCATAGAGGCTGGGACAGCGAGACCCTGGAATTTCTTTCTCCATCCCTATAAGATGACAACAGACTGAATTTCTAATCCCAGTCATTCTGTCATCTTACAGGACACTTTCCTGGTCTGCATGGATTAGTACTACAACATCTCATTGTGGAAGTCCAAGTGCCTTTCTCTGACTGACTGAGAGGTGTACTTGTGCAGCTACAGGGAGAAGGCAAAAAAGAAGGAGAAAGAAACAGAAAGGTGACGTCACAGCCAAGGGGGTAAGTGATTGGCTGGTGATTGGTGAGTAGTTTTTCTTTCTTCTCTTCCATATAACAGTGAGTAAACTTTAGCATTGTTGTTGCCTATCTAAGGGTTAAGTCATAGCAGGACAGCTCGGTCATGTGTTATGCTCCTCCTGTACCATGTGGGAACTCAGGGACGACTCCAGTGTTCCTGACGACGACGTGTGCGGGAAGTGTATCTGCTCCAGCTCCTGACAGACCACGTTGCGGAATTGGAGCTGAGGGTGGATTCACTCTGGAGCATCCACGATGCTGAGAATGACGTGAGTAGCAAGCGTAGCGAGTTGGTCTTACTGCAGGTGAATGGTCCACAGCCAGATAGGGAATGGAAGACCAGTAGGAAGAGCAGTGCAGGGAAGGTAGTGCAGGGGTCCTCTGTGGTCATCCCCCTGCAAAACAGATACACTGCTTTGAGTACTGTTGAGGGGGATGACTCATCAGCGGAGGGCAGCAGCAGCCAAGTTCATGGCACCGTGGCTGGCTCTGTTGAACAGGAGGGGAGGAAAAAGAGTGGGAGAGCGATAGTGATAGGGGATTCAATTGTAAGGGGAATAGATAGGCGTTTCTGCGGCCGCAACTGAGACTCCAGGATGGTATGTTGCCTCCCTGGTGCAAGGGTCAAGAATGTCTCTGAGCGGGTGCAGGACATTCTAAAAAAGGAGGGAGAACAGCCAGTTGTCGTGGTGCACATTGGTACCAACGACATAGGTAAAAAAAGGGATGAGGTCCTACGAAACGAATTTAAGGAGCCAGGAGCTAAATTAAAAAGTAGGATCTCAAAAGTAGTAATCTCGGGATTGCTACCAGTGCCACGTGCTAGTCAGAGTAGGAATCGCAGGATAGCACAGATGAATACATGGCTTGAGCAGTGGTGCAGCAGGGAGAGATTCAAATTCCTGGGGCATTGGGACCGGTTCTGGGGGAGGTGGGACCAGTACAAAGCGGACAGTCTGCACCTGGACAGGACCAGAACCAATGTCCTAGGGGGAGTGTTTGCTAGTGCTGTTGGGGAGGAGTTAAACTAATATGGCAGGGGGATGGGAATCAATGCAGGGAGACAGAGGGAAACAAAAAGGAGACAAAAGCAAAAGACAGAAAGGAGATGAGGAAAAGTGGAGGGCAGAGAAACCCAAGACAAAAAACAAAAAGGGCCACTGTACAGCAAAATTCTAAAAGGAAAAAGGGTGTTAAAAAAACAAGCCTGAAGGCTTTGTGTCTTAATCCGTAATAAGATGGATGAATTAACTGTGCAAATAGATGTGATTGGGATTACGGAGACGTGGCTTCAGGATGATCAGGGCTGGGAACTCAACATCCAGGGGTATTCAACGTTCAGGAAGGATAGAATAAAAGGAAAAGGAGGTGGGGTAGCATTGCTGGTTAAAGAAGAGATTAATGCAATAGTTAGAATGGACATTAGCTTGGATGAAGTGGAATCTATATGGGTAGAACTGCAGAACACCAAAGGGCAAAAAACATTAGTGGGAATTGTGTACAGACCTCCAAACAGTAGTAGTAATGTTGGGGAGGGCATCAAACAGGAAATTAGGGGTGCATGCAATAAGGGTACAGCAGTTATAATGGGTGACTTTAATATGCACTTGGATTGGGCGAACCAAACTGGAAGCAATACGGTGGAGGAGGATTCCCTGGAGTGCATAAGGGATGGTTTTCTAGACCAATATGTCGAGGAACCAACTAGGGGGGAGGCCATCTTAGACTGGGTGTTGTGTAATGAGAGAGGATTAATTAGCAATCTCGTTGTGCGAGGCCCCTTGGGGAAGAGTGACCATAATATGGTGGAATTCTGCATTAGGATGGAGAATGAAACAGTTAATTCAGAGACCATGGTCCAGAACTTAAAGAAGGGTAACTTTGAAGGTATGAGGCGTGAATTAGCTAGGATAGATTGGCGAATGATACGTAAGGGGTTGACTGTGGATGGGCAATGGCAGACATTTAGAGACCGCATGGATGAACTACAACAATTGTACATTCCTGTCTGTCATAAAAATAAAAAAGGGAAGGTTGATCAACCGTGGCTATCAAGGGAAATCAGGGATAGTATTAAAGCCAAGGAAGCGGCATACAAATTGGCCAGAAATAGCAGTGAACCCGGAGACTGGGAGAAATTTAGAACTCAGCAGAGGAGGACAAAGGGTTTGATTCGGGCAGGGAAAATGGAGTACGAGAAGAAGCTTGCAGGGAACATTAAGACGGATTGCAAAAGTTTCTATAGATATGTAAAGAGAAAAAGGTTAGTAAAGACAAACGTAGGTCCCCTGCACTCAGAATCAGGGGAAGTCATAACGGGGAACAAAGAAATGGCAGACCAATTGAACAAGTACTTTGGTTCGGTATTCACTAAGGAGGACACTAACAACCTTCCGGATATAAGAGGGGTCAGAGGGTCTAGTAATGAGGAGGAACTGAGGGAAATCCTTATTAATCGGGAAATTGTGTTGGGGAAATTAATGGGATTGAAGGCCGATAAATCCCCAGGGCCTGATGGACTGCATCCCAGAGTACTCAAGGAGGTGGCCTTGGAAAAAGCGGATGCATTGACAGTCATTTTCCAACATTCCATTGACTCTGGATCAGTTCCTATGGAGTGGAGGGTAGCCAATGTAACCCACTTTTTAAAAAAGGAGGGAGAGAGAAAACAGGGACTTATAGACCGATAAGCCTGACATCGGTAGTGGGTAAGATGATGGAATCAATTATTAAGGATGTCATAGCAGCGCATTTGGAAAGAGGTGACATGATAGGTCCAAGTCAGCATGGATTTGTGAAAGGGAAATCATGCTTGACAAATCTTCTGGAATTTTTTGAGGATGTTTCCAGTAGAGTGGACAAGGGAGAACCAGTTGAAGTGGTATATTTGGAATTTCAGAAGGCTTTTGACAAGGTCCCACACAAGAGATTAATGTGCAAAGTTAAAGCACATGGGATTGGGGGAAGTGTGCTGACATGGATTGAGAACTGGTTGTCAGACAGGAAGCAAAGAGTAGGAGTAAATGGGTACTTTTCAGAATGGCAGGCAGTGACTAGTGGGGTACCGCAAGGTTCTGTGCTGGGGCCCCAGCTGTTTACAATGTACATTAATGATTTAGACGAGGGGATTAAATGTAGTATCTCCAAATTTGCGGATAACATTAAGTTAGGTGGCAGTGTGAGCTGCGAGGAGGATGCTATGAGGCTGCAGAGCGACTTGGATAGGTTAGGTGAGTGGGCAAATGCATGGCAGATGAAGTATAATGTGGATAAATGTGAGGTTATCCACTTTGGTGGTAAAAACAGAGAGACAGACTATTATCTGAATGGTGACAGATTAGGAAAAGGGGAGGTGCAACGAGACCTGGGTGTCATGGTACATCAGTCATTGACGGTTGGCATGCAGGTACAGCAGGCGGTTAAGAAAGCAAATGGCATGTTGGCCTTCATAGCGAGGGGATTTGAGTACAGGGGCAGGGAGGTGTTGCTACAGTTGTACAGGGCATTGGTGAGGCCACATCTGGAGTATTGTGTACAGTTTTGGTCTCCTAACCTGAGGAAGGACATTCTTGCTGTTGAGGGAGTGCAGCGAAGGTTCACCAGACTGATTCCCGGGATTGCGGGACTGACCTATCAAGAAAGACTGGATCAACTGGGCTTGTATTCACTGGAGTTCAGAAGAATGAGAGGGGACCTCATAGAAACGTTTAAAATTCTGATGGGTTTAGACAGGTTAGATGCAGGAAAAATGTTCCCAATATTGGGGAAGTCCAGAACCAGGGGTCACAGTCTAAGGATAAGGGGTAAGCCATTTAGGACCGAGAGGAGGAGGAACTTCTTCACCCAGAGAGTGGTGAACCTGTGGAATTCTCTACCGCAGAAAGTTGTTGAGGCCAATTCACTAAATATATTCAAAAGGGAGTTCGATGAAGTCCTTACTACTAGGGGGATCAAGGGGTCTGGTGAGAAAACAGGAATGGGGTACTGAAGTTGCATGTTCAGCCATGAACTCATTGAATGGCGGTGCAGGCTAGAAGGGCCGAATGGCCTACTCCTGCACCTATTTTCTATGTTTCTATGTTTCTATGAAGAAGAGGAAAGGGGATTTATTTTTAAATCTATAGCTTTGCCTTTTGAGTGCTAGACTGGGCTGGGAGACAATTGAAAACAAGATAGTGGAGAAAATAGAAACAAAAAAAGAGTTGCAAACTCAAAAAATAAGTGATATTGAAAGGATGGCTAATTTAGCCATATTTGATCTTTTCTCTTGTGTTTAATAGAATGCTGTCTAGTGGATCTCATTAAATACAAACTTAGTTACCAAATTTCACCAAATGTATTCTTCACAACTAAGATGGGAAAAAAGATACTCTTCTATACAAAAGAGAAGATGAATTGTAAACTTTAGCATGCCATGTCCTGTCCGGTTTTGTCAGCTTCACTGACCGAACAAGAGGTGTAGCAAAATTTATCCTTGAATTTAACTGGATACTTTTGTATAACGAATAATGGAATTCAATTAGCGGTATTGCTACTATCTGATTAGTTTATGACTGGATCATACTGGAGAAGACAATCACATCATATTGTAATAGAGCTCCCCCCCCCACACATACAGAGGCTAAACTCCAGGACATAGTCGACGTATTTACTGAGGCATATGAAAGCATGGGCCTTACGCTAAACATCAGCAAGACAAAGATCCTCCACCAGTCTGTCCTTACCGCACATCACTGTCCCCCAGTCATCAAGATCCATGGCGCAGCCCTGAACAACGTGGACCACTTCCCATATCTTGGGAGCCTCCTATCAACAGGAGCAGGCATTGATGATGAGATCCAACACTGCCTCCAGTGTGCCAGTGCAGCCTTCGGCCGCCTGAGGAAAAGAATGTTTGAAGATCAGTCCCTCAAAACTGCCATCAAGCTCATGGTCGACAGGGCTGTACTAATATCCGCCCTCCTGTATGGCTTAGAAACATGGACCATGTACAGTAGACATCTCAAGTCACTGGAGAAATACCACCAACGCTGTCTCCGCAAGATCCTACAAATCCCCTGGGAGGACAGACGCACCAACATTAGCGTCCTCAACCAGGCCAACATCCACAGCATTGAAGCACTGACCACACTTGATCAGCCCTGCTGGGCAGGCCACATAATTTGCATGCCAGACACGAGACTCCCAAAGCAAGCGCTCTACTCAAAACTCCTTCATGGCAAACGAGCCAAAGGTGGGCAGTGGAAACATTACAAGGACACCCTCAAAGCCTCCCTGATAAAATGCAACATCCCCACTGACACCTGGGAATCCTTGGCCCAAGACCGCCTTAAGTGGAGAAAGCGCATCCGGGAGAGCGCTGAACACCTCGTGTCTCATCGCCATGAGTATGCAGAAATCAAGCGCAGACAGCTGAAAGACTGTGTGGCAAACCAGTCCCACCCACCCCTTCCCTCAACAACTATCTGCCCCACCTGTGACAGAGACTGTGGTTCTCGTATTGGACTGTTCAGCCACCTACGAACTCATGTTAAGAGTGGAAGCAAGTCTTCCTCAATTCCGAGGGACTGCCTATGATGATGATGAGCGGACTACTGCTCCACCTAGTGGACTACTGATGTACAGCAGCTACTGATGTAAATAATAAATGGTCATGTGGCAAAGTCACATGATGACAGGTTTTGTGTGAAGAGCCATCTTGTGTGTAGTGTGCTGCTTAGTGATAGTATAAGGATATATCACATTGGTGACAAGGTTAGGATTTCTGGATTCCCTAGCTGAAATTTTTGTTGGTGGATGTTCCTGCCAAACAATGGAAACACTTCGAGAGGTGCTTTGTTTTTCAGAGCAGCTAAAAATCCAAGGTCAATTTCAAGATCACGTGGCTGAACTATCGACATTGCCAGAGTCCAGATGGTTGAGCCTATGGGAATAATAGGGCACTTGGGTGAGTTCCATTGTGAGCGAGAGACTTGTGTATGTGTAGCGGCTAAAAATGTTTTTCACTGTGTATTGTCAAAGTCCGCGATGGTGAAAACCATAACCGGGTTTTTAGAAAGGAAACGGGCTATTTTCTTGACTGAAGCAGCCCCCGAGATGTATGAAACCCTGAAAAATGTGCTTCCAAATTGTTAGGAGATCTCCATGACCAGCACCTGGGAATGTGCTTCACCAAGAGTTTTGCATGCACTTACTTATGGTGGCAAGGTTTAGATAAAGAAAAAGAGTACATCGTCAGTCAGTGTACAACATGTCAATCGGTAAACAAGAAACCACCATCAGTACCATTACAGCCATGGAAATTACCTCCCAGGGTGTAGCAACAGTTACATGTAGATTTTGCTGAGCTAGAAGGACAATTGATCATCATGATTGAAAGTCATTCGAAGTGGGTCGAGGTTTTTCTGATGCGGAAAATAACAAGTAAAAAAATAGACAATTTGCGAAGATTGTTTTCTTCATATGGCGTTGCAGAAGAAATTGTGTCTGATAATGGGCTGCAAGTTTTTTCAGAAGAAGTTGCACAGTTCATGAGCAGAAAAGGTGTGAAACATACCAAAGTTCCACCATACCACCCTGTTTCAATGGTGCAGCAAAGCGTACAGTATAGATTGTAAAACGTGCCCTCATCAAGCAAATGTTGGCGCCAAATCCAAAGAAATGGCAGTTGCCGTTGGACCACAAACTAGCAAATTTTCTGATTACTTATTGTAATACTGGTTTTATTCCGATAAAAACTGGTAGAACACCAGCAGAGTTGTTTCTCAAATGACAGCCACAAACCAGATTCTCGTTGTTAAAGCCAAACTTGGCACAATCAGTAGAAGAGACACAATCAAGACAGAAAGAGAATCATTATAGAGGTAGAGAAAGAGAGAGAAGTGTGAAATTGAATCAGAAGGTTAGAGTGAAGGACCATCATCATAAATGGTTAAGGTAGGTTACCAGGAAGAATAGTGAAGCTATGTGGCCCTCGCACATAGTTGGTCAACAAGTTTGATCATAGAAAGGTTAGGTTTGTTTGCATTAATCCTATTTTACCTACAAATGTGGAAAGAATTGAAAGTTAGAATGATTCAATTATTTCTGATGAGTCAGATAGTCTTGTTACAAGTAGAGTACCAGTAGCAAATCCTACATCAGATGTACTTGAAAAAAATCCAAGAGAAAGTCAGAGTTTAAGTCTGAGTCCGAGTCAGGCAGCCAAACAGTCTGAAGTTGTCGAGAGTCAAAATGTAAATCAAGGGTTGCCCTTGGAAAAAAACTCTCCTCAGGCTCAGCCTAGAATGAGTCTAAGTCCGAAAACACATTTGGAAAGTTTTGTTTGAGAGCAAAGGTATCCTCTTCGAAACAGAAAATCAATGATTATGTTGATTTGTAAATATGGAAAAATAAGTTCATATCTTTTGTTGTGTATAACCATGCAAGTTATGTATGATGATTATTTTGTTATGATTACTTCTTCAATAAGGAGGGAGAAGTATAATAGAGCTCCCCCTATTTGACTACTGCACCACCATGTAGACTATTGATGTACTGGAGCTACTGATGTAAATAATAAAGGATCATGTGGCAAAGTCACATGATGACACGTTTTGTGTTCAGAGCGATCTTTTGGGTAGTGCTTCTTAGTGATGTCGTAAGGATATATCACACATGGCTTCCAGGAACACATATATTGTGGAAATGAGCAGACACTTTCTTACCATCCCGTGGATGACTTCTTTGTTCACAATGACCAATGATTAGCTCTGAATCTCTATATTGATAAAACTCATCATTACTAGCGCTGCAGAATTTTATTTGTACTCAATCTAAACTTTGCCTTTAACATTTAGCTATCTCCTGAATTTGCCCATTCGCACTTCTCGTTTTTTTTTTAGGAGCATTGTTTAACTCACCCTTGCTCTTTCCTAAGCCATACTGAGGTGACCTTTAAGAACATAAGAACATAAGAAATAAAATCAGGATTAGGCCATACGGCCCCTCGAGCCTGCTCCGCCATTTAATAAGATCATGGCTGATCTGATCATGGATTCAGCTCCACTTCCCCATCCACTCCCCATAACCCCTTATCCCCTTATCGTTTAAGAAACTGTCTATTTCTGTCTTAAAGTTATTCAATGGTCCAGCTTCCACAGTTCTCTGAGGCAGCGAATTCCACAGATTAACAACCCTCTGAGAGAAGAAATTTCTCCTCATCTCTGTTTTAAATGGGCGGCCCCCCACACTTTCTGACATTATACTCCATCTGCCAAATTTTTGACCACTCACCTAGCCTGTCTATGTCCTTTTGCAGATTTTTTGTGTCCTTCTCACACGTTGTTTTTCCTCCCATCTTTGTATCATCAGCAAACTTGGCTATGTGACACTCATTCCCTTCTTCCAATAAATTTATATAGATTGTAAATAGTTGGGGTCCCAGCACTGATCCCTGCAGCACCCTACTAGTTACTGGTTGCCAACCAGAGAATGGTGCATTTATCCCGACGCTCTGTTTTCTGTTAGTTAGTCAATCCTCTATCCATGCTAATATATTACCCCCAACCCTGTGAACTTTTATCTTGTGCAGTAACCTTTTATGTACAGCATTCCATAGCTCTTTCTGGAGTTTTATAATATTTACAGCTGTGCAGTCCACTAGCCATCACTTTGTAGCATATTTATTGTCCTCCCCTCTGTACTTTGTTTGGTATTCCTATAGAAGTGTTCTCCTGTCTAGTATGATGAAGGGGTCCACCTGAAATAGCAATGATGCTTTCTATTTCATTCGATGATTGACCTATTGTGTATTTGCAGCATTTTCTGTTTTATTTCAGATTTCTAACATTTATCATTTCACTCCTTTCTACTTATTTGGAATGTTATTCAGAAATCAGCATTATAACATTTTTGGTCTTTATCAATATGAATACAGAACATTCTTTCCAGAGGAGCTCTTTTATTTGTAGTGATCTGCCCTTTAAGAAGGAAATTATTTGCTTTGATGCTATTATCTCAAACAGATGGTTAACTCTACAGACTGGAAATCTGCTCTAAATAGAATTACTTCAACAGTCATCTTTTTCAAAGGAACGATAGGGAGCCACAATTGCCCTCAGTGAGAAATTGTGGCGGGCACGTCAAATTAGCTGGAAATGTACCGCCCGGTGGGAGTCAGAGGGATGAGCCAGAAAATTCGGCTCTTTAACTCTGACATCATCTCCCAGCGGTTTGGAGCGCTGTTGGAGGCAGTAGCGGGGTGGGATTGGGTCGGGCGCAGGGAGGTGTCCATCATGGTTAGTGTAGCGGTGATGATGTGAGCGCGACGCGGATGTGCCGCATCACGTTAATGCGTCGCAACGTACTTCCCCTTCACTTAAAGAGGAGGGACACTGTGAGGCCTAGTGAGGCCTCAGTGGAGCCCACTGGGCCACTAGGGAGGGGAACGACCAGGCTAGTGGCTCGACACCCAGCCGAACCAACGGCGGCCATTGCCAGGCTCACTCAGGAGTCGGCTAACAATGAAAACAAATTAGCGGCTGCAGTGGTGCACACTCCCCTTTAAGAGTGGCTGCACCACCCAGCCACTGGCAACATCCCATCTCGCAAAGCTGTCGGACACACTGACTGGTAACAGCTGTGCTCCCGTGTGGGGTACAAAAGGGGTCACCAGCGGGCGTTAAGGGGTCGGCGCATGGCCGACAACCTGGTCAGAGCGTCGGGCGGGGTGGAAACACAGGGCGCGGCAGAAAGCCATTTCTGCCGCTCCCAGCCCAGGGGCATTTACGGCTGGGTCGGCCCTGCCACCTGCCCCCAGTCAGATAGGCCTTTCAGCCCTGTTACCACATCTTAAAGGTGCTAACAGGCCTTTTTCTGAAGAGCAATTTCCCCCTAAACACAGATATTTAAACTGCTATCAGATGACCCTTAATCACCAATAACCTGTTCACTACTGCCCAGTTGAAGTACCGCTTCAACTGGGACCACGTGACTGCAGACCTCATTGCAGCCTTGGCCTTTATTGCAAAGGGGTTGGAGTATAAAAGCAGGGAAGTTTTGCTACAGCTATACAAGGTATTGGTGAGGCCAGGCGTGGAATACTGATTGCAGTTTATGTTTCCATATTTACGAAAGGATATACTTGCTTTGGAGACAGTTTAGAGAAGGTTCACGAGGTTGATTCCGGGGATGAGAGGGTTGACTTATGAGGAAAGGTTGAGTAGGTTGGGCCTCTACTCATTGAAATTCAGAAGAGTGAGAGGTAACCTTATCGAAACGTATAAGATTATGAGGGGGCTTGACAAGGTGGATGCAGAGAGGATTTTTCCACTGATGGGGGAGATTAGAACTAGAGGGCATGATCTTAGAATAAGGGGCCGCCCATTTAAAACAGAGATGTGGAATTCACTGCCTCAGAGAGTTGTGGAAGCTTGGACATTGAATAAATTTAAGACAGAAATGGACAGTTTCTTGAACGATAAGGGGATAAGGGGTTATGGGGAGCAGGCAGGGAAGTGGAGCTGAGTCCATGATCAGATCAGCCATGATCTTATTTAATGGCGGAGCAGGCTCGAGGGGCCGTATGGCCTACTCCTGCTCCTATTTATTATGTTCTTATGAACAGGAGTGGGCTCTGAGCTAGTTAGAGTCGGTGAGAGCTCAGATGAACAGGACCCCAAGAAAGAATGCAAAAGGCAGGAGGCAACAGAGCAGAATAGCACTGGGGTAAGTGTAAACCACAAGGTGATAGGAAGGGACAATATATATGAATATAAAGGGGCTGCAGGAGGGGTCAAAACTAAAAATCATGGTTTAAAAACTAGTATTAAAACACTCTACCTAAACGCACGCAGCATTCGAAATAAAGTAAATGAGTTGACGGCACAAATCATTACAAATGGGTATGATTTGGTGGCCATTACAGAAACATGGTTGCAGGGTGGCCAAGATTGGGAATTAAACATACAGGGGTATCTGAAAATTCAGAAGGATAGACAAGAAGGGAAAGGAGGTGGGGTAGCTCTCTTAATAAAGGTTGATATGAGGGCAGTTGTGAGAGATGATATTGGCTCTAATGAACAAAATGTTGAATCATTGTGGGTGGAGATTAGAGATAGTAAGGGGAAAAAGTCACTGGTGGGCGTAGTTTATAGGCCCCCAAATAATAACTTCATGGTGGGGCGGACAATAATCAAGGGAATAATGGTGGCATGTGAAAAAGGAATGGCAGTAATCATGGAGGATTTTAACCTACAGATCGATTGATCAAATCAAAACGCACGGGGTAGCCTGGAGGAGGAATTCATAGAAAGCATACGGGATTGTTTCTGAGAACAGTATGTTACAGAACCTACAAGGGAGAAAGCTATCTTAGATCTGGTCCTGTGTAATGAGACAGGAATAATAAACAATCTCCTAGTAAAAGATCCTCTCGGAATGAGTGATCACAGTATGGTTGAATTTGTAATACAGATTGAGGGTGATGAAGAAGTGTCTCAAACGAGCGTACTATGCTTAAACAAAGAGGACTACAGTGGGATGAGGGCAGAGTTGGCTAAAGTAGACTGGGAACACAGACTAAACGGTGGCACAATTGAGGAACAGTGAAGGAGTTTGAAGGAGCTCTTTCATAGTGCTCAACATAAATATATTCCAGTGAAAAAGAAGGGTGGTAAGAGAAGGGATAACCAGCCGTGGATAACCAAGGAAATAAAGGAGAGTATCAAATTAAAAACCGATGCGTATAAGGTGGCCAAGGTTAGTGGGAAACTAGAAGATTGGGAAAATTTTAAATGACAGCAAAGAATGACTAAGAAAGCAATAAAGAAAGGAAAGATAGATTACGAAAGTAAACTTGCGCAAAACATAAAAACAGATAGTGAAAGCTTATAGCGATATATAAAACGGAAAAGAGTGACTAAAGTAAATGTTGGTCCCTTAGAAGATGAGAAAGGGGATTTAATAATGGGAAATCTGGAAATGGCTGAGACCTTAAACAATTATTTTGCTTCGGTCTTCACAGTGCAAGACACAAAAACCATGCCAAAAATTGCTGGTCACGGGAATGTGGGAAGGGAGGACCTTGAGACAATCACTATCACTAGGGGGGTAGTGCTGGACAGGCTAATGGATCTCAAGGTAGACAAGTCCCTGGTCCTGATGAAATGCATCCCAGGGTATTAAAAGAGATGCCGGAAGTTATAGCAGATGCATTCGTTATAATCGACCAAAATTCTCTGGACTCTGGGGAGGTACCATCGGATTGGAAAGCAGCTAATGTAACGCCTCTGTTTAAAAAAGGGGGCAGACAAAAGGCAGGTAACTATAGGCCGGTTAGTTTAACATCTGCAGTGGGGAAAATGCTTGAAGCTATCATTAAGGAAGAAATAGCAGGACATCTAGATAGGAATAGTGCAATCAAGCAGACGCAACATGGATTCATGAAGGGGAAATCATGTTTAACTAATTTACTGGAATTCTTTGAGAATATAATGAGCATGGTGGATAGAGGTGTACTGATGGATGTGGTGTATTTAGATTTCCAAAAGGCATTCGATAAGGTGCCACACAAAAGGTTAATGCAGAAGATAGAGGTACGCGGAGTCAGAGGAAATGTATTAGCATGGATAGAGAATTGGCTGGCTAACAGAAAGCAGAGAGTCGGGATAAATGGGTCCTTTTCAGGTTGCAAATCGGTGGTTATTGGTGTGCCACAGGGATCGGTGCTGGGACCACAACTGTTTACAATATACATAGATGACCTGGAAGAGGGGACAGAGTGTAGTGTAACAAAATTTGCAGATGACACAAAGATTAGTGGGAAAGTGGGTTGTGTAGAGGACACAGAGAGGCCGCAAAGAGATTTAGATAGGTTAAGCGAATGGGCTAAGGTTTGGCAGATGGAATACAATGTCGGAAAATGTGAGGTCATCCACCTTGGAAAAAAAACAGTAAAAGGGAATATTATTTGAATGGGGAGAAATTACAACATGCTGCGGCGCAGAGGGACCTGGGGGTCCTTGTGCATGAATCCCAAAAAGTTAGTTTTCAGGTGCAGCAGGTAATCAGGAAGGCGAATGGAATGTTGGCCATCATTGCGAGAGGGATGGAATACAAAAGCAGGGTGGTCCTGCTGCAACTGTACAGGGTATTGGTGAGGCCGCACCTGGAGTACTGTGTGCAGTGTTGGTCACCTTACTTAAGGAAGGATATACTAGCCTTGGAGGGGGTACAGAGACGATTCACTGGGCTGATTCCGGAGATGAGGGGGTTACCTTATTATGATAGATTGAGTAGACTGGATCTTTACTCGTTGGAGTTCAGAAGGATGAGGGGTGATCTTATAGAAACATTTAAAATAATGAAAGGGATAGACAAGATAGAGGCAGAGAGGTTGTTTCCACTGGTTGGGGAGACTAGAACTAGGGGGCACAGCCTCAAAATATGGGGGAGTCAATTTAAAACCGAGTTGAGAAGGAATTTATTTTCCCAGTGGGTTGTGAATCTGTGGAATTCTCTGCCCAAGGAAGCAGTTGAGGCTAGCTCATTGAATGTATTCAAATCACAGATAGAAAACATTTTAACCAATAAGGGAATTAAGGGTTATGGGGAGCGGGCGGGTAAGTGGAGCTGAGTCCACGGCCAGATCAGCCATGATCTTTTTGAATGGCGGAGCAGGCTCGAGGGGCTAGATGGCCTACACCTGTTCCTAATTCTTATTTTCTTATGTTCTTATGTTCTTATGTTCTTATAAGACCTGAATTACAGTTTGATGTGAATGTAACTGCCCTTGACATCTAAACATCACTCGATTGTGTGTGACACCAAGAAGCCCCAATAAAATTGAAGTCAATAGGGATTGGAGGCAAAACTCTCCAGTGTCTGGAGTTATATAGAAACATAGAAACATAGAAAATAGGTGCAGGAGTAGGCCATTCGGCCTTTCGCGCCTGCACCGCCATTCAATGAGTTCATGGTTGAACATGCAACTTCAGTACCCCATTCCTGCTTTCTCGCCATACCCCTTGATCCCCCTTGTCGTAAGGACTACATCTAACTCCTTTTTGAATATATTTAGTGAACTGACCTCAACACCTTTCTGTGGTAGAGAATTCCACAGGTTCACCACTCTCTGGGTGAAGAAGTTTCTCCTCATCTCGGTCCTAAATGGCTTACCCCTTATCCTCAGACTGTGACCCCTGGTTCTGGACTTCCCCAACATTGGGAACATTCTTCCTGCATCTAACCTGTCTAAACCCGTCAGAATTTTAAACGTTTCTATGAGATCCCCTCTCATTCTTCTGAACTCCAGTGAATATCTGGCACCAAGTAAAGATGGTTGCGATTTTTGGAGGCCAATAATCTCAGCCCCCGGACATCCCTGCTAAATTATGTCAGAGCAATGTTCTAGTTGTAACTATCTACAGCTGCTTCATCAATGACCTTCTCTCCATTATAAGGACTAGTCACATTTACAATTCCTCAGATAATGTCTGCATGCAGCATGGCTTGGGCTGATAAATGGCAAGTAACTTACTCATCAAACAAGTGCCAGGCTATGACCATCTCCAATATGACATTCAATAGTATTACCATCACCATGTCCCTCACCAAAAACATCATCGGGGCATCATTGACCAGAAACTCAACTGGACCAGCCACGTAAATGCCATGGCTACTTTAGCAGGGCAGAGGCTAGGTATTCTGCAGTAAGTGATTCTTCAGGCCCAGTTTGTCTTGCATTTGTTTACTTGTGATGCTGTCTACTCCATAATCCCGCAGTCCCTTGTGCTCACCCTTGGATCTTGTGCCCCAGTTTTTCTTCAGAAGCCCAATGGAGCAATCTCCCATCTCAACCAGCAGCACAGTGAGCTCATGCAGCAAAGCAGGAGCAGAATTTTTAGCACCTGCACAGGCTGACTCAGAACCAAGAGCAGCAGATCATTGGATTTTCAGAATGTAACAGTATTAATCTTCTGAAAATCAGCCGACTTGTTGGTCCCCACACTATGCTAGGCTATGTGCTCACTCAAAAGCCTCACTCTGAGTCACAAATCCATTCATGTGCCCTGATATTCAGAGCATGAGGAAGGTTACTGAAAATCCACTGGTATCCATTTTTAAAATAATTTATACAGTGTAATATACAGGAAAAGATTTTCTCTGCTTTTTAAATCCTTTCATTTTTGATTGCCATGGTATAGCAGACACCAATAATTGAGTCTGAGACATAATTATTGTATTTCTGATTATCGACAAACTATAGTTGATTTCTGACAAATAACAGCCAGTATATATGTGATGATTAGCGATAAACTACAGTTGATTTCTGACAAATAACAGCCAGTATATATCTTTAGGACCGAGATGAGGAGAAACTTCTTTACTCAGAGAGTGATTAACCTGTGGAATTCTCTACCGCAGAAAGTTGTTGAGGCCAGTTCGTTAGATATATTCAAAAGAGAGTTAGATATGGCCCTTATGGCCAAAGGGATTAAGGGGTATGGAGAGAAAGCAGGAAAGGGGTACTGAGGTTGAATGATCAGCCATGATCTTATTGAATGGCGGCGCAGGCTCGAAGGGCGAATGGCCTGCTCCTGTACCTAATTTCTATGTTTCTATGTTTCTATGTGAGGAGGACGCTAAGAGGTTGCAGGGGGACTTGGACAGGTTAGGTGAGTGGATAAATGCATGGCAGATGCAGTATAATGTGGATAAATGTGAGGTTATCCACTTTGATGGCAAAAACACGAAGGCAGAATATCATCTGAATGGTGGCAGATTAGGAAAAGGGGCGGTGTAACGAGACCTGGGTGTCATGGTACATCAGTCATTAAAAGTTGGCATGCAGCTACAACAAGCGGTGAAGAAGGCAAATGGTATGTTGGCCTTCATAGCTAGGGGATTTGTGTATAGGAGCAGGGAGGTCTTACTGCAGTTGTACAGGGCCTTAGTGAGGCCTCACCTAGAATATTGTGTTCAGTTTTGGTCTCCTAATCTGAGGAAGGACGTTCTTGCTATTGAGGGAGTGCAGCGAAGGTTCACCAGACTGATTCCCGGGATGGCAGGACAGACATATGAGGAGAGACTGGATCGACTGGGCCTCTATTCACTGGAGTTTAGAAGGATAAGAGGGGATCTCATAGAAACATATACCTAAAATTCTGACGGGACTGGACAGGTTAGATGCAGGAAGAATGTTTCCTATGTTGGGGAAATCCAGAACCAGGGGTCACAGTCTAAGGATAAGGGGTAAGCAATTTAGGACCGAGATGAGGAGAAACTTCTTCACTCAGAGAGTTGTTAACCTGTGGAATTCCCTACTGCAGAGAGTTGTTGATGTCAGCTCATTGGATATATTCAAGAGGGAGTTAGATATGGCCCTTATGGCTAAAGGGACCATGGGGTATGGAAAGAAAGCAGAAAAGGGGTACTGAGGTGAATGATCAACCATGATCTTATTGAATGACGGTGCAGGCTCGAAGGGCCGAATGGCCTACTCCTGCACCTATTTTCTATGTTTCTATGGGGTCAAGTTTCGGGCTGTGCCTAGAACGGCGCAATCCCGCGAGCCACGCCTGAGTTCCGCGCTCAAAACAGTGCCGAAAACTTACCTCGGTATTCTCCACTCCCTCAGGTTGATCCAGGCCCTCGGCGCGGCGCAGCACAAGATGTGGGGGGCGGAGCCAGGTCCCTGCGCTGAAAACATTGCTGGGACCTCTGCACATGCGTGCTACAGTGTGCGCACATGTGCAGTAGCTCCAGGCGCCGGAGGCTGTGTGGGAAGGGCCCGAAGCATGCCGCCCCTAGCCCTGGCCGAATGGGCTCACTGAGGCGGCAAAGATCGGACTGCACCTCCTTCGTCCAGCTCCTGCTCTGGCTGTGGCTCCAGCTTCCCCCCCTGTTCAGCTTGCGCTCCCTCTGGCTCTCTCACGCCACCCCCGCTCCCCCAGCTCCCGCTCCACTGCCTGCCGCTTCCTCCACCCCCCCCAGCTCCTTCTCCGCTCCGGCTCCCCCGGCCCCCCCCCCCGCACTTCAAGTCCGGTCCGCTCCCTCTTCCTTCGGCGGGGCCCGCCCGCTCGGCATCTTGCTGGGGGCAGGCCCCGCCCGAAGTCTTCGGCCCGGCTTCTTCACGTCGGCCGGGCCCGTTCAGCCTCCTCCCTCTCCTCTCCCCCCCCCTCTCCTCTCCCCCCCATCTCTCTCCTCTTCCCCCCCTCCCTCCCTCCCTTCCTCTACTCTCCTCTCCTCTCCCTTCCTTCCCTTCCTCTCCTCCCCCTTCCCTCCCCTCTCCTCTCCCCTCCATCCCTTTCCTCTCCCCCACCTCCCTCCCTCCCTCTCCTGCCTCCCTGCCCTCTCCCCCCTCCCTCTCCCCTCTCTCTCCCTCTCCTCTTTACCCCCCTCCTCCACCCCTCTCTTCCCCCCGCCGCTGTCAGAAACACACAGACACTGACAGACAGAGACAGAGAGAGACACACTGGGATGGCCCCCATATAAGCACGCTATTGGAGGGCTCCCGGTGCTGCAGTGGGTGAGTAGAAACTTAATTTTTTATTTATTGATTTAAAAAAAAAAATTATTTTAAATTTTTACATTTTTTTTGATTGATTTATTGGTTGATTTATTGATTTATTTATCATTTATTATTGATGACGGCTCTTTATTTGTAAAAGTGATATGTTTCATGTTTATAAACTTCCCTTTCCCCCCCTCCCCCCCGTTCCCTACGCCTGATTTGTAACCTACGCCTGATTTTCTAAGTGTAGGCAAGGTTTTTCTGAGCGTACAAAAATCTATACTTACTCCAGTCTAAGTTAGTTTGGAGTAAGTTTTCACTGCCTAAACTTTCAAAACAGGCGTAAGTGGCCGGACACGCCCCCTTTTGAAAAATAAAATCTGTTCCAAAATGAAACCTTTCTAACTGACTAGAACTGGAGCAAACTAAATGCCGAGAATTACAATTTCTAAAATACTCCATTCTAAACCAGTTGCTCCAGAAAAATAGGAGCAACTCAGGCCAAAACTTGACCCCATAGTTTCTATGTTTCTATATTGCTCAATTATATTTTTCTGTGAAATAGTTTTGGTAAACTGATCCATTTCAATAGAGGATTTATTTTGTTAGAATCACAACTTCCATACGAAATGAATGCATTAATTGCCTAATAACAATCAGAATGACTTGGATTTAACAAACTGTAACCGAAATCCATCCAGAATATACACAAGATGCAAATGGAAATCTGTCTGAAGAAAGGCCTTAACCAATACTTGAGACTAGAGAGGACATACATCATCCATAACATTTGCTTGAATATCTTAGTTATTGGTCTGCCTAAAGGTCAGAGTAAATATAGTTATCTGATCAATTCTGCAAAGTATTAAACATGACTTGCCAGTTATTTTCTATTTATGCTTGCATTTTATTAAACCATTTTATTTTGTCAGTAACAACATTCTGGAAACAAGGACATGTTTTTTGCAAGAACATTTATTCCTGCCTTTGGATAAAGACAAATTGAAAGACAATTTACCAGAAGGTCAGTAATCCTGCATAAACAAGGAAAGCAAACAAAAAATGATCATAGATTGGAAAAATAGACCTACATATGCAAGGCCACCAATTGATAGATGATGTCAATATTGAGACAGCTGCCAGCATCCTAAGCTACATAAACACACCCTGTGCATGATAACTAGCACAGCTACAATAAATGGATAACTTTCTAACTTTACACCTGTGGCAAGAGGTTTCTCAGTAGATGACTCCGTATCGGGAATTTGGGTGAGCACTGCCTTGATTTTCTGGCCATTATTAGGCTCCCCATTGGGAGTGTTCAATTGGAAAATTCTCCTTTATAAATCTGGACTAAAATTGCCACCATAATTAAGGTGCACGAATGAAACTGACCAATTAATATTATGAACCCTATCACAAGTGGAAGCAGAAGAGCCGATAAGAATTTTAATTTTGAGATAGTTCTCAGAATTAGACTATTGACAAGTAAACAGGAACCTGGGAACTGATAGATGCATTAGAAAGTGTAAGCTAGTGTGTGCCATTTCAGAAATATGTTAACTTGATTGATTCATTTTAAAGTAATCCTAATCTGTCAAGTGGAATGATTCCTGTTAAGAATAGAAATCAGGATAATTTTAAACCCACCAAGTAGTTGCTCTGGCAAAACATGTACTGCAACTTTACTGAGTCATTTATCATACTGGCCATTTTGCTCTACATTAAGGGTAGCCCAAACTGGAAGGATGCCACAAGCTATGGACCATTTGGCTGATGTAGGAAATGGCAGACTGAGCCAGGCTAAGCCAAGAGTACAATTTTTTGCAATAAAGCTATTCCAGGCCAGGCAATCATATATAGCCAGGAATGTTTGCAAAGGGTTGTTAAAATGGGTTTCAATAGAGTCATTCTAGTCAGACTAAAGTGTAAGAGCCAGGTAATAATATAAATATAAACATTTATTAAAAAATGATTAAGGAACTGTGAAGAAGTAGAATTTCAATCCTGTATCTTCCAACACAATTTAATGTAATTTGTCCATTTTCCATTTAAAGTAATTACGGAAATAATGAAAATGAGACGATTACCAGTAGAATAATTAAAATGCTTATAATTGTCCAATATTCCACTTGATTTCAGTTCAGAACATGAACTTTTGCAGTTTACATATCAACTCTAAACATTAAAGAATGGTGAGCAGTGTGGTTGCTCTGGCTTTACCTTGAATCAGCAGCATTCACAAAATCTGGTGTAATCGTATCTCTTTTTCTCAGCCCTTGTTCCATCTGCTGTGATACCTGATACAAATTTGTCAGGAGCAAATGTGCAAAATAGCTTTTCACTTGAACAATGTATTAATAGTTTTTTTTTCACTCTGACAGCAGCAACAGCTATACAAATGAATTTTTTGAATCCAATTTTGATGAATATCAACATTCTTCGAGAGCTAATCCAATCTCACTTATCATAACATAAAAATTGATTTCTGTTGAGTGAGTAAAGTTATTTAAATGAGACACTTGATGCAGCAACCTAGAATTTTAGTGTAGCAACAGTTTTGCAACAAACTGCATTGAATAAATGAATAAGGCAGAGAGCAAACCAGAGGTCACAGATTTAAGGTGATTGGCAAAAGAACCAGATGCGACATGAGGAAAAATGTTTTACACAGCGAGTTGTTGTGATCTGGAATGCACTGCCTGAAAGGGTGGTGGAAGCAGATTCAATAGTGACATTCAAAAGGGAATTGGATAAATACTTGAAGGGGAAAAAAAATTACAGGTGAAAGAGCAAGAGAGTGGGATTAATTGGATAGCTCTACCAAAGAACCAGCACAGGCACAATGGGCTGAATGACCTCCTTCTGTGTTGCATCATTCTATGATTCTATCTACACATATATTCCAAAACGACATTTTCTACGTTAAGTTGGAGAATATGGTCAATCTCATACCTGTCTCTGATAGCTTTATGTTGCTGTTTCTTCTCTTCTGCCTCTCTTCCCTTAACTCTTTGTGTCTCTCTACTTCTCATTTCAGGTGGGAGATATTGGTTGTTTTGGCATAATGCAATGGGTGAATAGCCACCAGCAGCTACAGGCTGTATTTGGGGTGCACAGAAATGTAATGCTCAGCAGCTCCCTTCCCTAAGTACACAGGATTCCCCCCCACCTCACTCCATCACTCCCATCACAGCCCTTTCCCCATCACTTTTACACCATCTCCTTACTTGGCTACCATTTCCTCATCCTCAGCCTGTTGATTATCAAAATTATTTGAGGAAAAACTACTGCATAGAAAGTGCTAGAAGCTGATGAAAACTATTTAATCAAAAGAACTGACTGAACAGTGCTAATGCATGCTGGGATGTGAGGCCTATACAATCCAAATTCAGTTCACTGAGCCATAGTTCTGGGCAAAAATATTAATACCAGGCTTTTGAGAGAGGTTGAGGCCGTCAAGTAAAAATTTTAGCCATGACATAAAAGAAGACGCATTCGGTAATTCAATGGATAAATTCAACTATGTTATTATGAAATGTCGTTTTTTTGATTTTTAAAACATTTTGTTTAAACCCTTTTAAAAAATATTTTTTAAAGCAAAAAATGTATTTAAAAGATTACATTCTAAAACACTGCCCGATTGCGCTGGTTCATGGCAGATTTTACGTTCGGCGATGTGCAAATGAGGGGAAACTTGAGAAAAGTATCCACTTCTCTAAACTAGCACAATTTTTGGTGATGATTGCAGGGAAAGTCTACCCCTTAGTTACTGAATTAAATTTAAATTAGGCACTTTGATCAGTTTGTGAAACCCAATAACCAGATTATGCTCTAACCATAAAATAGCAGCTATAATGCGTCACACAGTGTTACTCATTTAATATTAATTACCTATTACAGTGCCGTCTACAGCAAAAACAGGCACTACAACTACTCATATTGCTCAGAATTTGTTGAAGTGGGCATCTAATGCTGTTAGTTAGATTAATCCTTCAGCGCAAAAATATTTTGTTCACCAAGTGTCTGGAAATCTGCGCTGATAACAGTGCAGTGAGGGCAATAGGGCTTCTGGGTCCTTGATGAACAATGGGGTAAACAGTGCATCTCCTTAAACATTGGGGCATAATATGGTTTGTTAATAGGAGAATAACAAAGTTCTGACTTGACAGATCATCTGCTCCAACATTTAAAAACCTAATTGCTGGTGCAGAGTTGGGCTAATTGCCCATCAACTACCCAGCAATTACGTATGAAAATTTTACGACGGGTGCAAACCGATGTAAGGCCTGTTTGGAAAAGGACCTTTTGGAAATCCAAATATATATTTAATTTTAAAAGCTTAAACTACAAGCCAATCTTTCAAACTTACAGTCAGCCCCCATCAGAGTAGAAAACGCCTCCAATAATTTTCAATATACAAAATAACAGTCCGCTTCGGCCTGGCCTGTATCCTCTATTTTTATTTTTGGATGGGAATAGAAAGTTTCTGCATTTTACTTGAATGTTGCAAGCATTTACATATAAGTAATTTCCCATGATAAAAATTTGATTGGCTCGTAAGTGAGAGACTGGGGGTGAATGAGAGACCTTCTGTTTGCTGATTGGATCACCGGCTCACGTGATCCCAAGTACGCTTCCGCACATGGTGCGCCCCTGGGATCCGTGGGCCACTGCGCTGCCCTCCACTTCGCAGCGTCTGACAGCAACTTCTCAAAGGAGGGTCCCCATCAGATAAGTGCGCATTCCATTCGCCTGTGACTTAGTCCTTAATTACGTTGCCAACCGCAAAATCCCGGCCAATGAGAGTTAAGGATTGAAAACCAGAGGAAGGACTGAAAAGGATAATGAATTAGAGTGGGTGAATTCAATATCAAATCTGGTACAGAAAGAGAAATAAAGAAAGAGAGGGAAAGATTGAATTAAGAGAGAGAGAAAAAAAGAGACATAAATGAAAATTAAGGTTTTTTTTTAATTTAAAATTTGACATTTTTAAAATCTCCAACAACAATTTACTACCTGAAGGAATGAGACTCCACACTTTCTTCACACAATTGGTCACTTTCTGGGCCAGAGAGGTTGATCGGCAGTCATTAACAATCATCACGCCACTAAAAGGGTACTTACACTTTTAATTACTAGTCTTAACTTTCTGTGGAGAGTTTAATGAGCAATTAATGTGCAAATACAGCAACTACATGAAACGCAGGGAGAGGTTAAGGGCGAGATGTCATTTTCGTGAAGCTAACTGTGGAGCAGTTCAAATTGGCAAGCAACGTGGTTATTTGCAACTCACGAGGTATCTCTCCCTCGCCACAAGTTGCTGGCTGATATGCACATGAATAAGGCTGTGTGTCGTTCATATGCCATTACTTTTAAAGCAAATTCTGGGCCAATGAGTTTTCAATTAAATGTGCACTTTTATATTCCAAACTATCTAACTGTGTATGAGGTCGGGGAACACAATAAGTGGAACTGACTACATACAATATGAGAATAACAAAGCCTCAAGGGTATCTGACCAGATTCATTAGTTGTTTAAATATAGAGGTAGATAATGTAGTCCTAGCATGGGACAGCCTGAGATCACTGGTCTTCAGGCACTACTTGCCCCGATGTCCCACTGAGCTTAGCTCATTCATTGTTTAATTGATGCTCCTGGCACAGGCCACATGACTTGCTGGAAGCACCCCATGGATTGGGGAGAGAAATGTCAGGTGCCTGCAGTCAGTGAAGGGCTACTGGCTGCTTGAACAGTGCTGCCCTTTTACATTTGGATTAAGGCAGTGTGGACCTAAGTACCCTTGCAGCAGCTAGCTATTAGAGGCCAAAAAAAATAAGGATAGCAAGGATGAATAGGCCCTGGAACAAGGAGAGAGCTATCCAGGAGCATAATTTCTATTTTTTGATCAGGGATCCCTTTAAGCGCTCTTTCCAAATGAGTGCATAGCATCTGCAGCTAGAGTCAGGCACTCCAGCTACATTATAGAGCTACGGCTTGATTTGGCCTAATTTGTATTGAAATGTGGGGCCTAATGATCCTTGAAAACATTGACTGCATAGGCTCTATGCACTTATTATGCAGTCAGTGTATATTATAGAGCATGGAGCTCGATGGACGCTGTGTAGGTCTCATGCCTCAGTGCTACGAAGCTCAGCATCGGATTTTCAGGCCCGGGGGCCAATATTGTATGCTATAGTGCTGGGGCCAATATTGTATGCTATAGTGCTGGTTGTTAAAAATTATTTAATGCGGACATGCAGTTACTTTCTTTTACATGTATCCCTGGCATTTTTAGAATCCCCAAATCATTGGTATTAGCCAAAAGAAGAATTTTCAATATAAGTAGATTACTTCTAAACCCTTTTACTGCATCTTGTGCGCAGCATTATTAATGTAGAATTATAGTGCCCTAGGCAAGGTTGAGTTGAAACATTTTCATGACATGACAAATAATATCAAAGTCTGCCAGATGTTCCTGCTGTCTCTTTTATAAGGTTAGATTTGGCCTGGAATCATCCTGATCACATTATAACCTAAGTATTTATCATTGACAAAGATCTCTTTGATGCAAAAAGTTTCCTGATAATTTACTGACATAGCTGCTTCCTGATATGAAGCAGCTAATTTGAAGACCGTGTCCAGATAAGCACCTGTCATGTGAATGCTATTTTTACATATTAACATCCATAATAGAAAATGTTTGCTCTGAAACAAAGGTACTTGTGAAAAGAGATTACCCTGTGTGCATGGCCATGGGCAGCGTGGAGGCATGCCACTACAAGGTACATCGCGAGCTGGTGCAGGAGGGCGATGGCTGTGAAGAGTGATGTCATCAAGATCCAGATCGGTGATTGGAGCGTGGGCAGATACAGCAGGAGCAGCGAGGTCAGGGTGAAGGAGCGGTGAGAGACTGTAGAGGGACGTGATCGGGGCCCAGGGGAGGCGCGAGTTCGGGGCCAGGGGCCCGGGGCAGCACGGACCAGCCCACGCTGCGATACGTGTGTGCACTAGGTCCGTGCAGCACAGCTGATCTCCAGTTGTCTTGGGTAATCCTTGCCACTGGACCAAGACCTAGCTCTGACAAGCCTGTGTGGTGGCTGGTGTGCAACAGCCACTCCACGTTAAAAAAATGCACGCACAGGCATCTTCCACCCTTCAGGATGTAGTTCGGGTCCTTCATTGAAACACCTGTGAACTCGTCCTTTTTTTGGCGTGGAAGCAAGTCATCCTCGTTTCTAGGGACCGCCTTTGATGTGTGCATGAGTCGATGCCTTGGGTGGAAACCATTAAAAATATTCCTATGATAATAGCAGCATTTCTTAAGGAGATTATCACCGTGCATTTTGACCAGCTCCAGGGGGAAAAAATAGATAATGGCTTCAATAAGATCACAGTCTCCCCTCCCACAGATGAGTGGGAGAGCTATGCCGCAGCCCCTTAGATTGTGTTGTTGTCTCTCAGGATAACCGTGGAGTTGGATCCTTGCCATCTCCTCAAGCAATGCCCAGAAATCAAGTGAGGCAGACTTTCCCATTAGCCATAGAGCTGCTGAGGTCTTCATGCCCAACCTCCGAGGGGTTGTCGACAACCAGCATCTCAGGAGTCCATGGGCTGGATTTTCTGGTTTTGGATTTTTTGGGCAAAAACGTAAGCGATACGTGAAAATTACCGTTTTCGCTCTGTTGCCGATTTTAGGCCGAACTTTTGGCCTTTGTCATCTCACAAAGGGAGACTTTGCACAATTATTAGCTGTGCAAAACGCGATTCTCGCCAACTTTAGTGCGGGGTCAGGGGTGCTGCGAGAGAGGCCTTGAGAGGGTGAAAAACAAAATTCAAAAAAACATTCAAAAATCTTTACCAAGACCCTTACCTAATAAACCGCTGCAAAAAAATTAAAAAATAAAAACTTTAACTTACCTTTTTTGCAGGTTTTTTAACTTACCGCTGCTGGCAGGGCTGCACCGACAGGTTTTACCTGTCGCTGTTCTGGGCGCAGCATACGGGTCGGGAGAGAGCTGAAACTCGGATGGTAATGCAATCCGTGCCGTTATACGTCCAGCGCAGCTCTCCCTGCTGATACTTCCCATCACCGCCGCAAACAAGGAACCGAAGATCCTGACTGGGCTTTGCGACCGGGTTTTCGCCGCAAAACCCCTCGAAAATCCCACCCCATGACTGAGCCACAGCGACCTTCCAGCTCCCATGTTGCAGCAACTGGAAGAGCACCTCACAGCAGTACTAGAGTAGGTAAAGCATTATAATAGTGACACACTTCAAAAGTACTTTATTGTTTGCAAAGCGATTTGGGACTTCCTGCGGTCGTGAAAGGCGCTATACAAATGGAAGTTCTTTCTTTAGCAGCTCATACCATAGTAACAATTAGTGCTAGGAATTTTTTATCAGCCATGACAATTATAAACCTTTTTGAAATTCTATATGCCGGGAGGATTTGTGGAGTAGTTGGTGAGCCTAATGTGTAAGTTGACATGAATAACAATGTTGGTCTTTGGGATAATGGAGTTTATTTGAGGGTGAACGGATACGAAGGGATGATTGACATGACTGTTAATCGAGGAGAGGAGGAATTGTCCAGCTGAAGGGCTCTTTGATGAGCTGTTGCAGAAGAGCTCTGCCTGCAGTCAACTCCTTATCCAATGCTTTTCGGAGAAGTGCAAGTATGTTGCTCTATATCCTCCGGTCGGAGGGTAAGGAATCCTGTGAGCATGCCTGCTTCTGTTTGGTATCCCTGCAGCTACAGCTCTGTACGCTCCAACCTCCTGCTCCTCCTTCTTCTCTTCTAGCCAGGGTAAAATTGACATAAAAGCCCCCATGATGAAAATGGTGCATTCCCAGAAGCTCCTTAATGTTCACAACATTCTACAAGCACTTTGAAATTGCCTTTGTATCCAAAAAACACAATGTAATAGAAGCAAAGTGTCTTCCAAAACATTCCAGCGTTTTGCTGCTGTCAGCTGTGGCTCAGTGGGTAGCCCTCTCACCTCTGAGTCCGAAGGTTGTGGGTTCATAGTCACACTCCAGGGACTGGGTGCCTAAATCAAGGCCTAACTACAAAATTGGAAAGGTTGAAGTTAATTTTAAAATTTCTGCTCCACTATCATCCATTTATGTCTAAAAGCAGGATGGTAGCAAGACATAAATTGCCCCCATGATTTATTTGGCTTGTTCCAAAAGGACAATGGGTAAAATACCTTTCATGGATTAGAAAAGTTAGCAATTTTTTCCCACTGATAATTTCTTGAGAAAGCTTTGGATGATTTTGCCCTCACAAAAGAGAAACATTTGAGCAGCTTTTGGTCATCTGTCGTAATTTCCCCTTATGTGGCTCGATGTCAAATTTGTTGTCTCATAATACTCCTGTGAAGCAAATTGGGACGTTACACTGCGTTAAAGGTGCTATATAAATACAAGTTGTTGTTGTTGTTGAAATGCAATTCTCTCAAAGAAGAATGAATCAAAAAGTGGAATTGAATGTAACAGAATAACTGAACTGGACATGTGGTAGAGTTTCGATGAACTGTACAGCAGCCACAGATGGAATCATTAATATTTCAGAAGCTTTGACATTTTTTTGCACAATATTGTAATTGATTTCAATAGCTAATTTAGCATTATAGAATAGTTTGACACCACTGTGCCATAAAAGATGCAGGTCTGTTTTTTTCAGCTCTTGAAGAAAGTTACTAAGCCACTTGAAATACCTTAAGGAGGGTTGGTGGGGGGAGCGGTGAATCAACAGCATATCAAGCACCATCAAAGGCTGGTGACAGGAGTGGTGTTGCTGTTCTCACCTTACCAAAATATGTTGAATTGAACTCTTCACAGAAATTGCATCACTGCATAAATCATCAAGACACTGTGCAGGAAGGCTACTAGTCTTTAATGTGTTGTGCAAGCATTTAGAAAAGCTGTGGTTTATTTACTGAAGAAAGGAGATGTGCCTAATATGGTGACATCCAGTTGTATGTTGGACTGGGTACCACTGTCGATTTGACCACTGTCTTTCATCCCTGGGATGTGGACTAAATCTAAACTTACTGACTGGATAAAGAATATCATTTGTGTAAGGACCCTAAATATTTGAACACGAGTTCATGAAAACTAGTAAATAAGGTGGCTAGCCCATGGCGCTGTTGTTGAATCTTAAAAGACAAATTCAAAGGTAGTTCTTGAATTATTGTAGCATCTTTCGCATGAGCAGCACATCCCAAAATGTTTCATAGCCAATGAATGACATTTAAAGTGTAGTCATACTGGTTTGTAGGCAAATGCGATAACCAAGTTAGCTCAGTGTGGAAACAAGAGTAGGCCATTGAACTCCTCAAGCCTGTTCTGTCACAGCAAGTTTCCACAAACAGCAAATGAAATAAATGACCAGTTAATCAGTTTTGGTGGTGTGAACTGAAGGATAAATTTTGGCCAGGACACTAAGAGAATTCCCTGCTCTTCTTATGTCCCCTGAGCAGGCAGATATGGTTTTGGTTATCATTGCTTTTGAAGAGCCATAGGGACAATCCTAACTCCCTTCACCTGGCGGTAAATGTAAATTTGCAGCGGTGGCTGCAGCAGGAAGCCAACAGCTGCAGGTACACCAGGAGCAACTGTGGCGATGATTATAGCTGAGCGTCAACAATGGGGCCAACAACACTACATCAACTTGCATTAATATAGAACCTTTAATGTAGTAAAGCATCGACATTAAAGCACTGCACAGCAGTCTTATCAAAGAAAACTAGTTGCAAAGAAAGCATCAAAATGCAACAGAGTCAGTAACTGGGAATGGGAAATGGTGGACCAGGCCAGGCAGAGAAAGAAGACCAAAGGCGGTGGAGAAGACCTGACCAGGAAGTGAAAAGTGAAAGGGTCAGTGATGTACAGAATTTCTGTGTATGGCAGTGGTGGGTTGAATTGTTTATGTGTATTGGAGTTAGAATTTTGACATATGGGGGGAGATTTTAACAGTTTGGGGAGGGTTTGGATTTTCAATGAATGGAGAATTGTGCTAATTAGCATTCATTCATGGGGTTGGATTGGTTGCATATGTGGGGCTTAGATCTTTAGTGCACGGTGGGGGTAGTTATAGTATGAGGGTTTTGGACTCTCTGAGTATGACAGGGATGTATTGTAAGATGTCTTCTTTTGCCCCAATGCATGAAGCAAACAGTTTCCTCGAGGGAAACTGGCAGAATAATGAAAAGGCTGTGTGGTTTCTTTCTCAGTTGTTAAAACTCCCCAAAATTCAGGGCACCATTGAGGGAAACATGTGGCCCTAAAGGCCTATTCACACAGTGCCACGTTCTTCATGAAATGCAAGGAATTTTGTTCCATTAATGTGCATGTCATCTTTATCATTTGTGACAATCCCAAGCAGCAATTGTGTTGCTTTCATTTTAATCCACTGTGCCAGTTATCTGATGGAGAAATCAGAGTACACGGAGACCGAGTGCGGCAGCTGTAGCCCAGCTCCTGACATTTCTAAGACAGTGACAAACAGCAGCAAGAGCAGATACAAGACCCATGCAGCCACCACGAGTGTGATTAACAAACACACTTTCAGCAGCTTGAAGCAGCACTTCAGATATAGAAAATGTAGCCTTTAACAGGATTTGCAAGGTCATTGCAGTCAGCTGCATGTTTCACATCATTGTCATCTAAAGAGGCATGAGCATGAAGTGAGTGGAGGAGGAGGATGCCCGCCGTCAGCCAAGAGCAGAGCAAGGCCAACACAAGGAACCGAAAGAGATTCCTGCTGAATGTCTCTCATTGTTGACACCATCAGCTAAGTACCCATCCACCCAATGTTAGTCCTCTTCATGTCTACAATGGTGTAGCCACTGGTATCCTCACCAACACTGACCTTCTGCACTACCACTGAGGTGCCTTTGCCTCCTAATGCCATGTCAAGAGATTGCCCTGTAATTAGCTTCACCATTTCTGTTTTTGTGGTAGATATCTTGGTCTATGTACTTGCTGCCAAATCTTCTGTCATTGGCTGCGAGTGGGGGGAATGGAAACTTGAGAGACTGAATCCACTCTGAAAGACAACTGTCTCATCCATATCTGCTCCAGTTATGACCCTGCTGTTGGTCACTCACTCAGAGACTGCACCTGGAGTATTGTGCACTGTTTTGGTCTCATTGATATACTTGCCATAGAGGGAGTGCAACAAAGGTTCACCAGACTGATTCCTGGGATGGGGGGGGGGGGGGGGGGGATTGTCCTATGAGGAGAGATTGAGTAGACTAGGCCTATATTCTCTAGAGTTTAGAAGAATGAGAGGTGATCTCATTGAAACATACAACATTCTTACAGCGCTTGACAGGGTAGATGCAGGGAGGATGTTACCTCTAGGGATCGGCCATTTAGGACTGAGATGAGGAGAAACTTCTTCACTCAGAGGGTGGTGATTCTTTGGAATTCTCTACCCCCAGAGGGCAAATATACTCAGTTTTTGAGTATATTCAAGACAGAGATCAATAGATTTTTGAATATTAAGGAAATCAAGGGATATGGGGATAGTGCAGGAAAGTGGAGTTGAGGTAGATCAGCCATGATCTTATTGAATAGCGGAGCAGGCTAGAGGGGCCAAATGGCCCACTCCTGCTCCTAATTCTTAAGTTCTTATGTTCTTATGTTCTATGTGGGAACAAACTTCTGAATAGCAATAGGAGTATAATCTTCATCCAATTCGCCCAGCATATGGGGCCTGAAATTGGTGAAAGCTAAGTTCCGCCGAAGTACTGTCCAAAGGACCGCTGAGATCCTGACCGTACTTTGGGCGGAAGTTTCATGAAAAATCTGGGAAAGACCGCTCGGCGGCAAAAATGGGCCTTGCACGCCGATTCTGGGTGGCAGCGGGCGGTAGCTCCCATTCTCGGCGGCAAATGCAATCCTCGGCAAAGTACCGTCCAGGGAGGGGAGAACTGATCAAATAAAAAAAATTTCAAAACATAAAAAAAACCCACCAGAAATCTTTCAGGGGACCCCATCCACCTGAATCCCTGCAAAAAAAATAAAGCAAAGAAGTGACTAACCTTTTTTTGCAGGTCTTCAGACATATCGTTGAGGTTAGACCTGCCTCCATGCGGCGGTCTTTTCCCCTGCTGGAGCGGAGAACCACCCGGACCAAACTGGCAACTCACCGGGCGGCAGGACCCTTCTGGGCGGCGCACACTGGCACACGCCAGCGCACGTCAGTGGACGGTACCCAGCGGTCTTCTCTCCCTGCCGGCGGGAGGACTCCATCAAACTCGCTCGGAGGGGAGACCACCCAGAAAGCTCAATGGCAGCGGATGGTAAGTCCACCAATTTTGGACCCATGAAATTGTACAAGACGGATAATTAGAGATTGGAATTCAAGGCATTGAAAGCAGAGGTCTGAGCATTCATGAGAGATACTAAAACTGGCCATAGTGACCTCTGTTACTTGGACTTTGCTGCAGTTAGCCCATGCAGTCCACACTGTACCGCAGTTCAATTAAACAGTAAAGTGCACAGGCATAGATGTAGGAGACTCTTCCAAAATCCCCACTGGCCTTTCAGGATGTTGTACATACCCTCCAATTACTGGGGAAAATGCAGTCCACATGGGGTTTGGATCCGTGGACTCTGTAGCCAATTAAGGACCCAAGTTGGGTCTCTGGCCAGCTGCTCCTCCTGTGCCCCCACCACATAATCCAGCTCATTCATGGTCTGTAGTTCATGCTGATGTTCTAAATTCCCTAGGCTGGCTATAACTGTGCTGGTTCCGACTACAAATAGATTCGGTTTTGCTGAGCGCTGTGAAGTGCTGGGTTTGTGGCACCACTGGGACCTTCATGGATACCTATAAAAACAATAGAAGTTAGAGTTGAATGCTGGCTGAAATAGAACTTAGAATATCTAAAGTATGTCACAGTGATTTGCTGCAATATATTTGTGTGTGAGTGTGTGTGCATGTGAGTGTGAGTAAGTGTGAGTGTATTTGTGTGTGCGTGCATGTGTGAGTGTAAGTGTTGTGTCTTTGTGTGTGTCTGAGTGTGTGAATGTGAGTGTGTAAGTGTGAGTGCGTGTGTAAGTGTGAGTTTGTATGTGTGTGAGTGTGTGTAAGTGTGAGTGTGTGTGAGTGTATTTGTGTATGTGTGGTGTGTGAGTATGTGTGTGAGTGTGTATGTGAGTGTGTGTGTGTGTGAGAGCGTGTGTGTGAGTGTGAGTGTTGTGAGTGTGTTTGAGTGTGTGTGTGTGTGTTGTGAGTGTGTGTGCGTGTGTGTGTATGAGTGTGTGTATGTATGTGAGTAAACGCACCTCCACAGGCAGCCTGGTCATTTTACAAAGATGAATGTTGGTCTCACTGGCAGCATCCCTTATGTAAGTCCCGTGGCGGGGAGTGGGGGTGGTAGAGCGGCAATAGAGGTGGCAGAGTTGTGACCATGAGTACTGTGAGTTGGGGGAATCAATCCTGCTCCTCCTACCTCCATAGCAAGATCTTTTGAAATTGTTATAAAAAAAACGACCCTTGTGCTTGCTGAAAAATTCTGAGCAGAACAGGCCTAGTTCTGCTCTGGGGACTAAATTTTTGCAACAGGGGCTAAAACAGATACACTAGCCCTCAATTGACATCAGGAACTGAGATCCTTCAGCTGAAGGTAGGGGAATTTACTCTGTCCCTGGTGTTAAGTATGGAAGAACTCCACAAGACTGAGTACTGTGAACTAAAACTGATGTGACCTTAGTCTCTTTAATACAACGCCAGCGTGCCGAAGCAGCATGGCAGACAATCTTTTATATTCCCTTGCATGAGGTGTGCAGGTGACCCTTGGGCCTCCAACAGTTGCGCCCTCTAGTGGCAAGTCTCACACAGTTACAATGTTTACATACATAACATCACACCCCCCGCCCCCCCCCAAATTCTTTGATACAAATTATTTACAAGTTGAGGATGATCCGGGGCCCTACACTTCCTCGTTGATTGTCTGAGTTCAATCTCTGGCATGGGTGAGTTGGTCGGACCATTGCTGCACTGTGGCGCGGCTGGTCTGACAGGACTATTGGGTATGGTGGGTTCATCCTCTTGATTGACAGTGAGGTCGATTGCTGGTTGGGTGTGTGTTGGTGGGTCGAAGATGATGATGTCCTTTTCAGGTTGTCGGTGAACCGCAGTTTGGTCTGATCCAAATGCTTTCTGCACGTTTGTCCATTCAATAGTTTGACTATAAACACTCTATTCCCCTCCTTGGCCAAGACAGTGCCAGTGACCCATTTAGGACCATGACCGTAATTAAGGACAAACACAGGGTCGGTAACATCAATGTCACGTGATACAGCCGCGCGATCGTGCTACATGTTTCCACATGATCATTTACATCCGGGTGGACTAGGGAGAGCCTGGTTTTGAGTGCTCTCTTCATTAACAATTCTGCAGGGGAACCCAGTGAGCGAATGGGGTCGCATCCGGTAGCTGAGCAGAACCCGAGATAAGTGGGTCTGCAAGGAGCCTTCCATCACGCGTTTCAAACTCTGCTTGATAGTTTGGACTGTCCGTTCTGTTTGACCGTTGGATGTGGGCTTAAACGGGGCAGACCTGACATGCTTGATGCCATTGCGGGTCATAAACTCGTTGAATTCTGAGCTGGTGAAACACGGTTCAACGTCGGGCAAGCCATGGGTGGCGAACATAGCCCGGAGGCTTTCAATGGTGGCAGTAGATGTGCAGGATGACATGATTACGCATTCAATCCATTTAGAGTAAGCGCCCACTACAACTAAAACATCTTTACGAGAAAGGGGCCAGCAAAATCTACGTGGATCTTGGACCACGGTTTGGAGGGCCATGACCACAGACTCAATGGAGCCTCCCTTGGTGCATTGCTCAATTGTGAGCAGGTATTGCACTGGTGTACGCACGACTCTATCCGAGTCAATGCCAGGCCACCAAACATACGACCTGATTATAGCCTTCATCATAACTAATTTCATCTTGCATTTCCCCGGGAACAGCCGACCAGCTCCCATTGAGGACGCAACTTTTTACAAGTGATAGCACAGGATCCTGGCTGGTCCAGGTCTTGATCTGGCGATCAGTGACAGGTGACCCCTTGCTCTCAAAAGCATCCATGATCAGAAGCCCATGCGGGCTGCGTCATTTCTACCCCAGTAGTAGGCAATGGTAGCCGACTGAGGACATCAGCACAGTTTTCCATGCCTGGTCTGTGGCGGATAACATAGTCATAAGCGGACAATGTTAGTGCCCATCTTTGGATGTGGGACGAAACATTGATGTTTATACCTTTGCTTTCTGAATAACAGCGAAATGAACGGTTTGTGGTCGGTTTCAAACTCAAACCGAAGTCCAAATAGGTATTGGTGCATTTTCTTAATCCCATATACACATGCTAATGCCTCTTTCTCGACCATACTGTAGGCTCTTTCAGCCTTAGGCAGACTTCTAGATGTGTATACAACCGGTTGAAGTTTGCCCGATACATTGGTTTGCTGCAACACACAGCTGACCCCGTACGAAGATGCATCACAAGCTAGCACTAATCGTTTACACGGGTTATACAGTACAAGTAACTTATTAGAACAAAGTACGTTTCCTGCCTTCTCAAAGGCTGTCTCTTGAGATTTATCCCAAACCCAGTCATCACCCTTACGTAGCAACATGTGCAACGGTTCCAGCAAAGTGCTTAACCCAGGTAGAAAGTTACCGAAATAGTTGAGGAGTCCCAGGAACGAACGCAGCTCCGTCACACTCTGTGGTCTGGATGCATTCTTGATGGCCTCTGTCTTTGAGTCCGTGGGTCTGATGCCGTCTGCCGCAATCTTTCTGCCCAAAAATTCGACCTCTGGTGCCAGGAAAACACACTTGGAGCGTTTCAGCCTGAGTCCCACTCTGTCTAGTTGACTTAGAACCTCTTCCAGGTTGTGCAGGTTTTTGGTGGTGTCACGACCGGTGATCAGGATGTCGTCTTGAAACACAGCAGTGCACGGAACTGATTTCAGCAGACTCTCCATGTTCCTCTGGAAGATGGCAGCACCCGAGCAAATCCCAAAAGGGCACCTGTTGTATATAAACAGTCCTTTGTGTGTGTTGATGCACATCAATCTTTTCGAAGATTCAGCCAGCTCCTGTGTCATGTAGGCGGAGGTTAGGTCCAACTTGGTGAACGACTTCCCTCCCCGTTAACGTTGCGAACAGGTCATCTGCCTTGGGTAGCAGGTCTTATAACGAGCCTCGGTTGATTGTTACCTTGTAGTCTCCGCAGATTCTGACCGTGCCATCGCTTTTCAACACTGGAACAATCGGACTGGCCCACTCGTTGAATTCAACTGGCGGTATGATTCCCTCTGTTGAAGTCTGTCCAGTTCGATCTCGACTTTCTCCTTCATCATAAATGGAAACACTTGAGCCTTGTGATGAACGGGCCTTGCATCGGGGACTAGATGGATCTGCACCTTGGCGCCTGTGAAGTTGCCGATGCCTGGTTCAAATAGCGATGGAAACTTGCTCAGCACTTGGACACATGAGGCATCATCCACTGAAGATAATGCTTTGATGACGTCCCAGTTCCATCGAATCTTTCCCAGCCAGCTTCTGCTGAATAGCGTTGGGCCATCGTCTGGTATAATCCATAGTGATAAATCATGCACAGCTCCATTATACGATACCTTAACTGCCGCACTGCCAATGACTTGTATGAGCTCTTTGGTGTAGGTGCGCAGCTTTGTCTGAATCGGGCTCAGTTTGGACCTTTGTGCCTTGTTGCCCCACAGTTTCTCAAAAGCTTTCTGGCTCATAATTGACTGACTCGCCCCCGTGTCTAGCTCCATTGATACCGGAATACCGTTCACTTTGACTTTCAACATAATAGGTGGGCTCTTGGTGGTGAAGGTGTGTACCCCATACACTTCTTCTTCAGGTTGAGTTGCCTCTCTTGTTTGTTCTGCGTGATCTGCGGCGGATCGATTGTCCTCTGCTGACTCTGCCATGTGGTGAGCCGCAGCACTCTTGCACAGTCGCTGGAAGTGCCCCATTGTTTTGCAGCCTTTGCACACGTAGTGCTTGAATCGACATTGATGGGCTTGATGATTACCCCCGCAGCGCCAACATGGTGCTAATGGATTTTCATTCATGCCCGATGGCGGACTCTGAGTCAACCTAGGTCTTGCAGCTGCAGACGTGTAGACCCTGCCATATGCAGTTCTGCCTGCTAGTGATGTTATTTTATGTTGGTGAGCTTCGACGCTGGGAAAATATCTGTCTGGTATTATCACTCGTGGATATGAATGCCTGGGCTATCGTGATGGCCTTTCTCAGGTTTAGGGATTCGGCAGACAGCAGCTTGCGAAGAATGACCTCATGGCCAATGCCAAGCACAAAAAAGTCCCGCAGCATTTCCCCAAAAATCAAGCAAATTTGCAAGTTCCCGCAAGGTGTCCCAGGTCAGCGACATAACTCGTCACGTCCTGGCCCTCGGAGCGGTGGTGCGTGTAGAAGCGATACATGGCCATTAAGACACTCTCCTTCGGCTTGAGGTGGTTCCGAACCAGTGTACACAACTCTGTATATGTCTTCTCCGCTGGTTTCTCCGGTGCTAGCAGATTTTTGATTGCTAGGTGAGGAGAATTGCCTTGCGTTTGATTGCTTTATCATCCCCATCCAGCTCGTTGGCCACGAAGTACTGGTCGAAAAGCTGAACGAAGGCTTCACAATCATCACCCTCTACAAATCTCTCTAAAATACCGGCAGCCATGACCGCGTGAAAGTTTGTAATCTGTTACTTGTCGCCAATTGTTAAGTATGGAAGAACTCCACAAGATTGAGTACTGTGAGCTAAAACTGATGTGACCTTAGTCTCTTTAATACAACTCTAGAGTGCCTAAGCAGCATGGCAGGCAACCTTTTATACTCCCTTGCACGAGGTGTGCAGGTGACCCTTGGGCCTCCAACAGTTGCACCCTCTGGTGGCAAATCTTACACAGTTACAATGTTTACATACATAACATCTGGCAGAGGTAGGGATGTGATTATAGGCCTTCCCAACACATCTACCTTCTTTTTCCGCCACTCTGAGTAAAATCTAGACCTAAACCTTTCTTCTTTGATCCTTGTTTTTGGAATAAAGCTTATTCTTCTTTTCATCTGCTTTATTTCACTGGATATAATGGCTCTGAATTTGAATCCGAACTCTGAAAATAGCAGGCAAGAACAACAAAGGAGAAAGATGTCCACCAGGGAATTTGGATGCATAACCACCTCACAAGACCCTTCGGCAACTCAGATGCAGGCCTCCCCTACCCCAGAAAGGAACTGAAATAGATGTAAATAACTAACATGACATAGAACAAATGAAAATTAAAAAACTATCAATACTACTTAACTGAAATAAAAACAAAGGTCATCGACCTGAAACATTAACTCTGGCTTTTGCTTCACAGGTGCATGCTGACATGCTGAATGTTTCCAGCATTTTCTGTTTTTATAATACAATTTAACTGTTGGAAATTACTTCCTTTCAGCCCAGTCCCATTGTTATCTTTAGTCTATCAGCTATGAAGGACCAAATTTCCGACTTACAAAATTATATTGGAGCAACACAACAGGGATGTTAGTTTTGGTCCAATTCCAACTATTCCTTATTTTCAGCTTTTGGTGTTGCTTATTAGTGCTGTATGTTGGAGTGAGCCCTAAGCTTAGTGGTAACATTGCTGCCTCTGAGTCAGAAGGTGTAGGCTTCAAAGCTTGCTCCTGAGAGTCCCAGCAAGTGGACTAAATTCCTATTCTAAAGTCTGAGTTGACATCCAGTGGGATGCTTGCGTCTGGCGTGGGTGCGTTCATTGTATGCTTTGTGAGAACTGCACAGGATTAAGCACCCTACTACATCGAGTCTTCAACACAGAAACAGGCCATTCAGCCAACTGGTGTATGGCTGCATTTATGCTCCACACGAGCTGGTATTAAGATGGTTACAGCCACTGAGAGAGCGTTCATGTCTCAGCATATCAGACTGTTAATCAGCCTCTGAGTCCTTCCAAGAGAAGAAGATATGGAAAACAAATTGTTCTATACTGAGTTTTCTGAAATCTCTGAACTAAGAGCACATTTTAATTCACTTTTTTCCCTTTTTATATTATTTATTATCACTATTCCTGCTGTAATATTACATAATTCACCACAGCAGCTGGGACTCAATCTCGGTTGAGTCCTGCATTAAATCTGTTCGTTTTCTCCCTGTATTTTTCTCATTTCTCAGTGCATAGCTGATTTTTTGTCTCTTTGTGTCCTTTCTTTATTATAATCCCAGCCTGGCTCTTTTATCCCCACCTTTTTGACTCTTTCCATTTTTCTTTTCACTTTGAATCTTTGGTTCCCAGTTTAATTATTTTCACTTATCTCAATTACCCTCAATGTTATTCTGATAGCTCTTCAACTGGACAAGGTCATTCAGTTGGCAATTTAAATTTAAGCAAATGCCAATGATGACATTTAATGCAAAGTAATCTATCATATGTGTCATAGAATAAAATGGTTGTTAGAAAATATTTTAGTCAGTAATTCTAAGGTGGAGGCTTATGTCTGTTATTTACCATCATGCTGATGCATCCAACCTTGCAGGTCTGTTTCTGTGACAGTCTTTCCACAATTGTTATTGGAATTTTATTAAAATCTGAGCAACTACCACAGAGTGGCACTGCTGAATCATGTTTCATATTTTCTTTCAAATCTCTGCAATAGTCATGTAAAAGCCTGAGAGCTCCACTTGTGTCTCTTTAAATTAAAGCACATAAGCCATGTACAAAAGCAAAATACTGCAAATGCTGAAATCTGAAATAAAACAGAACATGCTGGAAATCTCAGCAGGTCAGGCAGCATCTGAAAAAAAGAGGGTGGGTTAAAAAAAGGGAGAGAAGGAAAAAAATCTTTTTAAAGCCCCTTTATTTTCTTTCCCATGGCAGCTGGTGATGATTCACACCCCATCTAGACTCAACTTTTGTTTCCTAACTTGTGCCATTACCATCTCATTTATGCCCATCATCCCTTTTGTCTCTTACATCACTCCTGCCTTCCACCCTATCACAGACCTTCCCTTTTGTTCTCTCCTCCCCTCCCCTTTCAGTGCCCCTGCACTTCCTTAAGAATCTGTTGCATCGAGAACTTTTCCAGTTCTGACGAAGGGTCACAGATCCGAAACGTTAACTCTGTTTCTCTCCACAGATGCTGCCTGACCTGCACATAAGCCATGTGTTTGGTTCACTGAGTGTACGTTTGTAGAGATGAGGTAGATTTTATTTTCATCTTTTGTCTGTCAACTTGGTTTGATCAAAGAAGCCAATGTCGATGACAGATCATATATTTGACCACTCTGGGTCAGTTTGCACATGTAACGTATAGTAATAAAATCTAGTGCAAAAGTAACTTACTTTGTAGAATAATCCATTGATATTATATTTAAAAAAATAGTATGCAAACATGGAGAATCAATGAAAAGCAGGGAACCCACAATAGAGAATGTGTTCCAAAACTGTAATAGTTATATTCCAAAACTGTAATAGTTATATAATCTGCAATATTGAATTGCTTTTAGAATGATCAGAATCGAGAGATTATGTTACAGCCTGTAATTTATTTAATATGTATTTATAGAATGTGTTTGTTATGTTTTTTAATTTGTGTCCGTATCTGCTTAACCTCTACCATTTCCCTGTTACTGCTACCAATCTCAGATTATGATACACGGTTTTATTGCATGACTTGCCAATTTCATTCCGATATATGGGGCATAACAACTTATTGTTGTACCTAAAATCATTACTTCTTCAATATGCATTACATTAAGTTTCCCAATTGTAAATGCCATTTGCAGTTCTAACCTGCCCAAAACAAAAGGAAAGACCCGAATGTATTTTGAGAGTTCAGTGTGGTGAGTGGGAGGCTCAGTCTAACTCGCCAACATAAGGGGCCAATTTAACTCCTGGGCCTCATTACCATAGTCCAGGTTCAGTTCCTGCCTGAACCCGGTGAGAATGACATGGAAGACAGCAGTTGGTAGCAGGAATTGGGGCGGGAGGAGGAGGCCAGTGCCACGGACCCACAGGAATGATCCCTGGCAGTCAGGTAAGTGCATTCGAGAGGGTCGGCAGGTGAGCATGGTCGCTGAGAGGGGAGTAAGCCTGGGACAGGGGAGGTCCAAAGTTTCCTTGTGGGGCCCAGAGCAGCAAATTTGATTTACTCACCTTCTTGTCCCTCTTCTGGGCCTACTCCTGCATGGCACTGGGTTTCCCTGGTGTGGCCTGTACTGGGTACCGAATGCTCGACACAAAGTTAAAATGGCATTGGCATCTGAATTATGTCATCAGACCTCGACTGTTGCATCTCAATGAGATCTCAACTGCCTGGGGCGAAGGCCTCCAGCGCCATCCAAAACATATGTGTTAAAATGGACGGGACGCGAACATGGCGTGACGAAGGTGAGTAAGATACTGCTGTGATTTGAATCTCGCACATGTATCATTCTTATCGGGTGCAAAGACGGTTAAAATTAGGGCTGAAGTTTTTATATAGGGATAAATTCTAATGTCTAATTGCTGATGAAAGGTCGACACCCAAAACATTAACTCATAATTTCTCTTTACAGATTCAACAACAACAACTTGCATTTATATAGCACAGTTACATTGTAAAACGTCACTAGGAGCTTCACAGGAGCGATTATCAAACAAAATTTGACACCAAGCTACAAAAGGAGATATCAGGACAGTGACCAAAGAGGTAAGTTTTAAGGAGTGTCTTAAAGGAGGAGAGGGAGGGCGAGAAACAGAGAGGTTTAGGAAGACAATCCCAGAGCTCAGGGCTTTGGCTGTTGAATGGTGGAGCAAATCCAATCAAGGATGTACAAAAGGCCAGAATTAGAGGAGCGCAGAGATAGGGAGGGGTGAGGTCACGGAGGGATTTGAAAACATGGATGGGTACTTTTAAACCAAGGTGTTGCTGAATTGGGACCCAATGTAGGTCACGAGCTCAGGGGTGATGGGTGAACGGGACTTGGTGCAAGTTAGGATATGAGAAGAATTTTGGATGATATCTAGTTTACTGAGGATGCAAGGTGGGAAGTCAGCCAGGAGAGCACTGGAAAAGACAAGTCTAGAGGTAAAAAAGGCATGGATGAAGGTTTCAGCAGCAGAAGAGCTGAGGCAGGGACGGAGACGGGTGATATTATGGAGGTGGAAGTAGGCAGCTGATGATGGAGAGGATATAGTGTCAGAAGCTCAGCTCAGGGTCAAATAGGACACCAAGTTTGCGAACAGTCTGGTTCAGCCTCAGACAGTGGCCAGTGAGTGGGTCGGAGTCATTGGTAGGGAATAGGGTTTGTGACAGGAACCGAAGGTAATGGCTTTGATTAATATTTAATTGGAGGAAATTTTTGCTCATCCAATACTGATGTCAGACAAACAGCGTGACAAATCAGAGGCATTGGAGGGCATTGTGAGAGGTGGTGGTGAGGTAGAGATGGGTGTCACCAGCATACATGTGGAACCTGAAATTATGTTTTCAGATGATGTCGCCGAGGGGCAGTATATAGATTAGAAATAGGAAACTATAGAAGTAACAGTGCGGGAGCGGCTGATTTCTCTGGACGTGACTGGATAGCGAGGAATGAAACCAGGCGAGGGCAGTCCCACCCAGCTGGACAACAGAGGAGAGGCTTTGGAGGAGAATGGCCTGGTCAACCATGTCAAAGGCTGCAGACAGGTCAAGAAGGACAAGGAGAGATAGTTTACCTTTGTCACAGTCACAAAGGATGTCATTTGTGACTTTGATGAGAACTGTTTCGGTGCTGTGACAGTGGCAAAAACCAGAGTGTGAAGGGATTCAAATATGGAGTTGCGGGAAAGATGGGCACGGATTTGGAAGGTGACGACACGCTCAAGGACTTTGGAGAGGAACGGGAGGTTGGAGATGGGGCAGTACTTTGCAAGGATGGAGGGGGTCGAGGGTAGGTTTTTTTGAGGAGGCGGGTAATTACAACAGATTTGAAGGGGTGGGAACAGTACCTGAGGAAAAGGAAACATTAACAATATTAGATGACATGGTGGCTAGGACGGGAAATAGGGTAGTTAGCAGTTTGGTGAGAATATGATCGAAGGGGCAGGACGTGAGTCTCATGGACAAGATGAACTTGAAAAAGGCATGAGGGGAGATAGGAGAGAAACTGGAGAAAGATGTGAGTTCAGGGCTAGAGCAAGGTGGGCTAGGGAAAGGGAGAGAAGCCGAAGAGGCAGCTGAACGGATGTTCTCAATTATTGTGATAACGAAATCCAGGAGCTCCTCGCACTTTTTGTTGGAGGTGAGGGTGAAGGAGGCAGGGGAGAAGGGTTTAAAAAGATGGTTTGTAGTGGAGAAGAGAAGCTGGAGGTTATGTTTGCATTCCAAGGTGATCTTGGAATAGTGAGCAATTTTGGCAGAGGAGAGCAGAAACCGATAGTGCTCTGTGTGGTCCAGCCAGATCTGGTGATGAATGGCTAAACCAGTTGACTGCCATAAACGTTTCACCCCTTGGAGTTAAGGGAGCGGAGATGGGGGCAGTACGATGGGATTGATCAGTGCGAGTGAGCGTAATGGTTTTAATGGGGACAAGGACATCAAAGATGGCGGTGAGGTTCTGTGTGAGCAGATCGGTAGCTGCAGAAATATTATGGTAACTAGACAGCTGGAAATTTGAAAGTGCCATTGTGAGTGACCCGAGGGAAAGTTTGTTTCCAGGGGTGGACACAAAAGGAAGTGGGATTAAGAGGGAGAAGGGGAATGTGAGTGGAGTGGAGACAAGTAAGTGATCAGAGATGGCCTTATCTGTGATTGACACAATGGGAGTAGAGAAGCCACGTGAGATGGCAAGGTCAAGGGGGTGGCAGTGAATATGGCTCGGAGAGTTTCTATGGAGGGAGAGATTGGGAGGATAGGAGGGCAGTGAACTCAGAGGAGAGAGGGCATGATGAGTTGAGCTGGAGATTGAAATCACCAAGGATGGGAAGTTGCTCGGTGCAGAGACTGAGGGAGGAAAGCAGTGAAGATATTTCCATGAGAAACTTGCTATGGTACTTGGGTGGGTGGAAGAGAACAAAGATTTTAAAGGAGAGGCGAGGGGAGTGGAACAAGGTGAGATGCTGAAAGGAGGAGAGGATGGACAGACCAAGGCACCATTTGGTGATTCTGATGGACTTGCTGTGTCTTTCCAGCGTTTTCTGATTTATTCATTTTGCATTGTTACCTCTTCTTTCTTAATAGAAATAGCAGTTAAAGGCTGCCGCTTAATCTTTCTTAGGCTCACCCACTAGTGGGAGGGAATTTGGCTTTATTGCAGAAACATTTTCATGTATGGGTTTGAGCTGTCAGTACAGCAGCCCTTTGCAAAATTTAGATTCTAATACAATTTAAGACCATAAACAGTTATCAGACCAAATAATGTGGCAGTTATTGATTTTAAAGAGGAGTACCACTTCATTTCTTTATACCTTGAGTAAGGCAAGTTACAGTAGAGGCATACTCGCTTACATTATTCTGCAACTGTTCTCAAGACAAATGTGTTAATATCATAAATTGTACGCACAGTGACTGTAATCAACTGATGTAATATAATTTTATTACTTTTTTATGTCACCAGAAATGTTATAATGTACAGCATGATCAGGGAAACAGCAAAGTGCAAGTTTTGTAATTAGTACAGGAACCATCCTTCCTGGACCTCACATTTTCTATCAGTTTTCCATTTCATGGTGAACCTGATTGTATTATTATAACAAACTGACTGTCAAACCTGACAGTGCCCATAACTAATACTTGCTAGAGTTTATTGGATTTAACTCCCAGTGGTATTCAGTTAACTGGCCCCTCTGGAGGAACAGATGAAATGAATAAAGAATCTGATCCTTGTATAAAGATTCCCTTCTGGAAAAGTCATTATCTTTTCTCTCTAAGGTGACCAGCCTTTGGTACCACCTTCTTATTCATTGGCTTGCCATTGTTACATTTTCTATTAGAACTGTCAAGTGTTCAACAAAGTATGAGAGCTGAGTTTGAGAGTAATCCCTTTTCATACTGTGAGCATTTGAAGAGCACTTAAATGTCATTAAGTTAAACCAAATACTATTGAAGTTTATTGATATAGTTTATGTTTACAGTGAAGATGTCTTATGACACGTGCTTTTGGAATTCTTATAAGGCTTTTTACTGAGTCTTCTAGAAATAAATAAATAAAGACTTGCATTTATATAGCGCCTTTCATGACCACCAGGCGACTCAAAGCACTTTACAGCCAATGAAGTACTTTTGGAGTGTAGTCGCTGTAGTAATGTGGGAAATGCTGCAGCCAAATCGCGCATAGCAAGCTCCCATAAACAGCAATATGATAATGACCAGATAATCTGTTTCGTTATGTTGATTGAGGGATAAATATTGGTTAGGGCACCAGGGATAATTCCCCTGCTCTTCTTTGAAACAGTGCCGTAGGATCTTTTACATCCACCTGAGAGGACAGACGGGGCCTCGGTTTAACATCTCATCCGAATGACAGCACCTCCGACACCACAGACTTTCAGAAAGTGAATTATAATTTTAATACATATAATGTAAATCTATTTTCAGGGAAGATACTCGCATAATTCATAGCCAGCTCATATCAAAAGTTCAAATGTATCATTACTGGTAGTGAAGTACCCTATCCCAAATTGCAAGGTTGCCTTGGAACATGACGAAGTAAGAGATTAAGTAAGGTTTCTTACCTGGTAATATTTTAATCATATGACAACAGAAAGGAATATCTAACTAGCCCTGAATGATTACTGCTTCTCCTTTCCCTCATTGAAGGATCACAATCAATACAGATTGCCAATAACCAGCACCCGCCTGTCGTGCTGAAGACTTGTACACCAGAACAAGCCGCACCTCTAGTCAAGCGGTTCCAGTGCAGCTACAACACTGGCATCTATCCGACAATGTAGAAAACTGCCCAGGTATGTCCTGTCCACAAAAAGCAGGACAATCCAATCCATCCAATTACCGCTCCATCAGTCTAATCGCAATCATCAACAAAGTGATGGAAGGTGTCGTTGACAGTGCTATCAAGCAACACTTACTCACCAATAACATGTTCACTGATGCCGATGCTCAGTTTGGGTTCCGCCAGGACCACTCGGCTCCAGGCCTCATTACAGACTTGGCCCAAACATGGACAAAAGAGCTGAATTCCAGAGGTGAGGGGAGAGGCGCGAGTGACTGCCCTTGACATCAAGGCAGCATTTGACCGAGTGTGGTAACAAGGAGCCCTTGTAAAATTGAAGTCAATGGGAATCAGGGGGAAAACTCCCCACTGGCTGGAGTCTTACCTAGCACAAAGGAAGATGGTTGTGGTTTATAAAGGTCAATCATCATGCCCCAGGACATCACTGCAGGAGTTTCTCAGGGCAGTGTTCTATGCCCAACCATCTTCAGCTGTTTCATCAATGACCTTCCCTCCATCATAAGATCAGAAATGGAGATGTTCGCTGACTGCACAGTGTTCGGTGCCATTCGCAACTCCCCAGATAATGGAGCAGTCCATGCCCGCATGCAGCAAGACCTGGACGACATTCAGGTTTGGGCTGATAAGTGGCAAGTAACATTCATGCTACTCAAGTGCTAGGCAATAACTATCTCCAAAAAGTGAGAGTCTAACCACTGCCCTTTAACATTTAATGGCATTACTATTGCAGAATACTCCACCATCAACATCCTGGGGGGGCCACCATTGACCAGAAACTTAACTGGACCAGCCACATAAATACTGTGGCAACAAGAGCAGGTCAGAGGCTGGGTAGTCTGTGGTGAGTGTCTCACCTCCTGACTCCCCAAAGCCTTTCCACCATTTACAAGGCACAAGTCAGGAGTGTGATGGAATACTTTCCACTTGCCTGGATGAGTGCAGCTCCAACCATACTCAAGAAGCTCGACACAATCCTGGACAAAGCAGCCCGCTTGATTGGCACCCCATCCACCATCTTAAACATTCACTCCCTTCATCACCGGCGTATTTTTTAGTAACCTATTCATAAATATAAAGCATTTTTTTTAACCCTAGTCCAATTTGCAATGTACTGTTTACAGTATAATTAAATGATAATGTTTTCTGACTGTATATTAGATTCCATATTCATTGCAGCGGTGACTTGATTGGTATGTTTGCACTTGCAGCAGCAGCAAATTCCAAATGTATCATCAGTTGAAATTTAAAAGTGATTGAACCCATAGAATGTGAACAAGATGCACTGCAGCAACTCGCCAAGGCTTCATCAGCAGCACTTCTCAAACCCACGACCTCCACCACCTAGAAGGACAAGGGCAGCAGGCGTATAGGAACACTATCATCTGCAGGTTCCACTCCAAGTTACACACCATCCTGACTTGGAAATCTATCACCGTTCCTTCATCGTTGCTGAGTCAACATACTGGAACTCCGTCACTAACAGCACTCTGGGAGTACCTTCACCACACGGACTGCAGCGGTTCCAGAAGGTGGCTCACCACCACCTTCTCAAGGGCAATTCGGGATGGGCAATAAATGCTGGCCTTGCCAGTGATACCCACATCCCGGAATGAATATAAAAAACAAACCTCCCTTTCACGAATGTCGCCCTTAGTTGTTCAATAATTATACATCAGTTTTGTTATTTTCCCTTGTGGTATATAAATCTTTCCAATGATTAAGTTAATTATTTTGGTGTTTCAAATTTCCAGCCATATAAACTATGGGCTCAATTTTCCCCGGTTATTTGTGCCGTTTTTTGGGCGCGAGTCTCTTTTTTTGGCTTAAGTTTTTAAATTAAAGTTTCACCAAGGACTCTGCGCCAGCATAACTGAGTTAGTTATGATTTTTTTAGGTTCGTTTTTTTTGACGTCATAGGGGGATGTTACCTCATGTCTGCGCCAGTTTTATTCATTTTTCAAAGTTTGCGTCAAAAAAAATTCTCCTAGGTCGGCGTGTCTGGCCACTCCCGAAAAACCTTCTGGTGTGTAAAGAGAAAGCAGCGCACAATGAGGAATTGGCACAGAAAGACGCCATTGTTTTTCACCGAAATTTTGGACGGAGATAAGAACACTTTAATGATACATAATAAAGATTAAATTTTTTTAACTTACAATGGAGTAGATGGAAGTTTGATGGAATTCTGAATTTTCATTTTTTTTTAACTCACACGCTGCCACCGAACGTCTCCAAACAGGGCTGGAGGGTTGGGGTGTCGGCCGGCAGAATCGGCCCCGTGCCCCGACACAAGAGCTCGGGGCTCGGCTGCAAAACAAGACCGGGGGCGGAGGTGGTGATCGGAAGACTGCGCGAGGCATCAAATGAGCCCAGGGGGTTTGTGGGGGGGAGGGAAGGGGGGGACGAGCGATCTGCATCATGGTGCTGTGGAGGAGACAATTGATTCAGAGCCCGTAGGGTGATGGGCAGGAGGCCTTAATCCACCTCGGGTATATCGAGACAGACGTTTGTACCTGCACCTGAGTGATGCAGACTGTGTCAGAAGGCTGCGTTGCCGCAAAGAAGTTGTAACCGAGATCTGTGAGTTTGTCAAAGCAGACCTGCAACCTAGAAGCGTCAGGAGGACTGATTTGTCAGTTGAAGTGAAGGTTACAGCTGCACTTTCATTCTATGCATCCTGATCCTTCCAAGCTACAACTGGGGATCTGTGCGCCATTTCTCAACATGCAACGCATGTCTGCATTTGGCAGGTGACTGCTGCACTATATGCATGGAGGAATGAGTACATTAAGTTCCCCATGACCGCCCAGGCAATGCGTGACAGGGCTGTGGGCTTCTCCAGGATTGCTGGCTTCCCAAAGATACAGGGCTGCATTGATTGTACCCACATCGCCTTGCGAGCACATTTAGAGGATTCCGAGATGTACAGGAACAGAAAAGGCTTCCACTCCATTAATGTGCAGCTCATGTCTGATGACATGCATCACATTATGTCAGTCGATGCAAGATAGCCTGGGAGCACCCATGATGCATTCATCCTACGCGAGAGCGCTTTATTGCCATGTTCCAGAAGGGCAGAACTGGCAGTTGGGAGACAAAGGGTATGGCCTCATCACTTGGCTCATGACGCCCCTATGTATAACCTGGGCGGAAGCTGACCGGGAATACAACATGTCGCACATTGCGACGCGCAGCATCATAGAGAGGACCATTGGCATCTTGAAACAGTATTTCCGATGCCTGGACCATTCTGGAGGCTACTTACTATACTCCCCTGAGATTGTCGGTCAGTTCATTGTTATGTGTTGCATGCTGCATAACTTAGCCATCATAACGCAGTAGCAGCTGGTCGTAGAAGACCCACCTGCGCTGAGACTGGCTAATGTTAATGATGAGTAAGATGCAAACAATAATCAGGAGGAGGAGGAGGAGGGCTAGGATGAGGAAGCCATGTAAGTACCTGAACCCGAAGCACGCTGGCGGAGGAGGGTGGGCCATTGTGCCCCTTTATTGCTCGAGCCTTGCGCCAGCAGCTCATCTGTGAACGCTTTTCTGCCTGAAGGCTCAGCGACAACTATTCCACATGGACCATGTTTGCTGTTTGGACCTGTTCCGTAATGTTGTGCTGTGTTAATGGAACAAATTATAGAAATTATTCTTGTTTACTTCAAAAGTTGTGTTAATAATAGAACAAATAATGGAAATGATTCAGTTTTATTTAAAATATATTTTATTCCAAAGTTTAACAAACATTTGTACTTAACTTAAATAAAATTATTCTTGATTCAAATTTGAAAGTTTTCAGTTAAGATCACTTACAAACTTTAAGATCATTACTAACTTTAAACTTGTAAGTTTACATAACTTACATAACTTTTAATTTGAGAACGACAGTTACAACAATAACAACAATAATAACAATAACAACAACAGCAGCAGCAAAGAAAGGCTGCACCCATCTCTCCTCCACCTTATTCTAAGACCGCCCGCCGCGCTTGGTCTTCGTGACTCTACCAACCCTGCCCGCAGGCGGTGGCACAGTGTTTCTGGGGTTGGTACTAAGTTTATTCTTTCTAACATCTCGGGTAATGCACACCTGTTGAGGGAGGCGGAGGGGGGAGGGGCAGGCGGCAATGTGGAGGGCCCGGCTTGGGGCTCTTCAGAGGCTGGTGTGGGAATTGGAGTGGGAGTGGCAGTTGATTCTGACAATTGGAGCGGGGTCTGGGCTTGTTCCCTTATTGCAGCAGCTAACTCCAATATGCCGTCCCTCATGCAACCTGACAGTGTCTCAATGACCTGCAACATTCCCTCCCTCATGTTGAGCAAAAGTGTCTCAACTACCTGTGACATTCCCTCCCTCATGTTCACTGAGAGTGTCTGAACTACCTGTGACATTACCTCCCTCATGTTCACTGACATGGTTTCAGTTGACTGAGATATTTCCTCACTCATGGTCCTGGACATTGTTCCCATTTCTCGCGAGAGTGTTGTTACTTCTCCCGACAGTCCCGATACCTCATCACCCATCCCACTGATGGTGTCCAGGAGTGATCGAGTAAGTTCAATGCTCTCCGCACTCATTGCCTTCATGTGAACCACATCTGTTAGATCCTGTAACTCAAGAGAGTGCAGTCGAGCTCTCCTTCCCCTTCTCACCCTGGGTGTGGCTCGCAGCATTCCAGTGGAATCCGCAGCCTCAGAAGGTGGGGCCCTGGGTATGCCTCACTGCACCACACCACTGAGACCCGCAGCTTCGGATGGTGGGGCCTTGGGTGTGCCTCGCTGCATCCCACTGGAATCCTCAGCCTCGGACGGTGGGAAACCATGGAATGTCCCACCAATACTCAAACCACTACTCAGGGAAGGGGCTGGCACCTCAATGGGTGGCACCTGCACCTCCTCAAAAGTGAGTAAAACAGTGGGGGCTTCAACCATCCCCTCCCCCTCACCCCCATGCTCTTGGTCATGAAAGGTGGGATTGGAAGATGTTCTCCTCTTCAGGCTCGTCCTCGTCTGAATCTTCTTCTGCATTGTCAGGTTTGGCCTCAAGTTCTGTAACATTTAACAGAGCAGACAACTGGTTAACAGCAGTGGAGGGGTCAGGGTGACATGAGTAGGCTCACACAGTGCAGGCAGCAGGCTGATTTAAAAAGGACCACAATGAATGTTAGCACATTACATCAACCGAAGGGTAGCTGACGGAGACATCCCCAGGAACCAAAGCACGGCTCGCCCGCGCAGTACTTAACATTTAGCAAAGCCAGACTGGAATTTGCAGGACTTACCCTCTCCCTCGAGTGTGGGCCCGCTGTGCAGTGGTGGTTGCTTTTCTCCAGGCAGGACCCTTCAAAGCAGTGACCCTCTTTTACAAGGGTGTCAGTGGGTGCAGATTTGCCGGGCCTCCTCCTGTTCGAGTTATTTCCCATTTGTTATGTGCCACTTTCCTCTGAAAAGATGAAAATATAACTTTTTAGAGAGGGTGTCTTTCTGCTGGGTGGGACATATACAGTTGGTCACATTTACATTACAATTGCAATTTCATTGAATAAATGAAAATATTACTTACACTAACTACTTGATCAAGGTCCTGCCACTTCTTTTTGCACTGGCCTCCAGATCTCGGGGTGGTCACCATTGCACAGTAATCTTCTGCAAGTTGGTTCCAGCATTTCTTCATTTTTTTGTGTGGAACTTTTATGTGACCTCTGCTGGTGTCCAGCTCCTACCATCTGGCCTCAATCACAGTAACTAGTGCCTCCACTTCATCGTTTAAGAAATTCTTGGTCCTAGCACCGCGTTGCATCTTGTATTGCAGCTCTGGTGTTTCCAATGTTCTCACACAGCACTCAACGTTCTCACACACAAAATTGGCTCTTTAAAAATGGCCGATTGCAGACTGGGTACTGTACTGCGCATGCGTGCCCATAGGAATAACATCAAAAATATCCTTTTTTTCCCCGCGCATGCGCAGAAGGTGCGGCATCGTTTTTTAGACACAGACAGCAGGCTCCACCCCCCGAGGCGACTGGACAGGCTGCACGGCATTAATTTTGAAAAATACAGCGGGAAACTTGTCACAAGTATTTTTGGAGTATTTCTGGTCTCGAAAAACGTGCGTAACTCTGGCAATACGGCAAAAAATGGCTTTGAGCAAAATTGAGTCCATTATCTCCCTCCCATGAAACATTAATTATATCTTTGAATCAACATATATTTACCAATAGATTGCCAGAGAGATAGATTCACCACTGGATGAGTTCTCCACTAGGCGAGCAGTAAATTAAATGATCACTCTTATTATTCATGATAAATTGTCAAGAACTGTATGCCCCACATTAGACCATCATGAATTAAAACATAGAAAAAGAAAACAACAGATCAGATTAAAGTGCATTACTCCCTCCTTCCACAAAGTCACGTGTAATGGAACACCTTCCATTGATGGGGGTTAGATCTCACTAGAACACAATGTATACAAAATTCTTTATTATTATGAAATAGTTATTAAAAAATATCATAGTGTCACTTAGCAGCAAGCCATCCTCATATTGTTAAAGTAACGGGAAATATGTAGATAGACCCAGAAAATGACCTAGAGGGAAATGTCTATCCTTGCTGAAGAGATTTATTTTGACTTTTTGCAAATAAATTCAAAATGGTCCGATTTGCAATGTACTATTTACAGTATAGTTAAATGCTAATGTTTTCCGACTGCATATCTGATTCCATATTCATTGCAGTGATGACTTGATTGGTATATTTGCACCTGCAGCACCAGCAAATTCCAAATATTGTTGAAATTTAAAAGTGACTGAACGTGAATGGACCAGCTATATATAGAAATAAAACACAGAAACAAACCATTCAGCTCAACACATTTGTGTCCATGTTTACCTTCTTAGGCAAAAAGACCTAATCACATTTGTCCACCCTGTTCCTATGTCCCTTTAACCCTTTTTTCTTTATTCACCTATCCAATCTAATCTTGAATATTGACATAGTTTGTCCCTCTCCACTAACACTGGATGTGAATTTCACAGCCTCACAACTCTCCGTGTAAATGTTTTTATCTTGCTTTATGTTCTAAATGTGTCAATTGTGTTTCAGTAGAAGCACTCTCGCCTCAGAGTCAGAAGGTTATGGGTTCAAGTCCCACACCAGAGACTTGTTCACAAAATCTAGGCTGACACTTCAGTGCAGTGCAGAGGGAGTGCTGCACAGTTAGGTGAGACGTTAAACGGAGTCCCGGTCTGCCATGTCAGATGGATGTAAAAGATCCCAAGGCTCTATTTCGAAGAAAAATTCTCCCCAGTGTCCTGGCCAATATTTCTTCAACCAATGTTACTAAAACTGATTTTCTGGTCATTATCACATTGCTGTGTGTGTGATCCTGCTATACACAAATTGGTTGCCATATTTCCTACAGCAAAAGTACTTTAATTGGCTGTCAAGCGCTTTGGGACATCCTGTAGTTGTGAAAGATGCTCTATAAATACACGTCTTTCTTTTTAAATGACTTAAATCTTTTAAATCTTGTATTTATGATCCTTCAGTCTTGACCTTCAGAAATAGTCGACTGCTACCTCACATCCTTTCATAATTTTAATAATCCTTTCTACCACATCACCCCATAATTTGCATTGTACTAATGGAAAATGTTCCTATTTTTCAATTAAAACCCATTTTCAAATGTTAGGCTCTTGGATGTAGTACCTTAAAGATGCTTTTTTTTGTTGCTTTATATTGATGTATTAGAGACCAAGCACTTCCCCATAGAAAGTGAGTTAAAATCAGAGGTCTGGTAATACCAGGTTGCCATTATGTACATCTTCATGCTACAAAGCAGCATTAACAGAAACCTTGGTGCAGATCTTCATTTGCTTTTCAGTAAGAGAAGTTACATGCTACAGGAAAATTCAAGAAAGGCAAAGGCAAGTAACAAAATGAATTGCCAAAATAATCCAGTTGAAAATAAGTCATTTACAAACAATTGTGGAAATGATGGGAACTGTAAATGTCTTTTGGAGTGAGAATTTGTGATTTATTTTTGAAGAACAGTAGCAACACCAGTCAAGTGCAGAAAAACCTCTCCATAATGTTTTCTTTGGGAGCCATATAACATAATTTATAGTGAAGAGGTGTATGTTAAATGCTTTCTCTTTAACAAAGAACACAATAAAACACAATTTGCTTCATATCAGAAGGCATGCTACTTCATAGTGTTATCGCCAAGATGGTAATGCATTGCTAGGTTATCTCTTGTTGAAAGTCATTTTGAATTTAGGATATTTGTTGTAGATTTCTGTCTTCTGCTAAGGATATAATTTGAAAGTTCGGCTCATGTTTATGGAACTGCAGGACATTAGCCAAGATAGATAAGAGATTACAATCTTGAAACAGCAATCTGAGTCTGAGCAAATATGATGAACCTTTTATAAATTATTGTTTTATATATACTCATTCTTTCATCAGCCTAGCCATGTCCCAGTGATTTAAACATTTAATATGTTTCACCTCCAGTCTTTATATATACCAGAGTCTAACTGTCACATAAAGCAGGACACAATGCAGTTTCAGATTTATATCAAACTGTTTCTCTCAGTAGATTTAACAGTAGTTCCGAATGAGATTGATACATTTCAATACAGCATGTAGGGAGTTAATTTATTCAATGGATTCTCCTGAAATACTATAGAAGTATTTTCTGTTACAAACAATGAACTCCTTAATGACCCTCAGCAAGAGAATCTCCTTTCTCTTTCTCCAGCTTACATTTGTTTCATTTGGAATGATGTTTATAATGCAAGCTATAAGATACCCTATTTGTGTACATATATCTGCAGGGTTAGGATTTGGTTTAATCTCGTATGATTAAGGTTCTTGCTTTCTTTATACTTATAAATGACTTATGATTTTTTACTGTATCTGGAAATAATGAAATAGTTAAAATTGTTCATTCCCATGATGCTTCAGGGTTTAATGTGTTAGGGTACAATGTAGCTGAATGAGCTGTTTAGCTTCTTCTAAAAGTGCAGGATGTTGGCTTCGTGCCTGTTGACTTGTTTTTGTCAACACAATGAGCCCAAGATAGTGATAGGAAGTGGGACAATGGGCCAAGATGATAAACTAGTTGGCATCTGGAAGTTTTGTAGGAACAACCTCAATTCTGGGGGGCCTTGTTCACAAAAACTGTTATCAGAATATAATAAATCATCTCGAACAGTGGGTGTGACTGGAGGCCTGTAAAGATCTTGCGCTTTCCTTAATAATTTGTCGAGTCAGGATTGAAAAGATCAACTAAGGTTATGTGGGTGAAATTGCCCCACACCCCGTTTGGAGGCGGTAACCTTTCGGGGCCAGGATGGAGGTGAAGCGCTATCGGAGATGCCCCACATCCGTGGAGGGCGCTCCTGGGGCAGTAGAACAGCGCTAGGTCCAGTGCCGTGCTCCAGAGCCCAGAGCCCCACCGGCAATTGATTCAATTAACGGGGAGGGCTGCTGCACACTCCGCAGTCGCTTTGGCAGCTGCCACTAGGCCACCAGGGATGCCCTCGACTGGCCAACAGCCCGGCACCCATAATGGAGTGCCAGGTTGCAGGATGGCAACCCAGTTGAGACGAAGGCCACCATTGTCGGACCAACAGAAGAGTCAGCTGACAGAAAAATATGGTGCCCCACGGCGCAAACGGCCTCCCCTTTAAGAGGCACCCCAGCGTCCCCCGGAGGCGATAATGGGGCTATAAAAAAGGGCAATTTCGCCCCCCATATCTCTACTCAGAGGAGAAATGGAGTAATTGTGTTTATTTCTCTGTATTTATAAGAAGATTACGTGCAAACCATATTTGGTTGTCAGATTCAAATGTTTTCACAAAGCCTTACTCAGTTTGACTCCAATTTCAGAATCCAGAGCGGAATTGTTCCTGATATCATCCAGTGCTGCTGTTTTCATCAAATGCAGACAGTAGCAATTTAAATTCAGTTCTAACCTAGTCTGAGAACCAAGAAAGATGTTATTTTCATAAGGCACCTTGCTTTATTACCATACAGTAAAACAAACAGTATCAGATTGCAAGATGCACCTTGCTTTTATTACCATCAACTTGCAGCAAGTGGCAGCTGCCAAGATACTTCTTCTTTTGATTCCATCACTATACATCTCATCTTCTTAAGTGATTCGGCCTCAATTCATAAATTTATCCACTTCTATTTCTTCTTTATTTTGTTTATCTTTGGATTTTCCAGTGTTCTAGACATAATTGGAAATTTATCTTTGGTCTGTATACGTGCTGAAGTCAAGCAGTCTTCTTGCTTCATAGATTCTGTTCATTAGTTGTTGGGAATCATGCTTAATTGCTACAACCTTTTTAGCGTGTTGGTAGAAGGAAGTTTGGTCATCATTCAGAAGCAGGTTTGAGCAATCATGTTGGTTACTGTTTATATTCATTGTGACTATGGAAATCACATCAATTCACTGGCACTGGGTTACTTCTCAGATTTTGCTTTTAGCATCCATTACAGACACCATATTACATTTAGTTGCTAAGCAACAGAAGATGAACGTAACTACATTAAGGATGTGTATCATTTTTGAGGCCAGATTCAGATGCATGCTTCTGATATTCATGACCCACTCGTCAAAAACCTGGCAACAATGGAACCCGATTGGTTAGGAGTAAAGTTACCAAATATTTCCTTAGTTTACCTATAAAACAGACCATTCACACATTAACACAAGTTTCCTCTTCTCTACATTTTTACCAAATAGATTTTCTTTAACAAACAATAAAGGATTTTCTTCTTTAACTTCAGTCAATCCCTAAAGCTAAGATATATTATTTGTATGACAGAAGATGATTTATTATATAGGTAAATGATAGAAAAATTTAATCAGTGGGAAAATATAGCTGCTGGCAGATTTTATTGATTTACTGATATGAATGTCTGAATATTCTGATAAAAGAAAATTATAATAGGAATTGTCAGGTAGGTTAGCTCCTGTGCATTTGAATTTTCTTAACTATTTCTATTCTCCCCGAGTCAAATAGAGGTGACATCAACCTGTCAAATTACACAATACGGAATCTGTCATTCACTGTACTGACTGGTGCTCTTTCCATTCTGGATTCCTGACAGGACGTTTTCTATGAATCTCACCTAGAGTTAGCTGGTAAATGCCACAGACCATGTAAACTATGGAGCTTTTTTTCATCTTTTAGAAATAAGTATTAAAAGTTCACCCATTTCTGGTTGTGAGTAGCATCTGCCATCAAAACAACTGGGATGCAGATTGCCTTCTGTCAGACTTGTACCTCATGAATTTGACAAGCTCGCCCAACAGACTTGTGACTCCACACATTCCTTTAGTGAAGGTCATTTTCACAGTTCTCAAGCAGCTCGTAATCTGCTTAGTGATTTTTGTTATGAACTGGTTACACATATAGCTATGCAGTACGGAAAACAGAATGCTCCTATAATGGCTGCTTGAGCTGTTTGCTAACTCTGGTTTTCTGGTCATGACTTGACCGTTCTATTAGAAAGCAGATATTTCTATATTTTCACAATGAGAGTAACAGCTTTGCAGTTACTTTCAAAGGCAACACTGAACTGGAGAACTGGAGAACACTGAACTGGACCCCTGCAGAATAAGGGGTCGCCCATTTAAACCAGAAATTAGGAGGAATTTCTTCTCTCAGAGGGTCGTGAATCTTTAGAATTCTCTACCCCAGAGAGCTGTGGAGGCTGGGTCTTTGAATATGTTTAAGGTGGAGATAGATAGATTTTTGAATGATAAGGGAATCAAGGGTTATGTGGAGTTAAGGCCACGATCAGATCAGCCATGATCTTATTGAATGGTGGAGCAGGCTCGAGGGGCCATATGGCCTACTCCTGCTCCTATTTCTTATGTTCTTATGTTTTTATTAATGCATTCATAGTCTTAACTTCTACTTCTGCCTCAGGCGATGGTGCAGGAACCAATGCTCACAGTGGGAACTAGATAGTACTGTAGGCCAAAGCATTCTATATCACCAACTTGACTTACATTAACTGGTAGCCTAGAAACAAATATTTCAGGACTTACAGGTAGCGGAGCGCATGAGGAAGCACTTGACTTAAGATAACACAGAAGAGAAGAAAGGATAGAGGGATGTAGGATGGAGAGCTGTCATGGTGGCTATTCCTGCTCATGGTTCTTGGGAATGGTGAGTCTATCTGCATCTGAACAGAGGCTAAGTTGAGAGGGAAGAGCCTTACCTGTATAACAGTGGCAATGCAATGGACAGTCTTGTATAGAATCTGCTTTGGTGAGGCAACAACACCAATTAGAGTCAATTCAAGAAGGGTTACATACATTTTGTCAGTCGGGGATCCAGACACCTTAAATTTACTTCTCTGTTATCTGGCAGATTAGCGGGCCTCCTAAGAAGATGCTCTCTAGCACTGGTATGCAGGACCGGTCCCCAAATTGCTGGCCAGTCATGCTGAATTCCACCAGGTAAAGCATTATGCCTTCAACAATTTGTAAGCCATTATTACCTTTTTAGGGAGCTGTAAGAAAAACTTGCTTTATGATGTCCGATTAGGAATGTTTGTGCTGCAGCAATATACGTGGTCCAGTGAGCAGGATTTTCACTTTCAGTATTAAGTTTTATTTCACTCAGAACAAATGATAAATTTGAAAGCACTGAACACGAGTGGTGTTGAAATAATAGAATAATGTTGCCAACGATGCCCCTGTGTCTGTTGACATACATGTAATAAATGGACTTGCAAGGCTCTTTGCCATGACAGCTGTCACCCGGTTGACATTAGAAATAAAGGGCCCAAGTTTCCACATGATTCGCGCCTGATTTTTAGGAGCAACTGGTGGAGAACGGACTATTTTAGAAATCGCAATTCTCCACATTTTTTTTTCTGCAGTTCTAGTCAGGTAGAACAGTTCTAGTTTAGAACAGAATTTTTTCTTCAAAAGGGGGCGTGTCCGGCCACTGACGCCTGATTTGAAAGTTTCCACAGTGAAAATGTACTCCAAACTAAAGTAGAATGGCGCCAGTTAAGATTTTTGTAGAACTGAAAAAACCTGTTCTACACATTAAAAAATCAAGCGCAGGTTACAAATTAGGCGTCCAGAACGAGGTGGGGGGAAGGGAACTCATTAAATTTGACAATAAATCCTTATTTATACTTCTACAAATATTATACAAATAAATCCAACCTGAATAAACATTTATAAGCCAAGAAAAGATTAAATAAACCATCTTCCTACCTGTGTGAAAGTGCTTCAGCCAGGGAGAATTCTGCAGCTGTTCGTGCCGCTGAGCGAGGGAGGGAGAGAGAGAGAGGGGAGGGAGGGAGGGAGAGAGGAGGGAGAGAGGAGGGAGGGAGAGAGAGAGAGAGAGAGGAGGGAGAGAGAGAGAGAGGGAGAGAGGGGAGAGAGGGAGAGAGGGGAGAGAGGGAGGGAGAGAGAGAGGAGAGAGGGGGGAGGGGAGGGGAGGGGGGGTCGGGTCGGGGGGGGGAGCGGGCCTCGGGTCGGGGAGCAGGCCTCGGGTCGGGGCGGGGGGGGAGAGTGGGTCTCGGGTCTCTGTCGGGGCGGGGGGGAGCGGGTCTCGGGTGTCGGGTCGGGGCGGGGGGGGGAGAGCAGGTGTCGGGCCGGGGCGGGGGGGGTGGGGGGAGCGGGTCTCGGGTGTCGGGTCTCGGTCGGGGCGGGGGGGAGCGGGTGTCGGGTCGGGTCTGGTCGGCGGGGGGGTGGGGGGGGGAGCGAGTGTCGGGTCTGGTCGGGTCGGCGGGGGGGGGGGGGAGAGGGGGAGCGGGTGTCGGGTCTGGTCGGCGGGGGGGAGAGGGGGAGCGGGTGTCGGGTCGGGTCTGGTCGGCGGGGGGGAGAGGGGGAGCGGGTGTCGGGTCTGGTCGGGCGGGGAGCAGGAGCTGGCCGTGGGAGGAGCCTCATTCACAAGTGAGGCCATTGGGCCAGGGCTAGGGGCTGCGTGCTTCGGGCCCCTCCCACACAGTTCGGCGCCTGGAGCTACTGCACTTGCGTGCCGACTGTAGCGCGCATGTGCAGAGGTCCCGGCACTGTTTTCAGCGCAGGGACCTGGCTCCGCCCCCCCACAGCTCGTGCCGGCTGCGCCGAGTGCCACAGGACCTGTAAGTCGGTGGAGACTACCGAGGATTTTTTTAGGCGCCGTTTTAGGCGCGAAAAACGGGCGCCCAGCTCGGAGGGGCGCCCGTTTTTTTTCTTGTGGAAACTTGGGCCCAAACAGAGGGCTCAGCCGATGGTGCAACATATTTGCCCAGAGATGAGCTTTCCATTAAGATCAGCAAGGTCCAAGGTTCGATCCCAGGCCAGTGCTGCATTAGCTGACCTCAGCTGAGACAGCAGACAGGTAACCACAGTTGACCCTAGGTTGGGAGGGGAAAATTGATCCGAATTTCCATTCCTCATTGCTACTCACCAACTCCTGCTGGAATTTCACACGTGCGGACAACAGGTAAGGACAAGGTCGGGCTGATATTATCAGCCTTCTGAAGTGATGCGAGATGTGGTAGAATCCTACTTATCTCGTAGCAAGTTGACTATTAACTTGCTACTAGAACATTGTTTGCTTGTGGCACATTATATCCCATGAACCAAATGCATGTTAATAGCCTGCTGACACTCATTGTAAAGGCTCACACATGAATAATAGCAAAATGGATGAACTATTGAAGGCCAAGTGACCTCTGTGGAACTGAATCCCAGAAAGGAGTCACCACCTTTAGGATAAGAGTACAATAGAGAAAACCAGCAATATATTGCCTAAAGGACACTATGCACATATTATCTAACAAAAGGCGAGTTTTTTTTAAACTGCAAAGAATATTCAGTTTTTAGAATATGTTAGAAAATTACTCAAAGTGAAATCTCAAATGTGTCATTAAGATGTGAATTGAAACATAGATGCCAGACACAGCTGTTTCATCATATCTACTACAATTTCTGAACATAGACAAAATATACAGCACATTACTATCACAATTCAATCAGTTTAAAGGGGAGCACTGAATTATTTAAAACACAAGTCCCAATAAAAGCCATTCCAAGTAGGATACATACCCCAAAGTACTAAAGTGATACTAATACTAAGGTCACGATCTGGGCTCGCTCCCAATAATTTGTACTTGCTCTCAAGAAGCAGGTATACGGTCCCTTCTAAAACTTAACTTTTTGTATTTGGTATGTGGGATCTAATGTGCCGCAATCAAACAATACTCCCTCAATAGTCAACTTGCTACTAGATATGTAGGACTCTACCACATCTCGCAACACTTCAGAAGGCTGATAATATCAGTAATGCTAAATATTTTTCGTATTAGGATAAACTATTAAACAGGTTTTTCACAAATAGCATTAGCCACAAAATTCAGCAATATGGACAAACGCCTGGAATTTCCATGGCCCCAACTTCAGTGAAAGAACAGGTAAAACCCTGGAGAAATTGCATAAATGGCTAATTATATAATGTCTCCAAGGTTCCTGTCAATCTTCCACAAAAGCTACACTGTGCCATTGGAATTTCTATACCAAAATAGTGAACAGTCTCATGCATACTAGACAAATGGAAAGAATCCATACGTTAATTAAGCAAACCAGTCAAATAAGACCCTTTGAATTCTTCTTACTGAACTTAAAATTAAGTGCTTTTCAAAGAACACAACCAATCTAGTTTCTTAGCAAAAACAGAATAATCTTTGGCCGGATTTTCAGCTTTTGGGGTTTTTTGGCGAAAACGGTAGCGGTGCGTGAAACTTACTGTTTTCGCTGCTCTACTGGTTTTAGGCCGATCTTTCGGCCTTTACGTCTGCAGTAAGGGAAACGTTGCACAAGCATTCGTGGTGCAAAACCTGAGTTCCGGTAACTTTACTCCGGGGCCGGGAGCGCTGCGAGAGAGGCCTTGGGAGGGGGGGAAAAAAAAACATTCCAAAAAACATTCCAAAAACATTTACAACACCCTTAACTAAGTAATCGCTGCAAAAAGATGAAAAAATAAAATCTTTAACTTACCTTTTTTGAAGGTTTTCGTACTGCTGGCAGGGCTGCACCGACAGGTTTGACCTGTCGCTATTCTGGGCGTGGCATATGGGTCGGGAGAGTGCCGAAACTCGATCGCAAATGCAATCCGTATCGTTGCACGTCAGCGCACCTCTCCACGGCGGTACTTGGAAGCGTTGCCGTAAACAGATACCCGAGGATCCCGCCCAGGCTTTGCGACCAGGTTTTCGCCGCAGAGAGTCAAATAACAGCGAAAACCCGGTCACAAACCTCTCAAAAATCCGGCGCTATAGTACTCTTCTTACTGAACTTGAAATTAAATGCTTTTCAGAGCAAAAACAGAATACAGTCTTTGTATTAATTGTACAGTTTATCTCTCTGAGCCATGACAAGACAATCTGAACAGAGCCACAGCTGTCAGCTCTGTAGCATTTATGCCCAGGATTTCACTCTCATCTAATCTTCGGAAACATAGGACTCAATTTTCCCCAGTCATTTGTGCTGTTTTTTTGGCGCACGCCGTTCTTTTTGGTGTATTTATTTTTTTCAAAGTTTCCCCGTGTGATCTGCGCCGGCGTAACTGACTTAGTTACAATATTTCTCGGTCAGTTTTGTTTGACGTTGTCTGCCCGGTTTTTATAATTTTCGCAGTTTCGCCAAAATGTTTTCCTCCTAGGTCGGCGTATCTGGCCGCTCCCGAAAAACCTTCTGGGCACTTATGAAAACCAGTGCAGATTGACAACTCAGTGCTGAAAGACGCCATTGTTTTTAAATCGAAGGTTTTGGAAGGAGTGAAGAACAATGTAAAAATCAATAATAAAGTTCAAATTTTTTTTACCTGTCAATGTCGTAAATGGAAATTTGTTGGATTTCAGATGTTTTCTCTTTTTTTTTTTACTCACTCACACACCACCACCGAACGTCTTGAAGCAGGGCTGGAAGGTCGTACCTTTGGCCGGCAGAATCGGCACCGTGCCCAGACATAGGGGTCAGGGTTCGGCTGGAAAACAAGTCGTGGGGGGTTGGGGTGTAGGAGGGAGATAGGGAGCTGCCAATCGGAAGGCTTCTGCACTAAGCCCGGGGAGTGAGGTGCCGATTGGAAGGCTTCTGAAGACTGCAAAGAGTCGGGGGTGGGGGGGGGGGGGAAAGAGAGAGAAGGGGAGAAGTTACAAGACTGCAATTAGTTAATAGGAGGAGTGGGGGGGGGGGGGGGAGAGGAGAGAGAGGAGAAGTCACAAGACCTTGGGTATGGTCCATCCGTACAGACCTTGAGGAGAGAGAACTGTGAACCTGTCCTGCCTGCTATTCTGCCGTTTTGAGCTCCTTTCAAAGGTAAAATTTAAATATGGGGGCAATACTGACAATGCCATAACTTGTGCGAGCCTTCTGCATCATGGTGCTATGGAGGAGACAAGTGATTCGACGTCATCGCATCAGGAACATCAGAGCCCATAGGGTGCTGGGTAGGAGGCCTTATCAACCTCGGGTATATCGAGACAGGCATTTGTACCTCCACCTGAGTGATGCAAACTGTGTCAGAAGGCTGTGTTTCTGCAAAGAAGTTGTAACTGTGATCTGTGAGTTGGTCAAAGTAGACCTGCAACCTAGAAGCATCAGGAGGACGGCTTTTTCAGTTGAAGTGAAGGTTACAGCTGCACTTTCATTCTATGCCTCCAGCTCATTTCAAGCTACAACTGAGAATGTGTGCGCCATCTCTCAACAAACAACACATGTCTGCATTTGCCAGGTGACAGCTGCACTGTATGTGTGGCAGAATGACAATATAAAGTTCCCCATGGCCGCCAAGCAATCCATGACTGGGCTGTGGCTTCTCCAGGATTGCTGACTTCCCAAAGATACAGGGCTGCATTGATTGTACCCACATCGCCTTGCGAGCACTTTTGGCGGATTCCGAGATGTACAGGAATAGAAAAAACTTCCACTCCATTAATGTGCAGCTCGTGTGTGACGACATGCATCGCATCATGTCAGTCGATGCAAGATACCCTGGGAGCACCCATGATGCATTCATGCTATGCGAGAGCGCTATATCTGCCATGTTTCAGCAACAGCCAGAAGGGCAGAGCTGGCTACTGGGAGAAAAAGGGCACGGCCTTGCCGCCTGGCTCATGATGCCCCTACGTGTAACCTAGATGGAAGCTGACCATGAATACAACATATCACACATTGCAACGCGCAGCATCATAGAGAGGACCATTGGCATCTTGAAACAGCGTTTCCGATGCCTGGAACATTCCGGAGGCTACTTGCTATACTCCCCTGAGATTGTCGGTCAGTTCATTGTTGTGTGCTGTATGCTGCATAACTTAGCCACCATGAGGCAGCAGCAGCTGGTAGGAGAAGACCCACCTGAGGTGAGAGTGGCTGATGATAATGATGTGGAAGATGCAGATGACGAGCAGGAGGAGGACGATGAGGACGAGGATGCTATGCAAGTGCCTGAGGCTGGAGCACGACAGTGGAGGAGGGCGGGTCATCATGCCCCTTTAAAGATTGCTTGAGCCTTGTGCCAGCAGCTCATCTGTGAACGCTTTGCTGCTGCCTGAGGGCTCAGCGACAACTATTCCACATGGACCATGTTTACTGTTTAGACTTGTTCCATAATGTTTTGTTGTATTAATGGAAACAAATGATGGAAATGAATCTTGTTTACTTCAGACATTGCTTTAATAATCGGACAAATCAGGAAATGATTCTTTTTTAATGTAAAATATATTTGATTCAAAAGTTTAACACACAGTTCTTTTGTACTTAACTTAACTTTAATAAAATTATTCTTGTATAAAACTTTACTTTAAGATCACTCTTTAAGATCACTCTAAGGGGGCGTTTGCAGCAGGCGGCAAGTTGGAGGGCCCAGGCGGCATGTTGGAAGGCCCGGCTTTGGGCTCTTCAGAGGCTGGTGTGGGGATTGGAGTGGGAGTGACAGTTGATTCTGTCAATGGGCGTGGGGTCTGGGTGTGTTCCCTTATTGCAGCAGCTAACTCCAACATGCCGTCCCTCATGCGCCCTGACAGTGTCTCAACGACCTGCAATATTCTCTCCCTCCCTCATGTTGATCAAAACTGTCTCAACTACCTGTGACATTCCCTCTCTCCCTCATGGTCAGTGACAATGTTTGCACTATCCCTGACATTCCCTCCCTGAAGGTCACTGATAGCGCATCAGCTACCTCTGACAGTCCCTCCCTCATGGCCATGATTCCCTCACTGATGGTCCCGGACATCGTTCCCATTTCTCGTGAGATTGCTGTTACTTCCAGAGATAGTCTCGCTACCTCATCACTCATCCCACTGATGGCATCCAGGTGTGATCGGGTAAGGTCAATGCTCTCTGCACTTAATGGCATCATCTGATCCAGATCTGTTAGATCCTGCACCTCAGGAGAGCGTGGTCAAGCTCTCCTTCCCCTCCTCCCCACAGGTGTGCCTTGCTGCACCCCACCATTGGGACCCGCAACCTCGGAAGGTGGGAAACCATGGAATGTCGCACCAGCACTCAAAGCACTAGTCATGGAAGGGGCTGTCACCGCAGTGAGTGGCACTCCTTCAAATTCAGTAAAACAGTGAGGGCCTCATCCAGCTCCAACTCCTCCCTCTCCCTCTCCCCGTCACCCCCATGTTCTTGGTCCAGAGGGTTGGATTCGAAGATCTCCCATAAATATGGTGTTGAGATGGAGGATCAGCCATGATCATATTGAATGGTGGTACAGACTCGAAGGGCCGACTACTGCTCCTATTTTCTAGGTTTCTAAGTTATCCTGTTCAGGCTGGTCCTCGTCTGAATTTTCTTCTACATCATCAGGGTTGGCCTCAAGTTCTGCAAAATATAACAGAACACAGACAAATGGTTAGCAGCGGAGGAGGGGGCAGGGTGGGTGGCATGAGTCGGCTCACACAGCGCAGGCCAGGCAGCAGGCTGATTTGATGGCCCACGCTGAATGATAGCACATTCCATCAACCGAAATGTAGCTGATGGAAACATCCCCAGGAACCGAAGCATTGTTAGCCCATGCAGTACTTAACATTTAGCAAAGCCGGACTGTGGAATTTGCAGGACTTACCCTCTCCATCGAGTGTGGGCCCAGCTTGTGCAGTGGTGGTTGCTTTTCTCCAGGCAGGACCCATCAAAGCAGCAACCCTCTCTTCCAAGGGTGTCAGTGGCTGCAGATTTGCCGGGCCTCCGCCGGGTTCGGATTCTTTATCGTTGGTTGCATGCCATTTTCCTCTGCAAAGATGAAAACATAACTTTTTAGAGAGGGTGTCTTTCTGATGGGTGGGACATATAAAACTGGTCACATTTACAATTGCAATTTCATTGAATAAATGAAAATATTACTGACACTAACTACTTGACCAAGGTTCTGCCATTTCTTTTTACACTGGCCTCCAGATCTCGTGGTGTTCACCATTACGCAGTAATCCTCTGCAGCTTATTCCAGCGTTTCTTGATTTCTTTGGGTGGAACTTTTATGTGACCTCTGCTGGTGTCCAGCTCCTGCCATCTGTTCTCAATCACAGTAACTAGTGTCTCCACTTCATCCTGTAAGAAATTCTTGGTTCTTGCTCTGCGTTGCATCTTGTACTGCTGCAGCTGTGATTTTTCCAATGCTCTCACACAGCACTCCTTCTCACACACCCAACTGGCTCTGTAAAAATGTCCGCTTGTCAACTCGGAGCTGTACTGCGCATGCGCGTCCATTGAAATAACGTCAAAAATGTAACTTTTTTTTCTGCGCATGTGCAGAAGGTGTGGCATTGTTTTTTGGCACAGACAGCAAGCTCCACCCCCCGAAGCGACTAGCCATGCTGCACGGCACCAAATTCGAATTATAGATCAGGGAAACTTTAGCAAATAATTTCCGCTGCATTTCTGGCCTGGAAAAACAAGAGTAACTCTGGCAATATGCCAGAAAATGGGCTTGGGCAAAATTGAGCCCATAGAGGGGGGATTTCCCTCAAAGCTGCTCCCGCTCCTCCACAGTAACTGCCGTAGAAACCCTCTGTTTTGTGTAAATGGGGATTTCATCTCACCTCTGCCGAAGGTATGGCAGTGGAGTGGAAGTAGCTCTGAGGAAATTCCCCCTACCCTCCCCTGCCAATAGACATTCTCCCTATATAGGGGCTGGAGGTGCACTGCTCAATGCTGATGCACATCTGACACTGACCCCCTACACCATCGCTAGAGTCCTCCTCAACCGTCTTCGCCCCGTGGCCGAGGAGCTCCTCCCGGAGTCGCAGTGCGGATTTCGTCCTCTCCAGGGCACTGCGGACATGATTTTTGCAGCGCGACAGCTGCAGGAAAAATGCAGGGAGCAACGCCAGCCCTTATACATGGGCTTCTTTGACCTTACAAAGGCCTTTGACACTGTCAACCACGAGGGTCTATGGAGTGTCCTCCTACATTTCGGATGCCCCCAAAAGTACGCCAGCATCCTCTGCCTGCTCCATGATGACATGCAGGCCGTGATCCTTACCAATGGATCCATCACAGATCCAATCCACGTCCGGACCAGGGTCAAGCGGGGCTGCGTCATCGTCCCAACCCTCTTCTCAATCTTCCTCGCTGCCGTGCTCCACCTCACAGTTGACAAGCTCCCCGCTGGAATGGAACTAACCTACAGAACCAGTGGGGAGCTGTTCAATCTTCGCCGTCTCCAGGCCAGGTCCAAGACCACCCTAACCTCTGTCATCGAGCTACAGTACGTGGGCAACGCCTGCGTCTGTGCACACACAGAGTGCATCCGGGAGGGCGCGAGCTCCTCGAGTCTCGTCGCCAAGAGCATGCAGAAATCAAGCGCAGGCAGTGGAAGGAGCGTGCGGCAAACTAGGCTCCCCATCCACCCTTCCCCTCAATGACTATCTGTCCCACCTATGACAGAAACTGTGGTTCTCGTATTGGACTGTTCAGCCACCTAAGAACTCATGCTAAGAGTGGAAGAATGTCTTCCTCAATTCCGAGGGACTGTCTATGATGATGATGAATTTATAGGGTGCTGAAGACTGAACATGCTGAGCTGATTTGGTGCATCTGTCTTTCGGATGAGACATTAAACCGAGGCCCCGTCTGCTCTCTCAGGTGGATGTAAAAGATCCCATGACTATTTCGAAGAAGAGCAGGGGAGTTATCCCTGGTGTCCTGCCCAATATTTATCCCTCAATCAACATAACAAAGATAAAAAGTTTATCTGGTCATTATTGCACTGCTGTTTGTGGGAGCTTGCTGTGCATAAGTTGGTTGCCATGTTTCCCACACTACAGTAGTGAATACATGCCAAAAGTACTTCATTGGCGACCAAGCGCTTTGAGACGTCCGATGGCCATGAAAGGCGCTATATAAATCCAAGTCTTATTTATTGATTTATTTATAATGTGCCTGTGCTGCTCAGAGCTGGGGCATCTGTTGTGCACTAGGTTCATTATAACCCCAGTTTTAGTGCCAGTTAGGGATCATCTCCATAGCACAGCTGATGTGCCTGAACAGATCTCCAGATTTATGGCATGTTTCGAAGGTTGTCCTTTAGGGGAGATTTACATTCAAAAATTGTCTTAATTTCCAGGATGGACCCTTCCTTAATTTTCCTCCTTTGCACCTCCCGTTAGTGCCTCCAGGGGGCGATAACGGGGCACTACCGGCTCTGTGACCGGGCACGTCAAGTATACTGACGCCCGCGAAATTGCCGTGGGGGTTTGTGGTGCCGGTAATCCCATGCACCACGAGCTCCTGCGCCCTGGAGATTGTGACATGATTCAGCTACGCAGTGCCCCGGTAGCACCCCGGATGCGAACTTTGGTTCCGTCCCCTGCAACATCGGCGGGTGTCAACACCGGCAGCTGCAGGAGACGTTGTAAGGGAGGCCAGCCATTTGGGGAGTGACATTAAAAGGTGATGCCACTTGGGTAACTTAAAAATTTGTTTGCAGCCCTTAGGTGATTTTTTTCCCAATTTGCTCTGCCGCGTTTGATCAGGTACCTGCACTCTGTTAGCGTGGTTGGGGCTGCTAGTCATGGATCGTGGCTGATGTCGGTGATAAGGGACATCGCCATAATACAGAGCCTGCAGTGGTGGCCCTTCCCTTTAAGGGAGGGAAGGAGCCCCGGATCCCGGCAGTGCTGCACTCGACATTGGGCAGCGTTGGACCACTACCGTCCCTTTTGCTGGTTTTGCCGATCCTAGGGAAGTGGTAGTGCTTGATTTAGTGCTCCACTTCCTTCCTGGAGCGCTAAACCCGAAATTCGTGTCCGTTTCACTTGCGTAGCCCCCAGCGATACTTTTGCGCTACCACAAAAGTCAACGCACCAAAAGTGGCACTACGCAATGTCTAGCCCTCGGACTTTTTTCATATCACTTCTTTGGCTTCCAATCAATGCCAATCAATGAAGGAGCCTGAGCTGGTTCTTCTGGTCAAAAAATGGCAGTAATATCAAGGCAACCAGCAGCATTTGACATTCGGCCCCCAATCGGCCAATCATCGGGATCAGAACCAGAATATTTAAATGAGCTGACCAGTCTTACTTTTTTTTAAGATTGATCCACAAGGACAATACTAAGTTTCCCCAGTGTCATCGACTGAAAAGTAAATTTACACGTGGCTCCCTCTTTTCAAAGGGGCACAACTAATAAAGGAACTTTACCATAAAAATAGACTTTCAACCAGACAGAAGGGAACTTATAAAGCTACATTGTAATACTATTGCTCATGTTGACAAGACACCCCATTCCTGACGGTGCCCATTGATCATGTGATTTGGATGCAATCACATACAGCACCTTAGAAGCAGTGATCCCAATGGCATTGCATAGAAGACAATATTATCCACCACACAGTGCAGTGCCTTCTCACATATTACAGGAATTTCAACATCTTAGCTTGGGCTTACTCCAAAATGAAATCCCTGCATGGACATCAAGCACAAACATGCACAGTCTGAGAATCAATCTCTTACAAATAAAAAGATCCCCAAATTTATAATGGCAATAGGAATATACAAACATTATAAAATTCCATCTAAATAAAACTATTCAGATTTTCTAAAATCAATTACAAAAAGATTAGTGTTTGAGATCAGTGGTTCTGATTTTACATTGGAAAAAAACTTTCAGGAGCATGAAACATCTTTGAAGTGTGTGACCCTCGTCCTTTCACCACAAGGAGATGGCTCCTGTACATCTCATCAGGACTGAGTCAACACAGACCACCAAGGGGCATACTTAGAGCAGACAGTGCTGAAACAGAAAACATCCTGCTACTTGAAAAACATCTTTTGCACTGATTAGACTTGCAATCCACGATGACAAATGTGACAAGGAAAATCACACTTGTCACAGTAGGTTACAGAAATCACAGGCTTTGTCACAGGATGTCATACGGTAATGAGTCACCAGCCCTAATCATGGTTTGGAGCAGCCGCTCAACAAATGACAAAGTGTTAATGTTGGTGGCAAATTACTGACCATTTTACAGGACTGCCTGAACAAAGTACTTGAATGATCATTTAGCAGTGTTCTGTGGGGAAAGTTTTAATGGTTACCGGTGGTCAGATTGTACAAGGCTAATTTCTTTGGTGCAGACTCCTCACTTACTGCACTATTTGAACATTGGGCTTACTCCTGTCATACTGAAGGCAGGATTCACTTTGTGTTGAAGCTCAGCAATGTAGGTCATCACATGCTGACTGCCATCGCTTCACACTGATAATCAGCATGTGATCAAAATCAGCACCAACTCAGCCCCTCTTCCCCCAATCTCACTCCAACCCAGACTTTCTGCCATTGCACCAGGTCAAGCCACTCTCTATTCTCAGTGCCGCAAATGTCAGGGATGGCACCTTCGTGTACTTGTGCAACAATAGAAGTTCTTACCGACAGTGTAAAGAGGACACAACCCCTGCCACTCCTGCCAGCAGCAGTGCTAAAAGGAGGGTGGGACTCGGCCAGATGTATTCGCAGCTGGATTCAGGTAGGACTGGGACTGGCTGGGTGGTAGTGAATGGATGTAACTGAGAGGAGAAAAATGATGACAATGAAGGGTGAGGGATGGAGGAAATGTAGGGAGAAGGAAGAGGGAGAATGGATGGTAATGAAGGGAACAAGAAAGAGGGAACTGAACGAGAGATGGAGGGGGGGATGAATGATAATGAATTGGAGAGGGAGAATTGAAGGGGAAAGGAATGAATGACAATTAAAGGGGGGGAGAAGAGAAGATAGGCTGGGAGTGGCACTTTCGATGGGGGAGGAAGGAGAGTGCTGACATTAACTAAGGGCGGGGGGGATAGGTGAGTGCCAGCATGAATTGGGGAAAGAGGATGAAGAGCACCAACTGACTGGGTTTGAGGGAGAGAACACTGCCAGGTTGAATTGAAGGGGGGAGAGAGAGAATTTAAACTGGGATGATTGGAGGAGAACGGAGGGTCTCTGCAAAAGGGTATGGAGTTGGATAGGATAGAATGGGGATCATTTTCAACTTTGCCATCTGGGCAGTCTGATTTTTATCTTATTGATAAGTGATGATCTGGTTGGGTTGTTGAAAATCCTAATGTCACTTTATTTTCCTTCATAATTAATCTATCAATTAAGAAGTATAATGCCAAACTTCATTTTTTTGACATGTGCCTTCAACGTTTGGATTTCCTTTCAGGCTTTCACGTCCTTATATTTTTATCCCCCCCCCGATATAAGTGAAGGATCTGAAAATCCACGGGGCAACGCATTGTAGCACAAGTGCCTGCTCCTGACCTCAACTGCTGACCCCACTGAAGTTTATGTGGTATGGAGAAGGCCCCCATGCTACACGGCATCCGTGGGTCAAGGGTATGACTGGAGCACTGATGTGGTCTGGCAAAAGACTCCCAGGCCGAGGGGACGGACGCTGAGTCCTCGCAGAAGAAAATTTAAGTTGCCTCCGCATTCTCCATACAAAGGGAACTACTAAATCTTTGTGGCTCCAGTCTGGACCTCTGGTAGGCTCCAGTTAGTTGCTGGTACACTTGGTCTCACCATCACAGAAATCTCAACACAAAGCCAGGAGTCAGCATAATCAGGTCCCAGCCTAGTTTCTGGCTATTCTGGTGGACTCCTCCCAGAATTAGGGTAGAACTCAGCTGAAGTAGCCATGGATTTTTGGGACCATTGTATATACCTGGAGTTTAAATTACAAACCCTATATGACCAGATATTTTCATATGTCCAGACCATTCTTGAGTCATCAGGATTTTTGGAAGCTTTGACATCTTTTTTGAAGTTGTTGGCAGCTTTTGTTAATTCTCTAAGTTGGCATGTAGGTAGGCCTCTCTAGTATTATTGCCTCAACAAAGCAAAAAAAAAAGCATCTCAAAGGTACTACAGCCAAGGACCTAGCACTTGAAAGTTGGGTTTTAATTGAAAAATGGGGACTTCATTCATTACAACACTGCAGATTATGGGGGTCATGTGATGGATAGGATTATTAAAATTATGAAAGGATGTGAGATAGAAGTAGTCTGTTTTGCGGGGACTAGAATGAGGGATCGTAAATACATGATTAAATGTAAGTAATTTAAAAAGAATGGTTTGCATTTATATAGTGCCTTTCATATCCTCAGGCTGTCCCAAACTGATTTACAGCCAATGAAATACCTTTGAAGTGTAGTCACTGTTGATTGTGGATTCAACAGTATGGTGCCTCAAAATACTCCAGAATCATTTGTACTTACAATGAATCTGTAAAGATACAAAGTATAAATGTGACCTTACCTCTGTTGAGATTGGAAAACCAGATGAACAGGAGCTGGGCTGATTGTACATGATTAATGACAGCTGCAAATTTGTTTCACTTACCAGTTCACATTCCAATGGGAAATGTTAAGGCCTGGAAATTGGCCTCCTTAGTGCCTCCTGTTATCGCCTCGTGGAGGGCGGGGGGCGCGCTGATAACGGGGCATTAAGCACTTAGCGACCTGACATGGCGATAAGATCAACTCCCGCTATTTTCAGCAAGGAGGTTTGCGGCGACGGTGTGGCATTACACCCCGATCTCCTTCGCCCAGAGATCGTGATGCCATCGTCGTGCGCATCGCCCCGGTAGCACCCCGGACCCAAACTTCGGTTCTGTCCCCTGCAGCATCGCCGGGCGAGAACACTGGCAGCTGCATGAGGCGTTGACCAGCAGGTCGAGTGCTTCGGGGGTGATGTTTAAAGGCGAGGTGGCCGAGTTAAGTGAAGAAAAATTTTACATTGCTCTCTTTCAATTTCCTCACTGGTTCTTGCCTGCGATGGCACTCTGCTGCAGTGCATCAGGCTGATCGGGCCGGATCGTGGCTGCCGTCATGGAGAAGGTAAACTCTTATTCTGCAGAGCCTGCAGCGATGGCCCTTCTCTTTAAGTGAGGGAAGGAGCCTTCCAACCTGGTAGCGCTGCATGGCCCATTGTGCAGCGCTGCGCACCTATCACCCCATCTGCCTCATGTTGCACTCCAGGAAGGAAGTGGAGTGCTTGATTTAGCGCTCCACTTCTTTCCTGGAGTGCTAACCCAGAATATTTTTTAAAGTAGAAAATTATTAGCGCCTGGCGCTAAGTTTTTCTACTTTGTAAAGTTAGTGCCCCAAACGAGGCTCTCCTGGATATCTCCCCCTTAGTGCCAACAGGTGCATTTATCCCCAAAGCACAGCGTTTCACAGGCCAGCTACTCTACATAATGTGGCCTAGCTGAGACTATGGGCCTGAACTTGGTCGAAGTTCCACCCACAGCCGCCGAGGGTTCCACTGCAAAAAGTTGTTTTTTTTGCAATTCCTCCGGTCCCGCCCATCTGCTGCCCAGGTGTCGCGAAGAATCCGCCGGCGCTACGTGCTGCCACCCGCCCATGCTGGAGGCTGGAAATCCGGGATTTTCCTCAAGCACCATCAACTAAGATTGCCCTGCTGCCCGCCAGAAGGACCACTGGCAAAAAGCTGGTCGGAGCTGGCTGTGCGTCGGGCGGCAGGGAGAATCGCTCCGAGTGCTGCAGCGCTTCACATCCCGGATATTGTGCACTTGCTGCAGCATTATCAGTGGCACAGAAATAGTGAGGTGATGGACCTTAACCCGTACAGAAAGAGTTGGGATATGTAAATCCAGATTACTCTGTTGAAGGGAAGGTGTGGTAGAGGAAGCGGCAATGAGTAGCGAAAGATGATAAAGGCTCAATAGAGATGCCCTTAAGAGTTTTTACACCATTTCAGACGGAACCTATTTAGTGACAGATTGTGACTGTGCAGATGGTATGAGTTTATCTCAGAGTAAATAAGCGAAAGTTAGAAGATGTAAAGCTCTGGCAGTTCGCTGCATGTGATAGTGAGAACATGAGGTGGGGAAGATGGAAAAATACATATAATGGACTGCAATGTCACTGATGTGCATGTCATCCCAGGGGTGGCACACCGCAATGTTCGGCATCAGAAAAAGTGGCTTGACCTGCGAGTCTTAATGTGAGCCCCACAAGTAGTTCAACTGACTCTCATTGAATGGCAGCCTTCCTGCATTGGTGATCCTTACTTGTCGTGTCGAGATGGCCTGATGGCGGGACCAAGTATACAGTTGAATCACATGTGGAGGGCAAGATATTCTTCATACAGCAGAACACCTGAGTGACAGCTGTATTTTTCTCATTATAGGCTAGGCTTTCGGTTTCATTGTCGGCGATTTTCTCGGTGGTACAGCTGTTTTTCCGCCCGGCAAAAGTTTCCACGTAAGTTTTTCAATGTTATCTCCCACATCTGAGCACACCCGCCAGGACCAAACCTCCCATGTGCAATGCCGAGAACAACCGCCAGGGCGTAAGTTTGGCCTCAACCGCCAACGTCCAGATCGCCGAGAGAACTGCCCTGTAAAAGCTGCTTAAACAGGGCAGTAGGTGAACACTCTGCAAAGAAAGGAAAGTTAAAGGTTCTTTTTTTTTAGTTTTAAAATGGCGATTTGGTATAAAACTGTCCTGGGAATGCTTTGTATGTTTTTTTAATTGAAATTTAAAAAAAATTTCCCCCTCCCTAGGCCCAACTCGGACTAAATTTTAGTAACGACCGCCCACGTTGCTAACTTTCCACTTAACCGCCGAGAAAACTGCTGACAATTAGTGTGCAACGCCCATTTTTTTGCTGGCCGATTAGTTTTAATTACTTTAAACATAAAAATGGAAATTATTGCCTGCATTACTCACCGAACGTTAGTAGTTCTTCTCAGCGGTAATTGGGCGTTGAGGGCCTTGAGGGAAAGTCTAGGCTGAGGTAAAAATGAGACTCTGACCAAGAGAGGGTGAACAATGTGACTGTATTGAAAAGTGCAGCATTCCAAAAGTGACAGTGAACATAATAACATTCACGAACATATCCACCACCAACACACATCCCTCTACCCCCTACCACCACCTCTCTTCCCCCACTTGATTTGAGGCCCATCGTCCTCTTCTTTGCCCCGCCTTCAAGATGGCGTCTCACACCCCTGCCCCTCCCCGCCTCTGTTTAAGCAGGCTGTGGAGGAGGGCAGTTGGATCTCTGCAGACGTGGCTTGAGCAGTGGTGCAGCAGGGAGGGATTCAAATTCCTGGGGCATTGGAACCGGTTCTGGGGGAGGTGGGACCAGTACAAACCGGACGGTCTGCACCTGGGCAGGACTGGAACCAATGTCCTAGGGGGAGTGTTTGCTAGTGCTGTTGGGGAGGAGTTAAACTAATATGGCAAGGAGATGGGAACCAATGCAGGGAGACAGAGGGAAACAAAAAGGAGACAAAAGCAAAAGACAGAAAGGAGATGAGGAAAAGTGGAGGGCAGAGAAACCCAAGGCAAAGAACAAAAAGGGCCACTGTACAGCAAAATTCTAAAAGGACAAAGGGTGTTAAAAAAACAAGCCTGAAGGCTTTGTGTCTTAATGCAAGGAGTATCCGTAATAAGGTGGATGAATTAACTGTGCAAATAGATGTTAACAAATATGATGTGATTGGGATTACAGAGACATGGCTCCAGGATGATCAGGGCTGGGAACTCAACATCCAGGGGTATTCAACATTCAGGAAGGATAGAATAAAAGGAAAAGGAGGTGGGGTAGCATTGCTGGTTAAGGAGGCGATTAATGCAATAGTTACGAAGGACATTAGCTTGGATGATGTGGAATCTATATGGGTAGAGCTGCAGAACACCAAAGGGCAAAAAACATTAGTGGGAGTTGTGTACAGACCTCCAAACAGTAGTAGTGATGTTGGGGAGGGCATCAAACAGGAAATTAGGGTGCATGCAATAAAGGTGCAGCAGTTATAATGGGTGACTTTAATATGCACATAGATTGGGCTAACCAAACTGGAAGCAATATGGTGGAGGAGGATTTCCTGGAGTGCATAAGGGATGGTTTTCTAGACCAATATGTCGAGGAACCAACTAAGGGGGAGGCCATCTTAGACTGGGTGTTGTGTAATGAGAGAGGATTAATTAGCAATCTCGTTGTGTGAGGCCCCTTGGGGAAGAGTGACCATAATATGGTGGAATTCTGCATTAGGATGGAGAATGAAACAGTTAATTCAGAGACTATGGTCCAGAACTTAAAGAAGGGTAACTTTGAAGGTATGAGGCGTGAATTGGCTAGGATAGATTGGCGAATGATACTTAAGGGGTTGACTGCGGATGGGCAATGGCAGACATTTAGAGACCGCATGGATGAACTACAACAATTGTACATCCCTGTCTGGCATAAAAATAAAAAAGGGAAGGTGGCTCAACCGTGGCTATCAAAGGAAATCAGGGATAGGATTAAAGCCAAGGAAGTGGCATACAAATTGGCCAGAAATAGCAGCGAACCCGGGGACTGGGAGAAATTTAGAACTCAGCAGAGGAGGACAAAGGGTTTGATTAGGGCAGTGAAAATGGAGTACGAGAAGAAGCTTGCAGGGAACATTAAGACGGATTGCAAAAGTTTCTTTAGATATGTAGAGAGAAAAAGGTTAGTAAAGACAAACGTAGGTCCCCGCAGTCATAATCAGGGGAATTCATAACGGGGATCAAAGAAATGGCAGACCAATTGAACAAGTACTTTGGTTCGGTATTCACTAAGGAGGACACAAACAACCTTCCGGATATAAAAGGGGTCAGAGGGTCTAGTAAGGAGGAGGAACTGAGGGAAATCCTTATTAGTCGGGAAATTGTGTTGGGGAAATTGATGGGATTGAAGGCCGATAAATCCCCAGGGCCTGATGGACTGCATCCCAAAGTACTTAAGGAGATGGCCTTGGAAATAGCAGATGCATTGACAGCCATTTTCCAACATTCCATTGACTCTGGATCAGTTCCTATCGAGTGGAGGGTAGCCAATGTAACCCCACTTTTTAAAAAAGGAGGGAGAGAGAAAACAGGGAATTATAGACCGGTCAGCCTGACCTCAGTAGTGGGTAAATTGATGGAATCAATTATTAAGGATGTCATAGCAGCACATTTGGAAAGAGGTGACCTGATAGGTCCAAGTCAGCATGGATTTGTGAAAGGGAAATCATGCTTGACAAATCTTCTGGAATTTTTTGAGTATGTTTCCAGCAGAGTGGACAAGGGAGAACCAGTTGATGTAGTATATTTGGACTTTCAGAAGGCTTTCGACAAGGTCCCACACAAGAGATTAATGTGCAAAGTTAAAGCACATGGGATTGGGGGCAGTGTGCTGACATGGATTGAGATCTGGTTGTCAGACAGGAAGCAAAGAGTAGGAGTAAATGGGTACTTTTCAGAATGGCAGGCAGTGACTAGTGGGGTACCGCAAGGTTCTGTGCTGGGGCCCCAGCTGTTTACACTGTACATTAATGATTTAGACGAGGGGATTAAATGTAGTATCTCCAAATTTGCGGATGACACTAAGTTGGGTGGCAATGTGAGCTGTGAGGAGGATGCTATGAGGCTGCAGAGTGACTTGGATAGGTTAGGTGAGTGGGCAAATGCATTGTAGATGAAGTATAATGTGGATAAATGTGAGGTTATCCACTTTGGTGGTAAAAACAGAGAGACAGACTATTATCTGAATGGTGACAGATTAGGAAAAGGGGAGGTGCAACGAGACCTGGGTGTCATGGTACATCAGTCATTGAAGGTTGGCATGCAGGTACAGCAGGCGGTTAAGAAAGCAAATGGCATGTTGGCCTTCATAGCGAGGGGATTTGAGTACAAGGGCAGGGAGGTGTTGCTACAGTTGTACAGGGCCTTGGTGAGGCCACACCTGTGGTATTGTGTACAGTTTTGGTCTCCTAACTTGAGGAAGGACATTCTTGCTATTGAGGGAGTGCAGCGAAGGTTCACCAGACTGATTCCCGGGATGGCGGGACTGACCTATCAAGAAAGACTGGATCAACTGGGCTTGTATTCACTGGAGTTCAGAAGAATGAGAGGGGACCTCATAGAAACGTTTAAAATTCTGACGGGTTTAGACAGGTTAGATGCAGGAAGAATGTTCCTAATGTTGGGGAAGTCCAGAACCAGGGGTCACAGTCTAAGGATAAGGGGTAAGCCATTTAGGACCGAGATGAGGAGAAACTTCTTCACCCAGAGAGTGGTGAACCTGTGGAATTCTCTACCACAGAAAGTTGTTGAGGCCAATTCACTAAATATATTCAAAAAGGAGTTTGATGAAGTCCTTACTACTAGGGGGATCAAGGGGTATGGCGAGAAAGCAGGAATGGGGTACTGAAGTGCATGTTCAGCCATGAACTCATTGAATGGCGGTGCAGGCTAGAAGGGCCGAATGGCCTACTCCTCTACCTATTTTGTATGTTTCTATGTTTCTATGTGTCTGTCTTGGAGAGAAGGTAGGGGGTGTGATCGAAGGCGCTGGCATCTTCGAATCCTCGGGATCTGTGTGCCTTGAGTATGTGGGGCTAGCATGACCTGTCCAGAAACCGTCACTTGCCTCATCGTCTCAGCAGACTGGGTGTCGCGCTCCACCGCACTAATGAGCCAGTCCATGCTGTCAGTATGGTGCTGAGCGAGGGTAGCGATGCTGGCAGCTATCCCAGCCATGGTCTGCAGCAGATCGCAACCTAGGTCACCGATCGTGCTCGACAACTGGACTATCTCCTGAATAGCCGCGAGCCATCCTGCATCCTCAGGCGATTGTTGGGTCTGTGTGGGTGCATGCTGATTGTTTGGTTTAACGCCTCTGCACCTGCCAGCACTTGTTCCTGGTTCATCCGGTTCGAAGCAGGTAGCACACATGTCAGGAGGCTGGTGTCCTCCTCTTCCAACTCCTCGACCTCAATTGGCTCGAACACAGGCCCTTCTCCCTCCTCTCTCTCCTGGTCTTCCTGAGTGGCGGAGGTGGGCCCGGTGAATATGGGTGATCTTGCGGGGGGGGCGGGGGGGAGGGGAGGGGAGTGGAGGAAGGAGCCGCTGTCTTGGGCTGGTGACAATGTCGGGGTGGAAGATGCTGGGGATCACACTCCTCCTTTGTGTATCAGAGTTGGATGGTGTCCATTGCTCGGTGCTGTCCGATTCACTATCTGCAAGTAGAGGACAACTTTTCAGTCTATAGCTGGGGGGTAGGGTTGGTCAATATGACATGTGAGCCATGCCATCTCACATTGTGCCATCAAGGAGTTCCATCGCTACATGGGCACACCAATAATGGCTGACAAAGTGTGCGTGAAAACGCTTTTGACTTAAGATTGCATGACCTTTCATGCCATGAGAGTTACTCACACCGGAGATTAGTATAACCTTACCATGCTCTAGCTCGGGATCTGCATCACCCTTTGTGGTTGCATGGTGGTGGTCACCCACCAATGCCAAGGCACGCTCCTCCAGGCTGCTCAACTCTATCACCTCTGCTGGGTCCCCTCCCATGGCACTGAGGCTTGCTGTCTTGGATGTATTTTTCTTCTGCAGAAAGAAACATTGCAGCCTTTACCCCTTTTGCTCATGCCCCACACACACAGTCCCACACACACACACACATCTGGGGCATAACCTTTTGGAGTTGTATGGGAGGGGTCCAATAAATGGTTTCTCACTCTTGCTGACGCCCACATATCGTTCCAACGTTTCCTACACTGGTTTCCATCCTGCGCAATGTTGCCCATTGAGGACACGGCCTCACCATTCTCCCTCCAAATGCGTCTGTATTGGGGTGGTGGAGGCTTGCCATGACCATCCTGGGTGAGGTCTTTATACCTGTGCTCTACCTCTGATACAAGCTCCTCCAGTTCTTCATCATTCAACCAGGGAGCTCTGGGCTTGGTTTTAACAATCTTTGGAGCTTTTTGTCTACTCATTTTAATTCCTTTGATGGATGGCTGCTGCTCACTTTGCAGCTCTATATTTCCAACACTCTCCCCTTTCCAACTGGCAGATGCAAGGGAGTGATCAGCATTTAAGCGCATGCACAGATGTTCCATCAGCCCGAATCGCTGCAACACTGACATCAGCTGGCAAATGGAAACTACAGAAAATAAAATTCCCCTAGTCTCGTGCATGTGCGGTGCATGGCCTCTGAAGTTTTCCGAGTCGAGAGGCCTGCACCTACCGCCCACTTTTGTCACCGGCCACTGGCGCCTGCTCCCGCCCGCCGACTCCCGCTGCCTGCCGCTGATCCCGACACAACTGCGGCGAAACTCACTCCCGACTGGCCCCAGCAGCAGCGGGCGGCAAAAAGGTAGGTGCTGCCCGGGGACCGCCGAGAAATGGGCAGGACTTAGAGTTGACCACGTTCGGGTGAAAAACCCAGCCACAATGAAGACAGCAGGCAGCCGGCAGGAGGCAGAATATCATTGTAGATGTAACCTGCAGAGTTACGTCTGAATTACTCTGTATCAGTTTAAAACATTTGTCGGAAAATAGCTCTTATTCTCATTTGGCTATCGCCCCGCAGGGATTTTAACACCAGGCAACTGAGGAGTCTGCCTGTGCCAGACAGGCACCTCATTAATATATGCTAACTGTGGTCCTTTCACTCACGGGCAATTTTAACAACCTACAGGCTGCAACGTACTTGCTTCAACCAGTGAAACCTGTCAGACACCCCAAAAGAGTAAGTAAAAAAATTAGGGGCCTGGAGGGACCCCCACGCCTCCCTTCCCTCCTACCCGAAGAACCCGGCTGACTGCTCCTGCTGCCTTGCATCCCCTCCCTGCCTTGTATCGCTTTGTATCTTACCTTATCTGAGTACCAGCGAGCAGCCTTTGGGCTGCCTGATCTTCACCCACCAGCAGCCTTCTTACTGCATCTTTAGGCCCACCTTAGATGGGCAGCAGGCTGGTAGGATGTTAGTGAGGCCTGGCTGTTAAACTCTGGTAGGTAGCATGTTAATGAGGTCTGGCTTTGCACCCAATTGTTGAATAGTCTTTGCTTTACTTATGTAACACAGCAAAGACCAAAAGCAGGTGGAGGAATGAATGACTGTCAGTAATGGGATCAGCATCTACATTATCAAACAATTGTCTATGTTTACATTAATGTTGAACCGTTACTTTACAAAACTTAGGGGGTATATTTATTATGTTAAGACCATTAAAAATTGCTGTATTTATTAAGTCAAAATAATAAACTATTACTAAAGTATCCTAGTTAACATATGCAAGAGCTGTCAATTAGTAAATGTATGATCCCAGGGGTTAGGTTGGTATATTGAATTAGCAGCTTGACTTAAATTTCTAGGACATGTGTTTGAATACACCACAGAACGAAAGGATGAGGGTTTCCAACATGTGCAAAGCTTATCACTGGAAAAGCACGCACAATTAGATAGAAATAAGCAAAACATTACAATTCTTACTCAAAGAACTCTTAAAGTTTGATAGTGGAAAAGGGAAAAATCAACCCAGTACAGAAGAGGTTTTGCTTTTCTGAGTAACATTGTTGAAGCAGAATAATTTCTCTGGCCCAGTCTACACTTGATATAGAAGCACTTGATGTTGACACTGGCTATCAATAATGGAAAAGTTTTCCATTCTGCAGCATTGACAACCATAGCCTCACGGTGATGAGCACATCATTGACTTTTCCTCCCCTCCCTCTCCTAAAAATTATACTTCGCCTGAGAATATGGTGAAGGAAGGAAGAAGGGGGAGTAGGGGGGAAGGGTGGGAGGCCTGAGGTGGGAGGGAGGGAGGGAGGGGGAGGAGGGAGGGGAAGGGAGGGAGGGAGGGGGAGGAGGGAGGGGAAGGGAGGACGCAACCCAGACAGCCCCTTTCAGGCCGGGCTGCTCGTGACTGACTCATCCGGCTGTGATACCATTAAACGCAATCGCAATTCCACACTCACCAAAAGTCCCGCATCTTGCCTTCCCCCTGTCACTAACTATCACATTGGCCACAATGCAAAAATAAAAAATACCACAAAATTAACATTCCAAACCAAATTTATAAATGAAACGATGTGATATTGCATACAAACGGATTCCACAAAGAGTTCAACAGTTCCAGATCATAACCACTGCTCCCATTTTTTCAGACAGCGGTTACTGGTAATAATTATGCTGGTGTCATTTACAGCTCCTCTAGACCCATCTTTTGTTTCTTTTCTTGTCCCATTACCACCCCTTTTGACTTGCACCATCATCCCTTTTGTTCGTTCCTCTCCTCCTCCCCTTTTCCTACCTCTGTACTTGCTTAAACCCTGTTGCATCTCTAACTTATGCCAGTTCTGATAAAAGGTCACTGACCTGGAATGTTAACTCTGTTTCTCTCTCCTCAAGTCAATGGGGGTCAGGGGAGAAACTCTTCATTGGCTGGAGTCATACGTAGCACAAAGGAAGATGGTTGTGGTTGTTGGAGGCCAATCATCTGAGCCCCAGGACATCACTGCAGGAGTTCCTCAGGGCACTGTCCTAGGCCTAACTATCTTCAGCTGCTTCACCAATGACCTTCATCAATCATAAGGTCAGAAGTGGGGATGTTCGCTGATGATTCACAGTATTCAGTTCCATTTGAAATTCCTCAGGTATTTGAAGCAATCCGTGCCCACATGCAGCAAGACCTGGACACCAGCCAGTAACATTTGTGCCACGCAAGTACCAGGCAATGACCATCTCCAACAAGTGAGAGTCTAACCACCTTCCCAGGGCATTCAATGGCATTATCATCATCGAATCCCCTACCATCAAAATCCTGCGGGTCACTATTGACCAGAAAGGTGGCTGTAGTGTTTACCATCTACAAGATGCACTGCAGCAACTCACCAAGTCTTCTTCGATAACAGCTCCCAAACCCGTGACCTCTGCCACCTAGGAGAACAAGGGCAGGAAGTTTATAGGAACACCATTACCTGCAAGTTCCCCTCCAAGTTACACACCATCCTGACTTGGAAATATATTGCCATTCCTTCATTGTGGCTGGGTCAAAATCCTGGAACTCCCGACCTAACAGCACTGTGGGAGTACCTTCAGCACATGGACTGCAGTGGTTCAAGAAGGAGGCTGACCATCACCTTCCCACCATCACAAAGGCAATTAGGGATGGGCAATAAATGCTAACCTTGCCAAAGATGCCTGCATCCCATGAATGAATAAAAATAAAGATGCTGTCTGACCTGAACATTTCCAGTATTTTCTGTTTTTATTGCAGCATTGGGTCTCCCAGGTGTACTATAACGTCTATTCTTATGAAATAAAAAAGAGAATGATCATTAGGCTAAAAGGAGAACATGTAAGAAAGTCTGTTATTACATCTAATTTCTTCTTGCTCATACAAACTAGGTCAGTTAGAAAATAAGCTCAAAAACCTTAAACATTCTGTTAAAGGGAAGCATGCATGAATACATTATAGTGGCTTCATCCAATTTACATTTGCAAATGAGGTTAATTAAAATAAACTTTCCTCTGGAACTCAAAACTTGTAAGTCCATCTTTTATAAATTTAGAAACTTTGTTCATTATACCAGAAGAGATAGCTTATTAATAACATACTAGAGATGTCCTGCAGCATCAGGCACAATAGAGTGTGGGAAGGGCAAGCTTTAAGCTAGAGGATGTCAGACTTCGTATTGGGACAGGAATAGAGAGAAGCAATTAGGGCAAACCTCAGTGGAGGAACCAAAGTAGAAACTGCAACAGTCAGATTGAGCCTGAGCGTGGAAGGGAGCAAAGCAGAGCAGGAGAACTTGGGGATAGGTTTCGATGCTGGGAATGGTGAAGATTAATAGCGGAAGGAAACTGGGAACTATTAAGTTATTAAGTTTAGTTAGCAACAAACTAGAAGAGACTCAAGGGTTTCCAAACACGTGTCTTTTCAATAAACTTCATGAAACTTTCAATCATATAACAGTTTCTGAGTCAGTGAACTTCTTGCACTATGGATCAAACTTATACCAATATTGATAAATCTCCCTCCTCAAAAGAAAATTAAACTTTTAAATAAGAGTACGTCGTCTATAGCAATAAAACCGATATCAATTATGAATTCAAATATTAACAGATGAAGCAAAGACATTGACAGATAAATTTCTTATGCTGGGTTTTCATACTACACTGCTATGCCTTCTTGTTAAGGTAGTGGGTAGTGGGTTTGTTATTTGCAGTGTTGAAGGGAGCCTCTTCCATCAGAGGTTCCACTGGTCCAACTTCAAGTGAAAGAAAATAATCTCCATTTGAGTCACAAATAACTTAATCTATAGTATGTAACTGCTGTTTTCCTTTGTTCCAATTTTTGGACTTTGAACACCTGGGTCAGAATTGGTTTAGTACGCTTCATGCATTCTACTTTTAACCTCAAGCAGCACAAGTTTCTTTCTTTTTGATATTACATTTTCCACAGTATTTACAGGAGCTTTCAAAAATGTCTTGTGCTTCACAATGAAGCCATTTTTCTATTTTTCCTTACTATATATTGTACTTATTCTTGGGTGCTAATTTCTCTCAGCTGCTTTGCTGTCAACTCACTAACTTTAATTATGTCAATGCAAGCTTTCAATATCAGTTTGAATTCTTGTTAAAGACTCTTGCTAATATAATTATTCTCTATCCCAATAACTATTCTGTCACTGATTAGTATTTCCTTTTGCACTCCTTAGTTACATGTTCTAGCAAAGGTGCAGCGAGTTCCTACAAGTAACTCTATTGTTTCTGATTGGTGCGTTGTGTCACTTAGCTAGCATGCACCAGTCACCAAAGTTAGAGATTCATTATACTACAATCACAATAATATATATTAGACCTCTGCATACAAGAGGGCCAATTTCCCTGTGATTAGAGCTGAGAAATGTTTATTCCCTAAGTACAAGTACAGACAAAAGGTGGAGCAGACCAAGATGCTGGATCTCCACCGCTGCCGAGGAATTTCAGGGGCATTCCCCAAGGGGGTGGATGGCCTATACTGGTAATATGTGCAGGTCAAAGGTAGTCATTTAAATGAAGCGGGCCCTTCTACCTCATTTTCCGGTTCCTTCGACAGCTGGTCATTGGGAGGGGTCCCCAGGAGAAGTGCGCCCAGACCCATTTCAATCGAAGAATCGGAAAGCAACTGTTATGTCTGTAGCTCCACACTGTGGACGCCTGTCTTACTGCAGCTAGTGCTGTTTAATAAAGAGCAGGTCACCTGACCAGCAGAGGAAGTTTCCGGAACCTGCAGTCATCTTACAGGCTGTGTGATGTGTGTTCTCTGAAGATATGACATTTGACAACGAGAATGGGATCTAATCGGATAATACAAAGCTGAAATTCAGCCAGCCAACAGAGAGAATTTGAGAGCTTCTCTGTTTTTGGAAACAACTACAAATCCGAGGTAAAATACGAGCACACTTGGTAAAACTGCCAGAGTCAAAATGGCTGCACCTATGGGAGTGACAGGGCATGTGGGAACATTTCAATGCAACCGTGAAAGTTTCAGAGCATTTGTGGATTGGCTAAAAATGTTTTTCACTGCAAATAATATCATCGAAATTCCCGGTAATGAAGACAATAACCAGGCAGTGTTGGAACGAAAAAGAGCTATATTCTTAACTGAGGCCGGGCCCGAGTTGTATGAAACGCTGATTAATTTGCTTGTGCCTGACAAGCCAAAGGATACAATGCTGGAACAGACACATTACAGCCCCGTTCCGTTAGAAATTGCTGAAAGTTATCGTTTCGGAATACGAAATCAGAAGGCCGAAGAAAATATCAGTGAGTACATTGTAGCATTAAAAAAGCTATCTATTCACTGTAATTTCGGAGACTTTCAGAACCAAGCATTGCTTGACCACTTTGTTTGTGGGGTGAAAAGTTATTGACGACGCCTAATTTGACTTTTGATTTAGTTTGTCAGACAGCTAGGTCGATGAGCATGGCCGACCAATATTCCCAAGAATTTCATACTAATTTCAGTCATCAGACAACTGAGGTGAATTGCCTGCAGGTTCAAAGTAAAAGGGGGTGGGGCCCCAAAGTCTCAGAAATTAGAAATTGGAACAGAGCATTGACGTCCTGCTATCGGTGCCTGGGATAACACATTGCTCAAAGTTATCCATATGCGAAGGCAAAGTGTTTCTTCTCCAGGGCATCTTGTGAAGGAATGGCAACTGAAGGGTAAACCAGTTTTCAAAGCTACGAGTCCAGCATTCGAAGCTATGAGTAGAAATCATGGCATGGAAGAATAACAACAGGACGAGGAGATGTTGGAGTTAAATGTCATCAGGAGCACGAGGTTAACGGGCAGCGATTCGAAAAGTATCATAATCCACATCGATGTTGCAGGATTCAAGATACCCATGGAAATCGACACTGGTGCATCCGTGAGTGTAGTACCGGAGTCAGTATACCTCAAGAAATTGCGGGATTTTCCATTGCAGAAAGACAAGATAGAGCTGCGAGGCTACTCGGGAGAGAACATTCCAGTGGTAGGTCGTATCACCGTACCAGTGAAATACAAGGATCAAGTTCAGAGCTTGCCTCTAATAGTAGTGGCAGGAGACAAGCCTGCCTTACGAGGAAGAAATTGGTTGGGATCACTGACGCTGGATTGGAGTGAGATTTTTCATGTTGAAACGAGATTTGCGTCAAAGGATGATGTCATCAAGAATTATCCAAAGGTGTTCTGCTAAATGGGCAGTCCGATCCAAGGCTTCAAGACGAGTGTCAGGGTACAGAAGGACACTAGATTGATTTACTGTAAGCCATGTTCCATACCATATACACTCAAGGAGAAAGTTGAGCAAGAACTCAAAAGACTAGAAACTGAGAACATTATTTCTAAGATAGATCGATGTATTTGGGCGACACCCATTGTTGTTGTACCTAAGTCCGATGGTAAGGTAAGATTGTGTGGTGGTTATAAAGTAACCGTAAACCAGGTTCTAGAGGGTAATTGTTGTGTATCTGTAAAGCATGCACTCCCATGTTCCGCCATCTGCGAGAGCATCCCCTGAAGTCCCAAGGGATCCCAGCATCCCTTGGGAGCACTGTATATAAGCCGACCCCTAAGGCTTGTTCCTCACTCTGGAGTATCTTAATAAAGACTGAGGTCACTGTTACTTTAACCTCCCTGTGTGCAGTCTCATCTGTGTTAGCAACACAATAACTGGTGACGAGTATATGAATTCAACGCAAAGATGTAGCAAACTGTGGGCATCCTGGAGAAGTTCTCGGAGGGTGAGGACTGGGAAGCCTATGTCGAAAGGCTAGACCAGTACTTTGTGGCCAATGAGCTGGACGGAGAAGGAAGCGCTGCAAAAAGGATAGCGGTCCTCCTCACGGTCTGCGGGGTACTGACCTACAGCCTCATGAAGAATCTTCTGGCTCTGGTGAAACCCACAGATAAGTCATATGAGGAGCTGTGTACACTGGTTCGGGAGCATCTTAACCCGAGGGAGAGCATGCTGATGCCGAAATATCGGTTCTACACGTGCCAGCGATCTGAAGGTCAGAAAATGGCGAGCTACGTCGCCGAGCTAAGGCGATTTGCAGGACAATGTGAGTTTGATGGCTACCTGGAGCAGATGCTAAGAGACTTTTTTGTACTGGGCATTGGCCACGAGACCATCCTACGAAAACTTTTGACTGTAGAGGCACCGACCCTCAGTAAGGCCATTGCGATAGCACAGGCATTTATGTCCACCCGTGATAACACCAAACAAATCTCTCAGATACAAGTGCTAGCAATGTTCATAAATTAACTGGAACTGTGTTTGCGAGCAGAAATGTACAGGGCAGAAACCATAAGTCTGCAACTGCCAGCAGGCCTCAGATGACCCAGACGACTCAGAGTCCGCAACAAAGGATGAATGCAAGGCGATTCACCCCTTGTTGGTGTTGTGGAGGCTTCCACTCAGCCTATTCATGCTGCTTCAAAGGGTATGTTTGCAAGAGCTGTGGAACAATGGGGCACCTCCAACAAGCTTGCAGACGAGTTGCAAGCTCTGCAAAACCTGCTAACCACCACGTGGCAGAGGAAGATCGGTCCATGGTGGATCAAAGCAATTTCGAGCCTCAGAGAGAGGAGGCAGGTGCTGAAGGACACGGGGTTCACACATTTTCGATGAAATTTCCACCTTAATGCTAAATGTAAAATTGCATGGCTTACCCGTAGCCATGGAACTGGACACTGGTGCTAGCCAATCCATCATGAGTAAAAAGATGTTTGAGAGACTGTCGTGCAACAAGGCACTCAGACTAGCCGTGAGCCCCATCCACATGAAACTGAGAACATACACCAAAGAGCCTATCACTGTCCTAGGCAGCGCCATGGTCAAGGTCACCTACGAGGGCATGGTGCATGAACTGTCACTCTGCACTGTCCTGGGCGATGGCCCCAAACTGCTTGGAAGAAGCTGGCTGGGCAAAATCCGCTGGAACTGGGATGACATCTGAGCGCTATCACATATCGATGAGGCCTCATGTACCCAGGTTTTAACAAATTTCCTTTCCTTTTTGAGCCAGGCATTGGAAACTTTTCCGGGCGAAGCTGCGGATCCACTTGGTCCCAGAGGCACGACCCATTCACCACAAGGCGCGAGCGGTACCTCATATCATGAGGGAAAGAGTGGAAATCGAGCTGGATAGGCTGCAACGCGAGGGCATCATCTCCCCAGTGGAATTCAGTGAGTGGGCCAGCCTGATTGTCCCAGTACTCAAAAGTGATGGCATGGTCATGATTTGCGGCGATTATAAAGTAACTATTAATCATTTCTCGCTACAGGACCAATACCAGCTACCTAAAACAGACGACCTATTTGCGACGCTGGCAGGAGGCAAGACGTTCATCAAGCTCGACCTGACTTCGGCCTACATGATGCAGGAGCTGGAGGAGTCTTCAAAGGGCCTCACCTGCATCAACACGCACAAGGGACTGTTCATCTACAACAGATGCCCGTTTAGAATTCGGTCAGCTGCAGCGATCTTCCAGAGAAACATGGAGAGCCTACTCAAGTCGGTACCACACACGGTGGTTTTTCAGGACGATATATTGGTCACGGGTCGGGACACCGTCGAGCATCTACAAAACCTGGAGGAGGTCCTCCAGCGACTGGGTCGCGTAGGGCTGCGGCTGAAGAGGTCGAAATGCATCTTCATGGCAACAGAAGTGGAGTTTTTGGGGAGAAAGATCGCGGTGGATGGCATTCGGCCCACAGACGCCAAGACAGAGGCTATCAGGAACACTCCCAGGCTACAGAACGTCACGGAGCTGCGGTCATTCCTGGGACTCCTCAACTTTTTTGGTAACTTCCTACTGTGGTTAAGCACCCACTTAGAGCCCCTACATGTGTTATTGTGTAAAGGTGAGAACTGCATATGGGGAAAAAACCAAGTAATTGCTTTTGAGAAAGCCAGAAACATTTTATGCTCCAACAAGCTGCTTGTATTGTATAACCCGTGTAAAAGACTTGTGCTAGCATGTGATGCATCGTTGTACGGAGTCGTGTGTGTATTACAACAAGCTAATGTTGCGGGGAAGTTGCAACCTGTCGCCTATGCCTCCAGGAGCTTGTCTAAGGCCGAGAGGGCCTACAGCATGATTGAGAAAGAGGCATTACCGTGTGTGTTCAGGGTAAAGAAAATGCATCAGTACCTGTTTGGCCTCAAATTTGAGTTGGAAACCGATCACAAGCCTCTCATATCCCTGTTCGCTGAAAACAAGGGGATAAATACTAATGCCTCAGCCCGCATACAAAGGTGGGCACTCGCGCTATCAGCGTATAACTATACCATCCGCCACAGGCCAGGCACCGAGAACTGTGCGGATGCTCTCAGTCGGCTACCATTGCCCACCATGGGGGTGGAAATGGCGCAGCTTGCAAACTTGTTGATGGTCATGGAAGCGTTTGAAAATGATAAATCACCTGTCACAGCCCGCCAGATTAGGACTTGGACCAGCCAAGATCCTCTGCTGTTCCAAGTAAAAAACTGTGTACTGCATGGGAGCTGGGCCAGCATCCCCGTTGAAATGCAAGAGCCAATCAAGCCGTTCCAGTGGCGAAAGGACGAGCTGTCCATTCAGGCAGGCTGCCTGTTGTGGGGTAACCGCGTAGTGCTACCCAAAAAGGGCAGGGAGACGTTCATCTCGGATCTCCACAGCACACACCCGGGTATAGTAATGATGAAAGCGGTAGCCAGATCCCACGTGTGGTGGCCCGGTATCGACTCTGACTTAGGGTCCTGTGTACGGCAATGCCGCGTGTGTGCTCAGTTGAGCAACGCGCCCAGAGAGGCACCACTAAGTTTGTGGTCCTGGCCTTCCAGACCATGGTCGAGGAACCATGACGACTATGCGGGCCTGTTTCTCGGTAAAATGTTCCTGGTGGTGCTTTTTGAAAATGGATTGAATGTGAAATAATGTCGGGAAGCACCGCCACTGCCACCATTGAAAGCCTGAGGGCCATGTTTGCCACCCACGGCCTACCTGACAATACTGTTCAGTGACAACGGGCCATGTTTCACCAGTGCCGAATTTAAAGAACTCATGACCCGCAATGGGATCAAACATGTCACCTCGGCCCCTTTTAAACCAGCCTTCAATGGGCAGGCAGAGCGGGCAGTACAAACAATCAAACAGAGCCTTAAATGAGTCACAGAAGGCTGACTCCAAACCCGCCTGTCCCGAGTACTGCTCAGCTACCGCACGAGACCCCACTCACTCCCAGGGGTGTCCCCGGCTGAGCTACTCATGAAAAGGACACTTAAAACCAGACTCTCGCTGGTTCATCCCAACCTGCACGATCGGATAGAGAGCAGGCGGCAGCAACAAAATGTAAACGATGGTCGCACCACTGTGTCACGGGAAATTGATCTGAATGACCCTGTGTATGTGCTAAACTATGGACATGGTCCCAAGTGGATCGCGGGCACGGTGATAGCTAAAGAAGGGAGTAGGGTGTTTGTAGTCAAACTAGACAATGGACAAATTTGCAGAAAGCACCTGGACCAAATGAGGCTGTGGTTCACAGACTGTCCTGAACAACCCACAGCAGACACCACCTTTTCCGAGCCCACAACACACACCCAAAGGATCAACGACACCACCCCGGACCAGGAAATTGAACCCATCACACCCAACAGCCCAGCAAGGCCAGGCTCACCCAGTAGCCCTGCAGAGCCAACAACATGCCAGCCCAGCGAGGGCACAGCCAACACACCATACCGAGGCGGTCCACCAGGGAAAGAAAGGCTCCTGACCGCCTCCCCTTGTAAATAGTTTTCACTTTGACTTTGGGGGGAGAGTGATGTTGTGTATCTGTAACGCATGCACTCCCATGTTCCGCCACCAGGGAGAGCATCTCCTGAAGTCCCAAGTAATCCCAGCATCCCTTGGGAGCACTGTATATAAGTCGGCCCCTAAGGCCTGGTCCTCACTTTGGAGATTCTTAATAAAGACTGAGGTCACTCTTACTTTAACCTCCCTGTGTGCAGTCTCATCTGTGTTAGGAACACAATAGTAATGTCCCCAATACATTGCCAAATATAGAAGATTTGTTCACAACACTGACAGGGGGTCAGATTTTCTCAAAGTTGGATCTTACGAATGCCTACTTACAGCTTGAACTAGATGAAGAGTCCAAGTCATGCTTGACTATAAATATCCATCTAGGCCTATATTAATTTAATAGGTTACCATTTGGAGTGTCTTCCGCCTCTGCCATATTCCAAGGGGTAATGAACCAGATTTTGCAAGGTATTGAAGGGGTGATATGTTATTTAGATGACATACTAATTTCATCACGAAATAGGAAAATACATAATAACATATTGAATGAAGTCCTCAAATGGCTAGAGAAGCACAGAGTATGAGTGGCTGCTTGCAAGTGTGAGTTATTTCAAAATTCAATGGAGTACTTAAGGTACAGAGTGAACAAAGATGGTTTACATCCAACCAATGGAAAACTGGATGCATTCAGAAATGCACCCACTCTCAAGAATGTCACTGAACTTCGATCATTTTTGCATCTTTTGAACTATTATGGGAAGTTCCTACCAAATTTGGCTACAGTATTACATCCACCGAATGAACTATTGTAAAAGCAGGTCCATTGGAAGTGGTCAGAAGAATGCGATACAGCGTTCAAGGAGTGTAAAAGCAACTCGGTAGAGAGCACCATGTTAGTTCACTATGATGTATCTCAGGCGATCAAGCTAGCATGTGATGCTTCTCCGTATGGAGTTGGGGCAGTAATCTCTCATGTATTATGTAGTGGGGAGGAGAGACCAATTGCTTTTGCTTCATGCACTCTCAGTGCCAGTGAGAGTAATTATGCGCAAATCGAAAGGGAAGCTTTGGCATTAATTTTTGGGATCAAGAAGTTCCACAAATAATTGTATGGTCATAAGTTTACTCTCGTTACGGACCATAAGCCCCTGACAGCAATCCTCCATCCTAAGTCCCCAGTTCCAACATTAGCTGCAGCCCGAATGCAGAGATGGTCTTTGATTTTGTCAGCATATACATATGATATTGAATACAAACGATCAGCTGATCACAATAATGCTGATGCTATGTCTAGATTGCCTTCCCCATCACAAGTTACACCCGATAGGGAAGAGGTGTTCTATTTTTCATACATCGATGAACTGCCAGTCACAGCTGAAGAGATTGAGAGGGCAACCAAACGTGACCCAGTTATGCCAAAGGTGTATGATTATATTGCAAACGGATGGCCAAACTAGAAAACAGACAAAGATATTCATCCATTCTTCATTCGTAGGAATGAATTATCAGTCAATAAAGATTGTATCATGTGGGGTGCAAGAGTGGTTATACCAAAGAAATTCAGGTCCAAATTATTAGGAGACCTTCATGACCAGCACCTGGGAATGTGCTTGACCAAGAGTTTTGCACGCAGTTACTTATGGTGGCCTTGTCTTGATAAAGATATAGAATACATTGTGAGTCAGTATACGACTCACAATCGGTAAACAAGCAACCACCACCAATACCATTACAGCTATGGAAATGGCCTCCCAGGGTGAGGCAAAGGCTACATATCGATTTTGCTGAGCTAGAAGGACAACAATTGTTCATTGTGATTGATAGCCATTCGAAGTGGGTAGAGGTGTTTCCAATGTGGAAAATAACAACAAGTAAAACATTAGACATTTTGCGAAGATTATTTTTTTCATTTGGCCTCCCAGAAGAAATTGTTTCAGATAATGGACCACAATTTCATTCAGAAGAATTTGCACAGTTCACGAGCAAAAATGGGGTGAAATATACCAAGGTTCCACCGTAAAACCCTGCTTCGAATGGTGCAGCAAAGCGCACTGTACAAATTGTAAAACGTGCCCTCATCAAACAAATGTTGGATCCAAATCCAAAGAAACGACAGTTGTCATTGGATCACAAATTGGCTAATTTTCTAATTATGTATCGTAATACTCTTCACACAACTACTGGTAGAACACCAGCAGAGTTGTTTCTCAAACGACAGCCATGAACCAGATTCTCGTTGTTAAAACCAAACCTGGCACAGTCCGTAGAAGAGACACAATCAAAACAGAAAGAGAATCATGATAGAGGTAGAGTAAAAGAGTGAAGTGTGAAATTAAATCAGAATGTGAGAGTGAAGAACCATCACCATAAATGGGTAAAGTGGTTACCGGAAGAGTGGTGAAGATATGTGGTCCTCGCACATATTTGGTCAAGTTATTTGATAATGGACAGGTTGGGTTTGTTCACATTGATCATATTTTACCCACAGACTTAGAATTCGTTGAAGGTGGGAGTGATTCAATTATTTCTGACTCATCAGATAGTTTTGATACACCAGTAGCGAATCCTACATCCAATGTACAGGAAACAAATCCAAGAGAAAGTCAGAATTTAAGAGTGAGTCCGAGTCAGGTAAACAACAGTCTGAAGTTAGAGAGGGTTCAAATGGAAATCAAGGGCATCCCTTGGAGGAAAACTTCCCTCAGGATCAGCCTCGAATGAGTTTAAATTCAACACCATGTTTGGAAGGTTCTGTTCGAGAGCAAAGGTATCCTCTTCGAAACAGAAAACAAGAAGTGATTAAGCTTGATTTGTAAATATGGCAAAATAAGTCTATATCCTTTGTTATGTATGACCATGCAAGTTATGTATGATGATTGTTTGTTATAATAACTCTTCATTAAGGAGGGAGAAGTGTAATGTCTGTAGCTCCACACTGTGGACACCTGTGTTACTACAGCTAGTGCTGTTTAATAACGAGCAAGTCACCTGACTAGCAGGGGAAGTTTCTGGAACCTGCAGCCATCTTACAGGCTGTGTGATGTCTGAAGATATGACAGCAACATGCAGCAGATTTGATGGTAAGTCCCATTGTTTCACTTAACAGGAACACTGAGCCAAGGAGGCTTTTTGTCATTGGACAGGAACCAGAGGGTTGTGACCACTGCTGCTGCTGTTGTTGCAGGCCTCTCTGTGGCTGATTTTCATCCGCCATTTCCAAGTGTTGAGCCCTGCCTGGAGCAAGCCAATGCCCAGGAATATCTGGGCCATATAAAGGACCTGAATCTGCTAATACAATGGAGTTCAGATCATTTCAGGTGAAGTACCCAAAGTCCACAGGAAAATCAGCTCTCTCAATTCCCCACACTTGGATCCTCTACATCCAACAGTAACAAAGATCCAAGACCCTTTACACTAGGTCTTGGGATTGCAATGTAAGGTTGTTGCTCTCCAGAATTCACACTGCATGCACATCCTCCAATCGTCCTTCCACGATAAAGTGCATTTTGGTGGTTTTACATGCATAGAACAACCAATGACAAATTGGCCACTGAGAGCGTGCAATATAATTGCATTTTCATGTCAATAGATGATGCACAAAACATCTTGGGGCCAAAATTGGTTGTCCGCTCATTTCTCGGTGGTATGCCGGTGGTATGTCATTTCATACCGCCGGGTATCGCTGGGGCAGAGTCTGCGTGAGTTTCATCATTTTTTTCTCGGCGGTATGCCGAGCGGAGTGCAGCCGGTGGTGTGTGGGCGGGGAATCCTTTTCCCTCTGGAATCTTCGTGTCCCGAGTTCTGTACACGGGTATGCTAGTGTGAAGCTCTGCCGTCCTAGAGATACAGACCAAAATCGACTGAGACTGCCAGCCTTAGAGCACTGTGCAGGTCTGTGGGGGGCCGAACAGGGGGCGGGGGGGGGGGGTTGCTTCTTGGGATAAGATCGCTACTTGTGGGGGGGGGGGGGAGATTGTTGGGGGAGGGGGAACAGATCACTGTGGGGGGGGGGGAAGAGACTGGGGGGGGTGAGAGAGACTGGGGGGTGGGAGAGATAAAAACATTTTCACAGGTGAAGTTGCATACCGTGGACTGAAGATCGACTTAAAACCATCTTTTCCAGGGCAGTCTGCAGGCGGTATGTCGGCGGTAAGTCATCAATTTGGCAATTTTGGGCAGTATGTCGGTGGTGTGCAGGAGAGGACAGTATATATATCGCCTGGCAGTATGCCACTGATGAATTTTCCGCCAGGCGGTATGTGGGCAGTATATTGGTATTTTTCGATCAATTTCACGATTTTGGGTGGTATGTCGGCAGTCTGCGGGCAGTATGTGGTGGTATGTCCATCAATTTTGGGCCTCTAGTTTGATAAAAATGAATTTACTTTGATGCCATCATTACGGTGGCATATAAATAACGACATTGTGCTGTACTGTTATGATGTCAGCAGGGGATTTTTCTGAAAAGACTTTCAGATTGTGCTGGTGCAGCATTTTTAGCAACCAGAATTAGACAGGGTTGCAGTTGTTCATGCCTTGTTAAAAAATCCAGCAGTTTCATCTTCACTTAACCACCGGCTACAAGAGGAGAAAGTTCCAGGAATGATTCGCTGAAGATCAGCGTACAAGTGACATCAGTTTTTCACGTGTCTCTTGATCTTCCAGCAGTACTCAAAGTTCTCTGATCTGTCTTGCAGAGATGCTGAGACAGTTCACCACATCAGCATGTTTATAAAAACATAAGAATATAAGAAATGGGAGCAGGAATAGGCCTTACGGCCACTCGAGCCTGCTCCGCCATTCAATACAATCATGGCTGATCTGATCATGGACTCAGCTACACTTCCTGCCCGCTCCCCATAACCCCTTATTCCCTTATCCTTTAAGAATCTGTCTATTTCTGTCTTAAATTTATTCAATGTCCCAGCTTCCACAGCTCACTGAGGCAGCAAATTCTACAGATTTACAACCCTCAGAGAAGAAATTTCTCCTCATCTCAGTTTTAAATGGGCGGCCCCTTATTCTAAGATCGTGTCCTCTAATTCTAGTCTCCCATCAGTGGAACACCTTCTCTGTATCCACCTTGTCAAGCCCTCTCATAATCTTATACATTTCGATAAGATCACCTCTCATTCTTCTGAATTCCAATGAATAGAGGTCCAACCTACTCAACCTTTCCTCAAAAGTCAACCCCCTCATCTCCGGAATCAACCTAGTGAACCTTCCCTGAACTGCCTCCTTTCGTAAATATGGAAACCAAAACTGCATGCAGTATTCTAGGTGTGGCCTCATCAATAACCTGGATAGCTGTAGCAGGACTTCCCTGCTTTTATACTCCATCCCCTTTGCAATAAAGGCCAAGATTCCATTGGCCTTCCTGATCACTTGCTGTACCTGCACACTATCTTTTTGTGTTTCATGCACAAGTACCCCCAGGTCCCACTGTACTGCAGCACTTTGCAATCTTTCTCCATTTAAATAATAACTTGCTCTTTGATTTTTTTCTGCCAAAGTGCATGATCTCACACTTTCCAACATTATACTCCATCTACCAAATTTTTGCCCACTCACTTAGCCTATGTCCTTTTGCAGATTTTTGTGTCCTCCTCACACATTGCTTTTCCTCCCATCTTTGTATCGTAGAAAATTTGGCTACGTTACACTAAGTCCCTTCTTCAAAGTCGTTAATATAGATTGTAAATAGTTGGGGTCCCAGCACTGATCCCTGCGGCACCCCACTAGTTACTGATTGCCAACCAGAGAATGAACCATTTATGCCGACTCTCTGTTTTCTGTAAGTTAGCTATTCCTCTATCCATGCTAATATATTTATCATGTGGCAAAGTCTGGAAGCATGCCGACCCATGGTACAAGCTCAGCCTCAGCTTTCCAGGCAGGCTTGTATGCTATGTATGCAGAGTACTCAAATGCTCAGAAGCGACCTGTACTTAGGCAGAACAGTGTTGTTGTTTAAAAATTTTATAGCCCATCCTAAATCGAGGCCAGCTCCACTTCACTGCAGAAAGGCAGTGGAGTATTGCTCTCCCAAGACCCGTATCTGAAGCCTAAATCAATGTAAAAGAGTCTTAAGAGACTTGACAAATTACTGCAACATAAATGAAAATTGTTGTGAATCCCAGGGAGCACCAAGTAAAATATCAAATAGCTCGAATAAAAGAATAAAAGTGAGAAATGAAGGTGCATTAGTGAAGTTCTGGAAAGAACAAACAGTGACAAATCCCTGGGAATAAAATGGGGTTAGTGGCAAATTGAATAAATAGAGAAAAGGCCCGAAAACTCTGAGTGAAAGCCTGAAAGAAGCTAAAACGGCAGAGAATTGATTTTAGCAATGGGGGTGGGAATGAGAAACTAATATGCTGTCACAGATCTCTGTGATTAATGGCAGGGCACCGACAAATGAATGTGATAAAATAACTTATCATTGACTCCCTGTGAGAAACAAGTACAGCGATGAAAGTATTGTTGATTGCGGTTAGAAGTGATAAATATGTGCATCAATATGATAAGTGAGAATGTGGGGACAATTCCTGCAAGTAAGCATTGCAATGAATTGCAGGTGTGATGGTATAAACTCTGTGAGATGCAAATTTTTCCAGTAAACCAGGAGGGGGTCATACCTCTTGTCAATAGTTTTGCTGAAAAATCCATTGTGAGTACAAATTCTAGACAGAAGGAACTTTATTCCCCAGATCCCCACATGTGTAACCCTGAGTGAGAAATGACAGCATAGCATGATAAAAGTTCACAGGATAAATATGGATGAGGAAGACTACTCAGCCCAGCTTAGTTCATTCACACAGAAAGATATTGCAATCCATCAAGTATAACATTTCATCTTTTCTTAAATGATTCCATGCTTTTTGTCTCCAATGATTTACCTGAAAATCCATTCCCTCTGTTGATCACTTTTTGTGTGAAGAAATTTCTAATATCAAAGATCAGATTTACTAGTTTTAACCTTTGTCTCCTTCTCCAACTTTCACAATTATGTTTGAAGCAATGTTACAATTGCACTTTTTCATGGAATCATAGAATGGTTACAGCACAGAAGGAGGCCATTCGGCCTGTCGAGTCCATGCAGGCTTTCTGCAAGAGCACTTCAGTGAGTCCCACTCCTCTGCCCTTCCCCCATAGATCTGAAAAGAAATTTCCTTCAGGTACTTATCCAATTCCCATTTGAAAGCCATGATTGAATCTGCCTCCACCATCCTTTCAGGCAGAGCATTCCAAATCATAACCACTCACTGCATAAAAACGTTTTTCCTCATATCACTTCAGGTTCTTCGCCAATCACCTTAAATTTGTGTCCTGTGGTTCGCGACCTTTCCGCTAATGGGAACAGTTTCTCTCTATCTACCCTGTCTAGACCTCTCAGCTTCTCCAGTCTATCCACATGACTGAAGTCCCTCATCCCTGGAACCATTCTTGTAAATCTTTTCTGCACCCTCTCTAAGGTCTTCACACCCTTGATAAAGTGTGGTGCCCAGAATTGGACATAATACTCCAGTTGAGGCCGAACCAGTGTTTTATACAGGTTCATCATAACTTCCTTGCTTTTGTATTCTATGCCTCTATTTATAAAGCCCAGGATCCCGTATGTTTTTTTTACCCACTTTCTCAACGTGCCCTGCCACTTTCAAAAATTTGTGCACATATACCCCCTGGTCTCACTGTTCATGCTTAGAATTGTACCCTTTAGTTTATATTGCTTCTCCTCGTTCTTCCTACCAAAATGTATTATGTCACACTTTTCGGTGTTAAATTTCATCTGTTACGTGTCCACCCATTCCACCAGCCTGTCTATATCCACTTGAAGTCTATCATGTTCTTCTGCACTGTTCACTATACTTCTAAGTTTTGTGCCATCTGCAAATTTTGAAATTATGCCCTGTACACCCAAGTCCAAATCATTAATATATATCAAGCAAAGCAATGGTCCTAGTACCAATTATTTAGTACCTTATATACCTCTATAAGATTTCAGTCTTCTCTTTATAAATTTTCTACAATCTTTTCATTATCACTCCGACCTCTGATGTAGGGATCAGTCTTGTGACACTTCTCTGAGCTACCTCCAGTGCTTGAATGTTTTTCCTGTGCCTCAGTGACTAGAACTGGACACAGTGCATACAAGGTGCAGTCTGACTAGTGCCCTATTCAGTTTGAGACTGAATTTCTCTGACATGCACTTTATTGATTTGGCTATATAGTTTAACAATCTGCTGAATTTGTTGATTGTTGCTTTGCATTGGTTGGACATGGTGAGCGTTAATTCTGCAAAGACTAATAGGCCTCTTTTAATTTTGTCCTTTATTATTTCAACACGATTCATGGAATATATATGTCACCATTTGTCTTTTGTATGTGTTGTATTTTACACTTGTCTGCATTAAATGTCATCTGTCATTATACTGCTCACTTATATATTTTGCCCAACTTATTTTGTATTTTCGGAGCTGCCTCTTCAGAATCAACTGCCCGTTCTAATTTGGTCTCAGCTGTAAATTTAATCATGTTGCATTAATTTTCTGAATCCAAGTCATCAATGTAAATTAGAAACAGTGGTGGCCCCAATACCAATGTTTAGGACATGCCACTAAGTACTCCCCACTCCCACCCATATAATTTATTTAATAAATACACATAGGCCTTGCGATATGACAGTGCAGCACCTATTTTTCAGGCTGAGAAATATGAGCTTCACGGAAAATAGTGAGAAATGCTTCCATGAAAGAATAACTCAAGAAATCAATGACTGAGAAATGAAAACAGAATTGTCAGAAATCAAAGCTTCGTGGAGAATTGCAGTGAGAAATTGAGAACATAATGGAGAATCACTGTGAGAAATCACAACATTGTGAATAATCACCATGAGGAATCAAAGTTCCACAAAGCAGCATGATGAGAAATGAATGCCCGATGCGATAATTCACTCGGAGAACGAAGAATTTTGAAGCAAGTTTCTGCAACAAGTGGAAGGAAGGTATCAAAAACTGAGAGCATCCCAGAAAACTGTCATGACAAATGAGAACACTGTGACAAATTACTGGGAGAGGCAAAGAGCATCATTTTAAATTGCTGTGAGAAACTCGAGTGTCAGCAGCGTTGTGATGAATCTCTGCAAGAAGTAAGACCATTGTGGTCAATGCTCCTTTGAGAATAGACTGTTGGAGTTGAATCCCTGTAGCAAAGAAGAGCATGGCGATGGCTTGCTGCAAAAAACTGACAGCACAGCAATGAGACTGGGATATGACAGTAACTCCCAGTGAGACATTTAGATGCCATATTAATTTGTTGCATTAAACAAGTGTTATCCTTAATATTGCAATAAACTAATTTGAAATGTAATTGGTTATCCTAGTAGCATATGCTGGCTAATTATGTGGCCATGAATATTATTTTCAGCTCATCCCCAGCCTTGCATTGATACATCTGCCTCTCCCCTCATAGCATAGTGGTTAATATATATGGCAACCTGAAAATTCCACGGAGGTTCTACTGTTCTCCCACTGTAACTCCAGCAGGTGACTGACAGAAACCCCTTGGAAATGGGCTGACCTAGTTTCTGTATTGCCGTTTGCCTTTTTACAAGGCAAATGATGGGCCGGGTAGAGTCAGGGCCAGGAATTCCCTAAAATGGGAGTTCCCAGTCTGGCCATGGTTGAGTGTAATTGTTGTGGTCAGCGCATGAAGAGAAAATCGAATGCTTGTCTCCACAAGGGTAGAATTGGGCTTCACCAGTGGGCTCCAGGCCTGCCAAGTGGCCTGGAACCCTGAAAACCAAAAAAATGCAATAATTTTCTTTGCTGCATTTTCCCCGTTGCTCAAGGGGCTGATGGGAGCAGTGGCAGATTTGGGGAAAGGCAGATTCTCAGCAGCCCCTTTCCTTGGGAAGGTGGTCATCCACGTTTCCGGGTGCATGGAACTTTCGTGTGCCAAAGATGCCATTCAAAGTAGCATTTGTGCCCATGTACACCATGCAAGTCAGCCCCTTGAGCAATGGGGGAAATGCGCAAAGAAAATGATTGCATTTGTTTGGTCTTCAGGGTTCCGGGCCACTTGGCAGACCTGGAGCCCACTGGTGAAGCTCAATTATAGCCTTGTGGAGATTGGTATTCCGCTTTTCTCTTCATGCACTCGCCACCACTATTACAGAGGCCGAACTCCAAGCCATCATCAACATCTTCACCAAGGCGTACGAAAGCATGGGCCTTACATTAAACATCTGTAAGACAAAGGTCCTCCACCAACCTAACCCTGCCACACAGCACTGCCCCCTGGTCATCAAAATCCACACGTGACCTTGGACAAGGTGGACATTTTCCATACCTCGGGAGCCTACTATCAGCAAGGGCAGACATCGATGATGAAGTCCAACACCGCCTCCAGTGTGCCAGCACAGCCTTCGGTCGCCTAAGGAAGAGAGTGTTTGAAGACTAGGGCCACAAATCTGGCACCAAGCTTATGGTCTACAGGGCCCGCCCTCCTATATCACTCAGAGACGTGGACCATATACAGTAGACACCTCAAAGGGCTGGAGAAGTACCACCAGCGCTGCCACCGCAAGATCCTGCAAATCCCCTGGGAGGATAGACACACCAACGTCAGTGTTCTCGCTCAGGCCAACACCCTCAGCATCAAAGCACTGACCACACTCGATCAGCTCCGTTGGGCGGGCCACATCTTCCGCATGCCAGACACGAGACTCCCAAAGCAAATGCTCTACTTGGAACTCCTACATGGCAAGTGAGCCCGAGGTGGGCAGAGGAAATGTTTCAAGGGCACCCTCAAAGCCTCCTTGATAAAGTGCAACACCCCCATCGACACCTGGGAATCTCTGGCCCAAGACCGACCTAAGTGGAAGAGGAGCATCCGGGAGGGCGCTGAGCACCTTGAGTCTCATCGCCAGGAGCATGCAGAAACCAAACGCAGACAGCGGAAGGAGCGTGCAGCAAACCAGACTCCCCACCCACCCTTTCCTTGAACGACTGTCTGTCCCACCTGTGTCCTGTGTTAGAGAATGTAATTCCTGTATTGGACTGTTCAGTCACCCGAGAACTCACTTTTAGAGTGGAAGCAAGTCTTCTTCGATGTCGAGGGACTGCCTATGATGATGATGCAATGAGATGTCATCTCAGTCACCCTGCAAACTCTAGTGAGGGTCAACTGTTGGAGGGTACCTGATGCACACAATCTTGCAACTGAGTCATACGGATATGGGCTCAAACCCCACTGCAGGCTTTCAGCACATCATCCAGGCTGACACTTCACTGCAGTACTGAGGGACAACTGCATTGTATGCTCCCCTCCATTCATGGTTGCCACTCAGATTGCCTGTTCCTCACTCCTTCCCCTTTCTTACCCCTTCTGCTCAGCCTTTTCCCATAATACCCCGGGCTTGCTGGCAGTTCTTTGCTGATGGGAAATTGACTGGTTTAATTTTTAAAGTGCTCATAATGCATGTAATATATTTACTAAGTCATTTTTATTCAGCAGATAAATTTCAAGCACTGTAAGAATTGACCAGCTGGTTTTCCAACTGCAAAGAGCAGCCAGTAAGGCAGAGATCAAAGGCAAGTGGATAGGATTGCACACCAGTGAGGAATACCTGCTGGCATTGGAGTGGGTGAAGAAGGACGGAGGTGGTGCCGGGGTCAATCGGGCGGAGAAGGTACATGAGTACAGGGGTGAAGAGAGCACGGAAGGTCCTTTCCTATTACTGATCCATTCCTATCCTGGGCTGCGCTTTCTTCTTGCTAAACATATTTTACCTATTTATTTCCTAGTGCTTCGGGGGCAGGTGTAGGGGGCGGTGGGGGGCTCCTTCTAAGTTGCTTGGTCTGTTCACTAATACAGTTCCTACTATCAATACCAATGCAAGATAGAGCTCTGTATTTCATAGTATATCACTAAACTTATCTGCCTCTCTACCGCTCTTTCCTCCTTTAAGATGCTCCAAGCTTTTGGTCATCTGCCCTAATATCTCCTTACGTGGCTCGGTGTCAAATTTTGCTTGATAACGCTCCTGTGAAGCACCTTGGGACGTTTTACTATATTAGAGGTGCTATATAAATACGTTGTTGTAAGCACTATTTTTCTTGATTTTACATTATTGTGACCCTTATCATGCAATAATCATTTTCTTACACTTGACTGAAATAATTGTAAGGAAAATGGTAAAATCAATCAATAAGAAGTAATTAATGAGAGTGAGATGCATAGACCAACATTATCCTCTGTAAGCTTGAATTCGAAGCTGGAACGGATTTCATATAAACCTGACTTAATTTGTTTTCAAGTTTGACTACATCCTGTCAGCTACGATTGATCTTGTATAGCAAATGATACTAGACTGGTCAAAGTTAGAGCTTAAATATGTTAAGTCACCCACATCCCAAGGAACTGGCACAAAAGATCTTGCTTTGCGAATGTCCTCCTCAGGTTAAATGACAGCCTGCTGACTTTAGATAATTGCCTGTGTTACAGTTCACCTCTAGATTCGAGTTAGTCTTGTGCTTTATTTTAGGGAAACCTTTGTATTGATTCTCATTTGCATAGATATCAAAGATAGCACATTAATGAATAGTAAAGTGATTTATAGCAGTACCTTGTCTAACCATGCCTGTTCTACAATGTCCTTCAAGTGTCAAAAACAATGAATGTCTATTGTGAACTATGAGACTTTCAATGATAAAAATGCATTTCGTAAGAGTTGTGCTAATTTTCTTCAAAGGTTATCAATTTCACACAACATTCCATCAATTAGGATCAAAGAGTTTAATTTTTTTTAATCCAGTTTTGATGAAATAATAGCACAATAATCTGTTTTAAAGCAATTCTAACATTACTATTGTTATGTGTGCAACTATGTAATACTTGTCACCAGAGGGCGCGACTGTAGGAGTCCTAATTCACCTGCACACACGTGCAAGGCCAGTATAAAAGGTTGGTTGCCATGTTGTTTAGGCACTCTGCAGTTGTAATAAAGAAGACTACGGTCACACTAAATTTAGCTCACTGTACTCAGCCTCGTGGAGTCCTTGTATACTTAATAATTGGCGACGAGTAACAGAATACAAACTTTCACGCAACCATGGCTGCCGTTGAAATATTAAAGAGATTCGTAGAGGGTGATGATTGGGAAGCCTTCGTCGAGCGTCTGCAATGAGCTGGAAGGGGACACTAACGCGGTCAAGCCCAGGGTGTTTCTCCTCATCGTCTGTGGGCCTAAAATATATTGCCTCATCAAGAATCTGCTCGCACCGACAAAACCAACGGAGAAGGAATATACAGAGTTGTGCACGCTGGTTCGGGGCCACCTCAAGCCGAAGGAGAGTATCCTCATGGTCAGGTATCGTTTTTACACACACCATCGCTCCGGGGATCAGGATGTGGTGGATTATGTCGCCGACCTGAGACGCCTTGCGGGACCTTGCGATTTTGGAGCTGCACTGGGGGAAATGCTGCGGGACTTTTTCGTGCTGCGGATGACCTGTTCGCAACGTTAGTGGGGGGAGGGGGGAAGTCGTTCACCAGGTTGTACCTACCTCCGCCTACATGACACAGGAGCTGGCTGAATCTTCGAAAAGACTGATGTGTGTCAACACACACAAAGGCCTGTTTATATACCACAGGTTCCCTTTCGGGATTCGCTCGGCTGCAGCCATTTTCCAGAGAAACATGGAGATTTTGCTGAAATCTGTTCCACGCACCATTGTGTTTCAAGACGACGTCCTGCTCACCAGTCATGGCACCATCGAACACCTACACAACCTGGAAGAGGTTCTAAGTCACCAAGACAGAATGGGACTCAGGTTGAAATGCTCCAAGTGTTTTCCTGGTGCCAGAAGTCGAATTTTTGGGGAGAAAGATTGCAGTAGACGGCATCAGGCCCACAGACTCAAAGACGGAGGCCATCAAGAATGCACCCAGACCACAGAATGTGACGGAGCTGCGTTCATTCCTGGGACTCCTCAACTATTTCGATAACTTTCTACCTGGGTTGAGCAGGTTGTTAGAACGTTTGCACATGTTGCTACGTAAGGGTGATGACTGGGTTTGGGGCAAATCCCAAGACACAGCTTTTGAGAAGGCCAGGAACCTGCTATGTTCAAATAAGTTACTTGTACACTCTGGCCCATGTAAACGTTTAGTGCTAGTTTGTGACGCCTCATTGTATGGGGTCGGCTGTGTGTTACAGCAAGCCAATGTATCGGGCAACCTCCAACCGGTTGCATACGCATCTAGAAGTCTGTCTAAGGCTGAGAGAGTCTATAGTATGGTCGAGAAAGAGGCATTAGCATGTGTATATGGGGTTAAGAAAATGCACCAATACCTATTTAGACTTCGGTTTGAGCTTGAAACTGAACACAAGCCGCTCATTTCACTGTTTTCAGAGAGCAAAGGTATAAACACCAATACTTCGTCCCGCATCCAAAGATGGGCACTGACATTATCCGCTTATGACTATGTTATCCGCCACCGATCAGGCACTGAAAACTATGCCGATGCTCTCAGCTGGCTACCATTACCCACCACTGAAGTTGAAACGGCACAGCCCGCAGACCTGCTACTGGTCATGGATGCTTTTGAGAGTGAGGGGTCACCCGTCACGACTCGCCAGATCAGGACGTGGATCAACCAGGATCCTGTGCTATCATTAGTAAAGAGTTGCATCCTAAATGGGAACTAGCCGGCCGTACCCAGGCAAATGCGAAATGAAATTAAGCCGTTTCACCGACGCAAAAATGAAATGTCCATCCAGTCGGATTGTTTCTTATGGGGTAATTGCCTGTTTTTTAAAAAAAAAAGGCAGGGAAACATTTATACGTGACCTACACAGTACCCACCCAGGCATTGTCATGATGAAGTCAATTGCTAGGTCGCATATTTGATGGCCCGGTATTGACTCGGACTTGGAATCATGCGTGCATCTGTGCAACACTTGCTCGCAACTGAGCAATGCACCAGGGAGGCTCCACTGTAGTCATGGCCCTCCAAACCGTGGTCCAGGATCCAAGTAGATTTTGCCGGCCCCTTTCTAGGAAAGATGTTTTTAGTAGTAGTGGACGCTTACTCCAAATGGATTGAATGCATAATCATGTCATCCAGTACGTCCACAGCCACCATTGAAAGCCTCTGGGCCATGTTCGCCACCCATGGCTTGCCCGACGTCCTTGTCAGCGACAATGGACCTAGTTTCAGCAGCTCAAAATTCAACGAGTTTATGACCTGCAATGGCATTAAGCATGTCAGATCTGCTCCGTTTAAGCCCATGTCTAATGGTCAAGTGGAGTGGGCAGTTCAAACAATCAAGCAGAGCATGAAATGCATGACGGATGGCTCCCTCCACGCCCGCTTGTCTCGCATGCTGCTCAGTTACCGGACGCGACCCCACTTGCTCACTGGGGATCCCCCAGCATAATTGTTAATGAAGAGAGCCCTCAAAACCAGGCTCTCCCTATTCCACCCGGATCTTAATGATCACGTGGAAACCCGGCAACACCGGCAGAACATGTATCACGATTGCGCGGCTGTTTCACGTGACATTGATGTTAACAACCCTGTGTTTGTCCTGAATTACGGTCATGGTCCCAAGTGGGTTGCTGGCACTGTTTTGGCCAAGGAAGAGAATAGAGTGTTTATAATCAAACTGTTAAATGGAAAACGTGCAGATCAGACCAAATTGCAATTTACTGACAACCAGGAACGACTTGAAGAGGACATCGCCATCGACGATCCATCAACACACACCCAACCAGCAATCAACCTCACTGCTAATCACGAGGACGGACCCACGATTCCTGATAGTCCGGTCAGACCAGTCGCGGTGCAATGCAGCAATGGTCCGACCAACTCACACACGCCAGGGTTTGAACTTAAATGATCAACCAGGGAGCGAAGGGCTCCGATTCGCCTCAACTTGTAAATAACTTGTACCGAAGGGTTTGGGGGGGGGGGAGTGATGTTATGTATGCAACTATGTAATACTTGCTACCAGAGGGTGCGCCTGTTGGAGTCCTAATGGTCACCTGCACACATGTGCAGGGCCAGTATAAAAGGTTGGCTGCCATGTTGTTTAGGCACTCTGGAGTTGTAATTACGAAGACTAAGGCCACACTAAGTTTAGCTCACAGTACGCAGCCTCGTGGAGTTCTTGTATACATAATAACTATGGATAATGTTAAAAAATTAGCATAAATTTTGTGATTAAAGAACAAAATCTGCAATTAGCTATCTGGAGGTTTAGAGACTGCGGAGTCGATTTTGAGGCCAAAGCCCAGCAGAAATGGGACGGTAACACTTTGAAAATGGTGGTGAGCGGCTCACTTTACCCTTCCCGCTGTTGCTGTAGGCGCTGCAATCTTCCCGTGGGCCAACCGCTGGGTGGCAGGAGCACTTGCCTGGCATGCGGTCAGCCATTTTAAATGCAAATCAGGGTTATACGATGTACATAGGACCCTGTTTGCCATTTTAGGATAGTACTGGGCTCTGCGCAGTATCAGCCGGTGGCCCAGCCAGACAGGAACTGACATGGTAAGTTTGTATTTATTTTTGTGGGGCCGAGATACTCCTTCAAGCTTCACAAAACCTGCCTAGGCCGCTGCAGTTCAAGGACCCCTCCACCCCCTCAATGATAAGGCTATAGTTACAGTACTGGGTATAGTTTTGGGCTGCACATTTCACAAAGGACATTAAAGCCTTAGATACAATACAGCATTAATTTATTAGAATGATACCAGGAATACAAAATGCAGTTATGATTAGATACTTGAGAAAGTAGGACTATTTTAAATGGAGCAGAAAGGGCTGAGGAAATTTAGCTATGGCTTTCAAAATTATGAAGAGTTTTGATGGGATGAATAAAAAAATAAGATTTCCTCTGGCTGGAGCCAATGATGAGAGGACATGAATTTAAAATTGTTACTAAGAGAGGGAGTTAAGCGATTAGTTCTTTATGCTGCGAGTTGTTGGAACAATGGAATGCTTTGCCAAAGGGGACAGTTGAACTTCTTAAGGGGAAAATGCATACATATTTGAAGTAGAAGATACAGGGCTATGGGGAAACTGTCATGTATGTAACCTCTATGTAACACCACTGCAATACTTAAGCAATGCACACCTTGACCACAGGGGGTGAACTCGTGGGAGACACTCCTTACCTGGTCATCCAGGTATATAAAGGGAGGTCCCACGCAGGGTCATCACTTCTTTGTCCTGTGAATAAAGGTTCAGGTCATAGAGTGACCTTGTCCATAGAATGTGCCTCGTGTGGGTTTTGTGCCATTGAGTAAGGACTTTACATTGGTGACGAGAAACGGGAATCAACGACCCACGAGAATGGCCACCGGTAGCACAGAGCAACGGTACTGTGTTGGTGAGGACTGGGACGATTTCATTGAGAGGCTCAGGCAAAGCTGTGTCATGAAAGAATGGCTGGGGGATGCAGCGGCTGACAAGCGAAGGGCACATCTGCTGACCAGCTGCAGACCTAAGACTTACGCGCTCATGAAGGATCTACTAGCACCCGAAAAGCCGGTGAACAAAACCTTTGAAGAGCTCAGCAAACTAATTGGTGAGCACCTCAAACTGATGAGTAGCATACACATGGCCCGACACAGATTCTATACCCACCGACATCGTGAAGGACAGAGCATACCGGACTTCGTTGCGGAACTCCGGCGTTTGGCCAGCCTCTGTAAGTTCACAGACGGCTGCAGGGGGGAGATGTTAAGGGATTTCTTTATTGAGGGCATCGGTCATGCAGGGAGTTTCCGAAAGTTAATTGAGACCAAGAACTTGACTTTGGAAGCGGCGGCGTTGATGGCTCAGACTTTCATGGCGGGGGAGGAGGAAACCAAAATAATATACACGCGCAATTCTGCCTCCAACGCGGCGGGGGATCAGGGAGTCAATATCATAAATGCGACTCAGAGCCCCGCAGGCAGGCAAGGGCAGTTCGACGCACCCCAGAGCAGGTTTTCAACAGAGACAATGGCAGGCTGAACGGACATTTACGCCATCACAGTGGACAATGCGGTCCGGGATGGGGCCATTGACACCCACTAACAGGGTACTCAAGGGCAGTCAAAGGGACAATCAGTGAGGAATGCCGGGTCATAGCTCCTTTGTTCACAACAATGGGAATCTCAACTCATGCTGGAGGTGTGGGAGCAAAACTCTGCCAGGACTTGCAGGTTTCAACAATTTGTCTGCAGAAATGGCAGCCTCAATGTGCAGGAAGCCTGTAACTAGGCTAATTTCTGAGGCGGATGGACCAGAAGAGGGGTCTGTGAGGCAGGATGACTCTTGGGTCAAATCAATGGATGCTGAAGTTCAGTGGGTTCATGTGGCAAACATTCACAGCTCATATACCTAAACACCACCAATGATGATGAAGGTTTTATTAAACGGCATCCCTGTACGCATGGAGCTGGACACGGGGGCCAGCCAGTCACTCATGAGCATTCAACAATTCGAAAAGCTATGTTCACACAAAGCCAGTAGACCCAAACTAGAATGCATTGAGACACAACTACGGACGTATACCAAAGAAATCATTCCAGTACTAGGCAGTGCAATGATGCCGGTCACACAGAATGGATCAGTGAACCGGCTGCCGCTCTGGATTGTCCCGGGCAATGGTCCCGCACTGTTGGGAAGGAGCTGGTTAGCTGAGATGAACTGAAAATGGGAGGATGTGCACGCAACGTCATCTGTGGAGCGAAGTTCATGCTCACAAGTCCTCCAACAATTTGAGTCACTATTCCAACCTGGCGTCAGGACATTCAAAGGTACCAAAGTAGTGATACGTATCACCCTGGACACCAGACCAGTGCACCATAAAGCCAGAGCAGTGCCGTATGTGATGTGGGAGAAAATTGAGAGCGAATTGGACCGTTTGCTGAGAGAGGGCATCATCTCACCTGTTGAATTCAGTGATTGGGCGAGCCCCATCATTCCCATCCTAAAAGCGGATGGCTCTGTCAGGATCTGTGGCGACTACAGGCCACTATCAATCGGGTGCCCCTACAAGACCAATACCCGCTCCCGAGAGCAGAGGATCTTTTTGCCACGCTGGCAGGCGGCAAGCTGTTTACCAAGTTGGATCTCACTTCAGCCTACATGACCCAAGAATTGGTCGACGAATCTAAACTACTGACCACCATCACTACGCACAAGGGACTGTTCGTTTACAACAGGTGCCTGTTTGGCATTCGGTCAGCGGCCACTATTTTTCAAAGAAACATGGAAAGCCTGCTTAAATCCATTCCTGGAACAATTGTATTTCGGGACGACATCCTCATCACGGGTCGTGACACCGAGGAACACCTTCAAACCTGGAGGAGGTGCTACGCCAACTGGACCGGGTAGGCCTGTGACTCAAGAAGTCTAAATGTGTATTTTTGGCTCCTGAGGTCAAGTTCCTGGGCAGGAGGGTTGCTGCAGATGGGATTCGGCCCACCGAATCCAAAACAGAGGTGATTCGACGAGCGCTCAGGCCCGGCAACACATCGGAGTTACGTTCATTTCTGGGACTCTTGAACTATTTTGGGAACTTTCTGCCGAACTTAAGCACGTTGTTGGAGCCGCTTCACATACTCCTGCATAAGGGTTGTGATTGGTTTTGGGGGGACTGTCAAGAACGGCTTTCAATCGGGCGCGGAACCTACTTTGTTCAAATAAGTTATTGACCCAGTACGACCCCTGTAAGAAATTGGTTCTGACATGTGATGCATCATCCTATGGGGTTGGGTGCGTGTTGCAGCAGAGTAATGCTGAGGGCCAACTACAACCTGTGGCTTATGCTTCCAGGTCGCTCTCTCAAGCAGAACGGGGATATGGGATGGTTGAGAAGGAGGCACTCGCGTGTATCCTTGGTGTAAAAAAAAATGCATCAGTACCTTTTTGGCAGGAGGTTCGAATTAGTAACGGACCACAAGCCATTAACATCTCTGTTGTCAGACAGCAAGGCTGTCAATGCAAATGCGTCAGCCTGCATACAGCGGTGGGCTCTCACGCTGGCTGCTTATGGCTACTCCATCCGGCACCAAATATTGTGCTGACGCACTCAGCAGGCTTCCACTGGCCACCACTGAGGGGGCAGCGGAACAAAGCGCTGAGATGGTCATGGCCGTTGATGCCTTTGACAGCGCAGGCTCACCCATCACAGCCCGCCAGATCAAAATCTGGACAAACAGAGATCCCCTCCTATCTCTGATTAAGAAATGTGTCCTGACTGTGGATTGGCCGCCAGCACATGGAGCATGCCCTGAGAAGGTCAGACCGTTTCACAGGAGGATGGATGAGTTCTCCATCCAAGCTGACTGCCTAGTATGTGGCAGCCGGGTAGCCATGCCCCAGAGGGGCAGGGACGCATTCATCAGGGAACTCCACAGTGAGCATCCTGGTATCGTTCTGATGAAGGCCATTGCCCGGTCACATGTTTGGTGGCCGGGAATTGATTCAGACCTGGAACACTGTGTTCGCAAGTGCGCAAGTGCCCAGCTGGGTAATGCCCCCAGGGAGGCCCCGCTCAGCCCATGACGCTGGCCCACCAGGCCATGGTCACGTATTCATGTAGACTACGCAGGCCTGTTCATGAGAAAAATGTTTCTCATTGTGGTAGATGCATACTCGAAATTGATTGAGTGCATCATTTTGAATTCGTGCATGACATCCACCACTGTGGAGCGTCTACGTGCGGTCTTTGCAACCCACGGCTTGCCGGACATCCTTGTTAGCAATAATGGCCCATGTTTCACGAGCTACGAATTCCGGGAGTTCATGTCGAGCAATGGCATCAACCATGTCAGGACAGTACCGTTCAAACCGGCCTCCAATGGCCAGGCGGAACGTGCGGTCAAAATCATTAAACAAGGCATGCTCAGGATTCAAGGACCCTCCCTTCAATGCCGCCTACCGCGCCTCCTGCTGGCCTATAGGTCCCGACTGCACTCACTCACGGAGGTATCGTCCAATGAGCTCCTTATGAAATGAACACTTAAAACTCAGTTGTCCCTCATTCACCCAGTCCTGTCCGACATAGTTGAGGGCATGCGCCAGTCCCAAAATGAGTACCATGACCGAAACTCAAGGGGGAGATGTATAGAAATAAATGACCCCAATCACACCATAGGGCCCAGATGGCTTGAGGGTTCTGTAATAGACAATGAGGGGAACAGGATCATGGTGGTTAAATTTAACAATGGGCAGATATGCCGTAAGCATCTGGACCAAGTAAAAAAAAGGTTCAGCATAGACACTGAGGAACCCGAGGAAGATCATGAGATGGTGCTCACACCACCGCCAGTAAACAAACAACAAGAACATTCAGCAGCATGCACAGTCCCGGCGGTCAGCGCGGACAGGCCTGAATCACCACAGGTGACAGACACTCACGCCAAGGCTCAACAACCAGAGCCCAAACTGCGGCGCTCCACGAGGGAGCGTAGAGAACCTGAAAGACTTAACCTATGATGCTAATAAGACTTTGTGGGGGGGGGGGGGGGGAGGCGATGTCATGTATGTAACCTCTATGTAACACCACTGCAATACTGTATATACTTAAGCAATGCACACCTTGACCACAGGGGGTGAACTTGTGGGAGACACTCCTTACCTGGTCATCCAGGTATATAAAGGGAGGTCCCACGCAGGGTCATCACTTCTTGGTCCTGTGAATAAAGGTTCAGGTCATAGAGTGACCTTGTCCATAGAATATGCCTCATGTGGGTTTTGTGCCATTGAGTAAGGACTTTACAGAAACAGCAGGACAGTGGGACTAGTTTGAGGTTGTTCTGTGCTAGAACAGATATGATGGGAACGGCCTTCTTTTTGTTGGCAGTTTGAAATTGAACACAGTTTAAGGATTTGTATTTTGGACCTCAGTTGTGATACACAATGTTCAGAAGAAAAAAAAAGAATGGGTAGATTCCTTGATGAGTTGCACCATGTAATTTGTGGCACTGTATCGCTATAAATCAGGAAATCTGCGCTCAGTCCCTCAGTTGTGTGAGCAAAAACAAATAGACTTATTCCCTAAAGAGGAAAAGTATCCATCAAGGTCGGAAATTCTCATCGTTACCCAGATACGTCTGCTGAACTGTATTTGTGTGTGTGTGTGTGAGAAGTCGGGGGAGAATAGGATTAGACTCAGCAATGCTACTTGTGTTATCAAATAATCTACTGAGTGTACTGACACTCAATGGTGGGGCTCAAACAATGAATGTTATTGGGGAGAGGTTCCAGACAGCTGCTGGCTCTTTAAGAACCATACCTCAGCAAAAGGGTCCACTTTCAGGAGAGGGTGGGTAAGGGAAGAAATCAGAGGGAAAATTGGAGGCTGATCATACATGAGCAAAAGGTAGTAGAAGAAATAGAGGACTTTTTCCCTTTCTACAATCGAACTGATGAATATTAAAGACCTATCTTCCTGCAAACGAATGACACATTATTAGATAATAGAAGTGGAAAGGTTTCAGATACATTTATAATTCACCAAAACTAGAAGATTGTCTCATTAAAACTCCTTCTGTGATGAAGCTGTGACCTGAGCAATACAAAATCGTCACAAATCTTCAGAAAAACATTGTGGTTGGAGCAGTTATGCAGGTGTAGTGTGACTTTGTCCTTTACCAAGCTAATCTAATTAGCATACTGGCAGATCCTCTCAGCATAATTAGCTCCCAGTGGACACAACTAACACTAACAAAAGGTGGCACATAATTTTGCACAAATGTAAACTAAAAGCAATGACTTTTTTCCCTGCAGGACAAATTCTAGTCACCAGCATTCTATGCAAAAATTACGTCCAGAACCCGTTCCGTAAAATCCATTCATTCTGAACTGTGAAATACACGAGCCTAGAATTTAATCATTTGTATAAATGAAGCAAGCCATGTAGAAATGTTTGAGTGTCACACTAGATTTGTGAGGTTAGGCAATCTCTTCCTCTCCTGACCTGTACCCTTTGCCATTAGTGCAAATTGTCATCAAAGTACGTGGGCCCAAAAATCCAAGAGCCATCAATCATGTCAAAAGTGCTGGTCTGACGGCACGTGACTGCCAAATGCCATCTTACTTAGGTGGTCACTCGGGGCTCAACTTAGGCACCCACCAGATGGGGAGACCTGGAATCTTTGCTCTGAGGAGGGGTTGGGGTTGGAATGTCCTCCCTGGAAACAATTCTGTTGTGCCTTTGTAATCTTCAAAAATTTCAGAAATCTTTAAGAGTTGGGACCAGTAGATCTTCTGAGGTTTCGGCTATAACCCATACCTGCACCACTAGGTTGGCTCTACATCTATATCTGCCGTTTGGAAGGTCGGTACACCTGCTGTTCCTTGGCTTATTAGCTTGCTGATGTTCCACCAGACTACAGATGAGGAATCTCCTAACTTGGGAAACCTCTCTCCTAGCAACATCCCCTCTTATGCCAGTATCATTGTTTGTAACAGAGGCTTCATCCCAAACAAGACCCTGCAGAGACTGCTGGGGAAGGCCAGCAACAATGTATCTGGACCCTAGCAAAATTTCTCTGTACTCCCACTAGACATATGGTGGGCATATGCCAGAAGGGCTACAGATGGGCTTACTAATAAAATTAACACCAGTGCTGGGACTGTCAATCATCAACTGAAGTGTAATAAGGTGTCAGACACAGGCTTTCACAGTAAAAATACTGCATAGAGAAAATGTGTAAAATGCTGATCTTTAAATAACAGATTGATAATGTGATTTCCTTATGATCTTGCCGTCCCTTAACCTCACTCTTCACATCAATTCATCCACTGACAACCACAGCAACCCCCTTAATCTCATCATATATGACTTTCCCACCTTTGAGGTCTTAACCCCTGTTATAACTATCTTTGACTGCCTCCTTAAGTGCCTTACCATCCACATCTCCCTATCTGCCTTCAACCCCATTGCCATTAGCTTCCACCCCTGGAAGAAGCTTCTCTCAGCTCCTTCAACAAATCATCCATCAAATTTACGATTGCTCTTCATCTGATCTTTCACCCATCACCACTTTGTTGCTGTTGTTGACCTGCAGGTAGAAGGGACAGGGGAAGCGGTTTGACGAGATGGTTTGTCATCGATTAAAAGAGGTATGGATTGCTCTTTCCCTCTGGAATGATCCCTTACTTCTGATTAGATTTTAACGTTTTTTTGTGTGCATAATTGATAGTCTGCATCATTTTATATTTATAAAAAGAAAACCGTAACATGATGAAGTTACCAATGCTCTTTCAATTGTGAATAAATATTTCCATAATCAAGTAGGATTATATCTCAATTCAACCTTTGTGCACACTTATGAATACATATCCATGTGCAGTCATCTGATCACAAATAATGTCAACTCCGAATGGAAGGAAAAGGACTATATCACACAGGGTTCTGCTTGTGTACCAACAGAGAAAGAACTTTCTGCGAAGTGTCATGATTACCATAGAGAATATGACCACTTATCTCTAATAATATGGCCCTATAACACTGATGGTGCAGCAGAGCTCCCATTATCTGTCACAATAACTTATCCTATAATAAGAGATCACAGTCATTTTTGAAATTACAATTCATCCTTGTGCATTAAGTCTTTATCATGCATGCATAGTCTCTGATTGTATACTGCAGACACTGAAACTCTAATAACAGACAGTTGCACTATTGCATCTGAAACCAGCTTTATTTCAGAAAGCTGTGTTCCATTCAATGGATTTTAGATAAATATATATTGTTCATTGTTGGTAACACATACAGATATTGCATTGCAATACTTGAAATGAGAACTTGACAGATATAAAAATATACTATTATTAGGAGGTTATTATAGAGCTCCTTAAATTTTCTTTGGAATAATGTTGGCCCAGATTTTGCTGCCTAAGTAATAGCGAGCTTAATGCGCTCGCCATTATTAATGTGTAGATCGTTTAGCAATGTGTGACGAAGAAGAGATACCCCGTGAATTCTGAATCGCCACAAGTTGCTGAACGATTTGCGCCGCTCCGCTGTTATTTTCATGAAAACGGCAACTCACCGTCAACCTTCCCATGAGTTTACTGAAGTTGCTGCATTTGCGCATTAATTACCAATTACCAATTAGGACTGCTATTTACCTTTTTAATGAGATTTATGTTCCTGTCATGTCAATCAACCTCTCTGGTCCAGAAAGGAAACAATTGAAACTGTGGAGTCTCATTCCTACAGATATTAAATTGTGGTTAGAGATTTTTAAAATTTTAAATTTTATATTTTAAAACTTGTTCTTACTTTTCTTTTCTGTCTCTTTCTTTATCTCTCAATCCAATCTTCTCTCTCTCTTTATGTCTCTTTCTGTACATGATTTAACTCTAATTCACCCTATTTCCTTTGCTACCATTCCTCTGTTTCTTCAATATTTAAATCTCATTGCTTAAAGAGACTCACTGCACTGTTGGTCCCGTCATTCACTAAGATCCCAGATGCCTCGTTGCCCTCACCATACCGTTAGCAGCTCGGACTTCCAGCAACGTACAAGGCAAAATATTTTCAAGTTGTGGGGAAAAAGTCTAACTAATGTGGCATGCCACTCCACATTATCTGAGCCAATTTTATTCATACCAATTTTTTTCAAATTCTGCATTCATATTATGAAATCTAGCCCAGTGAATAATTACCTCACAGATCTGAATACAATAAAATATCAAAAATGTTTTTTCTATACCATCTAACTCCTACATGGAATTCCACTGGAATGTATTACGATCAACCTTTAAAAAGCAAACAATAGTCATTATTACTTGAAATGGACTTTTACATTAGGTGGACACTTGTCAGTGTTGGAACATGGAGGAGGAAAAGACAGAGAGGCTGATGGGAAGGTATGTCCAATATAAGATGAAGTAACTGGTTTAGCAGAAAGATTGAATAGTGGCTATTGCAGCTAAACCATGCACTAGTTAAAGTGACAGGATCTTGCGGAGACAGCGTTGGTGGTATTTCTCCAGCGATTTAAGGTGTCTACTGCATCTGGTTCACATCTTTGAGCCGTACAGGAGGGCGGGTATCACTACAGCTCTGTAGACCATAAGCTTGGTGGCAGATTTGAGGGCCTGATCTTTGAACACTTTCTTCCTCAGGCAGCCGAAGGCTGCATTGGCACACTGGAGGCGGTGTTGAACTGGTTGGCAGACAGGAAGGAGAGAGTCGGGATAAACGGGTCCTTTTCAGAATGGCAGGTAGTGACTAGTGGAGTGCCGCAGGGCTCAGTGCTGGCACCCCAGCTCTTTACTATATACGTTAATGATTTAGATGAAGGAATTGAGTGTAATATCTCCAAGTTTGCAGATGACACTAAACTGGGTGGCGGTGTGAGCTACGAGGAGGACGCTAAAAGGCTGCAGGGTGATTTGGACAGGTTAGCTGAGTGGGCAAATGCATTGCAGATGCAGTATAATGTGGATAAATGTGAGGTTATCCACTTTGGTGGCAAAAACACAAAGGCAGAATATTATCTGAATGGCAGCAGATTAAGAAAGGGGGAGGTGCAACGAGACCTGGGTGTCATGGTTCATCAGCCATTGAAAGTTGGCATGCAGGTACAGCAGACGGTGATGAAGGCAAATGGCATGTTGGCCTTCATAGCTAGGGAATTTGAGTACAGGAGCAGGGAGGTCTTACTGCAGTTTTACAGGGTCTAGGTGAGGCCTCACCTGGAATATCGTGTTCAGTTTTGGTCTCCTAATCTGAGGACGTTCTTTCTATTGAGGGAGTGCAGCGAAGGTTCACCAGACTGATTCCCGGGATGGCGGGACTGACATATGAGGAGAGACTAGATCAACTGGGCCTTTATACACTGGAGTTTAGAAGGATGAGAGGGGATCTCATAGAAACTTATAAGATTCTGACGGGACTGGACAGGTTAGATGCGGAAAGAATGTTCCCGATGATGGGGAAGTCCAGAACCAGGGGACACAGTCTTAGGATAAGGGGTAGGCCATTTAGGACTGAGATGAGGAGAAACCTCTTCACTCAGAGTTGTTAACCTGTGGAATTCCCTACTGCAGGGAGTTGTTGATGCCAGTTCATTGGATATATTCAAGAGGGAGTTAGATATGGCCCTTACGCCTCAGGGAATGATCAGCCATGATCTTATTGAATGATGGTGCAGGCTCGAAGGGCCGAATGGCATACTCCTGCACCTATTTTCTATGTTTCTATGTTTCTATGAACCTCGTCGTCGATGTCTGCCCTTGCTGATAATAGACTCCCGAGTTATGGAAAGTGGCCCAAGTTGTCCAGGGCTGCGCCATGGATCTTCATGACTGGGGGGCAGTGCTGTGTGGCAGGGTCAGGTTGGTGGAGGATCTTTGTCTTACGGATGTTTAGTGTAAGGCCCATGCTTTTGTATGCCTCAGTGAAGATGTCTCCGCAAGATCCTGCAAATCCCCTGGGAGGACAGACGCACCAACGTTAGCATCCTCGATCAGGCCAACATCCCCAGCATCGAAGCTCTGGCCACACTCGACCAGCTCCGTTGGGCGGGCCACATTGTTCGCATGCCTGACACAAGGCTCCCAAAGCAAGTGCTCTACTCGGAACTCCTACATGGCAAGCGAGCCCCAGGTGGGCAGAGGAAACATTTCAAGGACACCCTCAAAGCCTCCTTGATAAAATGCAACATCCCCACCGACACCTGAGAATTACTAACCAAAGACCACCCTAAATGGAGGAAGTGCATCCGAGAGGGCGCTGAGCATCTCGGGTCTTGTTGCCGAGAGCATGCAGAAAACAAGCATAGGCAGCGGAAGGAGCATGTGGCAAAGCAGTCCCACCCACCCTTTCCTTCAATGACTGTCTATCCCACGTGTGACAGAGACTGTAACTCCCATATTGGACTGTTCAGTGACCTAAGAACTCACTTTTAGAGTGGAAGCAAGTCTTCCTCAATTTCGAGGGACTGCCTATGATGATGATGAGTTAAAGTGACATTGTTATGTACTAGCTTCGGTGCCTTCATTGTTCTGGCCAACCTGATAGCAGCACATCCCCATACTCTCCAATATTAGCATATCCTAATCAGACAATGATCCTGAGCTGGTAGCATTTAACTCTGATGGAACACCTTACACAGAGCAAATTCTAACATTGTGTCATATTCGGTGCCCTCTTTGTTCTGGCCAATCAGATATTAGCACCTCACATGTAATGTACCAACTCTACTCCCCCATTATCCTGACTAATTTCCAATATTAGCATATCCTAATCAGACAATGATCCTTGAGATGTTAGCACTCTACTCCGAGCTACGTCATGGCAGGTGAGTCCCAGGAGGACAGAGAAAACACTTCAAGGACACCCTCAAAGCCTCTTTGAAAAAATGTAATGTAACATCCCCACCGACCCTTGGGAATCCCTGGCCCAAGACCGCTCAAAGTGGAGGAGAAGCATCTGAGAAGGTGCTGAACACCTCGAGTCTCTTTGCCAGGAGCACGCAGAAGCCAAGTACAAATTGCGGAAGGAATGTACGACAAATCAAGCACCCCACCCACCCATTCCTCCAACCACCATCTACTCTATCTGTGACAGAGACTGTAGGTCCCGCATTGCTCTCATCAGTCACCTTAGAACTCATTTTAGTGTGGAAGCAAGTCATCCTCGACTCTGGGGGACTGCCTAAGAAGAATTTGCCTCTTTGATTGGATGCCTTCTGTCACCTGATCTAACATGGCACAATGTTAGGAGTTGCTTTGTGACAGGTGTCCAATCAAAGTTAATGGTAGCAGGATAGGCACACCAATGTCAGTGTTCTCGCTCAGGCCAACATCCCCTGCATCGAAACATTGACCATGCTCGATCAGCTCCGCTGCCCGATACTAGACTCCCAAAACAAGCACTCTACTCAGAGCTCCGAGTAAGGTACAGGAACCATATAAAAACAGACCTATGTTTTAAAGTTTAGAATACTATTAGATTGCATGACAACATTTATTGTACTCTGCATCTGATCTACCTCGCTTATAAAATTGCTTTGCATCCTGAATGAAGAAATAAAGCTATTGATCCTGAAGCAACAACTACTTTTGTCACTGCTCAAGGAGAAACAGCTTGTGTGTTCTCAACAGTCAGATGGGCTTCAAAACTACTGTCTGAAATTCTTAGCAATCTAGTCGTACATTGCTATGACAACCTCTCAATTCCATATGATCTATGCTAACTCAGACTAGCACCTACAGCTAAATACTTTCTTAAATGTTAGCTTGGTAGTACTCTTGCATTTGAGTTTGAAGGTTGTGGATTGAAACCCCACTGCAGATCTTGTCTGATGATTAAGGTGTTTCTAAAATATCCTGTTACATTGTTGAAAGAAGAGCATGGGGGTGTCCTGCCCACATTCCTATTTCAACCAACACAACCAAGAAACAGATTGGTCATTTGTTTAATTTGAGCAAGCTTATTGCCACGGTTGAGTACATAGCAAAAGTTCTGCACTTCACAACAAATTCATTCATTAGTTGTGAAACACATTGAAACATCTTGGGGATGTGATAAAATGATAGTTGTAGGTTCTCTTCTTCAACTACCAACTTGTTCATATTTAATCTTTAACCCTGTTTACACTTTATAGATCGACAAGATCATCTTCAATTTTAATCATGCTTATCATGATGAGTTCACATTGAGAGCTTTCCCCAGTAAGGTCATGGGGGTCATTTTCACTTTCAGCAGTGGCAGAAAACTGGCTTCAGAGGAAAGGAAAATCAGGTGGGGTGTATAATGGGCGGCTGATCTGCAATTGCCAGTTTTCTATCCGTGCTCAAAGTGAAAATGACCCCTATGTTTTAGGAGTTACAGAAAATTGCTCATTTCGCCCATGTGTTGACTTTCATTATCCACAATAGAATTGTGTCAGGCGTTTCTGCTCACTAGCTTCAATTATTTAGCTGTATAGTTCCCAACAAAACAAAAGGGTATAAGCGCTTGTGCTCCAAGTCTAATAAAATTAAATAATCTCAAAACAACATATTTATCCAGCTACGTTGACATTTCACGACAAATGTAGATTTCCAGAGCTAGTATAATCAGAAAATGTTAACGTCAGGAAACAGGACCTACAGCAAGAATAAATCATTTATGATGTGACACTCAGGGTCTATTGTGCCTTTGATAACATCAGATAAGGACAGGGTAGATAATTTGTACAACACTATCATTTTAACCGTGAAATCTTGTAATCAGCAAATGCACCTTTTAGATTTAAATCAAGATATTACAACCAATGTAATTTTACAGGCTATCACGCATGATATTCCTGATAACCAAATACATGGTCTAAAATGGAGAAGCTAATTCACTTGACCTCAAAAAAACTGTTCGCAGACTGAACACTTGGAGCCTTGGTGAAATACATCAACTGGGTTGATCAAAAAGAGTGTCACACACCCACGATAGCTCTTACAGCATTGATTTCCTGTGCTGGTGGGATCTGACAGATGCACAAACCTAGAAGATCAATTGAAATACTGCTGAGCTGAGATAAAAAGACTAACTTATAGCAGAGGCCTTGTCTTTAATCTCTCTTTGTTTTTCAGCTGATAAGGTTAAATCCTAGCTATAGTTTTGCATTCCAAGGGGTCGATTCTGCAGCAGTATATTGTGAAAATGACAGAAGATGCTATAAGCACTGCTTTAACATATCTGGTTAACATCAGAAGCTGCTGACATAGTAGTCAGCCAAGTGAAGGAGTGGCCCTGAGGGGATGTTTTAGATATTATCTGGTATGTACTGTAATTGATAAAATAATTACATTGGAACTGTAGTATTAACCTTGAGAAGAAGCATTTCCTTTGTATGGTCAAGGATATTCAATCCTAGATTTTGAATAAGTAAATCCGGCACTTATTGCATGTTTTACTGTACATTCAATGTTCTGAATCGTTTAGTTTTAGCATGTGGTTCAAATGAGCTTTAGACCAGTTGATGTTTGCAGTAAGTCAGAACAATGAAAAGGAAAACACTGCAGGTGAACGGCATTTAAGAACGAACAGATTCCGTCTTAAATGCTGTTCAGCTGCAACTTCTTCCAGTTCTAAGGAAGGGTTTATATCTGAAACGTCAACTGGCTCGTGCATTCTCGACAGATGCTGCTTGACCTGCTTGAGTGTCTCCAGTGCTTTGTGTTTTGTATTCAATTCCCAGTGTTTGCAGTATTTTGCTCTTTGAACAATGGAAAGTTTAACTGAAAAAATGCAAACTGTAATTAATGATCCATAAATGATTGTCTATTACTTAGAATGCTCTTTACCATTTTTATTTCACTATAATTGTCACATAAAACTATTTCATGCTTTTGTTTGCATAAGAGTATAGGCGTTGCAATTTTTTTTTTATAATTCAGTTGAGTTTAGTTTTGATTCACAGTTAAATTGTGTTCCAAAGCCTCTCGGTGAGGCAGAATGTAGCTCACCTCCAGTTGGCTCTTTATGTTCTTTCTCCATCTCTGTAAAATGTCTTTTCTATGTTAAAAACACTATATAAATGCACATTGTTGTTGTAGTCCCACTGAAACGAAGAGACTGATTTTAGCCCTGCATGCCCAACAGTTGGTAACATAAATGTGGAGGCAGGGAATAAAGTCTGTAGGTAAATGATGAAGCAGAGCTATACTCAAACCCTTTGTTTAGTGGCTGGAAAAGTGCATGTAATGTTGCAAGGAAGTTTGCCCTGTTCAGCATTCCTTGACCAGAAAACAGCATTGCAGAAAGTCTCGCAGGAAGTGGCAAATAGTGTCAACACTGTGTGTACTATTCATTGGATCCAATAACCGATGGAGAAGATCGTGCACCTTGAAGAAGGTGTCAAAATATTGCTGCACAACAGTATCTTTTAGCAGATAGATGACCACAAATTATTGCTTGTCAATCTGTTGTAAATTGACTTACGACCCATGTTAAGCCCTCACGTAACCTTTCATTGTTTCTCTTGCATAGTTGTACTCCAGCAGAGCACACATTCAAGTTGCAACTTACAATTGAAGGCCATAGCACTCTGATATCTACACGGCCATTTACTGACAAACAGAATGCACTGCAAATTAGGCATATCTCTTTCACTGTGTACATATTCCTTCAACTTACGGCGTGTCAAGATCAAGGGGAGAAATTTGGGGTGTTTGCGCCTCCCATGGGGCTAAGCTAATTTTCGCCCGCGTGTGGCGTCGCTAATGACTCCCGCAAAATTCCATGAGCGTTTCGTGGCGGCGATAACGGGTAGCGCCCAATTCCGCCGGCAATGATGATGCCATCACCATGCACAGCGACCCGGAGCGGATATCTGGTAGGGCCCGCTGGAGCTGCGCCAGGTGATGCCAGTGACAATTTCAGGAGGCACGTACCGGGCTGTAGGCTGCTCGCAGGGTGAAATTCAAAGGGGAGGTGGCGATTTCAAAATTTAAAAAAATGGCCGACTTTCCAGTGGCGGCCCTCTTCCTGTTGGATCGTGTGGTCCATGCCGCGATTTTGCAGCCCGGCACTTCACTTGTGTGTCGGGCTGCTGTCACGGCACATCACTCCCTGGTGGTCCAGGGCTGGCCCGGTTTCTCCCCCACGGAGTCGGCAGCTTGGCCAACTCCATCCCTTGCACCTGCTCACGACCCACAGAGCAAGTGGCGCGCGATATTTTGCGCTCCACTTACTATCGGGGACAGTAACCTGAATCTAGGTTGCGGGGCAGGACTTTTGCGCCTGGCACAGGAACTCCCGCCTCATGCCTGTTGCTACCCCCAAATGGGGCGCTAAGCAATTTCGCCCCCTAATTCTCTGTTTGTGGGAAAAGATAGCACTTAATACAAAGGAACAGAAGTAAAGGAGAGCTTAGAAAAGATAAGCCCTTGAAGCAAGCCACTCTGGTCATCCTTGCATGAACAGGGATGCAGGAGAGGAATGTGAAAGCACACAAGAGATCCACCAGAACCAACACCATCCTCCTCTTGTCTCTCATCCTCCTTCTCAATCCCTCCAATGCTGACATATACATAACCACAGAAACATCTTTCACACTATTCTACAGACTCTATTTGCAGATATCTCTCGAAGCCAGCACTCTATCATGTATTCTTTTTCTGCCATTGTAGGCTTGGAACAACAATGGCTAGAACAATCCAGAAGGTGGAATTTTCCTCCGTAATCCCAAACTAAACTGAGCGAGCATTCCTAGAGTTTATAGGTCCAGGAAAATATATCTGCTTTTCTCTGAGGCACAGCACATAAAGAGGCTGTGCTTCTCTCGTGAGCCTGTCACACAGTTATGTCCCCTTTTGGATCACCTCCAGGGCATCATTCGCAAGCCTGCAGGCTCTGATTGCAAAATTCTTGTTGACAGACTGTGGAAAAATACATTCTAGTATCCATCTTATGAAAAGTTCAGTTCCCCTTTAAGAGTTGCAGGCTGCCTTAATTAGTGGCAAACCTGCCAGATTTCCCACTCTCCCAATAGGCAAGCTACTAATAGAGAGCATGACGGTATCGGATTGGCCGCCTGAGTTTCCTTTCCATTGACTTTAATAGGACAGGGTGTATAATGGAGAGCTGATAGAACTGCCGTCCATTTTCCACCCACACACAAAGTGACAATTACTCCCCATTATGTGTAGTCAACAAATATTTCTACAAAGCCATGAAGAATATCAATAAACAGTAATATATCAAGATACAGCAACTTGCATTTGACTGTCTGAGATTTGATTTGACAGGACTTGTACAGACAAATAAAATATAGAACATCAATCCATTGGAATGAGGGTCATAGAGTCTCTGGTTAGCCAAAATGCAGCTGTTCCATGGATCATTTGTCACCACAGATATCACTAACATTGCAGATATGTTGCAGGTGTGAAGCCTAAGCATTGTGGGAATACCTCCGAATGCGATTGATGACTTCATGCCTGAATTACACTGTGCCGTTTGTCAAATATGATTCATATCAACATAAAGTGTGTAGAATAACTGGTCAATAAAGTATTTTTACACCAAAATTACCGTTTTCACTTCGCTACCGTTTTCAGGCCCGATATTTGGCCTTTAATTTGTGCAGCAGTAAAAATCGCCGTTGCACAAGGATTTGCGGCGCAAACTGCGAATTTCAGCAACTTTAGTCCGTGGCCGATAGCGCTGCGAGAGAAGCCTTGGGAGGGGGAAAAATAACAAAAAAATTTCAAAAGCAAAAAAAGAATTCACAAAACATTCACAAAACCCTTACCTACTAAATCATTGAAAAAGAATTTAAAAATAAAAACTTTAACTTACCTTTTTTGCAGGTCTTCACTTACCGCTGCTGGCAGGGCCACTGGGAAAGTTGTCGCGAGAGTTCTCCTCAATCGTCTTCTTCCTGTGGCCAAGGAGCTCCTCCCGGAATCACAATGCGGATTTTGTCCCCTACGGGGCACAACAGACATGCAGGGAGCAGCGCCAGCCCTTATACATGGCCTTTTTCGATCTTACAAAGGCCTTTGACACTGTCAACCATGAGGGCTATGGAGCATCCTCCTCTGTTTCGGATGCCCCCAAAGGTTTGTCAACATCCTTCGCCTGCTTCACGATGACATGCAGGCTGCGATCCTTACCAATGGATCCATTACAGACCCAATCCACATCCGGACCGGGGTCAAACATGGCTGCATCATCGCTCCAAACCTCTTCTCAATCTTCTTCGCTGCCATGCTCCACCTCACAATCAACAAGCTCCCCGCTGGAGTGGAACTAAACTACAGAACCAGTGGGAAACTGCTTAACCTACGCTGCCTCCAGGCCAGGTCCCAGATCATCCCAACCTCTGTCGTTGAGCTGCAGTATGCGGACGACGCCTGAGTCTGCGCACATTCAGAGGCTGAACTCCAGGATATAGTCAATGTATTCATTGAGGCATATGAAAGCATGGGCCTTATGTTTAACATCCGTAAGACAAAGGTCCTCCACTAGCCTGTCACTGCTGCATAGCACAGCCTTCCAATCATCAAGATTCACGGCGTGGCCCTCGACAATGTGGACCATTTTCCATATCTCGGGAGCCTCTTATCAACAAAGGCAGACATTGATGTGGAGATTCAACATCGTCTCCAGTGTTCCAGCGCAGCCTTCGGCTGTCTGAGGAAAAGAGTGTTTGAAGACCTGGCCCTCAAATCTACCACCAAGCTCATGGTTACAGGGCTGCAGTAATACCCGCCCTCCTGTATGGATCTGAGGTATGGACGATGTATAGAAGGCACCTCAAGTCGCTGGAAATATATCACCAATAATCTCTCCGCAAGATGGTGCAAATCCCCTGGGAGGACAGGCGCACCAACATCAGTGTCCTCGACCAGGCTAACATCCCCAGTATTGAAGCACTGACCACATAGTTCGGCATGCCAGATATGAGACTCCCTAAGCAAATGCTTTATGCGGTAAGCGAGCCAAAGGAGGACAGCGGAAACATTATAAGGACATCCTCAAAGCCTCCCTGGTAAAGTGCGACATTACCACTGACACCTGGGAGACCTTGGCCGAAGACCACCCGAGATGGAGAAAGTGCATCCGGGAGGGCGTTGAGCTCTTCGAGTCTCAATGCAAAGAGCGTGAAGAGGCCAAATGTAGGCAGCGGAAGGAGCGCGCGGCAAAACAGCCCCACCGACCCCTTCCCTCGACGAATGTCTGTCCCAACTGTAACAGGGTCTGTGGCTCTCGTATCGGACTGTTCAGCCATCAAAGAACTCACTTTGGGAGTGGAAGCAAGTCCTCCTAAATTCCGAGGGACTGCCTATAATGAATGCAGGTTTTTCCGTGTCGGTATTTTTGGCGCAGAATACGGGTCCCGAGAGAGCCAGATATCGATCGCAAACGCTATTTTGGGTGTTGCGTGTTGGCGCTCCTCTCCTTGGCGGTACGTGGAAGTGCCATCGCACAAAGGTCACTGAAGCTCCTGCTGACTGGGTTTTCGCCGCGGAGGGTGAAATAGTGGCAAAAATCCGGTCGCAAAGTCAGCGAATTTCTAGCCCATATTTTATTGACCAGTTATTCTGCCTGATATTTGCATAATAATTTGTTTCTTATGTTGAGACATTGCCATAATTTAATGAAGCACACCGCACAATGTTATGAAAGTTTAAGCAATTGAAAATAGTTTACCTCATTAATATGCATCATAGTGTGTATCAAATAGTTTCTACGCGACTGAAAGGAAGTTAATACAATATTATTTTCATATAACTGATTGAAATTGTGTTGAGAGATCAAACAGAATAAAATAAACATAATTAAGGATTTTAATAGAATGCATCTTATTGCAATGCTAGGCCCAATATACACATCAATAATAAGTTGTGGTGTAGAATATTAATACACTAATCAGGCCAGGGTTACAATTATTGATAAAATGCAGATAATGCCAGAAGCACACATCAGGTTAGTTAGCATTTGTAAAAGCAATAGAAAGATTATGATGTTTAAGGTGTGTATCCTTCATCAGACAATTATCAATATGAATGGAAATAATTAGACCAACAAAATATTCTCCTGTGGTGTTGTATTGTTCCTATTCTGGGCTAAAGAAAATTTAGGTAATTCTTACATTGGAAATCAAGCTTAATCATTTACATTTTTTGCTCAGCAAGTTAGATACATTCAGTTGAAAAATTATAGTTATTGGATTTACTTCTGATCATTTGAAGTAATGTTTAAGCTTAACTGGACCAACCACATAAATACTGAGTGTCTCACCTCCTGACTCTCCAAAGCCTTTCCACCATCTATAGGGCGTAAGTCAGGAGTGTGATGGCACCCCATCCACCACCTTAAACTTTCACTCCCTCCACCACCTGCGCATCATGGCTGCAGAGTGTACCATCTACAAGATGCACTGCAGCAACTTGCCAAGGCTTCTTCCGCAGCACCTCCCAAGCCCTATGTAATAGAGTTCCATCTAGTGGATTACTGATGTAAGGCAACTACTGATGCAGTAACAATAAAAGGTCATGTGGCAAGGTCACATGATGACAGTTTCTGTTAAGGAGCCATCTTGTGTATGTGCTTGTGTGAGTGGTCTCTGTAAAGATATCACAGATGCTGACGAGGATATTTGGATTCCCTAGCTGATATTTTTGTTGGTAGATAATCTTGCCAACTGACAGAGAAACTATGAGAGGTTCTTTGTTTTTCAGAACAGTTAAAAAAAATCCAAGGTAAATTTAAAGCACACTTGGTTGAACTGTCGACATTACTAGAGTCCAGATGGCTGCACCTATGGGAGTAATAGGGCACATGGGTGAGTCCCATCATGACCGAAAGACTTTTGGAGCCGATGTGGAGTGCTAGAAGAGTATCGTCGAAGTCACCAATGATGAAAACCGTGGTTTTGGAAAGGACACAGGCTATTTTCTTGACTGAAGCAGGCCCCAAGGTGTATGAAACTCTGAAAAATGTGCTTGTTCCTGTCAAGCCCTAGGAAGTTGCTGAAAGTTATCATTTTGGAACACAAAATCAATTAATTGATGAGGATATTGGTAGTGTATCATAGCTTTAAAAGACACTTAACTATTTCTGCTATTTGAGCAGAGGGCATTAATATAATTAATTTTAAAAGCAGTTATGTGATAGTAAAGAACCAGCTGAAAATCTTGAATATTAGAGGTGTCATTACAGACTCCAACTTACACCCCAATGCATGAAGTAGGGTTTAATGCATTGTATGCTGCATTGTTTACCACCATTCCTGGTCGGCCTCCCATCGCTTCATCATTCACAAACTTGAGCTTTGGTTTTAGCTTAGATTAACCTGCTTATTAGCTAGCCCCTAAAAACACATTCATAAATTCTTCAATACTTAACAAATCTTAATACATTTATGGAGTATACAATTCTATATGATAGGATCCTGGGGAATAAATACAATAAGAAGGTCATCAGTAGACTACAACAGTGCTAGAAACAAGCTTAAAGTAGAAACTTTGGGAAACAATGACCTCTCCTCTTTCTGTCACCTAAATGTGAGTCATGATAGTGTACGATAATCCAAATAACGACAATGAATGCATCCAAAGCTCATATTTATAGATGGTGAAGGAGGCGAGGCTGGCCAGGACAACATTGGAACAGTGGAAAACAATGCAGCATACAATGCACTAATCCTACTTTATTCAGTTGGGCGTAATGTGGAGACTGTAATGGCATCTCGAATATCCAACATTTGTCCCTCACACCAAAGACTTTCTTGGTATCAATATCTTTCTTAAGAAAGAACACAAAGATAATTTCATAGACAAACCATGTCTGATAACTGGGATACTCTGATGGAAGTGAAATTGTTTCACTTATTAAATAATTAGAAATATATAAAGTCAATCCCATTAAAACCCACTGGTAATCAATTAGTACTTGATGAATGAACAGGCTAGAAACAATATCAAATGAAAACACGCGGCTACGTACTGCGTGGTCCATATTAGTAAAACAAATGTATCTTTCTCTCTGTTCTGGTGAAGGGTCATCGACCCAAAACGTTAACTCTGCCTCCTCTCCACAGATGCTGCCTGACCTGCTGAGATTTCCAGCATTTTCTGTTTTTATTCCAGATTTCAGCATCTGCAGTATTTTGCTTTCTCTTTATTCCTCTTTCATCAGATCTATTTAAACATAAATAAAGTGTTTCTCTTTTAAAGAGAACATTACTGGCAGGGGGAGTACTTTCAGTTCAGATCACTTCCATCTTTTAATTATTTCATTGAATTCTTGTTAAACCTCGCCTACCTGGAAGGAAAAATCATTATATTGTCCCATATGCAGCCTGTTGGACACATAATACTTTCAGTTTAAAAGTCATTTGAGAGTCATTCAGCAGATGATAGTAGTTCCATTCACTCAGCTATTCTAAACCTTAACATTTACAATAATTATAGAATCATAGAATTGTGGAGCACAGGAGGCCACCATTCAGCCCATTGTATCTGTGCTGGCTCTTTGAAAGGGCAATACAATTAGTCCCACTCCCCTGTTCTTTCCCCGGAGTCCTGTAAATTTTCCCTTTTCAAGTATTTAACCAATTCCCTTTTGAAAGTTACAATTGAATCTGCTTCCACCACCTTTTCAGGCAATGCATGCCACATAACAATCTATGTATCTATCCACTATAGAGCTCCTTTCCTTCCACGAGTTATTTTGGGACCACATGGATTTGTGTATAATGCTACATGATGCTCAACACCTGAACCTTTTATAATACCTATTAATTATGTCTCCACTCCTTTTTAAATGTTGTCAGCTAAATTAAGGCATTGAGAGTACTTGTTTATTCAAAATACATTACTATTAGTCTGTATCTTAAAAAAAAATCTATTTATGGTGGCCTAAAAATCTGAACCGTGGAGCATAATTTTGGTGCAATTTTAATGGAGCTGTTAATCTGCTTATTATATTTAGGTTAATTCCTCCTTGTAAATAATGGACAAAGGCATTTCATACCAATGTATTGAGTGCTAGCATGCTTTTTCTGGACAATGCGATTTCATTCTATTATTGGCAGTCCGGTTGAAAACTCATGGGCAACTATTTTCATGCTGTACAGCATTTCACTTGACTGCATCAATATAATAACATCAATCTGAAGATTAAATGAAAACTGAGTAACAATGTCACATTTTAAAAATATTTTTTAAAATTGATCAGAATAAACATTGCACAATGACTGACAACTGAGACAAGCGATTGTGAAGGTACAAGAGTCAAAAACAGATGCTGCATTATTTGGGTTATTACTGTTGAAGAACAGTTTATCCACTTGATAATGGAAATGCCTGATATATCTAAATTCCACACTCCCTCTGATCTGATACCTTTGACTTTTGTCTGACATAATTTGTTCAAGCTTGTTCCATTAATCTATTCTTTAGTCAGGCCTGAAGGAGATAGATTTGCACCATACAAATATTTTCTTAATCAGCTTTTAATGTCAATCATTCTCAGTTGGTAGAGTTCTATGTGGTTTTATGGAAGAACGAATAAATGTGTGTTTATTTAGTGCATTTCCTGTCCTCAGGGTAGAAGTATTCAACCATTTAATATGTTTTTGCAACCTTTACCTATAGTTTTAAGGTTTTATTTCAATTAAAGATTATCTGAGATTCATTTCTGATTCGCTAGTGATTATTATGTTAAATCTCTGATATTTCCCTCTAGATAATTGGAACAGATTAAGTTTACTTTTGATATCCCTGAGCATGTGTGTTGAAATACCAAAATTGATCTCAATAGCATTGCCATACACTAATTTAGGATTCAGTGCAAAATAATCTGTTTTGTTGATAGAAATGTACTACTAATAAAATTCATACAAACAAGAAAATATGTTCAAGAGAAATATGTTGCACACATTTGCTCAGCACACTCTAAGAGTTTTTGATACAGTGGAAACATTCTTCTTCAGCTTGTTCAAATTATTGACATCTGACCCGATGGCATGCACACAGATTTTATTGCATATTTGTCACTGGAATGCAATATTTTAAACATTCAAAGGGGAAGGAAAGTCTAAGAGAAAATAGGTGCCCATTTTAAGTAGAAAATCTTAGTTACAGGAGAATTGTGATTGATGTCTTTCAATAAATATTAATGATCTAACCAACATGGAATGCCTTGAGTTGAATCTTCCGTTCTGCTAAGGCCCTACAGTGGTGTCACAGATAGGGGCATTCCCGTGCTACTCCATGAGGAAGAGCAGGAGGAGGAAGACACAATTTTGGATTGCCCTGAGGGTTGATAGCATAGTTCACATGTTACTATGGATGCAAAATTTGGATCCTTAATGCCATGCTGCCACACAAAATGTTATTGAGCAGACCATTGACCTGCTGGAACAACGCTTCCACTGCCTGGGCCACTCTGAAGGAGCCCTGCAGTACTCGGCAGAGTGGGTGTCAGGTTTGGTGGTGGTCTGCTACATGCTACACAACATGGCCATCATGAGGGCACAGCTCTTGCCACCAGCTATACGGCAAGCAGCTGAGGAGCAGGAGCAGGAGTGGGAAAGAGGAGGAAGGGGCAACCTACGCAGCCCCTCTCTGGCTGGGCTGGCGGTGATGAACTCATCCAACTGCAATACCAGTAAACACAACCCTAATTCCCCATTCACCCACAGTCCCATGGTCCCACAGTCCCACACCTTACCTTCCCTCTGTCACTGACCATCACAGTGTCCACTTGCCCACAATGCAAAAATAGAAGCCAACACAAAATAAACATTCCAAATCAAATTTATAATAAATCAAAGCATGCCATATTGCATACAAATGTAAAATAATCACCATTGTGCATTCCCTTAATGCCTGTCTTCTGTGAGCCTTTGCCTGTCCTAGTGCTCCAATGTGGTGGCACCTCAGTGGCTGAAGCAAGGCTGTTGGAAGGCTGCTGACTTTCAGTAGGGGACACTGCAGACGTCCTGGGAGGACAACCTCGAGCAGCTCTGGGCCTAGAGGGCCCGGTTGTGGTCTGCACCATCTCGGTATGGGTAGCAACAGTCTGGGCTGGCTGGCTGACAGGCAACAGCAAGGGCACTGGTGGAGTGGCAGTGGTGGGGAGGATGAATGCTGCCATCCTGAGAGGACAGCAGGTTTGTGCTTCATGGAGCCACTGCCATCCCCCAGGATGGCACCTCAGCAATCCTAGTAATCTGTTGGAGGACTGATTGCGAAACTGCTGTGACACCCTGCAAGGCCCTTTGAACACTGATATCCACAGCCATGATGGCAGCAAGCTGACCCTGCATGACAGAAGTCTGAGCTTCCACTGCAACACCCAGATGTTAGTTGGCTGCTCCTTGTACAACAATGGAAGCTGAGATATCAGCCATCAGATGCTTCATCATGATTGGGTCCTAATGGAGTCGGATACTGATCTGTGCATAGCCCTGTGCCAAGTTGGTGCCAGACTCCTCCACGCTCCTTGACATTGAACGTAGGTTTCCTGGCAGGCCTGCCAATGCACCAAGTATTTCATTGTACATACACATCAACCTTCTTCTGTAGCCTGCCCCATCGAAGTCCTCATCGAAGTCCTCTGCAGCAGAACCCGTGTGTGATCTTGCGCTCCGGTGAGCTGGCACCTGTGTGACCCTTGCCCCCTGCTCTGGCTGCAGGCCACTTGTGCCCAGTGTTTCACCACATGCAAATCCTGCTTCTCTGCTATCCTCTAAAGTACACACAGTGTCAATATCTGAGCTGGTGGCTGAGAGTGTGAAATCGAAGGACGGTGTTTCTTCATCATCAGTGTCTTGTTGCTCTTCCACCAATGCCTGGCTGATAGTAGTTCTTGGGTATCTGATAGGAGAAAGGCTCAAAGGTAAAGTTGTGGTGAGTGAGGGGGGGGGCAAGCAAGAGGTACTTGCTTACAGCATCTGCAGCTTGTAAATCAGAGGAGATTGTGAGATGACGGGGAAGTGGGATGTGAGAAGGCAGATTAGGTATGAGGATACCGTCTTCCTCTATGGTTTCAACTCCGCAAATGACCAGTGCCTCACCACTGGCCACTTCAATGATGGCGAGTGCCATCTCTTCTATGGGGGTAAGGACATGCAGGCACACCTGTACCCTGCCAGTTAGTTCCTGCTGCCTCCGGTTATGTGCCACATTGTCCTGCAAAAGTGTAGTGCAATCTGTTTGGGTGATGTAGCTGTCATAGTTGAATAGCTGGCAGTGTATGCAAGCTGTGAGATGTGGGTGTGAGGCTTGCAGCAGTGTGAGCGTGATGTGCAGCTATGAATAATATGTATGAGTCCTGATTGATAGAGATTGTTGGGAGGTGAATGATGGGGGTGTAGTGCATTGTGCTGTGTCTGAGGCTAGTAATGCACTTGGTGGGATAAGGCATTTAAAGATGAATTCACTGACCTTGACCACTTATTTGAGGTCATTGAACTTAGTTGTTGCACACGTGGGACGACTTGCGCTGGAAGCTGTAGTGGCATGCTCCAACTCTTATACGCCCGACCTGAGGTGGTGTCCTCGGGGTGGCCCATGATGTTCCAGGGCCCGCAGAGGTGCGGAGGTGCGGTGAGAGATCGCGACGGAAGTGCGGCGAATGTTTTGTGGTGGAGGAGCAGAGAGAGATCGTGTTGGAGGAGCGAAGAGAGATCAGCGACCAGAGATCATGGCGGAGGAATGGTGAGAGATCGTGTTGGAGGAGCGATGAGAGATCAGCGGCCAGAGATCATGGTGGAGGAATGGCAAGAGATCGTGGCGGACGTGCAGCGTATGTTTGTGGCGGAGGAGCGGCGAGTGATTGTGGCAGAGGGTGTGGGGCCCAGAAGAGCCGAGGGCCCAGGGGCAGCACAGGCCAGCCCACACTGCTGTGTGCGCACTTGGTCTGTGCAGCAGAGCAGGTTTCCAGTCGTCCTGATTTACCCTTGTCACTGGATAAAGGCCTAGCTCTGTCAAGCCTGTGTGGTGGCTGATGTGCAATGTCACCACACATTAAAAAAATCCACGCACAGGCATCTTCCACCCCGGAGTTCAGGACTGGAATATCGGGTCCTCCATTGAAACATTTATGAACTCATCCCTCTTGGTGGGGAAGCAAGTCAACCTCGTTCGAGGGACCACCTATGATGATGATGATCCATGTTGATAAGAAAATACATGTTTATTGAAAAACATCAATCAAAATTCTCCTCTGGCGATTATTTCCTTTGAACATTTCCTCTTTCATTTTTCTCACCCTTTAAATTATTTTGTATTTGTTTTACTTTTAACTTACCAGACATTTTAAACACTTCTCGTGACATATTGTAGAGAAAACTGCATGTAATTTTTCCTGTAAACATAGTAAAAGTGGTATCTAAAATAAATGTACTTAACAATGCATTACAGCTAAATCTACTTAACTGGAGCAAATATTTGTTTGGGACTTTCACTCTCCATCTACTTCACAAAAATATATTCACTCCAATTGACTATATTAAGCACAACCAATAACCTTATTGTAAACCTCCAAACACCCTTGCTTTAGTCGTGAAACTATTGAAGTATTTGAAATGAATCAATTCAGTTGGACCCAAGTGCAGGAAGATATAACCCATGTATAGATCCATGTAATCTATTCAGTGTCAATTTCTGACATTGCCGAATGCCATGTGAGAAGAGTACAGCTCACATTGTATGACAAGCAAATTATCTGTGTTTCTCGACTGATATTCTTTCAGCGGATCCTTGTGCAGGACTTTAGGGACAGTCAATCATTGATTTGTTAGCCAGAACTTAAGCCTGGACACCTTGTTGCTGCTGTGCTGGAAAGCTGTGAACATCACTGAAATAAGAATTTATCCTGTTGTTGCAGACAAATGCATTAACAATTTCTATGCAATGCATTATTGAGATTTTTTAATGGCCATAAGTGCCACACGGACAAATATAACTTTCAGACCGTTCAATTATCCACAGCAACAGACTATTCTGGTCTCAGCAGGCATTCTGTTAAGTTCTACCTATGAATTGAATCCAAAGCAGGATATCTGGATCGTGCCAGATAGACACATGCAACATCAATATTTGCACACCAGGGTATCAAACTCATTCACAGTTAACAGAATAGTCTTTTCACATAGAAAGTTAAGAACTCTCCCACTGGATTGCATTTATTTACTTCTGCACTTTGTGTGATCTACAATATTCAATGTTGAGAGTATTCATAGATATGGGACCAATATTCTGGCCGATTGCAAAATAATGATAATAATGTGTTACGGAGATTATTTATAAACTGTGGATTTTGTTTTCTATGTTAATCCATGTAGATGAACCATCATTGTTGTTATTTATATATATATATATATATATATATATATATACAGCATTAACATGTGCAGAGCCAAGGAAATATACACAGTTAGAAATATATTAAGCTCAATTCTGGAGACAAGAAAGCTATACACTAAGTTAACAACAGTCATCAGGGGTTAATATTCATAAATGATCAAAGGGTAGCATCAATTAAGAAATGAAATGCCCTTCAAGCAAGTTCCTAAGCTTTCATTGTTGTATGGCGGGCTGGGGGATGGGGGTGGGGGGAGAATAAGAAAGGATACAAGAACCAATCCAGTTATTGTACAATCATTGTCCTACAATATTGCTATCTGCAACATAGCTTACATCAACTTTAGACTTTTAACCTATTGCTGGCTGCAATATAGTTAACTTAGTTCTGCAACTACATAGAAGGCTGTGTTTATGATTTCACTAGTATATTCGAGATCAATGGAAATGTTTTCTTTATATGATTACTCTTATGACATTGTTGTATCTAACTTGCGACACCTAAAGGACAATGTTCCAAATTCTCCTACAAGTGCAGAGTCTTTGGATTTTGAGAGATCATGGGGACTGCTTCCATGATTTCCTAATTTGTACCACTGGTGATCAAGACTCCACCACATTCAGAAAATGGTCCCTTTATTCTTGACTGTTAAGGTGCATTGAATACTGGTGCTTCGAGTTATGATGAAAGCAGAGGCCCATTATGACTTTACTACTTTGGTATGCCAACCTACATAGCTCACTGATCCAATGGTCAGAACCAAACTGCTAGGTAAGTGTAGACATTTCAACACATGCAAACATATAACCCTAATGCTGACTAAATCCGTTTACATAAGCTTTATATCTAAAGTACAAAATGATTTATAACTGCATTGATAATTGCTTCACCATTTACTTTAGCTCTGTAATTACTGTAACAGATTTTTAAGCGCATTGCTGACTCCTTTACTGTCAAGGATGTCTCGGAGCGGGTGCAGAATATTCTAAAAAGGGAGGGAGAACAGCCAGTTGTCGTGGTGCACATTGGTACCAACGGCATAGGTAAAAAAAGGGATGAGGTCCTACGAGACGAATTTAAGGAGCTAGGAGCTAAATTAAAAAGTAGGACCTCAAAAGTAGTAATCTCGGAATTGCTACCAGTGCCACGTGCTAGTCAGAGTAGGAATCGCAGAATAGCACAGATGAATACGTGGCTTGAGCAGTGGTGCAGCAGGGAGGGATTCAAATTACAGGGGCATTGAAACCGGTTCTGGGGGAGGTGGGACCAGTACAAACTGGACGGTCTGCACCTGGGCAGGACCGGAACCAATGTCCGAGGGGGAGTGTTTGCTAGTGCTGTTGGGGAGGAGTTAAACTAATATGGCAGGGGGATGGGAACCAATGCAGGGAGAAAGAGGGAAACAAAATGGAGACAGAAGCAAAAGACAGAAAGGAGATGAGTAAAAGTGGAGGGCAAAGAAACCCAAGGCAAAAAACAAAAAGGGCCAATGTACAGAAAAATTCTAAAGGGTCAAAGTGTAATAAAAAGGAAAGCCTGAAAGCTTGGTGCCTCAATGCGAGGAGTATTCGGAACCCAGGAGAGGGCTCTGAGCTAGTTAGAGTGGGTGAGAGCGCAGATGAACAGGACCCCAAGAAAGAATGCAAAAGACAGGAGGCAACAGAGCAGAGTAGCACTGGGGTAAGTGTAAACCACAAGGTGATAGGAAGGAACAATATGTATGTATATAAAGGGGCTGCAGGAGGGGTCAAAACTAAAAATCATGGTTTAAAAACTAGTATTAAAACACTCTACCTAAACGCATGCAGCATTCAAAATAAAGTAAATGAGTTGACGGCACAAATCATTACAAATGGGTATGATTTGGTGGCCATTACAGAAACATGGTTGCAGGGTGGCCAAGACTGGGAATTAAACATACAGGGGTATCTGACAATTCGGAAGGATAGACAAGCAGGGAAAGGAGGTGGGGTAGCTCTGTTAATAAAGGTTGATATCAGGGCAGTTGTGAGAGATATTGGCTCCAATTAACAAAATGTTGAATCATTGTGGGTGGAGACTAGAGATAGTAAGGGGAAAAAGTCACTGGTGGGCGTTGTTTATAGGCCCCCAAATAATAACTTCACGGTGGGGTGGACAATAATCAAGGGAATAATAGAGGCATGTGAAAAAGGAACGGCAGTAATCATGGGGGATTTTAACCTACATATCGATTGGTCAAATCAAATCGCACGGGGTAGCCTGGAGGAGGAATTCATAGAATGCATACGGGATTGTTTCTTAGAACAGTATGTTACAGAACCTACAAGGGGGCAAGCTATCTTAGATCTGGTCCTGTGTAATGAGACAGGAATAATAAATGATCTCCTAGTAAAAGATCCTCTCGGAATGAGTGATCACAGTATGGTTGAATTTGTAATACAGATTGAGGCTGAGGAAATAGTGTCTCAAACGAGCGTACTATGTTTAAACAAAGGGGACTACAGTGGGATGAGGGCAGAGTTAGCTAAAGTAGACTGGGAACACAGACTAAACAGTGGCACAATTGAGGAACAGTGGAGGACTTTTAAGGAGCTCTTTCATAGTGCTCAACAAAAATATATTCCAGTGAAAAAGAAGGGCGGTAAGAGAAGGGATAACCAGCTGTGGATAACCAAGGAAATAAAGGAGAGTATCAAATTAAAAACCAATGCATATAAGGTGGCCAAAGTTAATGGGAAACTAGAAGATTGGGAAAATTTTAAACGACAGCAAAGAATGACTAAGAAAGCAATAAAGAAAGGAAAGATAGATTACAAAAGTAAGCTTGCGCAAAACATAAAAACAGATAGTAAAAGCTTTTACAGATATATAAAACGGAACAGAGTGACTAAAGTAAATGTTGGTCCCTTAGAAGATGAGAAGGGGGATTTAATAATGGGAAATGTGGAAATGGCTGAGACCTTAAACAAATATTTTGCTTCGATCTTCACAGTGGAAGACACAAAAACCATGCCAAAAATTGCTGGTCACGGGAATGTGGGAAGGGAGGACCTTGAGACAATCACTATCACTCGGGGGGTAGTGCTGGACAGGCTAATGGATCTCAAGGTAGACAAGTCCCCTGGTCCGGATGAAATGCATCCCAGGGTATTAAAAGAGATGGCGGAAGTTATAGCAGATGCATTCGTTATAATCTACCAAAATTCTCTGGACTCTGGGGATGTACCAGCGGATTGGAAAGCAGCTAATGTAACGCCTCTGTTTAAAAAAGGGGGCAGACAAAAGGCAGGTAACTATAGGCCGGTTAGTTTAACATCTGTAGTGGGGAAATTGCTTGAAGCTATCATTAAGGAAGAAATAGCGGGACATCTAGATCGGAATAGTGCAATCAAGCAGACGCAACATGGATTCATGAAGGGGAAATCATGTTTAACTAATTTACTGGAATTCTTTGAGGATATAACGAGCATGGTGGAGAGAGGTGTACCGATGGATGTGGTGTATTTAGATTTCCAAAAGGCATTCGATAAGGTGCCACACAAAAGGTTACTGCAGAAGATAAAGGTATGCGGAGTTAGAGGAAATGTATTTGCATGGATCGAGAATTGGCTGGCTAACAAAGAGCAGAGTGTCGGGATAAATGGGTCCTTTTCAGGTTGGAAATCGGTGGTTATTGGTGTACCACAGGGATCGGTGCTGGGACCACAACTGTTTACAATATACATCGATGACCTGGAAGAGAGGACAGAGTGTAGTGTAACAAAATTTGCAGATGACACAAAGATTAGTGGGAAAGCGGGTTGTGTAGAGGACACAGAGAGGCTGCAAAGAGATTTAGATAGGTTAAGCGAACGGGCTAAGGTTTGGCAGATGGAATACAATGTCGGAAAATGTGAGGTCATCCACCTTTGGAAAAAAAACAGTAAAAGGGAATATTATTTGAATGGGGAGAAATTACAACATGCTGCAGTGCAGAGGGACCTGGGGGTCCTTGTGCATGAAACTCTTTTAGAGTCTACCTGCAAAACATAAACATTTAACTGTGCCACCCGACCTGGGTGACACACCAGACATTTACAAGGCCCTTTTTTCCTTTTTTTGTTTTTTTTTGTGTTTTTCTTTTCTTTTTTTTGGGCACTAAAATCACAATTTTTTCCGGTGCCCCCTATAAAAGGGAAGGGGACACAAAAAACACCGGCAATTAAAACAAATTAAACTTTAAAACGTAAAATCAAATTAAAATTTGGTTGCCGGGCGTGATGATGCACTCCAGTCCCTCCGGTGCCCACCTCTGCGGAAGGCCGCCAGCGTACCGGTGGACACCGCGTGCTCCATCTCCAAGGACACCCTGGACCGGATGTAAGAGCGGAAGAGAGGCAGGCAGTCAGGTTGAACGACCCCCTCGACCGCCCGCTGCCTGGACCGGCTGATGGCACCCTTGGCCGTGCCCAGGAGCAGTCCTACGAGGAGGCCTTTGGACCTACCCGCTCCCCTCCGCACAGGGTGCCCAAAGATCAGGAGGGTGGGACTGAAGTGCAGCCAGAATTTCAGGAGCAGCCCCTTCAAATAATGGAACAGGGGCTGAAACCTTGTGCACTCAATAAAAACATGGAACACGGACTCCTCCAGACCGCAGAAATTGCAGGCGGCCTGGGAGTCCGTGAACCGGCTTAAACATTTATTGCACGGCACTGCTCCGTGCACCACCCTCCAGGCCAAGTCCCCGATGAATAGTGGGAGGACCCCTGCGTAGAGTGCCCTCCATCGGGGACCCCCGCCTCCTCCGGACGGCAAGATGGTACGCCATGGCGTGTCCGGACGGCCGGCGAGGATGGCAAAGTTGAGGGTGTGCAGCAGCAGCCCGTACAGGAAACCCCTCCGCGCGGAACTGAAAGGCACGGAGGGGATTTCCCCGAGGCGGCTCAAGTTGTGAGGCGCCGGCCCCCGAGGGAGGTTCCGGGGTTTAGCGCCGATGAGGAATTCCGTCCGGACGGGGGTCAGTTCGGACGGGATCTCCCCACGTGCTTGAGCCTCCTCGATACACCTAACGGAGTCAGGGCCCAGAGCTGTTTTTAGCGACTCGATGGCATCGGCCGCGTGGCGGACGTTGGCAGAATTTAGGCGCCGCGCCAGCGTGTCTGGCGCCATCCAGCCCGCTCCTCCGCCATCGAGCAGGTCCCTGACCCTGGTCACCTCACCAGCCACAGCCCTCTCTTCTGACCGCCACATAAAACCTCGGCCGTGGAGGTATGGATTCCCGAGCAGCGGTTCCTGCAGGACGGCCGCCACTCCAGCCGGCGGAGAGCTGCGCTTGGTGGAGACTTTGTTCCAGACCCTGATGAGTTCCCTGTAAAAGACAGGCAGCTCCCGGAGGGCGGTCCTGGCACCCCCCCAAGTTCACAAACAGGAGCTGCGTGTCATAATTGAGGTCGCGCTGCTGGCGGAAGAAATACCTCGCCAGAGCGCACCACCTAGGAGGGGGCTCGACGTAAAGGTATCTCTGCAGGGTCTGAAGACGGAAAGTCGTGAGCTGGGCGCTGACGCACACCAATGACTGACCGCCCCCCTCAAGCGGGAGACTCAAGACCGCGGCAGAGACCCAGTGCTTCCTGTTGTTCCAGAAGAAGTCCACCAGCTTCTTCTGTATCTTGGCGACAAACGCAGGGGGAGGGGTCAAAGTGACCAGCCGGTACCACAACATTGCGGCCACCAGCTGGTTTATGACTAGCGCTCGACCCCTGTAGGACAGCACTCGGAGCAGTCCTGTCCAGCGCCCTAGGCGAGCGGTGACCTTGGCCTCCAGCTCCTGCCAGTTCGCCGGCCAGGCTCCCTCGTCGGGGCTAAGGTAGACTCCCAGATAGAGGAGATGGGTCGTGCTCCAGGCAAAAGGCCTGAGCTCCCCCGGCAGGGAGTCCACCCGCCACTGACCCACCAGGAGTCCGGAACATTTCTCCCAGTTGATCCTGGCGGAGGACGTGGCCGAGTAAATCTCCTGGCACTCACGCATCCTCCGCAGGTCAGCGGGATCCTCAACCGCGAGGAGCACGTCATTGGCGTAAGCCGAGAGGACGACCTCCACGCCCGGCCCTTGCAGAGCCAGTCCCGTCAACCTCGTCCGCAGGAGGCGCAGGAAAGGCTTCACGCAAACGGCGTATAACTGGCCGGACATGGGGCATCCCTGGCGCACCCCTCTCCTAAAGCGAAGGGGCGCCGTCAAGGACCCGTTAACCTTAATCAGACACTCCGCGGCGGCGTACAAAAGTCGGATCCGGGCGACGAAATGCGTCCCGAACCCGAAAGCGCGCAGAGTTCCGAGCAGATAGTCGTGATCCACCCTGTCGAACACCTTCTCTTGGTCGAGGGATAGGAAGGCGACCGACAGACCAGCCTCCTGGGAACAATGGATGAGGTCCCGGACCAGATGGATGTTATCGTGGATTGTCCGGCCCGGGACCGTGTAGGACTGGTCGGGGTGGATCATGTGGTCCAGCACGGCACCAAGGCGAGCAGACATCGCCCTGGCGAAGATTTTGTAGTCCGTGCTGAGGAGGGAGACCGGGCGCCAGTTCTTAAGGAGGCGGAGATCGCCCTTCTTAGGCAGCAGGACGATGACTGCCCTGCGCCAAGAGAGGGGCATCTCCCCGGTCGCCAGACTTTCCCCCAGGACCCGCGCGTAGTCGCTCCCCAGGACGTCCCAGAACGCCCTGTGGAACTCCACGGTCAGCCCGTCCAGCCCCGGGGATTTTCCCCTCGAGAGCCGGGCAAGGGCACCGGTCAGCTCCGCCAGGCTTAGCGGAGCTTCCAGATTTTCGGCGCCCTCCGGGCTGACCTTCGGCAGGTCCTCCCACAAAACTCTACGCGCTTCCTCGCTGGACGGATCCGGAGAGAACAGAGCCCCGTAATATTCACGGGCCCTGTTGTTGACGCCCTCCGGATCTGAGACGAGAGAGCCGTCGTCGGCCAGCAGCGTCAAGAGCTGCTTACGGACACTCTGCCTTTTTTCCAGCGAGTAGAAGAAGGGGGAGCCGCGGTCCAGATCCCGCAGGAACCGGATCCCGCGACCTCACGAACGCGCCTCGGGACCCGACGAGCTGCAGGTCCTTCAGCGCGGCCTTCTTCGCTTCGTACACCGTCCGCAGGGCCGGGTCCTGGACGACTTGACCGAGACAGGCTTCCAGGTCGAGCACCTCTTTTTCTAGGCGCCCGACTCTGGCCGCCCGCCTCTTGGTCGACCCCCTCGCGTACTCTTGACAGAAGACGCGGACGTGAGCCTTGCCCACGTCCCACCATAGCCTCAAGGAGGGGAAGCCCCCCTGCTTCCTTCTCCAGTCGGACCAGAATCGACGGAACGAGTCCTGGAACCGCACGTCCTCCAGCAGCCGGTTGTTAAAGTGCCAGTACGCGGACCCCGTCCTCGCGCGGAGCGAAGCGAGCTCCGCCCACACCAGGTGGTGGTCCGAACACGGCACCGGCCGCATGGAGGCCGCCGGGACGCAGGAAACGTACGCCCGAGACACGTAAAGGCGGTCGACTCTCGACCATCCTACTCCAGGCCTCACCCAAGTAAAGGCGCTGGAGTCGGGGTGGAGATTTCGCCAGACGTCCACCAAGTCGAAGGACCCGACCAGGTCCCTCAACTTCTCCATCGCCGTCATGCACTGCGGGGCACCGGAGCGGTCCCTCGCCTCGAGGGTGCAGTTAAAATCCCCCCCGAGGACAATGCAGTCGCCGACGTCGACGGAGCCAAGAAGAGCGGACACCTCTTCAAAGAAGCGCGTTTGCTGCGGGCCGGGCTGAGGGGCGTACACGTTCACGAGATGGAGCGGCACGTCCCCCAGGCGAACCATTATGTGCAGCAAGCGGCCTGGCACGGGCTCCTCGACCCCCAAGATCTCCGGCTGAAAATGCAGGCCCAGCAAGATGGCCACCCCACTAGAAATGGCGGTGAGGTGGCTCATGCGGACCTCTCCTTGCCATTCCAGGAGCCACGTGGCTTCGTCTCCCGGAACGGTGTGGGTTTCTTGCAGGAAGCACACCGCATATTTCCCCTCCCGCAGGAGCGAAAAATTGTCAAATCTACGGCGTGCCCCTCTGCCGCCGTTGATGTTGAGGCTGGCTATGGTTATCTTCATGGCAAAAGCATAGTGCAACCTCTACCTTAACCTATTGTGGGGGAGGGAGCGGAGTCTTTTGTTGAACTCCGCTCCCTCCGCAGCCCAGCGAGGAGTCCCTCGAGCTCGCGCAGCTCAAGGTGTTGCGCCTTTGTCAAGGGCCCGCCCGCGGCCAAGGTTTTAACGGCGGCGTGGACGGACCCCTTGATCAGCTCTGGCTCGGACCATTTTTCCAGGGCCAGTCGGGCTTGGTTGCAGTGACCCCGGCTCTGGGCCAAAAAGTCCCGGAGTTCCTTTGCAGGAATGAGGATGGTCTCGGCGGCGGCCGCGAGCAGATCCACCGCCTCGCTGGCGGTGGTCTCTAGGTCTTCACCTGCGTCCCCCAACGAGTCCCCGTCCTCCTCCGGGAGGTGGCCGCCAGCAGCCGGCCCATCGACCGCACAAGGTACGGCAAATGAACCGGCCGCTCCAACCGGCCCTGGCTCTGCCCCGATCCCACCCCCAGGATCGTCGGCAGAGGAGTCCCCACTGGGCTCTTTTAAAAATGGTGCTGGGTCGGGAAATGACAGCGGAAGGGGTTCCCCCTCCGCCCCAGGAACCGGGGAACAAGGAGAGACCCGGCCACAGGAAATCCCCAGGCTCTCCAAGTGCTCCAGCTCTACAGCAAGAGGCGAGGGTGGGTGTTCCTCCCCCTCCCCGCTGCCACCCCCCGGCCCAGCATCTACAGTGTCATAAAAAACATTTGTTTCATTTTCCGCCGGGTCGAGCGACTCCCGGGGGAAGTTGTGTATTGGCTGGGCGGGCTCAGGTTCGGCCTTTTCGGCCCCGCCCGCCTCAGTCCCCGGGACGCCCGGCCCGGCGACAATGCATTCCTCCGTGGTCCCCACGCCCCCCGCGACAGGCAGATCTTCCACGCCATCCCCGGGAGGCAGAGGCTGAGTAGCCTCGACTGTCTCACCCTCCCCGGGGACAGACTCCTCCCGCCTACGGCGCTGCTTGGGGGCGCTGGTGGGGGACGCGGGACACGCGGCGGGCACCGACTCCTCCGCGGAGGGATGTTGTTCCCCCTCCGCCTCAACGGAGCGGCGCCTCCTTTTGTTCCTGGGGGTGCGCGGAGGCAGGGAGACCTCCATGTCTGCCGAGGCCTCCCGCTCCGCCCCCCCCTTTTCTTTTTCTTGCCCGCGCCCGGGCCCCTCTGCGGTGTTGTTCAAGGGCTCGGGCACGGGCTCAGGGCACCCCGCGCTCGCCGGTGGCTGGGTTGGGCCGAGCGCGGTGGTCAATCTTTCTGGCGCACTGAGGGGACCCGCCTCTCGATGTTTCTCCTTGTTCCGCGCCCTCTTTCCGTTCGGACGCTCTCCCTCCCCCCCGTCGGAGGCCCTGAAAACAAAGGCCTCCGACGATGCCCGCGCACCTATGGCTCCCGGCACGCGGACGCAACTAGGGGGAGGGGTGGCGGCGGCGCCAGCCTTGGCCGCCTTCGGTGGTTTGGCGGCCTTGGAAGCGGGGCAGTTCTTACGAACATGCCCCACCTCCCTGCAGGCATGGCACCGCACGCCGTCCGACGTCCAGAAGACGCGGTAGGCAGTCCCCTCGTGCACCACATTGAAAATTCCCTCCGTCGTCTCCTATCGCGCCAGCCGGACAAAGAGCTGGCGGCGGAAGGAGAACACGTGGCGCAGGCTGTTCTCCCTGAGGCCGAGCGGTATGGGGTTGATCCCCGACCTTACCTCCCCCAGTTGTTGTAGGTGAGGGAGGAGGAGCTCAGCGGGAACAAAGGGCGGGACGTTTGAAATGATGACCCTCTGCGCGGTGGCCTCGAGAGGGTCCAGCGGCAGGAACGTCCCGCCCACCGTGAGCCCCTTTTCAAGGGCCAGGGACACCGACCACTCCGACCCCAGGAAGAATACGGCCTTCCCAGACATCTTGGAGGCTGCGATAATGGCCGAGGGGCCGACTACCCCAGCCATCGCCCGCACGCACTCCTCGATGCTCATTGTGGGGTGAGTGTAGCTCTTGACCCCGTGTTTTTTTGTAATTAGTCTGAATGGTGGCAGGGCAGCGGGTGGCGCAGGAGGTGCCGTGGAAGCGGTTGCCACCTGCGCATATGTCCTCGCTGGCCCTGCCACCGGCGTGGATGGGGTCGCCATCACGGGGTCCCTTTAAGGGCTACACCCACCCCAAAGTCACAGGCCTTAATGGTCTTTATTGGCCTCGTATATTAACTGAGCAGAGGAGCCCTTAACGAGGCACCTCTCCCCTAGTTGGCAATTGGGGAGGGTCCTTGCTCCCTCTGCTCAGTTGTCTCAATTGTTTTTTTTTAAATTGATTTGGGAGGAAAAGGGCTCTCAGAGAGAGAGGGGAGAAACAGAGAGTAACGGAGAAAGAGAGAGGGGGGGTGGGAAGGGGGGGGGGGAACTGCGAGGGCAGGTCTCCCCTCGCAGCTGTGGGTGGGTGCACTCCCCAGATGGCAAAACACAAAAAACACAGTCTTTGGATTGGTCTTCAGGTGGGGGGAGAAGACGTCTTCACCTGGGGCAGCTTGAGCCACCAGGCACACACTCCTAACGATGTTAATAGGGTGATTAAGAAAAATCTTCAGCCTGGTAGCTCCAGCTATCCCAGGCTAGGCAAATGTGGGGGGTGGGGGGGGGTTCCAATTGTGGGGGGGGCCTAGTTGTAAGCAAGGCCCCCACGCACACTTCCACACACACACACACCCCCCGCGATGTTCCGGCCCTCAGTGGTCTTCTTTCCTCCCCCCACCGATATAACAAAGTCTTTTTGGGAAATGCACCCACACCCACCTGTAGAAATGTAGAGTCTCCCTCCTTCCACACTGGATGTTTGTTGTTGGTTTTTCCCCCTCTCTCCAACTCTTTGCAGAATGGTAAAAAAGTTGTTAAAAAGTTTTCTTTTCTCCTCCTCTCCCTCTGGGTGAAAGTTGGTGGTGAAGCCCCTTCCTTCCTTCTCTTCCTGGGCTGGTCTCAGGGCTCTCCAGGCAGGAGCACAGGTTGATAGCTGCTCCTCTCACTGCTCACAGCTCCAACTGTGCAGGACACGCCTCTACTGCTCCACGATTGGTTCCTTGTGCATGAAACTCTTTTGAGTTTACCTGAAAATAACCATAAACATTAAACCGTGCCACCCGTCTGGGTGTCACAGCAGACATTTTCAAGGCCCCTTTTTTTTTCCTTTTTTTTGGGGTTTTTTTTTGGGGCGCTAAAATCAAATTTTTTCCAGTGCCCCCTATAAAAGGGGAGGGGGACACTAAAAGCACCGGCAGTTAAAACAAATTAAACTTAAAAACGTAAAATCAAATTAAAATTTGGTTGCCGGGCGTGATGATGCACTCCAGTCCCTCCGGTGCCCACCTCTCGCGGAAGGCCGCGAGCGTACCTGTGGACACCGCGTGCTCCATCTCCAAGGACACCCTGGACCGGATGTAAGAGCGGAAGAGAGGCAGGCAGTCAGGTTGAACGACCCCCTCGACCGCCCGCTGCCTGGACCGGCTGATGGCACCCTTGGCAGTGCCCAGGAGCAGTCCTACGAGGAGGCCTTCGGACCTACCCGCTCCCCTCCGCACAGGGTGCCCAAAGATCAGGTTCCTTGTGCATGAATGACAGAACGATAGTTTGCAGGTGAAGCAGGCAATCAGGAAGGCGAATGGAATGTTGGCCTTCATTGCGAGAGGGATGGAGTACAAAAGCAGGGAGGTTCTGCTGCAACTGTACAGGGTATTGGTGAGGCCGCACCTGGAGTACTGCGTGCAGTTTTGGTCACCTTACTTAAGGAAGGATATACTAGCCTTGGAGGGGGTACAGAGACGATTCAGTAGGCTGATTCCGGAGATGAGGGGGTTACCTTATGATGATAGATTGAGTAGACTGGGACTTTACTTATTGGAGTTCAGAAGGATGAGGGGTGATCTTATAGAAACATTTAAAATAATGAAAGGGATAGACAAGATAGAGGCAGAGAGGTTGTTTCCACTGGTCAGGGAGACTAGAACTAGGGGGCACAGCCTCAAAATACAGGGGAGGCAATTTAAAACCGAGTTGAGAAGGAATTTCTTCTCCCAGAGGGTTGTGAATCTGTGGAATTCTCTGCCCAAGGAAGCAGTTGAGGCTATTTCATTGAATGTATTCAAATCACCAATAAGGGAATTAAGGGTTATGGGGAGCGGGCGGGTAAGTGGAGCTGAGTCCGTCCAGATCAGCCATGATCTTTTTGAATGGCGGAGCAGGCTCGAGGGGCTAGATGGCCTACTCCTGTTTCTAATTCTTATGTTCTTATGTTCTTATATAAGTACTTACTATCACTATCTTGATTTGGAAGCGATGTGAGATCTTGATAACCTACAAAATGGTTGGGGAACAAAAGCCATAGAAATGTTTCCAAAATAAGATTTATAAAAGCAAATGGGAATAATCAGCTAAGAAATGATGAATGGGCTGTATTTTTCATTTGTGCCCCGTTTAGTGCCTGGGCAGGGCGCAAAAACGAGCTTTTTTTTTGGCGTGAAACGAAGCACGCAACATTTTGCGCCGGGCGGAACTTTTGGCAGTGGTTTTGCGGTGGCACTAAAACTTATCGCCCGTCCGACATTTTCACCATTTGGATGATGTCAATCGGCGTGCAATGCTGTGCTAGCGCCTGGGCGGAATTTTTGGCCATATGGCCTGATTTCGCGTCTGCCCGGGAACCCGTCAGCAAAAAACAGTCGCACTCGGCGCTAACGGCGCCATCTTTAAAATGGAGCATATGTTGAATGCATAAAAGGTTTGGGAAAAGAAGGCTACGTTTTTCATAGTGAAGTTGTATGTGAGTTTATAGTTCGTTTTAAAGGACATTTAAAAAGATGGGGGCTATACTATGTCAGCCATTATTCCTGGCTGCTGTATTTATACACAGTTGAGCTGCAAGAAAGCTTATTGATGATCAGTTTGAACGTAATCGAAGAGGTCGCAGACGTATGGGGAGGAGGCCTAACCACCCACGAGTTTACAATGGACAGCGCTCATACCTGCAGCTCTCTGAGGCACAGTGCGTTAGAAGGCTGTGCTTCTGAAAGAAGTGCTGTCAGAGATATGCCAGCTCATAAAGGCAGACCTACAGCGTACCAGTGGCAACAGGTCTGCACTGCCCGTCGAGGTGAAGGTGACTGCGGCACTTGCCTTCTCTGCCTCCGGCTCCTTTCAGGCATCAGCAGGGGATATATGCTCCATCTCGCACCATGCTACACATTGCTGCATTCGCCAGGTGACTACTGCACTGTACGCAGGCAGGATACACTTCATAAACTTCCCAATGACCAAAGAATGAGAGGGCTATTGGTTTTGGAAGATTTGCTGGCTTCCCCGAGGTTCAGGGTGCCCTTGACTGTACGCACATCGCCCTGCGAGCACCTTTACACAATCCAGAGGTTTACCAAAACCGAAAGGGATTCCACTCCATGAACGTACAGATCGTCTGCGACCATACTCAGCACATCGTGGCAGTCAATGCCCAATATCCAGGGAGCATCCATGATACTTCCATCTTGCGTGAGAGCAGTGTCTCAGACCTGTTCCAGCATCAACCAAAAGACCAGAGCTGGATGCTCAGGGACAAAGGTTACGGGCTTGACACCTGGCTCATGACCCCACTCCGGAACCCTCAGAAAGAAGCCGAGCATCGCTACAATGACAGCCATATAGCACGCTATAGTCAAATAGAAAATTGGAGTGCTCAGGCAGCACTTCCGATGCCTGGACCACTCTGGAGGCTACCTGCAATACTCCCCTCAGCAGGTCTGAGTTCATTGTGGTGTGCTACATGCTACACACCTTAGCCATCATGAGGGGACAGGATTTTCCAATTGGGATTGCAGGGCCACCTCAGGAGAGGCGGGGGAACGAGAAGGCGGAAGAGGAGCCTGACGAGGAACCCCTGCCACCACTACCACCACTACCACAGGGGAGGCCTCGTGGAGCTTTCGCCGCTGCAGAAACCTTACGTCAGCAGCTCATAATTGAATGCTTTGCTTGAAGAGTGAATGGCACATTTCACCGTTGCCTGTTCCACCATGTTCATTATTCCCCCTCTTTTTCTGCAAACGAGGCACTACACAGGAATGGTTAAGGTGAACAACATCATTTATGAAACATTGTAAAATTTTTGAACTTTGTAAACATAATTGTGAAACTTTAAGAAAATGTAATAAACAATGTGAACTTTTATAACTTTATGAACAGAATTGGGAAACTTTGAAAACTTTAATCAGATAACAACAACAAATGAACAACAATCCCTGCCTTACTGTTTTTTACCACCGGCTCTTACCCCCCCTCAACCTTATCCCCCTCCCTCGCCTCATGCCCCTACCCAAAGTGGCATCAAGTGTACGTACAGCAAGGCGGTCAGAGTCCTGCTGTATTGGGGGGGGAAGAGACATTGGAGACACTGTCTGGGGCTGCACTGGATCAGCTCGTGACGTGCTTCTGACTGGCAAGCCTCTTGATCGGAGTTGCCAGTCACAGGTGGTGTGGGGGTGTGTCTGGGTGTCACACTGAGGAACTCGCAAAGGCTACTCCCAACATTTTCCGGGGTTCCAGTGTGACTGGTGGAGGCCACCAGCCTAGCGTGGGCATTCATTGATGGCCTTGCAGGTTTCGCGGCTCGCACCGACAATCTGCGACCTTACCTTCGTTACAGTCACAGTGAGTTTGGCGATGCTCATGGGAATCCTTCCCAGAACATCAACTAGCTGACGGGTAAACTGGATGCTCTTCCTGGACAGTGCCACCATGTCCAGTTCTGCATCTGCCTGTCTGTCAGCAGATCGACTTTGCCGACTGACCTTCCGGAGAGATGGCATACGGGATTCGAGTTGCTGCAAGCCACTAGCCCCAGGATCCTTAGAGATCTCAAAACCCGGGAATGTTTGATCATCCTCGGACAAGGTGCTTGCCAATGGCAAAAGAGGTGACGAGTGGATCTGTCTCCCCCGGAGTAGGCTGCTCTGTCAGCTTCTCTTCCTCAAATTCCTCCTCCTGCCCCACATGACGGCCTGAGGTGGAGGTTTGATGTGAGGGATTGGTCATCTGGAAGTAGAAAGCAACAGATGAGTGGTTAGCAGCAGGGGAGGAACCAGAGTGACATGAGGAAGGATACATAGCACAGGCTCATTTGAAAGCCTGCCGCTACTCCGTTATATGTAGTTCAGAGACACTGCATGACATTGCCCCAACCCCAGTCCACAGACACTGCATCACATTGCCCCAACCCAGCCCAGAGAGTGTGTAGGACTTACTCTCAGTATCCAAGTGTGGCTCAGCATCCCCATGGGCAGTTGTCCAACCTGCCATACCAATGAGTCCTGCCAAAAAAATTTGCGCCCAGAAACGAGCAAAATCACAAAAGCCCGAAAATCCAGCCCAATATGTTTATTATTCTTCAAGGGATTTTTGTAGATGGAAAGTAAGTCATTACTAATATTTATCTCCTCTTGGCAAATAATAGCAGGATATTTTAACCTATGGACAGGACCCAGTACTGCAATGTATTCTAAGACTTAACAATGCAAAACATTAAGGACAAATGTGCATATGTTTGATAAATATATTTTGCTGTGAAGGATCAAGTACACAGTCCATGCAAAATCATAAGGTACTCTTGGGGCGACTGGAGTCTCGCACTTGTGAATGTATTACAATAATAAATGTTAAATGGTTGTATCACTTTGCTTCTCCACCTCATTTATCCTCTGTAACTGGCATCATCGTGTTATGTGATTCATGTATAATATTGAATGATAAAAACATTCATTGATAAAGATTTATTTTAAAGAGACTATTGAAACATTCATGATACCAATTAATTTTGTTTATATAAGTCAAACCTATCGGACCAGCCCTGCCAGCAGCAGTAAGTATGAAAACCTGCAAAAAGCTAAGTTAACATTTTTATTTTTCAATTATTTTCTCAGCGATTTGCTAGCTAAGGGTTTTGTGAAAGTTTTTGGAATGTTTTTCACAATTTTCTTTTTCCCCCTCCCATGGCCTCTATCGCAGTACAAACGATCATGGACTAAAGTTGCAGAAACTCGCATTTTGCGCCACGAATAATCGTGCAATGCCTCTTCTCCCGTCAAGGCCGAAAGTTCAGCCTAAAAATGGTAGCGCAACGTAATCGTTAATTTTCACATGCCGCTACCATTTCCGCCAAAAAATCTTGAATTTTACGAAAATCCGGCCCTCCATGTATAATGTGTGGAGGGTTTCCTATTTCTATGTAAGAGTCAGTAGTAGAGCTCTGTATCATTGCAGTGGAAGTGGCATCACACCATAGCACTATAAGATGAATTATTTGGTATGTACAATTTAATTTGAACCACAGAATGCAATAGTTCAACTAAAATGTAAATGGAACTACGTTCATAGCGCTAACCTTTTCGGACTGGATTTTCGGTCTCTTGCCGCCCCTCTTAGTGCCCCGGAGGGGTGGCAATGGCGGTGGAAAATACTTGCACCCAGGCGGCCAGCCTCCAGTGCCCCTCCGGCACATTCGGTGCCGCGTTTGCGGGGGCGCGGAGCAATACCGGCCGGTAAAGGCGAGCTGGTGTGCAACGCCTCTGGTTGCGACACCGGCTCGATATTTGGATCGCGCCCACTTCATAGCGCCCTGTAACGTGCCCTAGTGGGAACGCCAGTGAAAGCTGACATTCCAAGCTGTACCGGCCGAGGTGATTGAAGAAATGTCTACCTCAGGTAAGTGTGATTGTTTTTGTTTCTTTTTGTGATTTATGTTGGGGTCCCGTCAGTAATAAATTGGGAATGTTTTTGGTGATTTTTTTTCAGATTTTTCAGGACCTAAAAGAGGTGTGGAATGCTCCCCCCCATAGCGCTGCATTCCAAACTCTGGGCCCAGCTGATGAACTTTGCAGCGACAGACGCAAACCATTTTCCAACGTAAAATGTACCGCTCCACCCGGGACACCGCCCTAACAGAGGCACGACCGAATTTCTCCCCGCTAAAGATTTCTGTGCAAAACAATGATGGAATATTTTTCTGTGCATTTTATGAAGAATTGCCAATTAACATGAGTTTTTCACATCATCTAAAATACTTGACACGAACTGATGATCCAAGCAACAAAGGAACATTGAAAGCATCCCAGTTCTGCATTCTTATAAGTTAGAGCAAACTATTCTGAGTAAAAAGAGCTAGTGTCTTATTTCTCCCTGTCTCCTTCGTGCTCCTCTTTCACTCTTCTTGTCATTCTGACTATCCTTTATTTCCTTACCCCATACACCATGAAAACTAGATGAGCCCCATACATCTCTCTTTCACCGATACTAAGCCAATAGTCATTCATCTCCAACTGCTGTAATTTCCTCTCACAAACATCAGGAAATTCTAGCTTTTTATCTTCTTATTCAGGACATCTAACAAATAATCCAAGGGGTAAAATAATCAATAATGTGGTCTTAGTGTAAAAGCATTCAATCTTGGTGACGACAGACTATATAGATATTTTAGGACTATTGTGTTTTATTTTCTCATTGCACGTTAAATAAATTTAAATAAAATGGCATAATTTGTAAATGACATGTATGCTTTAAGTGGATTTAGTTAATTACAAAAATGTAATTAATTTTATGACATTTATCCATTGTAGTCATAATTTTATTAATTTTGAATATAATAATTCATAATGATCGGGCACATTATGTGTTATGCATAAATAAAATGCTTTGATTTCAAACTGTATCAATTTCTCACACTTGGTATCATAAACGGAATTTGAACTATCTGTCATAGACAAACTACAGCCTAATCAAAACAAAGATATTCTCCAAACAACTGTTTGGATGTTCATAAGCTGGTGACTCACAGCATCGGTAGTACCCTGTATCATTATTATTTAAGTGCAGTGACGAAGAGAATATTCAAAACCAATTTAATGTACAACTGTGAAAGTGATGTCACTAAACCGATACAGGACATTTATCATTTGACTGGCAGCCCTTTGGAAATACCTATCCTCTTCAATCCAATACTGCAATATCATGTTGTGCTATGGGAATGATTGAGGTGATCTCTAGGACAAAATGCTGATTTGCACAATGCTTATCTTGTCCACTGCTGTTTCAATTGTTATGAGTTTATTTTTAAAAACAGCTGAATTAGTTGCAGAAAAACAGGTATGAACATGTACATTGACATCTAATTATAAGGTTACCAGGTTTAGGCAAATACCTATCATTGCCCAAGGACAAGGTAATGTCCAAAAAAGAAGGTGCAAAAACTAATGGATCATTGATAAGATGGTGTATGGAAATACTACTACAGGTGCAACGTCCCGAACCCAGAACTCTGAAAACTGGAATTGTCCGAAAGCCTGACATTTCAGCGAGCAGCGAGGAGCAGAGGAGCGGCGGATCGGTGGGCGGCAAAGCCCAAAATCCGGCAAAACATGAAATCTGGCACAGATTTGGTCCGCGGCGAGTTCCGAAATCCAGCAAAACCCGAAGTCCGGCACGGATTCGATCCCAAGGATTCCAGATTTCAGACTATTGATTTTCTTGTCTGAAATCCGGAAAAACCCAAAAACTGGCACGGACCCAATCCCGGGGATTCCGGATTTCAGCTGTTGTACCTGTACTGAAGGTGGAATATCCTGCTAGAGACTGCTGAAACCCAAAATGGCATCTTGGTGACAAATGCAGATTAGCAGAACGAGAATTTAGATTTTGCTGGAGCAGGGCATCTTGTGGTTCCCCCCATTAGTTAGATTTGTTTGTGCATGTGTAGATTTAAATTATTTTTTCCCACAAAGTTGCTGGAAGTGCGAGCTGATAATGGGCCCTTTGTGAACAAGGGGACAAACAGTATATCGCCTTAACCAATGTGATTTAAGGATTGAAAAATAAACAGAGGAAGGGTTGAGAAGGAGGGTGAATTAAAGTGGGTTAATTCAATGCCAGATCAGGTATAGAAAGTAAAACAAAGCAAGGGAAGGAAATATTGGCTTTAGAGAGAGAGAAAGAAAGACGCAGATAGAAAAAGTAAGAAAAATTTTAAAATTTAAAATTTGACATTTTAAAAATCTCCTAAAACAATTCACAACCTGAAAGAATGAGACTTCTCACTTACCGCCCCGGTAAATGCAAGTAACTTTTGGTGGCGATTTTAAGGGAAATTAATGTGCAGCATCTTCATGAAAATCATGGAGGTTAAGGGTAAGATGCTGTTTTCACTAAGCTAATGGCGGAGAGGCGCATATCATCCTGCCACTTGTGGCGATTCGCTATTCACGGGGTATCGCTTCCTCACCACAAGTTGCTGAACAATTTGCAAATTAATAATGGCATGTGTTGTTCTGCCACCCTTATTTTTTCACCAAAATCTGGCCAATTTGTTACACCCAAGAAGGAACTAGTTTACCAAAGACACAATACAAGGTAGGGGAGTAATAACCTAGGGGGAGAAATTCGGTATTGCCCCATTTGGGGGTGGTAACACTTGGGAAGCGGGAGACTTAGCGCCGGGCACAGAAGTCTTGCCCTTCTCGATAAATTCGGGTTACGGCCCTGGGGCGGTAATGGGGCAGACGCCTCAGCAGCACTGCGCACTTGGCCATGCAGTGCTGCCGCATCCGAGGGGCTCTTCCCTCAATTAAAGGGAAGTTGCCCACGCTGCCGAATCTGCGAAAGAAAAAGGCACCTATCTGGACCCTGGGGGAGACGGGAGGGGGGGCCATGCGATTAGCCTGGCAGTCAAGCAGAGTTCTGTGCTGAGTGATAGCGGTCACGACCCTGCGAAGAAACCGCATCAGCAGTGGCAACGAAAAGGTACGTTTTTTTTCTGCACTCGGCCACCTGCCCTTTAATTTTTGCCCAGTGATGGCCGGCTGCCCAATAGGCGTCTCCTGAAGCTGTCACTGTTATCGCCCGCCGCTGTTGCAGGAGAGGAAAGCCAATTTTGGGGCCGGGGCGCTAACGGGCCGATGTGCACGGTGATGATGTCACGATCTCCAATATGGCGGGAGTCGTTAACAGCACAAACTCAGAACTGAAGATAAAACCATATATCTTTTTTGAACATTTTACAAGAATTATATATTCTGGCCCTGAACTCGGTCAACTCTAAGGCTCGCCCATTTCTCGGCGGTCCCCGGGCGGCACATATCTTTTTCCCGCCCGCTGCCTCTGGAGCGAGTTTCGCGCGGTTGTGCCGGCGGCAGCGTTAGCGGCAGGCAATGGGAGTCAGCAGGCGGGAGCGGGCATCAGTGGACAGCGGCAGCAATGGATGGTAGGTGCAGGCACCGCACATGTACGAGACTTGGTTTTTTTTTGTAGTTTCATTTGCAAGCTGACTTCAGTGTTGCCGTGATTCGGGCTGATGGGACACCTGCGCATGCGCTTAAATGCTGATCACTCCCTTGTACCTGCCAGTTGGAGAGGGGAGAGTGTTGGAAATACAGAGCTGCAAAGTAATCAGCAGCCATCCATCAAGGAAATTAAAATGAGTGGACAAAAAGCTTCTAGGAAGATGGTTAAAACCAAGCCCAGAGCTCCCTGGTTTAATGATGAGGAACTGGAGGAGCTTGTATCAGAGGTGGAGTGCAGGTATAAAGACCTCAACCAGGATGGTCATGACAAGCCTCCACCACCCCAATACAGACGCATTTGGAGGGAGATTGGTGAGGCTGTGTCCTGAATGGGCAACATTGCGCAGGATGGAGAACAGTGTTGGAAACGTTGGAACGATATGTGGGCGTCAGCAAGAGTAAGTAACCATTTATTGGAGCCCTCCTGTACAACTCCAAAAGGTTCTGTTCCAGATGTGTCTGTGTGTGAGATTATGTGTGTGGGACATCCCCAGTCATCAAGATCCACGGGGCGGCCCTGGACAACATGGACCATTTCCCATAACCTCAGGAGTCTCTTATCAACAAGAGCAGACATTGATGATGAGATTCAACACCACCTCCAGTGCGCCAGTGCAGCCTTTGGCTGTCTGAGGAAAAGAGGGTTCGAAGACCAGCCTTCAAACCTGCACCAAGCTCATGGATGTATGAGCAAAAGGGGTCAAGGCTGTAACGCTTCTTTCTGCAGAAGAAAAATACACCCAAGGCAGCAAGCCTCAGTGCCACAAGAGGGGGCCTAGCAGAGGTGATAGAGTTGAGCAGTCTGGAGGAGCGTGCCTTGGCATTGGTGGGTGACCACCGCCATGCAACCACAAAGGGTGATGCAGATCCCGTGCTAGAGCATGATAAGGTTATCAGTAACGCTCATGTCATGAAAGCTCATGCAATCTTAAGTCAAAAACGTTTTAACGCACAGTTTGTCAGCCATTATTGATGCGCCCATGTAGCGATGGAACTCCTTGATGGCACAATGTGAGATGGGATGGCTTACATGTCATCTTGACCATCCAGAACCCCCAGCTATAGAATGAAATATTGTCCTCTTCTTGCAGTTGATGAATCGGACCACACCAAGCAATGCACGCCACCCACCTCTGGCAAACAAAGGAGTGTGACCCCAGCATCTCCCACCCTGACATTGGCCCCAGCCCAAAACAGCGGCTCCTTCCTCCACCGCCCCCCCCCCGCCCAAGATCACCAAGATCATCCATTTCCACTGCACCCAACTCCACCACCCAGAGTCACGAAGACCAGGAGAGAGAGGAGGGAGAAGGGCCTGTGTTCGAGCCAATTGAGGTTGAGGAGCTGGATGAGGAGGACACCAGCCTCCTGCCATGTGTGACACCTGCCAGAGAGCCTCGGCGTCGGGCTCCGAATTCATGGGCTTTGAACCGGACGAACAAGGAACAAGTGCTGGCAGGCGCAGAGGCCGCAGCATTAAACCAACCATGCCGCATGCACCCACACAGATCCAACAATCACCTGAGGATGCAGGATGGCTCGCAGTTATTCAGGAGATGGTCCAGCTGTCGAGGATGAGCACCGATCTAGGTTGAGATCTGCTGCAGACCATGGCTGGGATAGCTGCCAGCATCGCAACCTTTGCTCAGCACCATACTGACAGCATGGACTGGCTCATTAGGTGGAGCGGAACACCCAGTCTGCTGAGGCGATGAGGCAAGCAATGGCTTCTGGCCAGGCCGTGCAAGCCCCCGACCCCACACACTCAAGGCACACAGAACACGAGGAGCCAGAGATTCCGGTCACTTCAGTCACACCCCCTACCTTCTTGCCAAGACAGACACGTTTGCAGAGATCCAGCTGCCCTCCTGCACAACCTGATCAAGCAGAGGTGGGGAGGGGCATGGGTGTGGCATGCCGTCTTAAAGGCGGGGTAAGGAAGAGGACAATGGATCTCACATCAAGTGGGGGGGAAGAGAGGTGGTGCTGGCAGATAGAGGGGTGGATGTTGGTATTGTATATGTTCGTTAATGTTATTATGTTCTGTCACTTTTAGAATGCTGCACTTTTCAATACAGTCACATTGTTCACCCTCTCTTGGTCAGTGTCTCATTTTTACGTAATGTGTGGTGCCTTCTGAGAAAAATACAACTCTCCCTCAGGTGTTCTGCTGTATGAAGAATATCTTGCCCTCCACATATGATTCGACTGTATAATGAGTCCTGCCATCAGGCCATCGTGACACGACAAGTAAGGGTCACCAATGCAGTAAGGCTTCCATTCAATGAGAGTCACTTGAACTACTTGCAGGGCACACATTAAGGCTTGCACTTCACCCCACTTTTTCTGACGCCAAACATCGCATAGTGCCACCCCTGGGATGACATGTGCATCAGTGACATTGCAGTCCATTATATGTATTTTTCCGTCTTCCATACCTTATGTCATGCTGTTCTCACTATCACATGCAGCAATCTGTCATAGCTTTACATCTTCTAACTTTCGCCTATTTACTCTGACAGAAGATCGTACCATCTGCGCAGTCACAATCTGTCACTAAATATCTTCCGCCTGAAATGGTGTAAAAACTCTAGGAGGGCATCTCCATTGAGTCTTTACCATCTTTCGTTACTCATTGCCGCATCCTCTACCACACCTTCCCTTCAACAGATTAATCTGGATTTACATATCCCAACTCTTTCTGTACGGGTTAAGGTCCATCACCTCACTATTTCTGTGCCACTGATAATGCTGCAGCAAGTGCACAATATCCGGGATGTGAAGTGCTGCAGCACTCGGAGTGATTCTCCCTGCCGCCCGACTCACAGCCAGCTCCGACCAGCTTTTTGGCAGCGCTCCTTCTGGCAGACGGGAGGGCGATCTTAGTCGATGGTGCCCGAGGAAAATCCTGGATTTCCAGCCTCCGGCATGGGCAGGTAGCATCAAGTAGCACCGGCGGAACCTCCGCGAGGAATCTCCCGGCGGGCGGCACATGGGCGGGACCGGAGGAATCGCACAAAAAACTATTTCCAGTGAACCTCGGCGGCTGTGGGCGGAACTTCGACCAAGTTTGGGCCCTCTGTTTCTAACATGGTCAGAATAATGCCATATAAATAGGCTTCCTTTCAAAGTGACGTTAATTGTTTCTTTGTGTTAAAAGTCCCAGTGAAGATGACTATGTGTTTTACACCATCACAAGGAAGTTTCATTGATCACAGAGCAGCAACTAAATAATTACTAATAATTATAGTACTTCATCATCAGAAGTTAGATTCTCCTACCAAGAACTGTTCAAATATCCAATCCAAATTTGAACAGAAAAGAAGGACCCAAGTGACTTTCCTTATCACAAGCCTCTTCTAACTTTAACTTTCAATTGACAACAGTTCTTGTTAGTATTTTTCTTCCGTGCCTGCAGTCAATTCCTGCTGCTTAGCTGAAATTATCTTCCATCATAGTACAGAAAGTACACGGACAACTTATTAAAAGTGAATTGCTGTGAATGCCAACAATGAAAGCCCAACTTCTGAGGTGTCAAGCCTTTCTTCATGCAGCCTTTTATGAAGTCAGAAGGTTTGGGTCTTTGCATCTGGAGAGAAACGATTCATTTGAGCTCATGGGAATGGCGAACCAGCTAGAATTCTTACTTGAAGCCTTATAATTCCTTGCAGCCTGTAATGGGCCAGATCAAATAACAGAAAACTGTTTTCAATGAATGCGAAAAAAAAATGCTGGTGATTGCAGATCTTTCAACTCACAGATAAGAGAGACAATGAAATGTGACAAGTAAATGTTTGCTTGGTATTTTCATTACTCTGGTAAAGATTTCTCTAGATATATGCTGCGACATGCAAAATAAATCTCCATAATTGAAAGTTTTGTGATTGGCAGGTGTAGAGTGTTATCATTAATTCATACTCTAACCAGTTTTGGATTTCCATTTTCCATTATGTTATTTGTGACAAGTTGCAAAATTGAGCTTGTTTGAACATTGTTGTTTTTTGTCATGAAATGTAATTACAGTTCCCATTTAAAATAAAAACAGCAAATGCTGGAAATCTCAGCAGGTCAGGCAGCATCTGTGGAGAGAAACGGAGTTAATGTTTCAGATCTGTGCCCCTTTGTCAGAGCTGGAAAAGTTCAAGATGTAACAGATTCTTAAGGAAGTGCAAGGGCAGTGAAAGGGGGAGGGGAGGAAAGAACATCTCTCATCTTTTGTTTCTTAACGTTCCGTTACCATCTCATTTTTGCCCATCATTCCTTTTGTCTCCCTTCTGCCAGCTGTGGCTCAGTGGGTAGCATATTTGCCTCTGAGTCAGAAGGCTGTGGGTTCCAGTCCCACTTGAGGAATTTGTGCACATAAATCTTGGCTGACACTCCAGTGCAGTTCTGAGGGAGTGCTGCACTGCCGGAGGTGCCATCTTTCGGATGAGACAATAAACCGAGGCCCTGTCTGCCATCCCAAGGGGACGGAAAAGATCCCATGGCACTATTTTGAAGAAGAGCAGGGGAGTTATCCCCAGCATCCTGGCCAATATTTGTCCCTCAATCAACATAACAAAAACCAGATTATCTGGTCATTGTCACATTGCTGTTGGTGGGAGTTTGCTGTGCTCAAGTTGGCCACCGCGTTTCCCACATTACAACAGTGACTACACTCAAAAATATTTCATTGCCTGTAACGTACTTTGAGACGTCCGGTGGTCGTAAAAGGCGCTATATAAATCTATGTCTTTCTTTCTTTCTTTCTTTTGCCTTCCACCCTATCACAGGCCTTCTCTTTTGTTCTTTCCTCCACTCCCCCTTTCAGGGCCCCTGCACTTCCTTAAGAATCTGTTTCATCTCGAACTTTTCCAGTTCTGACGAAGGGTCATTGACCTGAAATGTTAACTCTGTTTCCCTCCAGAGATGCTGCCTGACCTGCTGAGATTTCCAGCATTTTCTGTTTTTATTTCAGATTCCAGCATCCATAGTATTTTGCATTTGCACATTTCTCATTTACTTAGTTCGGTCAGAATGGTAAAACACTGTTGCACCCATGGTAAATACCCAAACTCCGTTATGACTTCAGAGGCTGGTATTAAACAGTGATCAGAAACTTTCCACGCGGAAGGAGGTACAACAGTGGACCTGTCACCTCTAGGATGTTCTCGTACATCTCCTTAACAGTCGGCATAAGATTGGCATTGGTTGAAGATTAGGAAATTAAAATTGCTTGCAAAATTTATAAAAATCAATGCACTTTAATGCCAAGGGCTCTTCCAGCTAATAGTCCTCTCCCATCCAATCACTTACTCCATCCACAAGGGAAGGGGCAAATAGGTATGCAAAACGTAAATCCTGTTCAAGAGATAGCTCTTCATTAATAACTCCAATGCCAGCCAAAGACGCCTCTGCTCTTCCTCTGAAAACCCATGGGGCTGCAGACTGTTGGTGTTTATCTCGGCTGCTGGAATATCCTGACACCAGTCTGCTATTTTAAGATGTGAATCTGTATCAAGGATATCTGCTGGAATGAAGAAGATAAATGGCCTTCACGTTGCTGCTGGGTGGCACTTTCACAATTTCTGGCATAATATGTGCTTAAAAAAAATCAAATGTTCCTTGCTTAGCAGGGCAAAAAATCTGATATTCAAAGGGGCCGAAATTGATCAACTCACCGCCCACTGCTGCCGACTGCCGATCACTGCCGCTGACATTCCTCGTGACGATCCGCCCAGTGTCACTTTCGACGTGGCTTGGAGCAGGCGGGAGGTGAGAGCCGCTGGGAACTGCCCGCTGATGTCAGCACTCGGCCGAGTGGCACAACTGACCTCCCACCTGCCTGCGGGTGGGAGTCAGCACCAGAACGGGGGTGGACCGCTGGCTGGAGGCTGGTCTGCCCCAACGGTAAGTATGAACATCCTGAAAAAAAGGTTAGTGAACATTTTATATATATTTTTTTCCCACAGCGACTTACCTGGATGGTGGTCCCCTGAACGCCTTCCAATAGTTTTTTCATTTTTTCCTGATTGTTTTTTTAGCTGTTCGATCCTCCATGGGCCTGACTCCATCCTCGGCGGCACTTGGGTGGCAAGCGCCTCTGCCGCCGAGGGTGAGAGCTCCCGCCCGCTGCTCCCAGATTGGCGGTGTACATCGTCCATTTGCTGCCCGCCGACCTTCGAGGGACCTCGTTGATGAATATCCTGCCCAAAGTACCGTCTGGTACCTTGCCGGCCATCCGCGGCACTTTGGGCGGCACTTGGGCGAGCAGAGACCTTGACCAAATTCGGCCCCAAAGTGTAAGTGTAGCAGCAAACATCTGTCTCAATCAACACCCTTATTCTATGTGTGCAGTGATATGGAACATTGAACAGATAAGAAGTCATGTTTTTGTGAAAACTTTTATCTTGAAATTAAAGAGAAGTAAATCAGAAAATGTAGGATGGTTATATTTATTTTGTTGTATTCATGTTAAATAATGATATGGAGAAAAATGACATTTCGCAACTTTAGATATTCTGACATGAGTGGAAATTCCAGAGTTGAATACTTACACCTTGAAAATCAGCTCTCCAAGTAGCGATTGACTCTTCAAAATTCCTTTCTTCTCTATTTCAATAGACCTATTGGCCATGAAATCCTGCTCCGTAGTGCCTGGTGTCATGTATTCTACATGGCTACTGTTGGTACTATCTCTAAGTGTGCCACCAGAAGGCACAGCAGTGGGAGACGCGTAGGCTACCTGTACAGGTTTGCCTGGCCTAGTATAAAAAGCAGGCCACCAGGTGTGATCCTCATTCTGGAGCTAGCTAATAAAGGACTAAGGTCACTACAGTTCAAGTGCAAAACACTGCCTAGTGGAATCATTGTTAGAGCATCTAAGGACACAATACCCGTTTTTTCAGGCACTATAGGTGCCATTTTGAGTTCAAAATGTTGTCCGTGCTGCGCATGCACACTTCTGATGCGGGCTGCACTGAACGCTATTTTGGTGAGGTCATTACCGCGGGCACGGGGTGCGTGTACCGGTTGTATGCAGAATGGGCAGATCGTGAAGTCAGTCAGTAAGTAATGCTGATTTGGCACCAGTGTTGCCATTTTCGACCTTAACACTCCAGCTAACGCCCTCCTTTAAACACACACAGCTGAACTTGCATTCAGCAGCAGGAAGAACTCCCCATCATTGTTATTTAAAGGGATAATCAACTGTTTTCAGGTTAGTTGCTGATTGATTTTTACTGGTTACTGTGATAGATTCACTGAGCCACACAGCTTAAAATGGCGTAGTCCCAGAACTCTCTAGAGGTCTGCTTCTTTATTCAACACTCTGGTTGCAGTAACACAATACATCCACAGTGTGGAGCTACATACTTTACACTTCTCCCTCCTTAATGAAGAAGTTATTATAACAACAATCATCATACATAACTTGCATGGTTATACATAACAATGGAAATGGACTTATTTTGCCACATTTACAAATTAAGCTTAACCACTTGTTTTCTGTTTTGAAGAGGATACCTTCACTCTCGAACAGAACCTTCCAAACATGGTGTAGAATTCAAACTCATTCGAGGCTGATCCTGAGGAAAGTTTTCCTCCAAGGAATGTCTTTCATTTCCATTTGAACTGACTCTAACTTCAGACTCATAAGAACATAAGAATTAGGAAGAGGAGTAGGCCATCTAGCCCCTCGAGCCTGCTCCGCCATTCAAAAAGATCATGGTGATCTGGCCGTGGACTCAGCTCCACTTACCCGCCTGCTCCCCATAACCCTTAATTCCCTTATTGATTAAACATCTATCTGTCTGTGATTTGAATACATTCAATGAGCTAGCCTCAACTGCTTCCTTGGGCAGAGAATTCCACAGATTCACAACCCTCTGGGAGAAGAAATTCCTTCTCAACTCGGTTTTAAATTGGCTCCCCCGTATTTTGAGGCTGTGCCCCCTAGTTCTAGTCTCCACGACCAGTGGAAACAACCTCTCTGCCTCTATCTTGTCTATCCCTTTCATTATTTTAAATGTTTCTATAAGATCACCCCTCATCTTTCTGAACTCCAACGAGTAAAGACCCAGTCTACTCAATCTATCATCATAAGGTAACCCCCTCATCTCCGGAATCAGCCTAGTGAATCGTCTCTGTACCCCCTCCAAAGCTATTATATCCTTTCTTAAGTAAGGTGACCAAAACTGCACGCAGTACTCCAGGTGCGGCCTCACCAATACCCTATACAGTTGCAGCAGGACTCGGACTCAGACTTAAATTCTGATTGCCTCTTGGACTTGTTTCCAGTACATTGGATGTAGGATATGCTACTGGTGTATCAAAACTATCTGATGAGTCAGAAATAATTGAATCATTCCCACCTTCAACTCCTTCCATGTCTGTAGGTAAAATATGATCAATGTGAACAAACCTCACCTGTCCATTATCAATCACTTGACCAAATGTGTGCGAGAACCACATATCTTCACCACTCTTCCTAGTAACCACTTTACCCATTTATGGTGATGATTCTTCACTCTCACCTTCTGATTTAATTTCACACTTCTCTCTTTTACTCTACTTCTATCATGATTCTCTTTCTGTCTTAATTGTGTCTCTTCTACGGACTATGCCAAATTTGGTTTTAACAACGAGAATCTGGATTGGGCTGTCATTTGAGAAACAACGCTGCTGGTGTTCTATCAGTAGTTGCATGAGGAGTATTACGATATGTAATTAGAAAATTTGCCAATTTGTGATCCAATGACAACTATAATTTCTTTGGATTTGGATCCAACATTTGTTTGATGAGGGCACGTTTTACAATTTGTACAGTGCACTCTGCTGCACCATTCGAAGCAGGGTAGTACGGTGGAACCTTGGTATGTTACACCCCATTTTTGCTCATGAATTGTGCAAATTCTTCTGAATGAAATTATGGTCCATTATCAGAAACAATTTCTTCTGGAAGGCCAAATGAAGAAAATAAACTTCGCAAAATGTCTAATGTTTCACTTGTTGCTATTTTCCCCATTGGAATCACCTCGACCCACTTCGAATGGCTATCAATTACAATGAACAATTATTGCCCTTCGAGCTCAGCAAAATCAATATGTAGCCTTTGCCACACCCTGGGAGGCCATTTCCATGGTACTGATGGTGGTTGCTTGCTTACCAATTGACATGTCGTACACTGACTGATGGTGTACTCTATATCTTTATCCAGACCTGGCCACCATAAGTTACTGGTGCAAAACTCTTGGTCAAGCACATTCCCAGGTGCTGGTCATGGAGGGCTCTGAATAAATTGGACCTGAATTTATTTGGTATCAGCACTCTTGCACCCCACATGATACAATCTTTATCGACTGATAATTCATTCCTACGAATGAAGAATGGATGAATATCTTTGTATGTTACCTGGTTTGGCCATCCATTTGCAATATAATCATACACCTTTGACATCACTGGGTCACGTTTGGTTGCTCTACCAATCTCTTCAGCTGTGACTGGTAGTTCATCATTGTATGAAAAATAGAACACTTCTTCCCTATCGGGTGTAACTTGTGATGGGGAAGGCAATCTAGACATTGCATCAGCATTACTGTGATGCCATCAGCTGATCATCTGTATTTAGTATCATGTGTATATGCTGACAAAATCAAAGCCCATCACTGCATTCGGGCTGCAACTAATGTTGGAACTGGGGACTTTGGAAGGAGGATTGCTGTCAGGGGCTTATGGTCCGTAACGATGGTAAACATACGACCATACTCTCGTATTGGACTGTTCACAGAGCTGATCGAGTGTGGTCAGCGCTTCAATGCTGGGGATGTTGGCCTGGACGAGGACACTGATGTTGGTGCACCTGTCCTCCCAGGGGATTTGCAGGATCTTGCGGAGACATCGTTGGTGATATATCTTCAGCGACTTGAGGTGTCTTCTGTACGTCATCCATGCCTCTGAGCCATCTAGGAGGGTGGATATTACTACAGCCCTGTAGACCATGAGCTTGCTGGTAGATTTGAGGGCCTGGTCTTCGAGCACTCTTTTCCTCAGGTGGCTGAAGGCTGCACTGGTGCACTGGAGGCAGTGTTGAATCGCCGCATCAATGTCTGTTTTTTTTGACAAGAGGCTCCCAAGATATGGAAATGGTCCACATTGGCGAGGGCCACACCGTGGATCTTGATGACTGGGGGGCAGTGCTGTGCGGCGAGGACAGGCTGGTTTGCGGCCCATGCTTTCATCTGCCTCAGTGAGTTTATCCACTTTGGTGGCAAAAACAGGAAGGCAGATTGTTATCTGAATGGTGACAGATTAGTAAAAAGGGAGGTACAACGAGACCTGGGTGTCATGGTACATCAGTCATTGAAGGTAGGCATGCAGGTACAGCAGGCAGTAAAGAAAGCAAATGGCATGCTGGCCTTCATAGCGAGGGGATTTGAGTATAGGAGCAGGGAGGTGTTACTGCAGTTGTACAGGGGCTTGGTGAGACCACACTTTGAGTATTGTGTGCAGTTTTGGTCTCCTAATCTGAGGAAGGACGTGCTTGCTTTTGAGGGAGTGCAGCGAAGGTTCACCAGATTGATTCCCGGGATGGCAGGACTGACATATGAGGAAAGACTGGATCGGCTAGGCTTATACTCCCTGGAATTTAGAAGAATGAGAGGAGATCTCATAGAAACATATAAAATTCTGACGGGACTGGACAGGTTAGATGCAGGAAGAATGTTCCCAATGTTGGGGAAGTCCAGAACCAGGGGACACAGTTTAAGGATAAGGGATAAGCCATATAGGACCGAGATGAGGAGAAACCTTTTCACCCAGAGAGTTGTTAACCTGTGCAATTCTCTGCCACAGAAAGTTGTTGAGTCCAGTTCGTTGGACATATTCAAAAGGGAGTTAGGTGTGACCCTTATGGCTAAAGGGATCAGGGGCTATGGAGAGAAGGCTGGGGTGGGCTACTGAGGTTGAATGATCAGCCATCATATTGAATGGCGGTGCAGGCTTTAAGGGCCGAATGGCCTGCTCCTGCACCTATTTTCTATGTTTCTATGTTTTTAAATACATTGACTATATCCTGGAGTTCAGCCTCAGAATGTGCGCAGACACAGGCGTCGTCCACGTACTGTAACTCAATGACAGAAGTTGGGGTGATCTTGGACCTGGCCTGGAGGCGGCGTAGGTTACACAGCTTCCTACTGGCTCTGTAGTTTAGTTCCACTCCAGCGGGGAGTTTGTTAGCTGTGAGGTGGAGCATGGCAGCGAGGAAGATTGAGAAGAAGGTTGGAGCGATGACACAGCCCTGTTTGACCCCGGTTCGGACGCGGATTGGGTCTGTAATGGATCCATTGGTAAGGATCACGTCCTGCATGTCGTCGTGGAGCAGGCGAAGGATGTTGACACACTTTTGGGGGCATCCGAAACAGAGGAGGATGCTCCATATACCCTCGCGGTTGACAGTGTCAAAGGCCTTTGTAAGGATGAAGAAGGCCATGTATAAGGGCTGGAGCTGCTCCCTCCATTTTTCCTGCATCTGTCGCGCTGGAAAGATCATGTCCGTTGTGCCCCGTAGGGGACGAAATATGCAATGTGACTCCGGGAGGAGCTCCTTGGCCTCAGGGAGAAGAACTCTAGTGACAACTTTCCCAGCGGCTGATAGCAGAGAGATTCCCCTGTAGTTGCCGCAGTCGGACTTGTCCCCTTTTTTAAAGATGGTCACGATCACTGCATCTCTGAGATCTCCCGGCATGCTCTTCTACCTCTAGTCTCTCCGCCATACTTTAGCGCCTCCGCTCTCATAGCCTTGTTGTTCTTGAGCTGTTTTATGGCTTTTCCTACCTCGTGCAACGTTGGGGTTTCACTGAGGTGGTGGCAGGTCGCATGCTGCGGGATGGAGTTGAGAACACTCGAGTCAAAGGCAGAGTCTCGATTGAGGAGATCTTCGAAGTGCTCCTTCCAGTGAGCCCTGACAGCCTTGGTGTCCTTGATGAGTGTTTCCCCGTTCTTGGCCAACAGTGGGGTGGGGCCTTGGGAGTTTGGACTGTAGGTAGCCTTGACTACGATGAAGAATCCTCACATATCGTGGCTGTCGGCCAGTTGTTGTATCTCCTGTGCTTTCTCCATCCACCACCTGTTCTTAAGATCCCGGGTTTTTTGTTGGACCTCAGCCTTGAGCCGTCTGTAATGTTGCTTTGCTGCTCCCGAGTTGGGTTGTTGCTTGAAGCTCAGAAATGCTCTGCACTTGCGATCTATTAGTTCTTGGATCTCCTGATCATTTTCATCAAACCAGTTCTGGTGTTTTCTGGTTGAGTGACCAAGTGTCTCTTCACAGGCACTGGTTATGGAGGCCTGGAGGGCAGACCAAGCGCTGTGGGCATTCGGCATCTCAGGGTCATCAAGGCACGCCAAGTTAGCTGTGAGGCACTGGCTGTATAGGGTTCTCTTAGCTGGGTCTTTAAGTGCTCCGGCATTGACTTTTTTGCAGCACTGCTGTCCCCTCTGCTTTTGGGCTATGTTAATGTCGACGATGGATCGGATTAGGCGATGGTCCGTCCAGCAGTTGTCAGCTCCTGTCATGGCGTGGCTGATGCGCACATCCTTGCGATCCCTGGCTTGGACGATAACATCGTCGAGCAGGTGCCAGTGTTTGGAGCGAGGGTGTTGCCACAATGTCTTGTATTTGTCCCTCTGGCAGAACAGGGTGTTGGTGATGAGGAGTTCACGTTCTAGACATTTTGTTAGGAATGGGATACTGCTGGAGTTGGCTTTTCCTACCCCCTCTCTGCCAATCACGCCTCCCCAGAGAGCTGTGCCTTTGCCAACCCTGGCGTTGAAGTCACCGTGGAGGATCAATTTGTCGCCCACGGGGACGCGGGACAGGGATGTTTTGAGGTTTGAATAAAAACTCTCTTTGGTCTCATCCGATGCATCGAGTGTTGGGGCACATGCACTGATGACTGTGGCGCATTGGTTCTGGGATAGGGTGAGTTGGAGAGTCATGAGGCATTCGTTAACCCCTCAAAGACTCCGGCGGTCGACTAGCTCATTTTTGATGGTGAAGCCAACTCCATGAAGGCAGCGTTTTTCCTCAGGTTTTCCTTTCCAGAAAAAGGTGTAACCTCAACCTTGTTCCTTAAGCTGGCCTTCCCCTGCCCGCCGGGTCTCGCTTAGGGCGGCGATGTCGATGTCAAAGCGTCTAAGTTCCCGGGCGACTATGGCATTGCGGCGTTCCGACCTGTCGCTATTGGAGTTGTTCATGAGGGTCCTGACGTTCCAGGTCCAAAACTTCATGTTAATGAAGTAGAAGATGCCTGTGCGGGAGTTCTTTTAACTTGGGGTGGCCGCTGCACACCGGCAACCACACGGTCTTGACAGAGCTAGGTCTTGGTCCAGTGACAAGGCCGTCTAAGACGACTGGAGACCTGGCACTGCTGTATAAGCCTAATTGCCTACGGCGAGATGTTGGCCGCAAGCTTGGTGCTGAATAGCACCCTTGATGATAGGTGGTCCGAGGCTTGGTTGGGGGCAGGCATTAGGAAGGTCAGTTGTCCGCTGAAGTTCCGAGAGATGCAGGACTACATGCATCACACGTGGTGTGCCGTTGTTAAAGAGAGCTGATCTTGCATGAACTCATTTTAACAGTTAGCACAGCTTCCCTGAGCAGAATGTTGACATGTTGGGAGAGTGGGCAGGATATCCAGTAAGGCAGCAGCTCTTAAGCAACTTCAACTTCCAATTAAAACACAGTTGCACATTCAAAAATGTAAAATCCTGCTGCTTACAGTTGAGAATGGAAGGAGGGCGAGGGAACTGCAGGACTACTCTTGCTCTCAGGGTTTTACACCAGGAGTTGCTACAAAGGAGAGTTGCCTTGTTTGGAGCTCAATCAGAAACACTGTTAGACATTCCTGGGTCAGCGAATCAATGCCATCTTCCATGTCTGTACTGATAGGAACAGGAGGACATTTGAGTTTGTGCCAAGTAACCTGGAAATTCTCATAGCAGGTTTGGTGGAATCTATCACCAAGATCTGTGGAGTGATGCATTCCTGCTAAAATGAACCTCAAGTCACCATGGAGAGAATGGCCACTCCAGTGTTTTCTACACTGGAGGTCTGAGTGGTTGAGGCCCAGGCATAGTTTCACTAATAAATGTTCTCACTGGGGCGATATATTGAACTCCAATGTACCACAATCTCTCTTATCCAGTTTTCAGAATTCTGTGGAATTGGATGGAGAAAGCATTAATATTTAGCTTCAGTATTATTGCCCATTGATTTGTTCCCACACAGATCTGTCGACATACCAAGGGAGCATTCAGCAGCAGGGGAATGACAAGGGTTTGCATTGTGGCCCTCTCCAAAGCCAGCAAATAGAGAGGTATATCCAGCAGGCCACCCAGCCTCAGAACTGCAATTAAGGCAGCTTGCAGAATTGCTAAATATAGGCCACCACCAAAACTAGCAGCAAATGTAATGAAACCAATGCAAAAAAAACTCAATGAAGCTCTATAGTTCATAATGGCCTAATATTTGATGTTCAATGACTCCAGTGCATTCCTGACTGAACATAGGAAATGGTATCACCAGATGATTATCATAATCTTTACACCCTTAATGTAATATTATGATAATCATCTGGGGATACCATGGAAAATGGGATCACCCTCTGGCAAGAAAAATGTGGCCTGGCTGAGGATGCCATTCTCTGTGAAGCAACCGAGAAATAGTTCGAAGGAATACTCACCCAATTCTCTGCCCCACACACTTGATGGCATAATTCGCCCTATTATCCACAACACAGAGCACATAGTTAAGTGTATTTAATTATCACCTACTAAATGCACTAGCAAATAATAAAATATCAGAACCAGTCTATTACATATTAAGCTCCAGGAAGAAAATTCAGTGAATTTAGGAACTGTACAAATATTAACAAGATAATATTAATTTCATGCAACCTGACACCAAATTTCTGTGTGCAATCTAACTGACAGAAAGGGTAGTTAGGGGGAGCAATTCGGTAATGCTGCGTTTGGGGCGTTACTTTTTAAATGATGAAAATTTGGCGCCAGCCGCAAAGGATTCTGAAGTTCTTCTGAATTGGGCTTTAGCTCCCCAGAAAGGACGGGGGGGTGCAGGAAGGTAAATCAAGTGCTAATGACCTCGGTGGTGCAGCAGGGGTGCTACCACCAGAGCGCAGTGGGCTATAAAAGAGCTGGAGTGGCGGGCCTGGGACATCGTGGCCCCCCCAACCTGTAAGAGAACAGCTCTGCAGGTCGGGCTATAAAAGAGCTGGAACGGCGTACCACTTCAACCTCCAGCGCGAGCTGCTCCAAGTGTGCGACGTTTTTGAGATGGACGACTGGATGATTTCATCAAATTCCTGGTCGCCATTTTGGAGCGTGAGCAGGATCATCGGCAGGGTCCAGGTAGAGGAGTGGGAAGGTCGGAGCGGATGAGCGGCGAGTGCTTGTGGTGAGATGCGGTGTATGTTTACAGCGGATGAGTGGCGAGAGATTGTGGCGGAGGTGCGACAGATGAGGGTACGGGACCCAGAAGAGCCGAGGGCCCAGGGGCAGCACGGGCCAGCCCACACTGCGATATGTGTGCGCGCTAGGTCCGTGCAGCAGAGCTGGCCTCCAGTCGTCCTGGTTAACCCTTGCCACTGGACCAAGAGCTAGCTCTGTCAAGCCCGTGTGGTGGCCGGTGTGCAACGATCACCACACGTTGAAAAAATCCACGCACAGGCATCTTCCACCCCCTCAATTGGAGTTCAGGACTGGAACATCGGGTCCTTCATCGAAACACCTGTGAACTCGTGGAAGTAAGTCATCCTTGTTCGAGGGACGCCCTATGACTGAATTTTAGGTGGCTTATATTCACCAATCATCTTTCAATCCTTCACACTGGCTCATTTCAGCTCTTAAAGGGGAGGTTGTATCAATTTGCAGCTGCTCATTTTCAGCACTCCTGGAACTGAAGTCAGCCTGAGAGCAAGTGAATCACCTCATGACTACGACTCCTCCCAATCCCAGATGAAAGGGAGAGAGTTCGTCGGTTCACTTGCGTCACATTGGAGGCATTGGTGGCAGCAGTGGAGCAAAGGAGGGAAGTGCTGTTCCTGGCCCGTGGAAGGGGATCATTGCCCCAGGTCTTCAGGGCAATGTGGAGGGAAGTGACACAGGAGGTCTTGGCCAGTAATGTCATGGAACGCAGTTTGCAACAGTGCCGTAAAAGAATTCACTGACCTCAGTCAGGTGGTTAAGGTGAATACATTCTTCAACAGGCCCTACATACCAGTATTTGAACCTGTCTGTGCATACTGCACAATGCACCACACCCCCACCGCTCACCCACCAAACATCTGCTGCACCTACTCAAACTCACATCCACATCTCACGCTTTGCCTACATTTACAGCTACTCAATGATGGCAGGCATATCTACCAGACGCATAGCTGGACTCCTTTCTATTGCAGGCCATGATGGCACACAATAGGAGGGAGCAGCAGAAGACAGTCAGGGGTGATGCGCGTCTCTAGCAGCTCTCAGGCCTGGAGGAGCGAGTGCTGCAACTCATTGGGCAGCAGGTGGTGGGCACCGTGGCTGTCAGTGACATCGACCCTGTTGGGGGCAACAATGGTATCTTCATCCCCTTTGCTTTTCTCATCCCACCTCCCACTCACATCAGAAGGCTTTATCACTTTCCAACTCCTGATACTGTCTGCCTTCCTTACTCCATTCCTGTCCCTCTGCACTCATCTTAACACGGGTCTTGTGCTTTTATGGATTTAGATAATCAGGCAGCAGATGAACAGCTTATCCTTGAGACCCCAGTGAGAGCGATGAAGGAGAAGAGGAGGAGGACCCAAGCACCGTGTCACTGTATCTCTCACCTGCAGGCACCACCTCAGAGGCTGGCTCTAGGCATTCGTTAGAAGCAAGCTTAGTCGAGGGGTCTGCACTGGGTGATGCACCGGGGATAAGCGGACTGCAGCAAGGCCAAAGGGAAAGGGTAGCTCGGGGGCCAGCTCTCCGGAGTGAGAGTTCGTGCGTGAGTTCTGTTGCACAGGACTCAGATGAGGACCTCGATGGGGAGATGTTCACAACAAGGGAGATGGCCATGCATTCCGAGATGATAGGCCATAGTAAGGAGCGTGGAGGAGGCCACCTCCAGCATTGCACAGAGCTCTGCGCACACCATGGAGCCCATCATTTCCAATCTGCAGACGATGGTAGACTCCCAGAGAGACCGTGGAGACCCAGACCCCTCATGATGCATGCCATGGGTGATGTGGCAGCTTCCATTGCAGCACAGGCGGAGGCAACGCAACGTCTTAGTGCTATAATGCAGCCAATGGTTTGGTGGCATGGAAGCTCAGCTTGAACTCATGCAGGCTTAGCTGGATGCCACGCAAGCTCTGACTGCTACCATCATCACTGGGTCCACCAAGTCAACTGGGGATCTCATGGTGCCGCAGCAGGCCACCAATCAGTCAATCAGTGCTCCAGCAGATTGATAGGAATGCTGAGGTGCTGCTCTGGGGGAATGGCAGTGGGTCAGTGGAGCAAGAACCCGCTGTCCTCTCTCAGGCTGACAGCATTCCTGATCCCACCACTGCCACTTTGCCATTGCACTTGTCACTGCCTGTCATCCAGCTAGCCCAGGCTGCCGCCGCCCAGCCTGAGGTAGTGCAGTCTATAGCCGAGCCTTCCAGGCCCAGAGCTGGTTGAGGGCATTCTGCAAGGCCATCTGTAGTCTCTGGCCCTGACACTCAGCAGCCTTCCACCAGCCGTGCTGCAGCCACTGGGGAGACGCCACGTAGGAGCAGTAGAATAGGTAAAAGCTGTGTTAAGAGGGGAAATAAAGTTGAATAGTAAATGTAATTGTTGTTTGTATATGTGGTTAATATTTTCAACTAAAATTTTAATTGGAATGTTGCATATTTGGTGCTGTCTCTCATTTCAGTTTTGGGGCTCTGGTATGGAATGAGAAATTGATGTAATTCATTGGAACCGAAGTCTGATGAGGCAGCCACAGACTGCCCTTGCAGAAGGCCGATTGAGTGCCTGCCTCCTCCTTTGCTGCTGTTGCTGCTCCTGTTCCTGTTCCTGTTCCTCCTTCTGTTCCTGTTCCTCCTTCTCTTTATCCACGTCCTCGTCCTCCTCTTCCTCCCGAGGTGGTGGAGCTATGCCTTGTTGCAATAGCTGCACCCACATGATGGCCAGGTTGTGCAGCATGCAGCAGATGATGACAGACAGGGTCACCCGCTCAGCCGAGTACTTGAGGGCTCCTCCCAATTAGTCGAGGCAGCGGAACTGTTGCTTGAGCACTCCGATGGTCTGCTCAATGATGGAGATCGGACAGCCCTTGTCTCAGAGCAGCCAGCCGCGAGCTTCATGTGGTGGCTGGAAGAGAGCTGGCACACCAACCGGTCTGGTGCAGGATGGAGGCGTCGTGGCAGCTGCCAGGATAGCGGGCATTGATGGTGAGGATGCACACCAACTGCACTTTAAGTGAGTGGTAGCCTTTGCGGTTATGGAATACCTCAGGATTGTTATGCGGTGCCCGCAAAGCGATATAGGTACAGTGATTGACACCCTGCACCATGGGGAAGCCCAATATCCTGGCAAAGCCACATGCACGCTCATGCTGCTCTGTGTGGTGATGGGGAAGGAACTCTGTACAGAACATCTGTGACCTCGCGGATGCAGCAATGGACGGAAAATTGCGAGATGTTGGAAATAGCTCCCATTGCACACTGCAAGGATCCACTGGGGTAGAAATTGAGCGTGATGGTGACCTTGACTGCCATGGAGAGAGCCGTCCTCACCCTGGTTTGAGGCTCGCGGTCTGGTTGCAGGAAGTGCCAGACCTCCGTGACCATGTCATCGCTGAAGCACAGCCTTTAAAAACATTGTTCCTCGGTGCAATTGATGTAGAACTGCTGCTGGAATACCCTGGGAGGGTAAGGCATCCTGTTGACAGCCCCGTTGGCCCTCCTCCCTCTGGCCACATTTTGCCGTCTTTCTCTGTGTCTCAGTTGCCTCTGATGCTAGAGGGTGAGGTCCAGTGCCAGCACAGCCCCCGTGAAATGATATAAATGTTGGACTTTCAATCTATTCTCAATGAAAGTCACGAATCTTTATGAGCCACAACACTCGTTCAACTGCTCAAAACGCCTGTCTGCCAATGTGAAACGAAGAAGGAAGCATTATTGGCTGATCAAAAGTAAACCGGATGCTGGCGCCAAGGCACTGCGCATTGTGATGACGTCAGCTATGTGTTACCGACGCCACAAAACCCCTGTCAAATTTAGATGGAGGCACTGTTCTCGCCACAACCGCTCGCAAACTGACTTGTGTCTCGGGGGCACTAATGAGAGGTATAAAGTAGCTCAATTTCTCCCCCCATGTTGCTGGAAAATTGAAATCATAAGAAAGAAAGAAAGACTTGCATTTATATAGCACCTTTCATGACCACTAGACATCTCAAAGTACTTTACAGTACAGTACTTTTGGAGTGTATTCACTGTTATAATGTGGGAAACATGGAAATAAGTAAATGAAGGTTCCTAATCATTTGTATGGACATTTAGGAGAGTACCAATTCTAATTGTGCTAGTTATGGAATTCTCAGAGCAATCTCACAGTGATAGTCAAGTCTAGAGGTAACAAAGGCATGGATAAGGGCTTCAGCAGTGGATGAGCTGAGGTCACATCGGAGATGGATGATGTTACAGAGGTGGAAATAAGCGGTCTTAGTTATGCTGTGGATATGTGGTCAAAAGCTCATTTCAGGGTCAAATATGTCAGCAAGGTTGCGAACAGTGTGGTTCAGCCTCAGACAGAAGTTGTGGAGAGAGATAGAGTCAGTGGCTAGGGAACAAGTGCCAAAGGGAAAAAATAATGCAAATGTGGCAGATATTGTCAGCAAATCTCTACCAGTTGAGAATTGTGTCCCAAGTTTGTAGATGTTTGCAGCATGGATGAAATTTCTCTTCTGGAACAGTTTACTTAAATAACTTATATCTCAATTAGGAAAAAATGTATTACAGTTTGTGTTGTGTATGCAATAACTGCTAGACTGAGTACTGTTTAAGTTCAAGAGATATGACCTTGGCTCTGCTTTATTAAGGCCCAAATTGACTAATATACAAAATAGCTGGCCTTTTACACTTGGGTTGCACACACGTGCGTGCAGCCCAATGGTCTCTAACAGTGACGCCATCTCGGGACCTATTTCGAATGAGGGATTTTGCCGGATAGGGAGAGGTCGCGTGTTTGGGTGGACTGCGTCTTTAAGTGCTGTTGCTGGGCTGGACTGGTGTGCTGCTGTGGTCAGTGTGTATGTACACCGATTGGCTGGAACGACTGTCAGTCAGTCAGTCAGCTTCTTGATTAACCTCATTTTCTCCTCTGCTCTTTACAATATTGGTGGTGTCCTGTCCTTGGCCCTTCAACCTCAATGAAGAAAGACGTTGGACAATGAGCAGAGACAGTAATCGCAGCTTTGCGGTGAAAGGTCCACGTGTGTAATGTGAGAAGATTCAGCGGTCCCTGAAGAGTCGGTGGGCTGGCGAGCCCAGAAGAGTCGGCGGGCCCAGAAGAGTTGGCCCGATCCCCGGAAGGAGCACTGTGGGGAGGAGCGGCCGGCCCAAGGACTGTGGCTGCAGGAGTTCCTGTAGGGCGACAAGGAGGAGGCAGCCGATCAAGGAGAAAGATTATATTGGTGAGTAGGATTTTGACCGGTTGCATTCTGAGCATGCGCCGCCCGGTGGCCGGGAATGGTGCCAGACGAGGGGTGGTGCCAGATAAGGGAGTCCCGGATAAGAGAGGTTCAACTTGTATATTTAAAAGCTGATTCCATTGTGACTGGTTGAATTGGAAATTAAATGCATTTGTTCTCAGATGTTTTGTCCACATCACAAAAAAGCTTTCATAATGAGAACTACCATTCTTTGGATGGTTCAAGATATATTTGCTGCTTGGTGCTTGTTCGTTGTAGATAATGTAATTGAGGTTTCCACTTGCTAAGGAATGAGACTGTTCTTAAGCTTTCAGAGGCTGACCAACAGTAATCTATTGTAATAATAATAACTTTTATTTATATAGTAACAGATACATTTGACACCGAGCCACAGAAGAAATTAAGGTAGGTGATCAAAAGCTTGTTTAAAGAGGTAGGTTTTAAGGAGCATCTTAAAAGGAGGAAAGACAGGTAGAAAGGCCCAGAGGTTTAGGGAGGGAGTTCCAGAGCTTAGGCCCCAGGCAGCTGAAGGCACGTCCACCGATGGTTGAGCAATTATAATGAGGGATGTTCAAGAGGCCAGAATTTGAGGAGCGCAGACATCTTATGGGATTGTGAGGCTGAACCAGATTACAGAGATAGGGAGTGATTTGTAAACAAGGATGAGAATTTTGAAATAAAGATGTTGTTTAACTCTGAGCCAATGTTGGTCAGAAAGAACAGGGGTGATGGGTGATCTTGACTTGGTGCGGATTAGTACATGGGCTGCTGAGTTTTGGATGACTTCAAGTTTACGTTGTGTGGAATGTGGAAGGCCGGCCAGGAGTGAGTTGGAGTAGTCAAGTCTAGAGATAACAAAGGCATGAATGAGGGTTTCAGCAGCAGAAGAGCTGAGGCAGGGGTGGAGGCGGCAATGTTATAGAGGTGGAAAAAGGTGATTTTAGTTATGCCGCGTATATGTGGCTGGAAACTCATTTCAGGGTCAAATATGACACCAAGGTTGCGAACAGTCTTGTTCACCTCAGATTGACGCTAGGGAGAGGGATGGAGTCAGTGGTTAGGGAACACAGTTTGTGGCGGGGACCAAAGATAATAGCTTTGGTCTTCCCAATATTTAATTGGAGAAAATTTCTGCTCATCCAGTACTGGATGTCGGACAAGCAATCTGACAATTTAGATACCAAGCAGGGGTCGACAAAAGTGGTGGAGAGGTAGAGCTGGTTGTCGTCTGTGTACATGTGGAAACTGACTCCGTGTTTTCGGGTGATATTGGCAAGAGGCAGCTTAGAGATGAGAAATAAGAGGGGACCAAGGACAGATCCTTGGGGGACACCAGAGGTAACGATCCGGGAGTGGGAAGAGAAGCCACTGCAGGAGATTTTCTGGCTACGATTAGATAGATAAGAATGGAACCAGGCGAGTGCAGTCCTACCCAGCTGAACATTGGTGGAGAGGCATTGGAGGAGGATGGAGTGGTCAACTGTGTCAAAAACTGCAGAAGTAATTATGGAAGTAACAGCTCTGCTGGCGTTATCTCAATTCTCTATTCATCTCACAGTTACCATAAAAATTAATTTTTTGTTTAGACATACATGTAGTTTCAACGAGAAATTCAACAAATCAGAACGTTAATGGAAAATATTGAGTAAGAACACAAGCTTATCTCGACTTGTTCAGGCCTCAGATTAGCCATCAAGTCACAGCTGAATGGCTCCAAAATTAGGCAGATTCATTAGTAATTTTTCCTAATTGTTATTCATAAATAATAAATTCTCCTAATAACAGTATAATTTGCAATCGAAGATTCTGTTAGCTTGAAACTAGTTGATTTTAGTATCACTAGTTCAATAAGATGGTTCCAAACTGCAGAAGTAAGCTTTTTGTTGGTGATCTACTATTCTTCCTGGAAACGTCTTGGGGTATATTGATAATTGCACCTATTAGATTCTATCTATGTATTACAGGTTTTATGTCTGTCACAACTATCATGTCCTTCAGGAGTGTCTGTCAATTTCATTGTTTTGATGCTAGTGAATTTCCTTCTTTCTTATTGGACAATGAACATGTCTTTGTGTTTTTGCTAGAAGTACCAAGTAGAGGAAATCTTCCCATATTTGTTTACAATGACCACCAGTGGAAATCAACCCCACACAAACGGTATGTCAGGTTTCTAACCAGCCTTATAAATGAATTGGCTTAATAAAGCACAAGTTGGCTGTCCACAATGAGTTAAGTAATTTCTATTGCCTATAAGGCTTGGAAAATGACAGGAACACTAATACAATGGTGCAGTGGAGCTTTTATTTTCTAACTGTACCTCCTTTTATTGCCTTCATTCCAGAAGCCCAATGAATCAAACCAGGGTACAGCTTCACAAGCATTGGCAGCCACCTGGCTCCTTGCCCAACATGAACACACTTCATGGACAAAGCTCGACAGTGAGCACCATCCGGCTGTTCAACCTTTGGAAGCTTCAGAGCTGAGCCAACTCTGACTTCATCGGATGTTCACACGTGCATGTTCCAATAAGCAATCACTGGACAGTGATCAAAAACAGAAACCCTGGGTGACGTTTTCCTTTTTTAGTCTGGGCACACTATTGCCAATCGTAGAATAGCATCAACACCAGATCTGATTTCTAGTTCCTCCATCCCCAGTAATTCTATGATGGCCATTTCACAGGCTGCTTACGGGACGCTGACTAAAGTAAAAGGCTGATTGGCCAGACCCTAGAAATTATACAGCGTGATATGATAATATAAACACTTAACAGGTTTGTACCATATCCCTTTGTCTGCTATTTTTTGAATACATAACCCATTTCAAAAAATTGGACCAATGCCTACATTAAAACAGTGGCTAGAGGCACATGATATGAATGTGTTCATATAGTAATAATTACATGGCAATTTCCAGGCTTGTAACTTAAGCTGATCTGGAGGGAAGTGGGAGTCACAAAGTAGATTTGGAAACAAAATCAAAATCAAAAATGTAACAGGGACTTCTGAAGGGGTGTAGACACAATATAATCTCATTAAAATATATAAGAATAAATATTAAAACAACGTATTGCTGCTTTAAGCAGTGGTGATGAGAAGGTTCAGTCTCATTTAATATACAGCAGTATTTAATATTGATTATGCATTAATATAAAGGTTGAATTAATGCTTTAGCAGCATAATTTAAGGTTGTAGATATTTAGAAAAAATTGTGGGTGTGAAATTGCCCTGTGCCCCGATTGGGGGCAACAACTAGCTGGGGCCGGGAATTTCCGTGCCCGGCGCAGAGGTCCTGCCCCTAATGCTGAATTGGGCTTACTGCCCCTCAAAGGAAGCGGAGCGCAATCTCGCACGCTCCACTTCCTTTGGGAGCGGTTCACGGGCCGCTACTGGGGCGGTGAGTCAAGCGCCAAGCGGATGCTCCGCATAGCGCTGATGCGCTTCAAGACCCCTCCCCTTCGATTAAAGGGGAGGGTCGCTGCATGCTCTGAAAGGCCTCTGATGGCCTCCACTGGTCCACCAGGGCAGTGTGGGCCCGAGCCTGCAGGTGCCGGGCTGCACAATGGTGGCCCGGAACAGGCTAGAGCCGCCATCGTCGAGCTGATCGAGAGCCGGCAATCAAAAAAAGATGGCGGCCCAGGGCGCTGGCACCCTCCCTTTTAACTAGTGCCCCGAGAGCTTCACGACCCGCAAACCTGGCATTGACATCCGCTCACGCCAGCTTCACGGCCCGCGGGGCAATTTCCCCTGTGGGGCGTTAAGGGTCGACTCAGGGAAGTGAGGGGTCACCATGCACAGCGATGGTGTCATCGCCAGTTGCACGGCAGTCTGGGGCGCTAACTGTGGGGCAGCATCTCCGCAAACTCCAGGGCAATTTCCCGGGTAGCGCCTCCCTCCCCTGAATGAAAAGTCTCCTTTGGCCCATTCATGCCTTCCCGGAGGTGCTAATGGGCTTTAAAATGGGGCAATTTCGCCCCTGTATATCTAGACAGTATTTGTGAATTTGTCATAGTTTAAAAAAAATATGTTGGTGTATTACTATTTATGAAACAAAGTGAAAATTGAAATGCCTATGTTTAATGAGACAATTAATTGAGATGCAAGCAATCTAATCTAGATGCTCATTTACATATCACCTTGTTTGCCTTCTCATTTCCATTTATTAGTATCTTCCTGACTAAATCATTAATTTTCGTAGTCTTCTCCTTTCCATCATCTGTAATAGAAATTGCCCACAGCTCATGAGATTTGCATTACACTCTATCCATATGCAACATACCTTCTCACAAAATTACTTTAACCCCGATTATGCTCAATGTGAAATTTATTCACTCATCCTTCATTACTTGCAGCGATGAAGTTAGAAATGCTTGCCTATCAAAACATGCTGAAATCTTCTAATTATTTCCTGGTTCTAGAGACGCAGAGAAAACATTGGTTGGTATCCATGGCAAATCTACTTACTGGCCCTGAATGGCAGAGCAAGCCTGAGGGGGTGAAACTAGGCCTGGATGGCCTACTCTTGTTCTGATGGTTCCTATGTTTGTATGAGTAAGAGGAAATATATGATTCTTTTATTTAAGAGAAAAAAAACTTATCCTGTTTCTCGATGTTTTCAGAATTTTAAATCTTTTTCTTGATTTCCTCTAATACTTTCAAACTGAAAACTTATTGCAAACGAGGCACGGCAAATATGTACTGCCATGTCTGGCAGGTTCCAGCTGTTAAAAAGTAAGATTCTGCGCTATTTTAAGCTTGAGGTATCTGAGAATTATCGTTCCTGTTGATAGAATAGGAATGAAATTGAAAGTCTGCAACAACATTTCCTTTCCAAATATAATTTATTTTAAAGTGATTCCCATTTTAGAATTGGAGAGCAATCACAATACAGAGAGGTGCTAACCTCTCCCAAGTGACTGCTAAACAGGGTATCAAGGTTCAACGACAGAAATAAAATATCTTAACTCCACAGTTAAAAGTAAATGCCACCAAAAATAATCACATTAGGAAGATTAATTTTTTTTGGAAGTATGTTACTTTTCCACAGGTTTGATTGCCTGCATTCTAGTCAATTTTCAATCTTAGGTGGGGCACTGTAGGGGAGTGCTATGAGTATTCCAAGTGTTTCTCCACAGGAGAGAGCAACATCAACAACAACTTGTATTTATATAGCGCCTTTAACGTCGTGAAACATCCCAAGGTGCTTCACAGGAGTATTATGAGATAAAAATTTGACACCGAGATGCATAAGTAGGAATTAGCGCAGGTGACCAAAAGCTTGGTCAAAGAGGTAGGTTTTAAGGAGCATCTTGAAGGAGGAAAGAAAGGTAGCGAGGCGGAGCAGTTTAGGCAGGGAGTTCCAGAGCTTGGGGCTTAGGCAACAGAAGGCACGGCCACCAATGGTTGAGCGATTATAATCAGGAATGCTCAAGAGGGCAGAATCAAGAGGAAATGCATTGCAAGATTTGTCCACGTAACTTCTCGTGGCCTGTTCAGAACAACTTTGATAGAGAATTGGAATCAGGTTGCTCTCTTATCCATGCATGATGAGTAGTCTGGGAGGAAAAAGGAGATTATAATACTCCAAGTGACTTGATATTTATCTGATTTTAGTGACAGCTCTGTTGCCCAATTGCCTAGTGGCCTGATGACGGATACATGTCTAATTCTAGACACTCAGTGACACACCCAAAGCCACTGCCAGCTCGTGTGGTGAATAGCCAAATTGTCCGACAGGCTCTATTCATTGGAAAGTAAAATCAGGTGGCGTGTGAAACTGACGACCGATCCGATCGTGTCAGTCTCTCACGGTAGATTAGGTCCTGCTCCTGCTGGCTCTGTAAATTAGATATGTTCACTCAACAGGTGGGCCTCTTCCTCTTCCCACCCATTGCTGACCTGCTTCTGCTCTGCTCTGGCTAAAATGCTATTAGGGTCCTATTGACGCCCTCGGACACTGATGCTTATTTATGCATCCGGCTTCCACCTGGCACGCATCGCCTCCACCTCCCAAGTCAGCGGCTTTAAAATCAGAGATTGTCGGAAACTGAAACAAAGCCGTTTCATTTTAAGTGCTCGCCCACTGTATTCCCGCTGAATGGGGAGTTAAAATTCCCCCCTGATATCTGAACCTCTAAAACTGAAAGCAATGGTATAAGCTTCTGTATATTGTCTTGGTCTCATTAACTTTCCCTTCACTATTTCAGTGATCTTTAAGTATTCTATGCTAGTTCAGTCTGCTTTCAAAATATCACTAATTATCACAATTATCGTCAAAGTGATTTTGGCACATACCTCATTTAAAACGGTAGATTAATTGGATATGATGGATGGGCTAAGATGGGCCAACTGGTCGTCCTCATCTGTACTTGTGAATCAGAAAAAGGTGTTTTGCTAAAGTAATTAAAATGTGCAGCCGATTACTGTCAGCTCATAACCGCTGAATTAAATTCCTGACCTGCTCTTGGCTTACAAAAATCATGTCTTAAATTCCAACAATGGCCCAGAATTTTCTGGAAAAAAAGGATGATTTAAAGGTGCACGGTGTTATTAGAAACCCAACAATTTGTGGTAGGAAATAGATGCGCTGTGATTTGCCAATTGCCACAGATTGCTGGACATTTTATGGCGCTCATCCATTAGCCTCGCAAAAAAACAGAGCTCACCATCAGCTATTTGACAGTGTAAGGACCCTGTGGGGTAATTTAGTTTTCCAATGGCCTTCCACTTTGAAACCAGTTAGAGATTAAGGGCCGAAATTGCCCCTTTTTATAACCCTGTTAGCGCCTCTGGGGGAAGATTACCAATTTTGCCCCCTAAATTAAAATTATTCTGCACATTCCATTTAAAGCACGCAACCAGCATGCAAGTTAAAATTTGTTAAATTGAATCATTGTGAACTCTGGCTGGGAGTAAAGGTACTACTAAATTAATGTCAGCTTGTCAGGATTTAGAATTATCCTGACCTCAAGGTATGTGGGCCCACTACTTCGTAAGTAACCAAAAAATCAACTTGCTGATTTCGAAAGTAACAGGAATTTAAAAAACAATAATATTCTGAACCCTGAGCAGGAGGCTGTCTTATTCATAAGTTTAGTTGTCATGTTCCATAGGCAAAAACATGTAAAACCACACACTTTCCTGCATGTGATTCGGTGATAAACTTTGGCCCACAGTACGAGGTGCGCATATGCCCATAAAGGCCACACAAGTTCTGGGTTTTCGCGTGCAAAGTGCATGCCTGAAAACCCAGATCTTGCGACTTATCAAGAATTTTCTTCACAAATCCAACGCATTCCTGGGAAAAGGGCATTCATTGGCAGAGAGTTGGGCTATTTGCCCAATTTCTGCTCAGCGAATGCCCGTGGTAAAAGCAGGCATAAGAATTTTAAAAAAACATAAAAATAAAATGTTATCAATCATTTATACATTAAATGCTATTTTAATTAATTTTAAATATGTAATTTAAAAAAAAAATTATTTGAAGGGTTGATGTATTTTTGGGGGCATTCCCATTCATGTGTATGGGGTTTCAGAACATATGGAATCCCCATAAGTATGAATGGGGATTCCCTTCTTTTATTGGTTGGGCCGGCCCACATGTTCCGAGGGGCGCTTGTGAACCACCTGAGCCCCTGAGGTATGTGGGCCTCTACCTGCGGGTACACAGAGAGGCCCAGGACCACGAGTCTCCGTACCTCCCGGACCACCAGGTAGGCAGCCTCTGACTGCAAATTCAGGGCAAATGTTTAAAGAATATCCAGGCTGCCACTTCAGAGATTTGCTGAACTTTCAAATCCTTAAATTTCATCGGTTAAGGTGATATACTGTTGATCCTGTCATTCATCAAGGTCCCAAATGCCCGTTATCAGCTCGCACATCCTGCAAATTGTGGCGCAACGTTAATTGGAGCTGAAGGCTAAGGAAAAGAAATCCAACTCCCGGTGCTCACCACGCGATGTCTCACTCCAGCAAATTCTGTGCTAATACATTTTCTCTTACTGCAGGCCACTTTTAACACTGAAATAACAGCAGATCATGCTTGAATATGCTAATGCACATCTGGTAATGCAATAACAATATAGGATGCTTCATTATTTTCTCTCCACATTTTAAAGCTTTTTTAAACTTCTGAATTCATCCATAAATTAAGTTGTATTATCTTCCAACCAAAGCAATGAAGAATGGCTGTAAATGTACAACATAAATAATGAACATTTGAGACATTTTCAGTTGAAAATGATTAATACAAATGATAAAATAAGATATTTATGATAAGCAGGGTTCTAAACCAGCTTTTCCATTCAATTTTGTTGAGTTTTATTGCTTTTGAGTAATTATCCAAATTGGGAAGATATGAGAATTTATTTTTTTGTTAGTTCCGTCACTGGTAGATGATTGCAAATAATATTTTATTTTAAATAATCTCAAATGAAAGACTTAATCGTGGCTTTCAAAAAGGAATTAGGTAAATATCTGTAAGAAAAAAAATTGCAGGGCTACGGAGACAGGGCGGGAGATTGGGACTAGCTGAAGACCGAATGGTCTCCTAGGCCGGAATTTTACTGGCGCTGAGAGGGCAGGTTTGGAGGCAGGTCAGCTGTCAAAATGGAAATGATTGACAGCAGGTCAGGAGCTCACTGTCAACCTGCCTTCACACTAGTTTCCCAGGGGTCAGGGCTGTCGACAGTTAACAGACCCGACACTATGCGCCGAGGAGGCAATTTACATAATTAAAAACCAATTAAAGATAATTTTACCCTTAATTGCCATTTTTCCAGCTTTTTGATGAGGTTTATGGTGTTTGGGGATCAAGTCAGGTAAGTAAGTCAGGTTTTCAATGAGTATACATTTTTCTGAATAGTTGACAGCTGCAAATGTGGTATAAAAGCTACCATTTCACAACAATTCACTTTCCAATCTTAGAAGCTGGAGCCTTTAGGATTTGGAATACACTTTTCAGCTTTATGCAGGCTGGAAGTGTTTGGAGTAAACTATCCAGTGTCACCTCCTTGGAACAACCTCTCTCACTACTGACAGATCGCTTCTGTCATCTCAACTTAAGCTGCCATCTATTCCATCAGCATCGGTGCCCTTGAAAAAATCTCACCTTGGTCTTCAGAATCCCACCACGATCAGCCCCAACACCAACATCACCAGGCACACCAGCAGCACCAACAACAACACCAACCTTCTCCGCAATCACTTGATGCTGCACAGGACACAAGGCATCAGCACCTGAAAACATTGCTGCCAGGAGGCCAGGAATAGCCTGACCATGGCCACATTTACTTCATTTGATGCTGTACACCCTGGCTGTCACATGATGCGCCAGATTGGCACCACCCCACACCAACTCACTAAGCCATTTTCAAAGATGCACACAAATCTGTCCAAGAAGGCAAAGTGTTGAAAATAAAGCTTTCAAAGTCTGACAACACATTAACAGAAACTTTGCATGAACATTGGCTAAAAAACCCAAGTGCCTACCCTTGTGTGTTGTTAGTTGATATGATTGCACTAGGATGAGGGTGAGTGTGAGGGGTGGCTAGTGAGATGGGGAAGTGACAATGTAGATAGAGAGGGGGATGGGTGGGGGTGCAAGATAAGTTGGTGTGAGTAAGGATGTGCAGGAGTAGGGTAGGGAAGGCAGTGTGATGGGGATGCAATGAGTGACACAGCAGGTTGAGTTTGAGTGTGACTTTTGCAGTACTGTTTTGTGATTTACTGCGATCATTGAAAGGTTTGTGCCACTGCAGCCTGGTGCTCCTGACGACATCCTTGCTTGTGTCTTCCTGTTCAATGTGCAACCAGGTTGCGTTGATCTCCTGGGGAGGTCTCTTCCACCCATTGGAAGTATAGAGAACCTCCCTGCGTGCTGTGACTACCTCCAGTGATGGGAGAGCCTTGGTGCACCTTTGTGCAGTGCTTGTCAGTGTTTGCAGTACCTCAATGCCGTAGTACACCAACAGTACAAGTCAAAATCATTGTGCGCATGGTCCCTTTAAGGAAACCGGCTGATGATGAGTCCCATCACTACATCACAATGCCTCAGAGTCTTGCATCTTTTATTGTTCCTTAAGTCTACCTAAAGTATTTCCACTGCTTGATTGCCATTGCTGATATCCTTTCTTCCTACTGCTGTAATTGTAACGGCTTTCAATGTTGCTCCTGCTGCTCTTTTCCCAGTTTCTTTGTCCTTTCTAAAGATCTTGGAACCTGCAATATTTAGCTCCCAATCATGCCCAGCTTGTAGCCAGGTCTCTGTAGTGACTACAACATCATAGTCTTTAAGTTGAATGTGTGCTTCTAACCTACTTATTTTATTCCTTATGTAACATATATTTGTGTACAGAGCTCTTATTTTGGGTAACCTAACCCATATACTCTGATGGTGCTCCTGTCACACCTTTTGATGTATCCCACTTTTATTTTTGCAATTCATGAGTTACATTGTAGTAATAGAGCTTCTCTTGCATAATGGCAAGAGTGTTACTCAACTTAAACTGAGTGTGATCACTGAGCACTATTGCTGTAATATTTTCAGCAGCACATTATACAAAATTAAATATTAAACTGGCCACCCCTGAGAGCACAGCATATCTTGGGCCTCGAAATGTTAAGTGGATGAAGGGGAATTGCAGATGAATTTATTTTTCTTGTCGAATTTGTTCCTTTTATTTATTCCCCTGTCCTCTCCCCAGCTACTGTCTTTGGTCAGATAGCCACAGACCCCACCCCTCCCCCTTTGGTATCTTTCTTATTCTGACATTCGAGCTTGGAAAGTGAGTCGTGATGTTCTATTTGGCTGTGGTAGCTATCACAGCCACTTCTGATTTGTTCTTACCCAATGTCCTCATGTATACACTTCCACCGGAGACTGTAGAAAGCCACTTGTGAGATGTGTGCCACAGCTGATCAGTATCTGGCAACCCCTGCTGCAAGTCTATGCCAGACTTAACTATAATGGCCTTATGGTCACCCAGCCTTCATAGTCCATAGGAGAATGGTGGCTTGGATGAGGCATCCGATAACAATTGGTACTGTAGAACTATCTCCAAACAAGAGATGCCACCTTTAGAAGAGGAGGGGAGAAAGTTAAAGGAAAAAAGTATTTCATTGAATGAAACTAGGTTACAAAGCTCCCTATTCCTGCTGGAAATGTTCTGGATCTGATGAAGGGTTATACTCAAAATGTTAACATCTTTTCTCTTTAAATTTGTCGACTGACCAAATGTGTACTTCTCACATTTTTTCTTTTGGTTTAATAGTGTAACTCCCAATTAATCTAAATGACAGCAGGGAAGGAAGTTGCCAGGATGCCTTTATTCTTCGGCAATCAACCTCATTAATTTTTTAAAATAAAAGTATGAAGGAATCTCGTTTACATTAGGCTGATTTTGGTAGCTTAGTTCAATTTAAGGTGATTTAGGTAGCCTAGTTCACTTTAGTGCAATCTTTTCCTATTTTTTCTGTTCACTGCATAAATGAAGGGACAGTTAGACACACACACAGATTTTAAGATATAATTCAAATTGAATGACATTTTATTATCTGAAGCAGAACTATTGCCATGGCAGTGTAAGGGCTGACTTTCAAAGGGATCTGCTTCTCTGGTGGGGCTTTCTGGCCACAGTGTAATTTGTAGAGGGCATCATAAAGAAACTGGGAAGACAGGCTTGCCTGAAGCAACATGAGGATAACAGACAGCAGCACACTAATTCTGATGTGTCACCTGCCAAGGTTGTACTTACTCTGTTATTTTATACATCAGATGTGAGGACTTTGTTTTTGTAGGATTTTTGGGGAGTATAATTTTGGATTCAGAGAGTTCAATGTCTAAATTCATGTCAATTTATCTACGATTGCTGACGATTTCATGTGCTTACATTGCTCAGCTCAATATGGGCTAGAATTTCCTACCAACCCACCAGCGCCCGATTGTCGTCCAAAAGACCGCTAAGGTTCCCAAGATTATTGCTGATGAAAACTTCCCCCCAAAAAAGAAAAAATTCCGCCCAGCGAAAAAATGGGCGCTGCATCCTGATTCTCGGCAAAAAAGTAGAATTTCGGGTTGATTGGGAGATTCCTGAAGAAAATGGGCGATAATTTAAAAAAATCACTAAAAATTTACCCCGAGGTTGCGGGTTGGGCCTAGGAGGAGAAAAACACTAATTTTTTTTAAAAACAGAACATAAAAAAATCATAAAAACAGTCTCAAGACCCTTTTAACCTAAATCACCACAACAGAATTTTAAAATAATGAGTAAAAAAACAATTACTAACCTTTTTCTTGCAGAGCTACTTACCTACTGTCCAGCTCTGCTGATTCTCGTGGGTGTTTTTTTTCATACTTAGCTACGGGTCACTACTGAGCCAAATATCGCGCCATGGCGGTCAGAGGACAGTGCACGCCGGCGGTCCACTCCCCATGGTACCTCGAAACCGCCGGCATAACTCAGCTGGGCAATTTTTCGCCGACCTGGTTAAATCTCCACAATGGCCAATACAGCCCAGAGACCGGGCGGTAAGCCAATGCAATTTCTAGCCCTATATATTTAGTGTTCAAAGAAACAGTTCCATCTAATATTTATAAGCAAGAAAGCATTACTTATGTTTTATTTTAAATTTTCACAATTTATCCAAATGCAGTATATTTTTTCTTGCCCAGAGATTAATCAAAGGTACACTAATCATAACAATTCTGTAAATTAATTATCTGCACAAGTCTAATTTTGGATTTACAGTATTTAAATGCAAACTTTAGATTTAAAGTAAGTGGAATTTAAAGTGACTATGTTGATATAAATGCATACGCACCAATTTCAGTTTACCAATCTGGTAATTTTTAACATTTTTCCTCAGAATGTGGGAGCCACTGACAAGGCTGCATTTATTGGCTATCACATGTTCTCCTGAGAAGGTGGTGGTGAACCTAATCAAACTGTTGCAAAACCATGTGCCGATAGTGCTCCCACGATGGTGCTAGATAAGGAATTCCAGAATTTTGATTTGGCAATGATGAATGAATGACAATATTAGTTCCAATCAGGGTGGGTTGTAACTTGGAAGTGCATTTGAAAGTAATGCTATTCCCATAAGATTGCTGCTCTTGTCGACAGTAATCAAATTTTCAGGGTTGGGAATTGCTGTTGAAGTAAGCTTGGTGAGTTCCTGGAGTACATCCTGTAACTAGTACTTTCTGCAGCCACAGTACACCAGTGACAGAGGAGTGGATACTAAATCCATTGGCCAAAAATTGCTGAAGTGGACTGGATAGGGTCAAACTTTTTCAGTGTTGTTGTGGCTGCATCCATCCAGGCGAGTGATGAGTATTCCATCAACTCTTGATTTGAACCTTGTAGAAGATGGTAGAGATGCTTTGAGGGATCAGGAGGTGAGCTATTGTCATAAAGTATTCAATCTCTGCTCTAATTTTATAGTCATGGTGTTCATATGGCTGGCCAATTAAATTCCTGGTCAATGATGACCTCCCCAAGATATTGGGGGACTTGATAATGATGCTGACATTTATGGTTGAAGGAGATGGTTGAGGTTTCTCTGTTTCTCTGTCAGTCTTTTATATATTTTTAATGTTATATAAATTTCAGCATAATTGACATTTAAAATAATTTCCTATGATAAAAATCAAGAACCAGGAATGGAGATTTTGTAATCTTGAACTGTGCTCATCGATTCCACTTTTAAGAATTTAAGATAATGCCCTGTGGAGGATTTATCCGCAGGGTTATATTTTTGCACTGCTTGGCAGCACAGCCACATGCTGAGAACCTGAGACCAGTGAATATTTGCATTTGTCCTTTCTCCAGCGAGAGATAAAAATATCAGTGTCCATGATACAATAAGTGATGGACTAGCTCAGTGGGAATGATGTGCTAAGAGATGACAGTTTGCTGTACTAGAAATGAAGTCTGCGCGGACATCTGACGATAGATTTTTTTAAGAAAAGAAAGAAAAACATTATTTCCTAGCATATCACAACGAAAAGAAAACCAAAAGACGTGTGAGAACTGGGAAAACTTCATTGCGTAATGATGGGACACATGTAACAGAGGAAGTTATTACATTGAGACGGTATATTCATGATAGCAAAGATAACAATTATTATATTATCTTTGTAGTGTCCCTGCACCTTACTACAAATTCACACGAGGCATGTATTGCAGACACAGTCAATCTGTGACCTTAACCTTTATTCCCAGGACCAAGCTGTGCTGACCCTGGGTGGGACCTCCCCTTTTATATCTGGAAACCCAGGTGAGGAGTGTCTCCCACAATTTCACCCCCTGTGGTCAGGGTGTGCATTTCTAGGGTATAAGTACAGTTGCATGAAGGTTACAGTTACATGGAGATTACCGTTGCATGATGGTTACATACATGACATCACCTCCCCCCTTAGGTCTTTTTGTGTCAAAGGTTAAGTCTTTCAGGTGGTTGATGCTCTCTCGTGGAGCGCCACAGTTGTGGCTCTGGTGGCTGAGCCTCGGCATGCGCCTCTGTCACCTGAGGTGATTCCGGCCTGTCCGGGCTGACCACAGAGACTGTGCATGCTGTGGACTGTCCTTGTTGCTTGTCCACTGGCAGTGGTGTGGGTGACATCTCATGCTCTTCTTCAGGTTCCTCCGTGTCTATGCTGAACCTTTTCTTTACTTGGTCCAAGTGTTTGCAGCATAACTGCCCATTGTTTAGTCTGACCACTATGACCCTATTCCCTTCTTTGCCAATTAAAGTGCCCTCAAGCCACTTGGGTCCCAAAGCATGGTTAAGAACAAATACCGGATCATCCATTTCTATACACCTCCCCCTTGAGTTTCGATCATGGAACTCGGTTTGGGACTGGCACTTGCCTCAACAATGTCTGCCAGGGCTGGGTGGATGAGGGACAGTCATGTTTTAAGCGTGCGTTTCATGAGGAGTTCTGCTGGCGGGACTCCCGTGAGCGAGTGCGGGCGCGACCTGTAGACCAGCAGGAGGCGCGATAGGCGGTACTGAAGAGAGGGTCCTTGGATGCGTAGCATGCCCTATTTTATGACTTGGACCGCACGTTCCGCCTGGCCATTGGAAGTTGGCTTGAATGGCGCTGTCCGGACGTGTTTGATACCATTGCCCGACATAAACTTCTGGAATTCATGGCTGGTGAAACACAGGCCATTGTCGCTGACCAGGATGTCCAGCAAGCCGTGGGTCGCCAAAACCGTACGTAGACTCTCCATGGTGATGGATGTCGTGCACGAATTTAATATGATTCACTCGATCCATTTCGAGTATGCACCGACAACGATCAGGAACATTTTCCCCCTGAATGGGCCCGCATAGTCTACTTGAATACGTAGCCATGGCCTGGTGGGCCAGGGCCACGGGCTGAGTGGGGCCTCCCTGGGGGCATTGCCCAGCTGGGTACACGTCGTGCACCTGCGAACCCAGTGTTCCAGGTCTGAGTCAATCCCCAGCCACCATACATGTGACCGGGCAATGCCTTCATTAACACGATGCCAGGGTGCTCGCTGTGGAGTTCCCTGATGAACGCTTCCCTTCCTTTCTGGGGAATGACTACCCGGCTGTCCCATAGCAGGTAGTCGGCTTGGATGGAGAGCTCATCCATCCGTCTCTGAAATGGTCTGGCCTCCTCGGGGCACACTCGGTGTGCGGGCGCCCAATCCCCAGTTAGGACACATTTCTTTATCATGGATAGGAGGGTTCTCTGTTGGTCCAGAGTTTGATCTGGCAGGCTTTGATGTTGGTGTCAAAAGCCTCAACGGCCGTGACCATCTCAGCGCTCTGCTCCGACGCCCCCTCGGTGGTGGCCAGTGGGAGCCTGCTAAGCGCGTCAGCGCAATTTTCGGTGCCTGACCGGTGCCGTATGGTGTAATCATACGCAGCCAGCGTGAGGGCCCAATGCTGTATGCGAGCTGACGCATTGGCATTGACAGCCTTCCTGTCGGACAACAGGGATGGTAACGGCTTGTGGGCCGTCTCTAGCTCGAACCGTCTACCGAAATAGTACTGGTGCATTTTTTTCACACCGTAACCACAAGCGAGTGCTTCCTTTTCGACCATGCCGTATCCACGCTCTGCCTGGGAGAGTGACCTGGAGGCATAAGCCACCGGTTGGAGTCGGCCATCATCATTACCCTGCTGCAAACACACACCCAAACCCGTAGGATGATGCATCGCACGTTAAAACTAGTTTTTTACAGGGCTCATACAAAGTCAACAGTTTGTTCGAACACAGCAGGTTCCTCGCCTTATTGAAAGCCGTTCTTGACAGTCCCCCCAAAGCAATTCACAACCTTTATGCAGGAGCATGTGTAACGGCTCCAACAATGTGCTTAAGTTCGGCAGAAAGTTCCCGAAATAGTTCAAAAGTCCCAGGAATGATTGCAACTCTGACGTATTGCCGGGCCTCGGTGCCCGATGGATCGCCTCCGATTTTGATTCAGTGGGCCGGATCCCGTCTGCGGCAACCCTCCTGCCCAAAAACTCGACCTCTGGGGCCAAAAACACACACTTGGCCTTTTTCAGCCGCAAGCCTACACGGTCCAGTCGGTGTAGCACCTCCTCCAGGTTGTGGAGCTATTCCTCGGTATCTCGACCTGTTATAAGGATGTTGTCTTGGAAAACGATTGTTCCAGGAATGGATTTGAGCAAGCTTTCCATGTTTCTCTGAAAGATGGCTGCCGCCGAACGAATGCCAAACGGACACCTGTTATAGACAAATAATCCCTTGTGCGTCGTGATGGTGGTCAGAAGCTTGGATTCTTCAGCCAGTTCCTGAGTCATGTAGGCCGAAGTAAGGTCCAACTTCGTGAACAGCTTGCCACCTGCCAGTGTGGCAAAAGAGTCCTCTGCTCTCGGGAGCGGGTATTGGTCTTGCAGCAACACTTGGTTGATGGTGGCTTTGTAGTCGCCACAAATCCTGACCGAGCCATCTGCTTTAAGGACAGGAACGATGGGACTTGCCCAGTCGCTGAATTCAATGGCCGAAATTATGCCCTCTCTGAGCAGCCTGTCCAATTCACTTTCAATTTTCTCACACATCACATACGGCATTGCTCTGGCTTTGTGGTGCACTGGTCTGGCGTCCAGAGTGATGCGTATCACTACTTTAGTGCCCTTGAACGTTCAGACACCGGGTTGAAACAGTGACCCAAATTTTTGTAGGACCTGTGAGCATGAACTTCGCTCCACAGATGAAATGGCGTGCACATCCTCCCATTTCCAATTCATCTCAGCTAGCCAACTCCTCCCCAAAAGCGCGGGGCCATTTCCCGGGACGATCCAGAGTGACAGCTGGTTCTGTGATGCATTATGTGTTACCACCAAGTTTGCACTGGCTAGCACTGGGATGATCTCTTTGGTGTACATCTGTAGCTGCGTCTCAATGTGTTCCAGTTTGGGCCTGCTAGCTCTGTGTGGCCATAGTCTCTCAAATTGTTGGGCGCTCATAAGTGACTGGCTAGCTCCTGTATCCAGCTCCATGCACACCGAGATGCCATTCATAAAACTTTCATCATCATGGGTGGCATTTTAGTGTATGAGCTGTGGATGTCAGCCACATGAACCCACTGAACTTCAACATCCATGGTTTTTCCCCAGGCATCATCCTGCATTGCAGACCCCTCGTCTGGTTCCTCTGTCTCGCAGAATAGCCTCGCTACAGCCTTTTTGCACATCCTGGCCAAGTGTCCACTGACGTTACAAATTCTGCAGGTATATTGCTGGAACCTGCAGCTTTTCGCAGTATGTCTACCCCCGCACCTCCAGCATGAGCTGAGATTGTTGTTAACAAAGGGACTGTTACCAGGCATTCCTCTCTGATTGCCCATTTGGTTGTTTCTAAGCACTCTGATGGTGGGTGCTAATGGTCCCATCGCAGGATGCATTGTTCCTCGTGATGGCGTGAATTGCCGATCCCCTTTCCATTGTCCCTGTTGCGGGCCCACCCTAGAGTCTGTTGCTGCCTGGGCAGTTTCGAAATGCCCTTGCATGCCTGCGGGGTCCTGAGCCGCGTTCACCAAGTTAACTCCCTGGTCCATCGCCATGTTGGGACCAGGACTGTGCGCGTAAATTAGCTTGGTCTCCTCTTCCCCTGCCATGAAGGTCTGAGCTATCAACGCCTCCCCTTCTAAAGTCAAGATCTTGGTCTTTATGAGCTTCCTGAAAATTCCAGCATGATTAATGCCCTCAATGAAGAAATCCGTTAACATCTCCCCCCTACAGACATCTGTGAACTTACCGAGACTGGCCAAGCGCCGCTGGTCCGCAACAAAGTGCGAGAGACTTTGTCCCTTCCGACGCCGGTGTGTGTAGAACCGGTGCTGGGCCATGTGTACGTTACTCGCCGGCTTGAGATGCTCACTGATCAGCTGGCTGAGCTCTTCAAAGGACTTGTCCGCTGGCTTTTGGGGTGCGAGCAGGTCTTTCATCAGCGCATACGTCTGTGATCCGCAGCTGGTCAGTAGACGTGCCCTCCGCTTGTCAGCCGCTGTCGCTCCCAGCCAGCCCTTCGTGACAAGGCTCTGCTGGAGTCTCTCCACGAAGTCGTCCCAGTCCTCACCCACACAGTAATGTTCCTCTGTGCTACTGGTGGCCATCCTCGTGGTTCGGTGATTCCCGTTTCTTGTCGCCAAACATAGTGTCCCTGCACCTTACTACAAATTCACACGAGGCATGTATTGCAGACACAGTCACTTTGTGACCTTAACCTTTATTCCAGGACCAAGCTGTTCTGACCCTGGGTGGGACCTCCCCTTTTATACCTGGAAACCCAGGTGAGGAGTGTCTCCCACAAGTTGACCCCCTGTGGTCAGGGTGTGCATTTCTAGGGTATTATTACAGTGTACAGGAGTCGCATGAAGGTTACAGTTACATGGAGATTACCGTTGCATGATGGTTACATACATGACAACTTTCTCGATATTGTAGCGGCCTCACAGGAGGAGGTAGTGTCATCATTGAAATATCTGCACAAAGTGATGTTAATGGTGACCTTAAAATCAGAGAGCGTAGTTTTGAGCCTTCTGTTGTGTTTCACTATGCACCTTGCACAATGTCTAAAGTCATTTAATATCTTCTAATGGTTATAGCTTTTCTGTAGACTTCAGTGTAACAATTCACCTTTCCATTAATACTGGCCCATACCTTATCATGCTTTTATAGTAACAGGTTAGATGCAGGAAGAATGTTCCCGATGTTGGGAAAGTCCAGAACCAGGGGTCACGGTCTAAGGATAAGGGGTAAGCCATTTAGGACTGAGATGAGGAGAAACTTCTTCACTCAGAGAATTGTGAACCTGTGGAATTCTCTAACACAGAAAGTTGTTGAGGCCAGTTCGTTAGATATATTCAAAGGTAGTTAGATGTGGCCCTTATGGCTAAAGGGATCAAGGGGTAGGGAGAGAAAGCAGGAGTGGGGTACTGAAGTTGCATGATCAGCCATGATCATATTGAATGGTGGTGCAGGCTCGAAGGGTCGAATGGCCTACTCCTGCACCTATTTTCTATGTTTCTATGATACTGTTGCTAGATTTTCTGTTTTGCTATCAGTGCAGAAATTTCCATTTTGCTTAAGCGCAGCCTCCTATATTGCTTCTCTCTTACCATTTTGAACGTTTAGCACCACCAGACAACTAAGTCACTTCATTTGCAAAGATCAAGTTCCACATTTACATCAGCAGTCACATTAAAATAGTGCCCAGGCAACCAGCATCTGAATGGGTGGCTTAAATTTCTGTCACCAGTAATGTTCAGACCAGTAATGAAGTAACACACAGGGAGTCAAGAGCAAGTATAGTTTTCACATGAAGCAAGTTTCGAGGATGGGGAGGATTAATTGGACAAGGTAAAACATAGATAATTAACTCCCCATTTTAAAGTCATACATTCTGTCCTTATTTTGATATAACACATTGATCTTGAATTATAGGGATGAATTTCCTTGGGGCCTCCCCTGCTCCACTGCCGCAACTTTGGCTGAAATTCGACAGAAGCATTGTTTACATGCATCAATGGAGTTTTTGTCAAACTTAAAGAAAGAAAAAAATACGAATTTATATAGCACATTTATCAATCTCAAGGCGCCCCAAATCGCTTTATAGCCAATGAAGCACTTTTGCAGTTTAGTCATTGTTGTAATGTTGGAATTGCGGCAGCTAATTTATGCACAGCAAGGTCCCAGAAACAGCAATGTGATAATGACCAGATAATCTGATTTAGTGGTGTTACTTATGGGATAAATATTGGTCAGGAAACCAGGGAGAACTTATCTGCTCTTCTTCACAAAAAGGAGCCATGGGATCTTTTACATCCATCTGTGAGGGCCTCGGTGTTTAACATCTCATCTGAAATATGGCACCTCTGACAGTACAGTACTCTCTTAGTACTGCATTGGGAGTGTCAGCCTAGATTTTGTGCCCAGGTCTCTGGAGTGGGATTTACATCCACAATTTTCTGATTGAGAGGCGAGAGTGCTACCAATTTATGCCAAAATTATGGCGACAAAGTGGTAGAAGCCCCAAGGAAATTCATCCCCAAGATGCATAGTTAAATAGCAAAATGGGATACAGAGAATTAGAGTTGGTTGGAGAATAGGAGACTGATGCTGGAGAGAACAGTGAGGTGGGAGAGGAGCACATTGGAGGCCGCAAAAGAGTCAGGAGATTCTCGGATGAGGCAAATGCCTCCCTCCTGTAGGAGGTCGAGTTATGCTGGGGTGAGTTGACACAGGGAGGGTGTGGGAAGCCCACCCCAAAGGCATACCAGAGGATTTGGATCAAGATAGCAGAGGTGGTCTCGTCGGTGACCAACGAGGTGCGTGAGGACAACCAATGCCGCAAACTATGGAACAACCTTGAGGGATCCGCAAGAGTAAGTATTACATTGATTTACATACACTAATGTATTTATATAATTTGATTTGTAGCAGTCATGAGTGACTATCAGCAGATGTGAGGTCTTGCATTTTTACCGGGAATGTTTTACTCAAAGCCTGCGGTCATGGTGTACGTCTTTAGGTAAAGAATGATAATAATCAGAATAATCATGATTAAATCTGTCGGTTATGTGTTGTATCAGTGTCTGTGACAGTACCTAGCAATGATATCATATCCGACAATCATATATGATTGATGATTTCTAAAAGTGTCATAGAAATAATGCTGGCCTAATGAAAATCATTGCAATGCACAATGTGTTGATGGCCATGAAATGTGATGTCTGTGATGATTTTGATAGCGGTGGTGCTTTTGTCGTGCATATGCTGTGTGTAGCGCTGGATTCACCTTGTCACCCTAGCACTCCCTTCTCCTCATTTGTGTCTTGCAGCCCAGCCAGCAGCGCGGGCCCAGGCAAGACCACAGAGGCCAGAAGGTGGGGGCGTGGGGCAAGAGTCGGCAGACAATTCTACTACATCTGGTGCTGAGGAGCTCCGATTCTCACCCATCAATCCGCTGGGTCTATTCTCCATGGATAAGAACGCAGGCTTCGAAGAACCTGCATCGCCCCGCTACAGAAGCCATTTTACCCCAATGCCATCTAGTGGTCCTCCGGTAATTCCCGCCTCCACTCTGGAGGTACCGGCCCCAAGCACCTCTCCACAGGGCACCCCATTTGTCCCCAGGACGGCGCCGACCCCGCGGAGGCCTCGTGGATGTGGCAGGTCTGTTCCACGAGCGCGACATGACAGCGGAGAGAGAGTACAGTTGTCCAGGAGGACTGTAGATATTGGTGACCAGCTCATCGAAGCATTGGGGGGCATACCCTGACAGCTGGCCACCATGACCGAGTACATTCCACGCATGGCGGAGTCCCTGGATGCGATAGCCAGGAACACTGCTGCCACAGGCCTCCCAGCACTCCACCCCTAGGTTCTGCACCGCCACTGTGAATGACAGATGAGAGCAAGGACCAAGATCCTGCTTCTGCATCAGAGAATGTTGCCCCCTTGGCATCCCCCGCTCCCGTACCCGTGCAACCACCACATCTGCATTCATCCCCCCCCAATGAAGCACCGCCTGAGGAGCTTCTCAGCCAGGCACCGTGGAGCGAGGAGAGGAAGAGGTAGAGGTGGGGAGAAGGAGAGGGGGGAAGGAAAGTGAGGTGCATGTGCGCAGGTGATGGCTGTGTTATATCTCCATCTGGGTGCATGCAATTTGTTGTAGTGTATCGGAGCTGGGGACCACGCTCCTGCTTTGCCTTTGTATTTTGTGTTGCTGGACATGTTGAACATGTGATTTATGTCAATGGTGGAAAAAGTGGGGTGAGGGCGGGGTTTGGGTGTTATATGGTGTGATACTTATGATTTCAGACCAATGTTGGTAATAAACTTTTGTTATTGAACATAACCTTGTTGCGTATTGTCTCAGATAGCTGGACCATTACACACTGGTCCTTACCATGAAAGGGTTAAATACAACCTAACACCAATCAACAAAAACGTTAACTGGCACCAAGGTGTTGGACACCATTGATGTCTGAGCTGCACATACACAGCAGTGTGCCAGCATTGTCACTCACATCAGCCCTCTTTCAGGCAAATCTTTCCGATATCAGCTCCTCATGTAAAAATGGGATTTAACAAATGCCAGCCACACCGCTGGCATTAGTTCTGGTTAGTTCCACTTTTTGTGGGCGAGCGATATTCTGGGCAATATGTGTGCGAGGTGGTGAAATTGACGCTGGGCGATCTCCATGGCTGCTAGTTTGGGTAAATATGCTCTTTATGACAAAAAAAAGTGAGCAGGCATTAATATTGAATCTCAGCATTAAATCTGTGCGGAAAGTAACGCTGGGCGATATTATGGGCGTCGAATTCACCCATTCTGCTGATTCCGCCCAAAAAAAGTGGGCGGTAATATTTTTTCTCGCCGTTAAGCACATGGGGAAAGTAACACTCAGTGCTAATCTTCCAAAAAATGTTTGCCAGTTTCCATTGTGTGCCAAAATGGACGCTATATGGGCATTATATGTCATTTCAGCGGTAAAATGGGCATTAAGTGGGCGTTAAGTATGCAAAAAAAATGGAGATTCTAGCCCCAAGACATTCAATACAAATACCATATTATGGATTTGTTTATATATTTGACTGGCAGCTTAAAGGATACATATTTAAATTTAGTCAAATTCTGACAACTATTTCTCAGCCTGTCTTGTTTGATTGAATAGTGTATCTGACACTATCAAAGAAAGGGAGAGAGAGAATGAGAGGGAGATGCCAGAGAGAAAGACAGGCCTGCAAGTCAGGTAACAGATGAGATGCAGTTTATGTTAATAGCTTGAATTAATCTTTGGAAATATTTTGTCTACAACAACAACTTCTATAGCACCTTTAACATCGTGAAACGTCTCAAGACGCTTCACTGGAGTATTATGTGATAAACACTTTGACACCGAGCTGCATAAGTTGAAATTAGCAAAGATGACCAAAAGCTTGGTCAAAGAGGTAGGTTTTAAGGAGCATCTTGAAGGAGGAAAGAAAGGTAGATAGGCAGAGAGATTTAGGCAGGGAGTTCCAGAGCTTGGAGCTTAGGCAACAGAAAGCACGGCCACTGAGTGATTATAATCAGGGATGCTCTAGAGGGCAGAATTAGAGGAGCGCAGACATCTCGAGGGGGGTTGTGGGGCTGGAGGAGATTACAGAGATAGGGAGGGGCGAGGCTATGGAGGGATTTGAAAATAAGGATTAGAATTTTGAAATTGAGGCATTGCTTAACCAGAAGCCAATGTAGATCAACGAGCACAGGGATGATGGGTGAGCGGGACTTGGTACGAGTTAGGGCCCTGGCAGTTGAGCTTTGGATCACCTCTAGTTTACGTAGGGTAGAATGTGGGAGACCAGCCACTGCATTGGAATAGTCAAGTCTAGAGGTAACAAAGGCATAGATACGGGCTTCAGCAGCGGAACAACTGAGGCAAGTTTGGAGACGGCGATGTTATGGAGATGGAAATAATTTCATAATTGAAAAATAATTTCCACGCTGATAAATGAGCTTGTAACAAAACCAGAGCTTCTGTCATATGTCAAATCAGGAAAATGTCAATACGTGACTTTACATATACAGAACATGTGCTCAGCAACAAACGTATAAAGATAATATTCAGGGACTTTATATTTAGTTCAATTCACAATGTAGCTTAACATGCCACATTGATGAAGTGGAAGACCTCGTGGTTCATAAAGGCCATGGGAGTGTCTGTCAGGACCTTGATATCACATGGATGCCATTGAAGATGCCCTGAACTTTGGGGAATCCTGTAATCATAGATTCATAGAAATTTACAGTATGGAAGGAGGCTATTTTGGCCCATCGTGTCCGCACCAGCCAGCAAAGAAATATCCAGCCTAATCCCACTTTCCAGCTCATGGTCCGTAGCCTTGTAAGTTATGGCACATCAAGCACATATCCAGGTACTTTTTAAATGTGGTGAGGCTTTCTGCCTCTACCACCCTTTCAGGCAGTGAGTTCCACCACCCTCTGGGTGAAAGAATTTCCCCTCAAATCCACTCTAAACCTCGTACTAATTATTTTAAATCTATGCCCCCTGGTGTTGACCCCTCTGCTGATGTGGAAAACTTGAAGTACTGCCTTATTCTGCTGCCAGGTATCTGGAAGGAAAGTAACAAAGATGTTTGCCATGGTGAACAATGAATCAGTTACCTGCTTGATGAATCTGTATACCGCCGGTACTGACATCCCGGTATTGTGGTGAACTTGACTACCACAGATAATACCTGGTTGACATTTACTGCTGGTCTGATTCCAGAAGACAGCAACTACTCATTGGAATTCAGAAGAATGAGAGGTGATCTTATCGAAATGTTTAAGATTATGAGGGGGCTTGACAAGGTGGATGCAGGGAGGATGTTTCCACTGATGGGAGAGACTAGAACTAGAGAGCATGATCTTAGAATAAGGGGCCGCCCATTTAAAGCAGAGATGAGGAGAAATTTCTTCTCTCAGAGGGTTGTAAATCTGTGGAATTCACTGCCTCAGAGAGCTGTGGAAGCTGGGACATTGAATAAATTTAAGACAGAAATAAACAGTTTCTTAAACAATAAGGGGTTATGGGGAGCGGGCGGGGAAGTGGAGCTGAGTCCATGGTCAGATCAGCCATGATCTTATTGAATGGCGGAGCAGGCTCGAGTGGCCGTATGGCCTACTCCTATTCCTATTTCTTATGTTTTTATGTTCTTATATGTACCAATATACCAGAGCAGTTTAGACCACTTGCTGTGCTGACTGAAAGAATGCACTGTCCACTAATCGGGCTGTGCTTCAACAAAAGAGATTGTCCATCTGATTTCCTGGCCTTCCCAATTGCTCATTCTGCAATGATTGGATCGATCCCACTGGCTGGAATGTATGCCCCATCTTTCAGTCTTTGGGGGTGAGTGAAAGGAATTAGATCCATGTTCAGCTCTAATTTGTTTACTTATTGTCAACTAATCCTTTCCCAGGAGCTCTTAACTAAATGGTGAAGCTAATTAAGTTCCAAATACACACGAAAGACTGTAGCCACGTTCTATACATTAGCTAATGTGCAAACACTGCACTAGGACTGTAATGTATATAATGACTTGAACAATTCATTACTGTAAGCTCACTCAGGTGCAAACCTAGTTCAACTTTATTCGCGCCTAAAGTGTGCACATGACGTGGTACTCACTCTTATATACCAGGGCCCGCACACACGTGCGTACAGCCTGATGAGCATGACAATAAACTCTCTGTTACCCTCCTTGGCCGTAACAGTACCGGCGATCCACTTTGACCTTGACCATAATTCAGCACATAAACTGGATCGTTGATAGAGATGTCACGTGACACAGCAGCATGATCATGATACCATTGCTGATTTTGACGTTTGTTTTCAACGTGATCATTCAAATCAGGATGGACAAGAGAAAGCTTGGTCTTGAGAATTCTCTTCATCAGTAGTTCAGCATGGGAAACCCCGGTAAGCGTGTGAGGTCTTGTCCTGTAACTAAGCAATATACATGACAAATGAGTCTGCAGTGAACCCTGAGTCATGCTTTACCTGATCGCTTGAACCGAACACTCTGCTTGACCATTAGACACAGGTTTGAATGGAGCAGTCCTTACATGTCTGATATCATTGAGTTTCAAGAACTCCTGAAATTCAAGACTTGTGAAGCAAGATCCGTTATCGCTCACAACAATGTCAGGCAAACCATGAGTAGCAAACATGACACAAAGGCGCTCAATAGTAGCTGTGGATGTACTGGATGAAATAATAATACACTCTATCCACTTTGAATATGCATCCACCACAACAAAAAACATCTTTCCCAGGAAAGGGCCCGCAAAATTGATGTGTATCCTCGACCATGGTTTAGATGGTCATGGCCAAAGACTCAGCGGAGATTCCGCTGGTACTTTATTTAGCTGCAGGCAAGTATTGCACTGATGCACGCATGATTCCAGATCAGAGTCAGTTCCAGGCCACCAAACATGAGTCCTGGCAATGGCTTTCATCATGACGATACCAGGATGAGTGCTATGTCGTTCACGTACAAATTTTTCTCTGCCTTTCTTGGGCATAACAACACGATTGCCCCACAGTAGACAATCTGACTGAATGGATAGTTCATCTTTGCGATGGTTGTAAGATTTGGTCTCATCACACATTTCCATAGGTATTGCAGACCAATCACCACTGAGGACACAAAGTTTCACAACTGATAAAATAGGATCATGGCTGGTCCAGATCCTCACTTGTTGAGCAGTGACAGGAGTTCCTTCACTCTCAAAAGCATCCATTACTAACAGTAGATCTGCAGGTTGAGTCATCTCCACTTCAGTGTGGGCAACGGCAGACGACTCAGTGCATTGGCACAATTCTCAATGCCAGGTCTATGATGAATAACATAATCATAGGCAGACAATGTCAACGCCCACTTCTGGATATGGGACGATGCATTGGTATTAATACCTTTGTTTTCCGAAAACAATGAAATGAGTGGCTTGTGATCCATTTCGAGTTCAAAACGAAGACCAAACAGGTACCAATGCATCTTTTTAACCCCATACACACAGGCCAAAGCTTCTTTTTCTGCCTTTGACAAACTTTTCAAAGCATACACAACAGGTTGTTGGAGTATACAGCCAACCCCAAATGATGAAGCATATGTACAGAGTTAATCACATAGGGTTAATGATGATATTTCAACATTTACAGTGTATTTCTGCTTCATGCCTCGTGGAATGTTGTTGATGCAGAGAGAGAGAAATCTTGATGCGCACACCATCTTGTTTATGGGATGGTCGGCGCCTCGAGGTCTCATGCTTTGTGGAAGAACAGCTGGGGCCTTACAGATTAGGAGTTGGCCATAAGCCACATGCACCCATGTTTGTTCAATAGTATAAAGGAACAGAACTGTCCAGTAGCTCTTTGAACTTCACCTTGGACCGTGATTCACGAGCGGTGCCGAGACCAAGGCTCCTGACCAGCTGTCGTTGCGGAGTTCCCGACGGGCCGAAGGCTGTGAGCTTTGTTGCATCTTATCATACTTCTCTTTTCTTCGTAAACTGTATTATGTTTCTTTTCTCTCAGTAAATGGTGTTTTATCTTTACTTCATTTGTCTTGTCTTTTATTTAACATTCATCTAGATCCCGAACTTGGGTCTATTATTATCGATCCAAAACACAAGCCAATACAAGACGCTTGCATGAATCATAGTGAACAAGCAGCTTGTTCGAACAGAGCAGATTCTTGGCTTTCTCCAAAGCTCTATCTTGAGATACACCCCAGACCCAGTTGTCACCTTTTCTGAGCAGCATGTGCAGTGGCTCTAATAAAGTGCTCAATCTAGGTAAGAAATTACTGAAGTAGTTAAGTAGCCCAAGGAATGAACGCAGCTCCGTCCCATTCTGAGGTCTGGGTGCATTTTTGATGAGCTTCGCTTTCGAATCAGTAGGCCTGATGCGATCAGCAGCAATCTTCCTCCCCAGGAATTCAACTTCAGTGCCATGAAGACACACTTCGAACGTTTCAGCCTGAGTCCCACTTAATCCAGATGATGTAGGACTTCAAGATTGTTCAGATGTTCAGCAGTATCGCGAACTGTGACCAGAATGTCATCTTGAAACACGACGGTTCTCGGAACGGACTTCAGTAGACTCTCCATGTTCCTCTGAAATATGGCTGCAGCTGAACGGATTCCAAAAGGACACCTGTTGTAGACAAACAGTCCTTTATGGGTGTTGATGCAGGTGATTTTCTTCGAAGTGTCAACAAGCTCCTATGTCATATAGGCTGATGTTAGATCCAGTTTAGTGAATGACTTTCCATCAGCTAGCATGGCGAACAGGTCATCAGCCTTTGGTAGCGGATACTGAACCCGTTTTGAAAATTGGTTAATCGTAACCTTGTAGACTCCATAGATCCTGACAGTGCTATCACTCTTTAACACAGGAATGATAGGACTGGCCCATTTGTTAAATTCGACTGGTGATACGACCCCTTCATGTTGGAGTCTGTCAAGCTCAATTTCTATCTTCTCCCTCATCATGTACGGAACAGACCAAGCTTTATGATAGATAGGTCTTGCATCAGAATCCAGGTGAATCTGCACCTTAGCTCCAGTAAAATTGCCAATGCCCAGTTCAAACAAAGAAAGAAACTTATTCAGCATGTGAGCACACGAAGTGTCATCCACCGAGAACGATGCTTTGATATCATTCCAGTTCCACTTGATTTTCTCGAGCCAATTCCTGCCGAACAGCGTTGGACCATTGCCTGAGACGATCCATAATGGTAAATTGTGAACCACACCATCATATGACACCTTGACTGCTGCACTGCCAATGACCGGTATGAATTCCTTAGTGTAAGTATGCAACTTGGCATTGACTGGACTCAGCTTAGGCTTCACAGCCTCAGTGTCCCACAGCTTGTCGAATATCCTTTGGCTCAATATCGACTGACTAGCACCCGTGTCCAGCTCCACTGATACAGGCACACCATTCAGTTTCACATTAACCATTATCGGTTGGCTCTTTGTCAGGAACAAATACAGGTTGTACACTTCCTCCTCTGGTATCTTGGGTTGCATATCCAGGCCAGTACTGGACTGATCATCAGCATCAATGTGATGAGCAGCCGCAAGCTTGCTCAGTTGTGGGCACATTCGCTGAAGATGCCCCACTTTCGAACATCCTTTACAGATGTACTGTTTAAATTGACACTGATGAGGCCGATGATAGCCCCCACAATGGCAGCAGTTTGAATTCGGATTCGTACCGGTTGGCGGACTTTGAGCAGCTACAGGTTTCACATAAGCAGTCGAGTAGGCCCTGCCATAAGCAGCTGTGCCAGATGATGACACAATCTTGTTTACAGTACTTGCCGTGGAGCTCTGACTCTTCGATGATATCTGCCTCAAATTATCATCAGTCGTCATGCATGTCTGGGCAGTCGCAATGGCCTTGCTCAAATCCAGCATTTCTGCAGCCAATAATTTCCGAAGCATCACATCATGGGTTGTTGCCTATCATGTAGAAATCTCGCAGTATGTCTTCCAATGCGTTTCCGAACTTACACGGCTCAGCCAGATGTCTTAGGTCGGCGACGAATCCCGACACATCCTGGCCCTCAGTACGAACATGTGTGTAGAAGCGATAGCATGAGATGATGATCCGCTCTTTTGGCTTGAGATGTTCACACGCCAGAGCGCACAAATCCCCATACTCTTAGTCCGTTGGACGTGCAGGTGAGAGAAGATTCTTTATGAGGCCATAAATCTTTGGACCACCAGCTTCTTCCATTTTGTTGGCCACAAAATACTGATCCAGGCGGTCGATAAAATCCGTCCAATCCTCGCCATCCACGAATCTCTCCAGAATTTGAATGCTGCCCATTGTGCAGCTGATGGTTCTTAAGTTACCTCATCGCCAAATGTAATGTATATAATGACGCGAACAACTCATTACTGTAAGCTCACTCAGGTGCAAACCTGGTTCAACTTTATTCGCGTCCAAAATGCGCACATGACATAGTACTCACTCTTATATATCAGGGGCCGCACACACGTACGTACTGCCCAATGACGTCTGACAGTGGCGCCCCCTGGTGTCTAGTGACCCCAAGCAACAATAGATAACATGGACATCTGTCCTCACGTTCACTTTACAATGTCATTGTGATAGCAATTGATGAAGTTTATATCCACTCTGCATGACTGCAAAAATGATGCATTTTTCCAAGACCAGTCATCGCAATGGAAAGTCTTCAGTAGGGAATGAAGACAAATGACAAAAACTGGAGCTGAATGACAATTCTGAATTGTGATATTTGTGATTGCATTTCTGCGTCTCCCTAACTCTAAGAGAATCACCTTTATTGGTGTTAGAAATAACAATTATTGGTACTAGCCATCAATCACACTTTATTTTTAACAGTTGTATGTAATATAGACCACTGAAATTTCCTTGACACACATGTGAGATTTAGAAAATCTCTCATCTTTTGGTAGCTTGAAAATAAGGGAATTGTTCATACAGAGGATGATTTGACCTTTCCAGGAAAATTTGGGTGGAAAAGGATCACCTGAAGCATCTTATATGATTTCCACACCAATAATTCATTCTACATTTGACAATGACAGACTGTATTGAAGTAGTATCTGGTAGGTTGTGAACTGAGGTTAATCAGTGTATGTGAGTAACAGGGATAGTGTCTGGCAGTACAAGTCAGGCAAGCAACAACGATTTAAAAATAAAACTTCATATTGCTGTCAGGCGCCCTCAGCAATGGCATGCATGAAGTAGCAATTGACACACATGTCAGGGTCCATCTAAACCAATAGATAAACCTACACAAGTGACATAGCCCACAGTGACTCCAGTAAAAGAGACCACTGATGAAGGGGTTATTCAGATAAGGGTAGTGAGCCTTTTGTACCCCATGCAGTTTCTCAGTTGGCTTTGCAGCCATCCACCAGTGCTACTCTCTCATTTTACTGGTGGTAAGGCACTTTATGGTAAGGCACATGCATAATAAACACAAGAGAAACTGGCAACACACAAGTATCAAACACGAGTGCAAGGGAATATTTAACACTTCGAGCACAAGCACTGAAAAACGTACTAAAATTAATTCACTTTTAATATGCCTTGCAGTTTTTCATTCTTTCCTTATGCAGACATGAAAACTACAGATATCCAAAAATCAAAATGGCTACCACCTGTGATGTTCCTTGGAAGGTTCATACAGAGGAAGGGTGAAAGTTGTGGCAACTTTCACTGCCAGTGGCAGTGCATGGCAGATGGTTGAATGTTTCTGCAGGCCCTCATAAGGTCTCATATCTCAGTCACAGCCTTCCAGGAGAACTTCGATAAAAACTCACGCTGCACCTTTATCATGCCTACATACCTGACACCGTTGCCATATCTACTGTTTGGGAAGCATGTACTTCAAATGAGGCTTGACTAAAATGAAAATAAGTGAACAAATGCCAATAAGTTTCCCCACATACACAAAAGGCCTGCAAGATATCTAAATGGCCTTCAAAACCCTAAAGCACAAACACTTAAGGAACTATTAAATGATATTCAATAACAACATTCACTTTAGGGATCATAAGCCATATAATAGCTCAGTAGAAACATATAAACATTCAAACACATCATAGATTTTCCGAGAGTATTTGGCCTTCAATTATTCAATTAATCCTTGAATGATGATTGTCCTCTGCACTCCTGGGTCTTATACTTAAATTCCTCCTCCTCCTCCTACTGCACTGTGATTTACCCACCAACAGCTGCTACACTCCGGCAGAATGCTCCTCCATACTATGCCCTTCTTTCATTGTTATGGTGACATTTTTAAATTTTTCCCTTCAGTAAGCTCGGGTGCATGAGTTTATCCTATGAGTTTAAACTGGGTGTTAGCAATTATTTTTCATTCCTGGGATGTGGACATCGCTGGCAAGTCCAGCATTTATTACCCATCCCTAATTGCCCTTGAGAAGGTGGTGGTGAGTCACTTTCTTGAACCACTGCAGTTTGTGTGGTGAAGGTACTCCCACAGTCCTGTTAGGGAGGGACTTCCAGAATTTTGACTCAGCGACAATGAAGGAACAGCGATATATTTCCAAGTCAGAATGGTGTGTGACTTGGCGGGGAAATTGCAGATGGCTATGTTCCCATGTGCCTGCTACTCTTGTCCTTCTAGGTGGTAGAGGTCACAGGTTTGGAAGATGTTGTCGAAGAAGTAAGAATTAACTTTTTCCTGCACTTTTAAAACATTCTTTTCTGGATGGGGCAGAACTCCTTAGAACAATGTTAAATACAGATAACTAGTCCATTGGTGCTTTTAGCTTGATATTATATCTCTTTTTACCAACATCTGTTTTTCATTAAAATTAGTGGCTTAAAATAAAAATAACTAAGGTCACTAGTTGTCAGTTTTCAAGAAAAAGTAGATGGAATCACAGACTGTAATCTCCAAAACACTATTAAAAATCTTTGACTATTACCAAGTAACTTTGTATTCCAAAATGTCAGGTAGAAGGAATAGGACAACTTCATTGCTATTTTTGAAATAGAGTACAGTCAGCTCTTTGCTAGCACTTAAACAATTGAAAAATACAAAAACTTCCACTATTGTTCTAGGAACTATGTAAAAAAAAATGTTTCTTTAAGTTTTTTTTTACAATGATTCACCGAGAAAACCAAAAATCAAGTAATGGAAAGATTCAATTGACCAACAAAAAAGTGTATCACAAGATAAAGGAGGTAAAGCTGCTGTCCTTTCCAGATCTGGTCTATGTGATTCCAGTCCCACACTAACATGGAGCTGCCTACCTAACAGCATTGAGGAAGTACCTTCACCACATGGACTGCAGCTATTCAAGAACAGGGCTCACCAGCAGCTTCTCAAGGGTAACCAGAGAGGGGCAATAAATGCCAGTCTTGCCAGCGATGCCCATATCCCAAGAATGAATAGAAGAAATCATAGGAACACTCAACAGGATAAATGCAGCATGGCTTACATATAAGTGTAAATTTTGCATGTGGCTTCACTACAAGCATGTGGATCAGAGAATCTGGAAGAGGAATCAGCGTGTCTGATTTGGGGTGTTCCTGATATTTTGGGGACTAATTTAAATTTCTGCACTAATACAGAAACTAGAGTATGCTCTTTAAATAAGTTCTTCGTACTTTGTCTCTATTGACTTATGGAATTGACTGCGACTCATTGAAGCAAATGTGGACTATTTTCAATAATTGAAAAGAGAATTTGATCCATTTCTGATTTAGCAGGGAGTTACCCGAGTATGGGTTTGGGATTAATTGCTAAAATTGGATCCAGATTATGGGCCAAATGGGACAGGTTGAAGGGCCCTTTTTGTGTTCTTGTGTAATACTTAAAAGAAGAAATAATCACAGTATAGATTCTAATTTGCACGTGAACAACCTTGTGCCACTGCTTAAAACAATCTGAAGTCTGGACTAATACCCGTCCACAATGTGGAGCAAGAGGATGGTAGAAGGATCCATTCTGCTATACAATTTCAACTAATCAATTTAGATTCCCTGGAGGTTGTTTTATTTAATCCTGGGTCTTTTCAGTGGAATGTCAATTGTATTATTACAGCAAGTAAGCTTCAATTTACAGGTTGTGCTTAAAGGCAACTAGAATTAGGAAAACACTTCATCGTGATGGCAAAGCTGGTGTATAAACAAAAATTGTGATCTGCAATCTGAGGGTGGATTACATTGTAGCAGTTGAAATGAATCTTCCAGAAGCTGGTGGTTTCACACCTGAAAGACAGATCTCAGATCACAACAACAACTTTCATTTATATAGTGCCTTTAACATAGTAAAATGTCCCAAGGTGCTTCAGGAGCAATTATCAAACGTAATTTGGCACCGAGCTAGGTAAGGAGATATTCGGACAGGTGACCAAAAGCGCGGTCAAAGAGGAAGGTTTTAAGGAATATCTTAAAGGAGGAGAGAGGAGTGGAGCGTGTGAGAGGTTTTATGCAAGGAATTCCTGAGCTTAGGGCCTAGGCAGCTGAAGGCACGGCTGCCAATAGTGATAATTGGGGATGCACAGGAGGCCAGAATTGGAGGAGCGCAGACACCTTGGAGAGTTTCAGGGCTGGAGGAGGTTATAGAGATAGGGAGGGGCGAGGCCACAAAGGGATTTGAAAACAAGGATGAGAATTTAAATTTGAAACCATAGTATAAACACATTGTTCTGTCATACTCTCATTTTCTGTGGTGCAGGTTACAAACTAAATTTCCCACTGCTATCTGAGAGCTTGGCTGAATCCTAATGTTACTCTAATGAAAATAATCACTTGTTGCCTCTGCTCACCATTTTTTATCTTTTACTTGTCCCATTTCTGTTTTCAATTTGTTTTCATTATTGACAATAAGTAAATAACAGTTTGCGATGAGAAGTAGCATTTTTCACTCTGTATCTGATTTTGGGGGACAAAAGTAATGGTTTTCCTTTATATCTTTTTCATAAGAATGCAAAAAGGGCCATTTAACCTATCCTGTTTGGCCCATTATCTGGATCCAATTTTACCAACTGATTCCAAACCTGTCATGTTTGTAACTACAATGTAATACCACTGTATTACTGTATACATTCAACTTAGATGCACACCTTGACCACAGGGGGTGAACTTTTGGGAGGCACTCCTTACCTGATCACACAGGTATATAAAGGAAGGTCCCACGCAGGGTCATCACTTCTGGAGTCCTGTAATAAAGAGTTAAGGTCACAGAGTGGCCTTGTCCCTGGAATGTGCCTCGTGTGGTTTCATGCTGTAGAGTAAGGACTTTACATTGGCAACGAGAAACGGGAATTCACGATCCACGAGAATGGCCACCGGTAGCACAGAGGAACGGTACTGTGTTGGGGAAGACTGGGACGATTTTGTAGAGAGACTTCAGCAAAGCTTCACAACTAAAGACAGGCTAGGGGATGCAGCGGCCGACAAGCGACGGGCTCATCTCCTGACCAGCTGCGGGCCAAAGACATATGCGTTTATGAAGGACTTACTGGCACCTGAAAAGCCATTGGACAAAACCTTTGAAGAGCTCAGCAAATTAATCGGGGAGCACCTCAAGCCAGCGAGCAGCATACACATGACTTGATACAGATCCTACATCCACCGACGTCAGGAAGGACAGAGCATACTGGACTTTGTAGCGGACCTCCGGCGTTTGGCCAGCCTCTGTAAGTTCACAAACACCTGCAGGGGGGAGATGCTAAGGGACTTTTTCATCGAGGGTATCGGTCATGCGGGAATTTTTCACAAGTTAATTGAGACCAAGGACTTGACCTTGGAAGCGGCAGCGTTGTTAGCTCAAACTTTCATGGCGGGGGAGGAAGAGATGAAAATGATTTACGCGCGCAATTCTGCCTCTAACACGGCGATGGATCAGGGAGTCAACATCATAAATGCTACTCAGAGCCCCGCAGGCAGGCAGGGGCAGTCCGACATTTATCAGGCAGCAATAGATCCCAGAGCAGGATCTCAACAGAGACAATGGCAGGCTGAACGGACGTTCACGCCATCACATTGGACAATGCGGCCCGGGATGGGGCCATTGACACCCACTTAAGAGCAGTCAAAGGGACAGTCAGCGCGGAATTCCTGGCCATAGTCCCTTTGTCCTCAACTATGGAAACTTTAACTCATGCTGGAGGTGTGGGGGAAAACACTCAGCCAGATCTTGCAGATTCCAACATTTTGTCTGCAGAAACTGCAATCTCAGTGGCCATTTAGCTCGAATGCGTAGAAAACCTGCAACCAGGCTGATATATGAGACAGATGGACCAGAAGAGGGTTCTGTGAGGCAGGATGACTTTTGGGGCGAATCGATGGATGCCGAGGTTCAGCGGTATTCACAGTTCATACACCAAAACGCCACCAATGATGATGAGGGTTTTGTTGAACGGCATCCCAGTCCGCATGGAGCTGGACACTGGGGCCAGCCAGTCACTCATGGGCATTCAGCAATTCGAGAAGCTATGGCCACTCAAAGCCAGTAGACCCAAATTAGAACATATTGAGACACAATTGCGGACATACACCAAGGAAATAATTCCAGTACTAGGCAGCGCAATGATGGCTGTCTCACACAATGGGTTAGTGAACCGGCTGCCACTCTGGATTCCCGGGCAATAGTCCCGCTCTGTTGAGGAGGAGCTGGTTAGCCGAGATGAACTGGAAATGGGGGGGATGTTCACGCAATGTCCGCTGGCAGGCGGAAAGCTGTTCACCAAGTTGGACTTCACTTCAGCCGATGTGACCCAGGAACTGGCCGACGAATCCAAACTGCTGACTACCTTCGCCATGCACAAAGGACTGTTTGTGTATAACAGGTGCCCGTTTGGCATTCGATCAGCGGCCGCGATTTTTCAATGCAATATGGAAAGCCTGCTTAAATTCATTCCTGGAACGATCGTATTCCAGGACGACATCCTCATCACGGGTCGAGATACCGAGGAACACCTCCACAACCTGGAGGAGGTGCTACGCCGACTGGACCGGGTAGGCCTGCGACTCAAGAAGTCTAAATGTGTGTTTTTAGCTCCTGAGGTTGAGTTTCTGGGCAGGGGGGTTGCTGCAGATGGGATTCGGCCCACCGAATCCAAAACAGAGGCGATTCGATGAGCGCCCAGGCCCGGCAACACATCGGAGTTGCGTTCATTCCTGAGACTGTTGAACTATTTCGGGAACTTTCTGCTGAACTTGAACACATTATTGGAGCCGCTACACGTGCTCCCACGTAAGGGTTGCGATTGGTTTTGGGGGGACTGTCAGGAACGGGCTTTTGATCGGGCACGAAACCTATTTTGTTCAAAGAAGTTGTTGACCCTGTACGACCCCTGTAAACGTTTAGTTCTGACTTGTGATGAAACTTCCTATGGGGTTGGTTTTGTGTTGCAGCAGGGTAATGCTGAGGGTCAGCTACAACCTGTGGCTTATGCCTCCAGATCGCTCTCTCAAGCAGAAGGGGGATATTGCATGGTTGAGAAGGAAGCGCTTGCATGTGTCTATGATGTAAAAAGAATGCATCAGTACCTCTTCGGTAGGAAGTTTGAATTAGAGATGGACCACAAGCGACTCACATTCCTGTTGTCAGACAGCAAGGCTGTCAATGCCAACGCATCAGCTCGCATACAGTGATGGGCCCTCACGCAAGCTGCTTATGACTACTCCATCCGGCACTGGCCCGGCACCGAAAACTGCGCTGATGCACTCAGCAGGCTCCCACTGGCCACCACCGAGGGGGCAGCTGAGCAAAGCGCTGAGATGGTCATGGCTGTCGATGCCTTTGACAGTGCAGACTCCCCCATCACAGCCCACCAGATCAAAATCTGGACAAACAGAGATCCCCTCCTATCCTTGATTAAGAAATGTATCCTGACTGGGGATTGGGCGCCTGCACACGGAGCATGCCCTGAGGAGGTCCGACCATTCCACAGGCAGATGGATGATCTCTCCATCCAAGCCGACTGCCTACTATGGGGCAGCCGGGTAGTCATGCCCCAGAAGGGCAGGGAGGCATTCATCAGGGAACTCCACAGCGAGCACCCAGGCATTGTGATGATGAAGGCTATTGCCCGGTCACACGTTTGGTGACCTGGAATTGATTCAGACCTGGAACACTGTGTTCGCAAGTGCAGAACCTGTGCCCAGCTGGGCAATGCCCCCAGGGAGGCCCCGCTCAGCCCGTGGCCCTGGCCCACCAAGCCATGGTCACGCATTCACGTTGACTACACGGGCCCATTCATGGGGAAGATGTTCCTCATTGTAGTAGATGTGTACTCGAAATGGATCGAGTGCATCATCCTGAATTCATGCATGTCATTCACCACCGTGGAAAGCCTACGTGCGATCTTTGCAACCCATGGCTTGCTGGACATCCTGGTTAGTCACGAGCTATGAATTCCGGAAGTTTATGTCAGGCAATGGCATCAACCACGTCTGGACTGCGCCGTTTATGCCGGCCTCCAATGGCCAGACGGAACGGGCGGTCCAAATCATTAAGCAAGGTATGCTCAGGATCCAAGGACCCTCCCTACAAAGCCGCCTATAGCCCCTCCTGCTGGCCTATAGATCCCGCCCGCACTCGCTCGCTCACGGGGGTCCCGCCCGCAGAGCTACTCATGAAACGGATACTCAAAACTTGGTTGTCCCTCATCCACCCAGTCCTGACCGACATAATTGAGGGCAAGCGCAAGTCACAAAACGAGTACCATGACCGTAATTCAAGGGGGAGATGTATCGAAATAAATGATCCTGTATTCATCCTCAATCATGCCATGGGGCTCAAATGGCTTGAGGATACTGTAATTGGCAAAGAGGGGAATAGGATCATCATGTTAAAACTCAACAATGGCCAGATATGCAGTAAGCATCTGGACCAAGTAAAAAAAAGGTTCAACATGGACTCGGAGGAACCTGAAGAAGATCATGAGATGGAGCTCACACTACCGCCAGCGAACGTGCAACAAGAGCAATCAGAAGAATGCACAGACCCTGAGGTCAGTCCGGACAGGCCGGAATCACCACAGGTGACAGGCACTCACATCAGCATCCAACACCCAGAGCCCTAACTGCGGCGCTCCACGAGGGAGCGTAGACCACCTGAAAGACTGAACCTATGATCCCAGTAAGACTTTGAGGATGGAGGGGCGGGGGAGGTGAAGTCATGTATGTAACTACAATGTAACACCACTGTATTACTGTATACACTCAACTTAGATGCACACCTTGACCACAGGGAGTGAACTTCTGGGCGACACTCCTTACCTGACCACACAGGTATATAAAGGGAGGTCCCACGCAGGGTCATCACTTCTGGAGTCCTGTAATAAAGAGCTAAGGTCACAGAGTGGCCTTGTCCCTGGAATGTGCCTTGTTTGGTTTCATGCTGTCGAGTAAGGACTTTACAAAACCCATACCCAGTTACTCCCTATTAAATCAGAAATGGATCAAATTCTCTGTTCAATTATTGAAAATAGTCCACACTTGCTTCAATGAGTGGCAGTCAATTCCATAAGTTAATGGTTGAAAGTGCAAAGAAATTATTATTTAAAGAACAGTTTATGTAACAATGCAGAAATTAAAATTAGTCACCAAAAAATCAGAAATGCCACAAATCAGGCACACTGATTTCTTTGCCAGAATCTCTGATCTGCCTTCTTATATAGTGAGGCTACATGCTAAACTTGTTTGAAGATGCTATTTAAGACAGAACTCCACTGTAAGATTTATAACATTAGTGAGTGGGGTTTCCAAGGTGGAAAAATCATTAGCTTGAGAGCATGCACTGTCACCGGCATTGATGAATTTCCACAATTTAGTCACAGGCAGGTTGTTTATGTATAGATTAACAAGGAGTGGTGCTAGAACTGATCTCTGAGGAAGGCCATTGATTTGCTACCTCCGTGAGCTGATGTGGTCAGCCATGTGTACTCTGAAACGTTGGCATCCTTGCAATAATTCAACCGTGTAGGTGGCCCAATATGGCTGAACTCTTGATATTTTCGCCAGGAGATCAGTACACTAGACCATGTCATAGGCTGCTGTTAGATGGAGGATTAGCTGTGAAATCCTGGTTCTGAGCCTTTCGACAAAAGTGGCGTCATTCATCATGATTTTCCTTTCGAAGACTCTGTAGCGTGGGGCTCCTGCCTCATAGCATTCGAAGAATTATGCCATCATGTGACTGATATTACAAAGTGATAATTTAGTGACAGTGGATTTCCCTAAAAAATTCAATGTATATTGTATTAATATTTCATGATATCCCTAATCTTGAAATTTCAAATGGAGGAGAAACGGTGTCGTTTTCCAAAAGCATAAGTTGCCAATTAATTCTGTTAATTATTTATGTTTTCATATTCATAGAGTATCCTCATTGATGCTAAAAGCAAATTCTAGTTCTTTCTCAAGGCGTCTGGCCACCTGTCTACTGAGCTTCAGCATTAGTTTTGCTACAGGGAGAACAGAGTCCAAATCCCAATCCTAACCAACATTTGCAATTTTGAATCTTGGCTGATGTATGTGGAGGAAACAAGAGAGAAATGCCTGGCATATGGATAAAAGAGTAGAATCAGCAGTAACAAGCCTCTGCTCTGTCCTACTGACCAAAATGTCAAGAATAAGGGAATAAAGGGAGGAAAATAAATGCATGAATATTTCATTTTTTAAATTATATTTATGATAGATTTTTCTCTATCAGAATGTTGTTTTTCAGGATGATATTAGAAAATAATGATCTGATGTGGAAAATCAGTGTGTTTAATAGTGAACAAAAATGATAAAATCTGATTATTCATTATTAATGGGTCATTTATTTATGTGAATTTCTATGTAATCCTAGGGCTAAAAATTCGCTGACTTTGCCACTGGTTTTTCGCCGCTATTTCGCCATTTTTGGCAAAAAAACAGTCGGCAGGAAATTCAGAGACATCTTGATCTTTAAGTACCACTGGGGAGCGGATCGCCACCGTGCAAGACTCGAAATATTGCTTTCGCCAAAAATTTGGCTCAGCACGCACCCGTATTTAACGCGAAAAATACCGGCAGTTAAAAAGCTGCCTTGCAGCCCTTGGAGCAGCAGTAAGCATGAAGACCTTCAAAAAATGTAAGTTAAAATTTTTATTTCAAAATTATTATTCAGCGATTTGATAGTTAAGTGTCTTGTGAATGTTTTGTGATTTTTTATGTATTGTTTTTTGCAATTTTCTTTTTGTTTTCTCCCCCCTCCCAAGGCCTCTCTCGCAGCGGTATCGGCCTCGGAGTAAAGTTGCAGAAAATTCGCGGTTTGTGCCACGAATCCTCGAGACACGCCAATTTTTATTGCTGTGCAAATTGAAGCCTGAATTTTCGGCGTCGTATCGGTAGCAAAGCGAAAGCAGTATTTTTGGTGAAAAAATACCATTTTCGCAAAAAAACAAATTTCTAGCCCTCAGTGTATAAAGAGAAACTGATAGATTTATTGATATGTTTTTGACATTTCCTTTATGCATTAAAACTACTAGCTGAAGTGCTTCTCCAGTGACATTGCTCAGAAGAGAGTAAAGGATTCTTCAAATGTGATGTTATAGTAGAGGAAATGCTACAGAAAAAAATCTATCCACTTGTTACCTAAGTAAGTAGTTTTAAAGCATGAAACACAGTGCCAGGTGACTGAGAGTCACCTATGCATATACACATTTCTCCCTTTATAACATTTTTTATCATATATGTTAATTCAGATGAGATGAAATAACATTTATGCTCTAATTTCCAAAAGTTGTCACATTTTTCAAAAATTGTCACAGTGCTTACTTTATGAACAATTCTAATATTGGCACGGTGAAAACTGTAGGGAAGTTAATGCGTACATTTCTGTCAATTAGGACTCTTATCTAGCTAAAGTTTGTTGATAAAAGATCACCTCAGTTAGGGATCATGATTGAAGTGGCTTTGCTGATTTGAGACTGGAACTCATCAGACAAGAATCTTTAACAAATAATGTAGCAAACGTGGCTCTAAAATGGCTGGGAGTATGGTGTAGAAATATAATAGCATTTAATACTGTGTAACATATTTGTCATTAGGTCTCCAATCACATTTTGCACATTTAAACCAAAAGGAATAAGGCACTTACACAATTTCATTATTATAATCACTAAAATATGATAATCTACAGCAGTACAATTTAGGTGCACTTATGTTATAAGTGTAATCAACACGTCGGCTAGTTGCTAGATCTTCTGTGCTCTTTTCACCCATTATCTGTTCCTTAGTTTTTTATTGGACCTCAGCCTTCAGTTATCTGTAGATCTGTTTCCTTTCTCTCGAGTTGTGATGATGTTTCCAATTCAAGAATGCCTTGCGTTTATGATTTATGAGGTCCTGGATCTCCTTGTCATTCTCATCAAACCAGTCTGTTTTCTGGTAGAGTAACCAATAGTCTCTTCAAAGGTGCTAATTATGGTAGACTTGAGGGCAGACCAGATACTATGGATACTCTGCAGCTCCAGTTCATTGCGAGTTGTCAGGTTGGCTGTGAGGCATTGACTGAATAGTCTTTCTTTGCAGGGTCTTTGAGTCCTTCAGTGTTGATTTTTCTGCAGCAGCATTTCTGTTGCCACCGCCAATTTAAGGCTAGGTTGATGGAAATAACAGAGTGCCTGTGCAGCCTTCAGTCACCTGAGGAAAAGAGTAATTGAAGACCAAGATCTCAAACCCGGCACCAAGTTCATGGTCTACAGAGCAGCAGTGATACCCGCCCTACTATAAGCTTCAGAGACATGGGCAACGTACAGTAGGCACCTCAAAGCACTGGAGAAGTATCACCAACACTGCCTCCGCAAAATCCTACAAATCCATTGGCAGGATAGGCGTACCAACGTCACTGTTCTCTCTCAGGCCAACATCCCCAGCATTGAAGCATTGACCATGCTCAATCAGCTCGGATGGATGGGCCACATTCTTCCCTGCCTGATACAAGACTCCTGAAACAAGCACTCTACTCCGAGCTCTGTCATGGCAAGCCAGTCCCAGGAGAGCAGAAAAAACACTTCAAGGATGCCCTCAAAGCTTCCTTGAAAAAAATGTAACATCCTCATTCACTCTTGGGAATCTCTGGCCCAAGACCGCTCAAAGTGGAGGAGAAGCATTCGAGAAGGCGCCGAACACTTTGAGTTTCCTCATCGGGAACATGCGGAAGCCAAGTACAAACAGAAAAAAGAACGTATGACAAACCAAGCACCTCACCCACCCGTCCCTTCAACCATCACCTGCCCCACCTGTGACAGAGTCTGTGGATCTTGCATAGGACACATTAGTCACCTTAGAACTCATATTAGTGTGGAAGCAAGTCATTCTCGACTCCGGGGGACTGCCTAAGGAAGGAAGAGTAGTGAACATGTGAAGTAGTCTTACTTTTCATCAATGCTAGCTATTGTATGCATGCAGCCTATATTTGGAGACAGAACCCAACTTGACACTGGATGGAAGTGGAGTAGAACTCCCTGGAGAAGGGAATCTCAATCTACTTTCCACTCGGAAAAGTAAGGTATCGATTCCGGATAGAAACTAAACATGTTTAGCATTGGTGCAGTGTAGAAACTATTTACACCGATAAAAACTAAAAGCTAAGTACACCCTTAGACTGTTGCATGTCTTATCCTGGCTTGGTAAGTATGACTATAGAGAAAACATACACTTTAAAATTCTTCAAATTTAAATATTCAAGTGATTTAATTGTACATTAATGGTCTGAAAATGAAAGTTGCATTGCAGGTTCCACATACACACCTATTTCATTATTACCAACAAACATGTTAACAATTAGTTTAAAAGTTAAATCAAAAAAAGAATATTGCTTTTGTGTTAAAATTACTGGTTAATCACAAAATACTTACTTCATGAAACATATTCATTAGCTAATGTAAATAGCTCCAGTCATCAGCAAAATAACGACAATTCATACTGCACGTGAAAATAATGTGTTAAACTTAGTGTTAATTGGAGCGTAGGGTCAGATTTTATCATTTATTTGGGATAGCACCTGTGCTTCTGCTTATACAGGCAACTCTCGATTATCCGCACACGGATGCAACGGAAAACTGTTGTAACGGCGTTTAAAATTCCGTGTGTGTGATGTCACTTTGAAACTCTGATGTTCCTTTCGAATGTTGCCTGTTGAGCCTTGCTTTTAAGCGCTCTGCCTTGCCTCAGCTCCCGCTGCTGCTCGCACACAGGTCCACTGCCTCTCATAATTCATTAAAATGACATGAACAGTTACAGGAAGTAATCAACAAGCCTAATGGTCTTTAGGTCTAGAGGACTAGAATTCAAGGATTAGAAGATACGCTATAGCTATTGGTTAGAGCACACCTGCAGTACTGTAAGCATTAACTGTAATGTCAACTCGCTCTAACGGAGAAATCGTTTACCCGGCATAGCCCAATCCCCGAGGGACCCGGATAATCGAGAGTTGCCTGTATTTCACATGTCCTTGTAAGGTATAATGTTGTTTGGCGAAAATTTCGCACCTCCTGTACACTGTACTGCACAGTTTAATTTGGTTGCTGTCTTTGCAGAACTGATTACTGTTTTGAGGAATATTAATTTAGTCCTGAGAAATTAAATAAATCACTAAGATAACATTTTTGAAGATCATTTTTATGTTGCTTACAATTGTTTTTTTGAAATATGAATGCAGGAAATGGTCAACTCACCTTTCCGCTATTACCTCCAAGGTAAAACCTTGTATTTATGCTGGAGTAACACTCAGCACAACAGTTCAACTGAGAACTGCTAACATTCACCATGTTCACCATGTCCATAACAGATGGATTGGATTTACAGATATCCTTGTGACCTGAGCCTTTTGTAAATATTCTAACCACTAAGCTGCATGCCATCAGTTAGAATGAATAAATAATGGCTAAATGCATTCAGTTTAGAATAAGATTGACAATCCCCAGAAAATCTGTTTGTGTTTAGGTCAAGATTCTTTGTTATAGTCATTTGAGTTACTTCTGATACTTGCATAATCTACTCTTGGACCAATGATAAACATACACTTACATAGCATCTTTAACGCTGAAAAAATATCCCAATACACTTCACAGAGTAAGTTAAATTGAAGCTTTGGTCAAGGTAGCCTAAGTTTTGGTCAAATAGCTATTACATAGAATATACAGCACAGAAACAGGCGATTTGGCCCAACCAGTTCCTGTTCTCATGTTCTCACCACTCTCTGGGTAAAGAAGTTACTTCTGAATTCTTTATTTGATTTCTTGGTGACTATCTTATATTGATGACTTCTAGTTTTGTTCTTTCCCACAAGTGGAAATACACTCTCTGTATCCACTCTATCAAAATCTTTCATAATTTTAAAGACCTCTATTAGATCACTCCTCAGCCTTCTCTTTTCAAAAGAAACGAGACCCAGCCTGTTCATCCTCTCCTGATAGGTATAAGCTCACATTTTTGGTATCATCCTTGTAAATCATTTTTGCATGCTCTCCATATCCTTTTGATAATATAGTGACCAGAACTGTACACGGTACTCCAAGTGTGGTCTAACCAAAGTATGATACAAGTTTAACATAACTTCTCTACTTTTTAATTCAATCCTTCTAGAAATAAACCCTAGTGCTTGGTTTGCTTTTTTTAAATGGCCTTATGTGTCGCGACTTTAAGTGATTTGTGTGTTTGTGCTCCCTTTGCTCCTCTACCCCATTTAGATTCTTATTTTCCAAGTAAAATGTGATCGCCTTATATTTTTTTTAGCAAAATGTAATACCTCACACTTATCTGTGTTGTAATTCATTTGCCAATTATATACCCATTCTGCAAGTTTATTAATGTCTTCTTGTAATTTGTTGCAGACTGCCTCAGTGTTGATTATGTCCCCAAATTTGGTGTTGTCTGCAAATTTATAAAAATATTTTTGATTCCAAAGTCTAATATAAATCGTGAAATTCACAAGGAATTGGGTTTCGAGCGGCCATTTTGACAGCCTCCAAATTCAGACCCGCCTCGTTAGGCACAATTGCAGCCTAAGAATCCATGTTTCCTTGCTTCGTGAGATTGCCAATATAATGTAGAATTGATAACACTTTTGTATTGTAAGATCATACCCACTAGGAACTTTCCTGTTGGCCAGCTACATATCTGACACATGTGTAAATCCGCCATAATGTTTAAGAGTCTGTGAACTGAGGTAATGTGAAATTTACATGTACAATTTCTGTTTGCCCAAGAGAGTGCACATTGTTCTTAAAAGGACACAGCCAATTTATCTAAGTGTAAAGAGCTTAGGTGCATGTTGTCAGATCCAAGGCTTAGGGATCCTTAAGAGTGCACAGGGGATACTTTGTAGTCTAACCAGCTAAAACTCTGCAGCTTGCCAGCACAGAGCACTAATAATCTCTAAGCTGCTTGTCCAGCTAGTACAAGCAACATGAAAATCCCACCCTGCCTATTAGCTCAATAGTTTGCAGGCTATCTGGAGCCAAGTGGGAAGAATTCCAGTCTCCATTGACATCTCTTGCCCTTCCAGGTTCCATTAATGAGCCAATCTGGCTGGTCAATTATTGACAATACCCTGAAGTACTGCAGAACTGCCTGGTTATTGAGTCTGCCACAAAGAGTTGACCAGTTCTGAATTTTCATCACTCGACATGTTAGCTCAGAGCCAGTTTGACCCCATAGAGACCCTGATTAAAGGAACAAGTTTGCACACCTCAGAGTCATGCTACATGAGTCCTTTGTAGCCAGAATTAGAATTCCATCCCATTTGGCTCTGGTGAAAAGGAGTGTTCTAATCAACAACACCATCTAGACCATCATAGCCTGTACTTATTTGGCATGGTATAGAATTTAATCAGCAAAAATAAGTCCTCAAAACATCTTTATTGTATATCTAGATTATATGATAAAGGGTGGAGGCTGATGTACACAAAGCATATGTCTTCCTGATTAGACTCATCTACAGTGCCCAATTGCCTAAATTCAATATGGTACATTAAACTCACTTCATAAAACAAAGAAACTCTGCATCCTGGTGTACTTTGTCTCATTAGTATAAAAATCATTCTTGCCTCAACATTCCTCCGATGATTGAATTTGGTATTGAAAATACCTGTAGGTGGCAGTGTTGGATAGTGAATACAAGGCTCCTGATACCAAAGACTGAATACTACCACAGGTACTTATAAATAATGTATCGGCTCAGCTTTTAGGCACCAAAACAGCTTTGACGCCTTTTGCTAAGACATAGGATCTGAAACTATTGCTCTGTGAATTCATCACCAATTTTCATTGATTTGAATAAGAGATGGGGTAGAATAAATAACTCATGAGTTGAACCATGAGTGGCAACGCACAATCAAGTATATTTTATGTGTTCAGATTAATTACGTGCATGGAAATCTTTACAATCTATAATTTTCTCCAGCTGTCGATGAGCACATTGGAGTTAGCAAAAAGATGAGTGATTCTGTGATTAGAAATCTTACCTTGAAACCCTATTACCTTTGCAAGCTGCCTTGTTTTATTTGCTCTGGGTGATTTAGCATAAAGGAACAGCAAATTCTGCGATACGTGAACCCACCGTTCAAATAGAAAATCACAATTGCATTAGACAGAAAATGTAGACAACAGCATAAGAATGATACTGCATTTGGGATTAAGTCTGTTAATATAAATAGTAATGCAATCTCTTCATTGTACAGTAAGGGGATGAATGTTTGATACTTTGGAGATGTGGCTGTTTTTCTGAGTCTGTCTACAAAGAAAAATCAATGTTCTGATCCCAGTGTTGCAAACCAGACTCCATAAGGCCACGGGTGCACATGGACGCTATTCCCTCACCCAAATCTATATATAAACTATACTTTAAACCAGATCGGAATGGATGCAGACAGCATTACATTGAGTAAGAGAAGTTGATAATTTTATCTATACCAGTCAGCAACAATTCTCCAAACTTTCTGGAAATATTGACATATCCTTTAACTATCTGCAAGACAAAAAAAGGCATTCATTCTACGTGTCATTTCAGCTTACCAGTGGTAAATATATTTAGATTACTGTGCTTAAAGTGGGGTCAATTTCACAAACCTCCAATTAAATTTGATACGACTGAAGATTTAGGTTTAACATTCAACATGGACAGTGTTAGCTATCTATTATAACCCTTTCTTATCAAAAGGTTTTGGGAAATGACATTATTTTCAATGTAATGAAAGTAAATGAATAGTTAAATTAGTTCAGTATTTAATGAGCAATACTAATATTACTGATTAAATACTGAACTAATTTAACTATTCATTTACTTTCATTACATTGAAAATAATGTCTGCATTGCTTACAATCAGGAGTCTTTCTTTACTATCCAATATCTAGTCATACAATAGAATGGCCCAGGGGTATAACACTGAAATAATGTGTAATGTGATCACACACATGCCTCCACATGCACGTCTCCTATCTTCCAAATGGGAGACTAATTAATACTTTAGTGAGATGAGGCAGAATGTAATTAAAAAAGTGCTTTACTATTGTCAAGTGAATGAGCAGTGTAGCAACACATAGTCAATCTATGTCAACGATAACATATGGGCAGCTCTCAATAAAAGCAAAGACCACTGATTATTCACTCGACCTGACAGATACAACCATCATACCTGGTCCCTTATCCTACAATCTCATTTAGTGCTCACTAACCTGCAAATGTTGGGATCCTATTCACACCCCCAGAAACACAACTATTCCTGGTTACAAATGCTGCCCATCTGTGCTGCCTTTATGTTCCCAAAACAGCACTCTTTCTGTGCCTATTGGCACACCATTCTGATAAAGTGCTGTAATCAATGGGTTATAACTGATCATGGACTGAGGAGGGAGTTTGGGATTATAGACTATTTTACCATGAAATGATCTTGGTATGATTTATATTAAAATGTTACTGGTGATTTAAAATTTGCTCTTGAAGGTTTATACTTTTTGCACAGCAGTGTTGAGAGGTTTGAAGCATTTATCCAATATAACGATTCCTATATTATACTCAAATTTGACACAATGCAAGTCATTACAAACACCCAGTAAGCATTCACACATTAGCAGTAATCTGTTTCTAGGAGTTAGCATCTGGTTTGGGGGAAGGGGATTGATCAGTTAACTGGCATCTTTACTGGCCAGCCCTGGCCAGTGAGAGAGTCAGAGGTGAACCTGCTCTCTTCCTGTACAGCTAAGTAACCAAACACATGTACTATAGGTCAGTTGTGAAGATCTGTTGATGGAAACACAGGGAGTAGACAGCGCTATTTTTAAGATAGGTCCAGTGAAAATCTTGGTCAAAACAATTTTATTTAGCCATTGTGGGGTTGTGCAGCGTATTTACTATGTTCATTGTTAAGCATGATGAGATTAACTCTCTTCTTAGGCAATCCCCGGAGTCGAGGATGACTTGCTTCCACACTAAAATTAGTTCTAAGGTGACTGATGAGGCCAATGCAGGATCTACAATCTATGTCACAGGTGGGGCAGATGGTGGTTGGAGGGACGGGTGATTTGTCATGTGCTCCTTCCGCTGTTTGTGCTTGGCTTCCACGTGCTCCCGGCGAAGAGACTCGAAGTGTTCGGCACCTTCTCAGATGCTGCTCCTCCACTTTGAGTGGTCTTGGGCCAGGGATTCCCAAGAGTCGGGGGGATGTTACATTTTTTCAAGGAGGCTTTGAGGGTGTCCTTGAAGCATTTTCTCTGGCTCCTGGGACTCGCTTGCCATGACGTATCTCAGAGTAGAGTGCTTGTTTCGGGAATCTAGTATCAGGCATGTGGACAATGTGGCCCGTCCTTTGCAGTTGATCGAGCGTGGTCAATGCCTCGATGCTGGGGATGTTGGCCTGAGAGAGAATGCTGACATTGGTGCACTTATCCTGCCAATGAATTTGCAGGATTTTGCTGAGGCAGCATTGGTGGTACTTCTCCAGTGCTTTGAGGTGCCTACTGTACATAGTCCATGTCTCTGAAGCATATAGGAGGGCGGGTATCACTACTGCTCTGTAGACCATGAGCTTGGTGCCAGGTTTGAAATCCTGGTCTTTGAACACTCTTTTCCTCAGGCGGCCAAAGGCTGCACTGGCACACTGAAGGCGATGTTGGACTTAGTCATCGATGTCTGTCCTTGCTGATAGTAGGCTCCCAAGGTATATGAAGTGGTCCACATTGTCCAAGGTCTTGTCATGGATCTTGATAATCGGGGAACAGTACCTTTGTCTTACTGATGTGTAATGTAAGGCCCAGACTCTAGTACGCATCGGTGAAGATGTCAATGATGGTTTGGAGTTCGGATTCCGAGTGTGCACAAATGCAAACGTCATTTGCATATTGTAATTCAACGATAGATGTTGGAACAATCTTGCATCTGGACTGGAGACGTCAGAGGTTGAACAATTTCCTGCTTGTCCTGTAGATTAACTCCACTCCAGCGGGGAGCTTGTTAAAGGTGAGATGAAGTATTGCAATGAGGAAGATTGAGAAGAGCGTTGGTGCAATGAGACAGCCTTACTTGACCCTGATCTGCACTTGTGTTGGGTCCATTGTTAAGAATCATGGCTTGTATGTCATCATGATGCAGGCAGAGGATAGTGACAAATTTTTGAGAACAGCCAAAATTGAGAAGGACACTCCATAATCCCTCCATGGTTAACAGAATCAAAGGCCTTTGTGAAGTCAAAGAAAGCCATGCACAGAGGTTGATGCTGCTCCCTGCATTTTTCTTGGATTTGTTGCACGGTGAAGATCATGGGCCCAAAATTCATTGACGTACCGCCCATTACTGCTCGCTTACCGCCCAAAAACATAAGCTTAGTCAAAAAACAAATACATACCACTGACATTCCACCCGACAGAACTTTCATAAGTGATATAACGCCCGCCCATGCAGTCCGCCCACATACCACCCAAAAGTGCAAGTTTCATGATATACCGCCTACATACCTCCAGAACTGCATACCGTCCTGGAGAAGGTGCTTTTAAGTGGGTCATAAGTGGACGGTATGTATACAGAGCTGACAGGTTTGTTTGATATTACACAGATCTTTATAGTTCTTCGCAGTTTGATGTATTTTTAAATGGATTGTAGTATTTTCTAGTGTTCGGCAATAATATGTGGTCTAATAAAGCCTAATTTATTCCTTTATTAATGAACTATAATAAAAAGTTTATTAGTCTCTCTCAACCCCCAGTCCCTCTCACCCGCTACAGTGATCTCCCCCTCCATGATGATCTCTCCTCGCCACAACAATCTCCCCCCCACCCCCCATAGCGATCTCTCCCCCCCACAACGATCTGCCCTCCCCACAGTAATCTCTCTCTCCTCCCCACAGCGATCTCGTTCCCCCCCACAACAATCTCCCCCCCCACAACGATCTTCCCTCCCCACAGCAATCTCTCTCTCCCCCGCCACAGCGATCTTGCTCCTCCCACAACAATCTCCCCCGCCACCAGACTGATCTCTCCCCCCCCACAACGATCTGCCCTCCCCACAGCAAACTCTCTCTTCCCCCCCACAGCGATCTCACTCCCCCCCACAACAATCTCCCCCCACCACAGCGATCTCTGCCCCTCCCCACAGTGATCTCTCCCCCGTCACAATGATCTTGCTCCCCCCCCCCCCACAGCTATCTCTCCCTCCCCCACAGCGATTTTCCCCCACCCGCCCCACCCTCCCCACAGCGATCTCAGGTCAGCAGTCTCTGGCCTCTCGGGGGGGGCCGGAGCTTGACAGCAGCGCGTGCACACAACTCGAGAGTCAAAGATTCCCGAGTCAAAAGGCCTCCTCCGCCAGCCACCGCCTGCTGCACGCCACCACTGCCCACTGCATTCTACTCCCGCTACCGCTGAGAAAAGCGGGATGAACCTCCCGCTCACTCGGCCCCTGCGGTACCGGGCAGTAAAATGTGACGCATTGCCCGGGCCCGCCAAAAAATGGGCGACACTTGTGTTTCACTAGATTGGGGCCCTATGTCCGTTGTGCCCCTTAGTGGGTGGAATTCACATTGCAACTCTGGGAGAAGCTCTTCAGCCACTGGGAGGAGACAATTGAGGAGGATTCTTGCGATGATTTTCCCTGCGGCAGACAGCGGGGAAACTCCTCTGTAATTACCGCAGTCGGACTTGTCACCTTTCTTGTAGATGGTCACGATTACGGCATCTCGGAGATCCCTTGGCATGCTCTCCTCCTTCCAGATAAGAGAGATGAGATCATGGATTCGTACCAGTAATAATTCTTCACCATGCTTTCGTACTTCGACAGGGATTCCATCTGCTTCTGAGGCCTTGTTGTTTTTCAGTTGTCGGATGGCCTTTTCAACCTCATGCCAGGCTGGGATTGTGCCGAGGTGGTGACGGGTAGCATGCTGTGTGATGGAGTTAAGGACACTTGCGTCAAAGCCAGAGTCTTGGTTGAGGAGATCTTCAAAGTGCTCCTTCCAGCGGGCACTGACTGCCTTTTTGTCCTTGATGAGCACCTCTCCGTTCTTGGCTCAGTAGAATAGGACCTTGAGTGCTTAGGCCGCAGGTGGTCTTGACGGCGCAAAAAAATCCATGCACGTCATGATTGTTGGCTAGTTGCTGTATCTCCTGTGCTTTTTCCACCCACCATCTGTTCTTTAGGAGATATTTCGGAGTAAAGGTAGACCCCAGATCATATGGGATGCAGAGCCGACATGCGTCAAATGTTGAACCCTGGGGAATCCAGACTTCAAATTTGTTACAGAGGTAAAGAAACAAAAGTTAAGTTTATGATAGTTATCCTGTTAAGATAAAAAGAGCTTTGTTTACAATTGTAATTAATAATTCCTGAACGCATGAATAAAATTCCATGAGCCACCAATATTAATATTAGTATTACTCATTAAGTACTGAACTAATGGGCCCAAGTTTCCACAAGAAAAAAAACGGGCGCCCCTCCGAGCTGGGCGCCCGTTTTTCGCGCCTAAAACGGCGCCTAAAAAAATCCTCGGTAGTCTCCACCGACTTACAGGTCCTCTGGCCCTCGGCACAGCCAGCACGAGCTGTGGGGGGGGCGGAGCCAGGTCCCGGCGCTGAAAACAGTGCCGGGACCTCTGCACATGCGCGCTACAGTCGGCACGCAAGTGCAGCAGCTCCAGGCGCCGAACTGTGTGGGAGGGGCCCGAAGCACGCAGCCCCTAACCCTGGCTGAATGGCCTCACTGGGGCTGCGTGAATGAGGCTCCTCCCACGGCCAGTTCCTGCTCCCCGCCCGACCAGACCCGACACCCGCTCCCCCTCTCCCCCCCCCCCCCCCCCGCCGACCAGACCCGACCCGACACCCGCTCCCCCCCTCCCACCCCGACACCCGCTCCCCCCCCCCCGACCCGCGCTCCTGTTCCCCGACCCGACCCGCCCCCCCCTCTCTCTCCCCCCCCTCTCTCCCCCACCCCCCCTCCCTCCCCTCTCTCTCCCTCCCTCTCTCTCTTTCTCTCTCTCTCTCTCTCTCTCTCTCTCTCTCTCTCTCTCTCTCTCTCTCTCTCCCTCCCTCCCTCCTGCCCGCCCGCTCAGCGGCACGAACGGCTGCAGAATTCTCCCTGGCTGAAACACTTTCACACAGGTAGGAAGATGGTTTATTTAATCTTTTTTTGGCTTATAAATGTTTATTCAGGTTGGATTTATTTGTATAATATTTGTAATAGTATAAATAAGGATTTATTGTCGAATTTAATGAGTTCCCTTCCCCCTCTCCCCCCCACCTCGTTCTGGACGCCTAATTTGTAACCTACGCATAATCTTTTAATGTGTAGAACAGGTTTTTTCAGTTCTACAAAAATCTTCACTGGCTCCATTCTACTTTAGTTTGGAGTACATTTTCACTGTGGAAACTTTCAAATCAGGCGTCAGTGGCAGGACACGCCCCCTTTTGAAGAAAAAATTCTGTTCTAAACTAGAACTGTTCTACCTGACTAGAACTGCAGAAAAAAAAATGTGGAGAATTGCGATTTCTAAAATAGTCCGTTCTCCACCAGTTGCTCCTAAAAATCAGGCGCGAATCATGTGGAACCTTGGGCCCAATGTAACTATTGTGAAAATGTGATGGTGTTTTGAAGATTTAATACTTCACATAATAGACTAGTAATTGTAAATGGTCTCTTAATCACAATACAGCATGAAATAGTCGGTAGTGGATTATATGAATGCATAAACAAAGTTACATGGAATCTTATATTGCTATTGATTGGGTAGTTACAGCACCAATCTATTTTACCAAGATAAAGGGCCCAAGTTTCGAGCCGCGCCGAGAACGGCGCAGTCCCGACCTAGACGCCCGTTTTTCGCGCCACAAAGTGCGCCTAAAAAATCCCTCCGTATTCTCCACCTCCCTGCAGGTCCTCTGGCCCTCGGCGCAGCGCAGCAGGAGCTGTAGGGGGCGGAGCCAGGTCCCTGCGCTGAAAACAGTGCCGGGACCTCTGCACATGCGCGCTACAGTGGGCGCGCCAGTGCAGTAGCTCCAGGCGCCCGAAACTGTGTGGGAGGGGCCCAAAGCAGGCAGCCCCTAGCCCTGGCCGAATGGCCTCACTGGGGCTGCGTGAATAAGGCTCCTCCCACGGCCAGCTCCTGCTTTCTCCCGACCCAACTCGACTCCCGCTTCCCGCCCCCTGCCCCCGCCCCCGGACCGGACCCGACCCCCGCTTCCCCTCCCGCCCCCGGACCGGACCCAACACCCGCTCCCCCCCCCACCGCCCCCCGCCCCCGGACCGGACCCGACACCCGCTCCCCCCCCCACCTCCGGACTGGATCCAACCTGACCTCCCTCCCCCCGACCTGACCTCCCTCTCCCTCCCTCCCCCCGACCCGAACCGAACCGACCTCCCTCCCACCAGCCCCCCGACCCAACCCAATGCCACCTACCTGTAAATCTGGCCCGTTCAGCCTCCCTCCCCCTTCTCCTTCCCTCCCACCCCCCCCAATCTCCTTTCCCCCCCCAATCTCCTTCCTCCCCCCAATCTCCTTCCTCCCCAATCTCCTTCTCCCCCCGCAATCTCCTTCTCCCCCCAATCTCCTTCTCCCCCCAATCTCCTTCTCCCCCCCTCCCCTTCTCCTTCTCCCCTTCTCCCCCATCCCTCCCCCTTCTTCCCCATCTCTCCCCATCTCTCCCCCTCCTCTCTCCCTTTGCTCCCCCCCTCTCTCCCTCTACCCCTCTCCTCCCCCTCCCCTCGCTGTCAGAAACACAGACACTGACAGACAGAGAATGAGAGACACACAGACAGACAGAGAGATAGAGACACTGACAGAGACACACTGAGGGGGGCATCCCAGCACGTTGTTGGAGAGTTCCCGGTGCTGCAGTCGGTAAGTAGAAAATGTTTTATTTATTGATTTAAAAAAATATATTTCTTATTAATTTTTTTTGATTGATTTATTGGTTGATTTATTGATGTATTTATCATTTATTATTGATGATGGCTCTTTATTTGTAAAACTGAAGGTTTTAATGTTTGTAAACTTCCCTTTAAACACCCCCCCCCCCATTCCCTATGCCTGATTTTCTAAAGTGTAGACAAGGTTTTTTCGAGCGTACAAAAATCCTTACTTACTCCATTCTAAGTTAGTTTGGAGTAAGTTTTCACTCACGAAACTTTGAAAACAGGCGTAAGTGGCCGGACACGCCCCCTTTTGAAAAAAAATTCTGTTCCAAAGTGAAACTGTTCTAACTGACTAGAACTGGAGCAAACTAAATGATGAGAATTCTGATTTCTAAGATACTCCGTTCTACACCAGTTGCTCCTAAAAATCAGGAGCAAATCATGTGGAAACTTGGGGCCAAAATGTTAGCTTTTTCATGAAACCTTACAACGTGACACACTTATACACCGTGGCTTATGATTCAGTATCATTATTAATCATAAGAACAGAAGAACAGAAGAATTAGGAGTAAGAGGAGGCCATTTGGCCCCTCAAGCCTGCTTGCCATTAAACAGCAGTATGACTAATCTTCTACCTCAACTCTACTTTCCTGCACTATACCCATATCCCTTGATTCCCTTAATTTTCAAAAATCTATCGATCTCTGTCTTGAATATACTCAACAACTGAACATCCACAGCCCTCTGGGGTAGAGATTTCCAAAGATTCACCACCATCTGAGTGAAGAAAATCGCAGGGCAATAGATATTTACTATTTACTATCACTTCAGTCTCAACATCTAACTCTCCAAAGACATTTAAAAAAAATGAATGATTGCAGGACTGAAAGCAGGGTAATTACCCTTCAGCACTGCTTGCTTTTATCCAAAACCTAAAATTCCTTAAATCTTTGATACAGTCTCCAAAAAAAGGCTAACTTAGCATACAAAAATATTAATATTGCACATACCAATATGAAGATCTTGTCTATTTTGAGTACTACTGCCAACAAGACTTCTGTTATTCATGATAGTATTACAGAATTAACTTTGAGTTTGCATTCTGCGTGATATGTTAAATACTTTTCTTAGAAGCAGGAAGAGGTTAGAGTGCAATGAGAAACACAATGAGAGCAGCTCCAGTAGCACCCATGAGAGGAAGAAATCCAGTTCCCACTAAAATTTTCCAACACCAACATCTCCTGATATCAGTTTCCAGGTTCCAAAACTTGTAAAGCAACAATTAACAGAGGATGAATGCAATGCAGGTTGCATTCAATGCTATCCACAGGAACACATAGTTACAATTGTTCATCTAATAAAAACTGCATTTAAATTAATTGATTATTGCAATATTCAAATGTCATTAGTCTTGCACTGACTGCGGTGTTGTTCTGGTCATAGATGGTCACAGGAAGAAGGTGCTGCTTGTTACTCAGCCTTGACCCTGAGCTTTAACTGCAGCAGCATGAACAATAGCCTCTTGCTGTCCTCGACAAGGTCATTAGATTTGTCAATGACACCCAGGCCTGCCTCAAGCCATTTTAGGACACCCATATAAAAACAGAACAAATCGCCATGCAGAAAGATCACCATCCAAAAGCTCCCTTTAAGAAAGATCATACTTTTGGAGAAAAAAATACAGGAACGATAACCTAAAAGTTTAATGGCAGACATTCAACAAATGTCAAACTAAACAATGAAATGACTTGATACAGTCTGCTGATACTTTGGTACCAAAATATGTAAAGTCACAAATCTGTTAAAACCAAGGTTAGCAATGATAGCAGACAGATGTCCACAGAGGTGGAAATGGTTTCAGTATAATTTCCCACCAGTAGATGGACCAACACTTGTCTGTGTTCTGAAAGCCGACCTCTTTGATGATAATATGGACCATATGCTACGCCAGTCTCTAGCCATGTTAGAACACAGCAGCAGCAACAAGTTTCCTTTGTGTAGAGCTGTTAATATAATGAAGTATCCCAAAGTGCTTCAAATAGGAGAAAACAATGCTGGTGACCAAAAGCAGAGTCAAAAAGGTCAGTTTTGAGGAGGCTTTTAAAGGTGAGAGGAAAATGGCAAGGTGAAGTGGTTTAAGAAGGGAATCCCAGAGGGATAGGACCTAGAAGGATGAAAGCTCTGCCCCCGAGTGTGGAATATTGGGACAGGAGGACGCATATGAGTCCAGAGTCAGAAGACCATCGGGCATGGATTGGAAGGCTGGAGAAAGTTGAAGAGCTTGTGTAAAATGAACCATGGATGGATTTCTAAATGGGAGCAAGGATTTTAAGTTAATTGCATATGGAGTTTTTGGAGATTGATGAGGATAGTGTAATGGATGTGTGGGACTTGGAGTTCAATTTTCCCCAATTATCTGCGCCGTTTTTTTGGCGTGCACTGTTTTTTTGGAGTAAATTAAAATCTCCAAGTTTCCCCAAAGTTTTTGAGCTAGCATAATTCACTTAGGTAGGATTTTTTTAGGCTACGATTTTTTTGTACCTCATTGGGGTACAATAACCTGCCACCCGCGCCAATTCTGACTATTTAAGCAAGTTTGGCCAGCTCCGATTTACTTCAATTTTTCTTAGGACGGCGTACGTGACCGCTCTGGAAAAATCTTCTGGTAGTTAACAACATCGGCGCAGGTAAGAGAATCAGTGCAACAGATGCAGTTCCACGGCCCAGACAGCAGCAGCAGAGGGGGGAGAGGAGAAAGGGGCGAGAGGAGAGAGGGGCGAGAGGAGAGAGAGGGGAGGGGAGAGAGGGGGGAGGGGAGAGAGGAGAGAGAGGAGAGGGGGGAGGAGGCCTTTCGGCCAGGGTTAGGCGCGGCACTGGGCATCGAGGTGGGGGGGGGGCGGGGGACGGTGGCAGGCTTTTCGGCTAGGGTTAGGAGCGGCACTGGGCATCGAGGTGGGGGGGGGATAGAGTTTTGGCATAAACTCTTTAATAATTTCATGCTGGTAAGCTGTTGCAATGTGCAAGGTGCTTGTGCAGGTTGCTGTGAGCTGGCCAGCATGTCTTGTATGTTTCACTTTCCAGCCTCAGCCTGCAGTGTGTCCCTCGTTACCCTGACAACCCAATCTTTTTGGAGCAGATCTTAGGCTCCACCCCCAAAGCTAAAGGACAGGCTACGCGGCGCCAAAATCAACAATTCAAACGGGGAAAGTTGAATGATTTTTTTTGCCGTAGTTCAGCCGCAAAAAAAACGGGCGTAACTCTTCAAATACGCCAAAAAATAGCATTGGGGAAAATTAAGTGCTTAGTGTTGGGCAGCAGAGTTTTGGATCTATACTAGAAACAGAATGAATTACAAGACAAAAATGATCAAAAAGCAAGAGCTCCCTTAAGGAAGCTGCATAAAAAATACATAATTTGTTTCAGGTACTATTTATTTATAGAGCTCGTGTTCTATTCAGAATATAAATATATTTTCAATTTGTCTTTATTATTCACCTACAGCTCAAATTTCTCAAACATACTAAAGTGAGTGTGAAACATTTTTTTCTGGTGATGTAAGGTATGAAATATTAATTTTGGGTGCTTTCTTGTTGACATAATACACCACAGAAGATTCTGCCATTGGTAGCCTAATATCAGCATGTTATTATTGTTTTGTGAGCTGTTTCCTATTATGTTCCCTTCCATACATCATGAACCATCGTTGCCGAAAGGGAGGCAGCTCCCTTGCCTCTGTAAGGCAATTCAATAGCTGACTGTTACAACATTAAAATATATTCAATTCAGTAATTTGCGTTAATTATGGTTCTCACATCCTTTTAGTATCTAGCATTATGAATTCTCTACTGCAAGCTAGTTAGCAACAAACTAAAAACTGGAAACTGGATTACCTGGGTGTGAGGATTAAAGTAACCTGTCTGGAGAAATGGGTATTCGAGAATCCTTCTCCACAAAAGACATTAACATTACAACATGATCCAGAGATAGCTAACCATCAACTTGAAACTGGAAAACCATTTCAGCATATACATTACAAAGAGGCCCAATCCAGCCTGTATGCGAAAAACTAAGCACAAAAGGACATTGCGATTATAAGCTAATATTTCCATCAGGAAACAGTTTTTGAACATCAACCCACCCAAGACATATTAACTTTTAACGAGCCCGCTAAAATATTACAAAGAACAGTCAAGCCCGCCAAATTTAAACAAAGAATTCTGAACAGATTTGGCTCCAAGATTAGAACCACTCAAACCATATAACTGGCCCCCTGTTTCAACAGAGGTATGACACACTTTGCCATATAACCGAGACCAAGCTGATGTCATCAAGACAAGGAGAGAAACCAACGTGACAGTTGTAAACTAACTTCTCCAGCCTTGAAGTCCTGAAGTCCTGAAGGAAGGAAGAACATCACCATCGCGGCAGCAACTGACCACAACCAATATGGTATCAACAGAAAACCACCACGATTGACCAAACTCGAAACAAAACTCCAACGGGAAAAAAACCGAAGAATCGAAAAGTTTCCACTCTACAATCTAATCCTAACCGACCAACGGGTAAAACATTATCTAAAAGACTGTAGAAACCTATTTCTAACCGGGTACTTACCCCATAGATCCAAAACGCACCTTACCGCATCAGCGGACTCAACCCAACTGAAGATTGCGCAGCAAGAAGTCTTCTCCGACATTCGGGGTACAGCAAGCAGACTCTACCACATCCAGTGAACCCCGAAACCGCGATCTACCACTAACTGTAAAAAGGATTGGTAAGCATAGTCCCTGCCTGCCCTGGAGTCCAACCTAGCTAGAATTAGGTATTGGGAGGTGGGTGATGTAATTCTACTGTAACCCCCTTTGAATGTAATGTGTTGTTCTCTATTAGAGTCATTATAAGCTATTGTAACCCCCTCTGAGTGTGTAAGGTATTGTTCTTTAATAAGTTTGAATAAGTTTTGACATTGTACTTTCTTATTAGAGTAATTATAAGTTTGTAATTTCTTGACAGTAATACAATCAAAGTTCTTTTGTATCAAACTAGTGTCCTTTGTACTTTGTCACATCCCCCAAATAAATCCAGAGTCTCAAACCCAAGGGAATGGGAGCGATTCGAACCACTCAAGTTGGTCAGAAGGGAACCTGACCCCCTCATAGAGACCACCCCCTTACATTACGCTGGTAAAAACAGGTCTTATGCCTGCTTTTACAATGTTGAAGTCAATGGAGTGTAAAATTGTGCAGGGTGTAAAATGTGAGTTCGATCCAAACCCGCCCCATTCCCGTTGGGTGGGTTAGGTGGAAATTGGGGCACAGTTTCAAATCCATCTTGTGTGAGACTACCACCTCTAGGGAGTCACACTCCACTTTGCTCTGGAATCATGTCACGGGCTGATTGGAAAGTGGAGCACCTTGCACTGATACTAAACTTGCATTATAAATACTCCTTGAACCATATATTCGAAAATGCAAATGAAATGTGCATGCCATTAGCTTGTTAAATAATGGAATAAGAAATGTATCAAACAAGGTAATCTCGGAACTAGAAATAAAATTGGAAGCACAAAATGCAAGGAACTTACGAGTGGAAAATAAAGAATTGCCGGGAGCAGCAAACAGCATTGTGCAAATGTCACTTTTATTTAAACAGTTTTCACCGTAGAAATGATTGGATGAGAGATGAGTCTGTGTAAAAAATAGTAGTGATAAAAGTGCAAATAACCCGCAGGTTCTGGGTTTAGGCATGCACTGAGCATGCGCTAAAACCCGGGAACTTGCGATCTGTCAAGAATCCTCTTGACAGATCGTACGAATCCGAAAGGAAAGTGCCTCCGCGGGCGGAGAGTTGGGCTATTTCTCCCCAGTGAATACCCTTGAAATGTTTATGCCTGGTAAAAGCTATTAATATTTAACACCTGATAAAAGCAGGCATAAGACCTGTTTTTACCAGCATAAATGTTTTAAGAAATAGAAAAATAAAATGTTATCTCTCATTTATACATTAAAAACCCTGTCCAATAAGGTAAGTTTATTTTTAGCCTTGTTAAATCATAAATTCAAAAAAATTAAATTTTTGTTTAAAATATTTAATTAAATGGCATTTTAATTCATTTTAAAAATTTACTGTTTAAAAAAAAATTATTTCAGGTGTTCGTGTATATTTTAAGTGATTCCCATTCATATTTATGGGGTTTCAGTACAAACGGAAACCCCATAAGTATGAATGGAGATTCCCTTCTTTTATTGGTTGGGCAAGCCCACATGATCCTGGGGGCGCTTGTGAACTGTATGTGACCCTGAGATATGTGGGCCTCTACCCGCGGGTACCCAGAGAGACCCAGGAGCGTGAATCTATGAATCTCTCGGATCACCAGATAAATTCATAGATTTTTTGCAGGTCGGAGGTATCCGCCCACAGAAAGCCTCCAACCTCAATTTCTATCCCATTGCCTATGATATCAAAAATACATTACAATTTAGTAAATAGTAAACATGGATTTAATATATATCTATCTGGACTGGAAATAATAAACAAGGTATTTTCAACTGGAACCAGACTTGAAGTTAGATTGCAGGGGAGATGGCGGGGGGATAAAGAAAGAAAAAATAAAGATTTACATTTATATAGCACCTTTCACAACCACTTGACGTCCCAAGCGCTTTATAGCCAATGAAGTACTTTTGCAGTGTAGTCACTGTTGTAATGTAGGAAACGGATAGGATGATAAGGTTTCAGTAAGACATTGAATTTGCTTCACTTGATTCAAAGTGAAAAACTAAACCTGTGTTTTAGTTAGTCTGACAGCCTTTAGTATTCATATTAATCCAATCCTTACAATACCTTTGATACATGAAACAATTCGAGGTCTGCAAAACCCGAGGAAGCAGCAATGTAAACTTTATAGCTTACTATTAGGTATTGTTTTGAAATCTCAGACTCTTTGATGTCTTTGCAAGTTTTGTAATGAGATTTATGAATGGCTTTGGGCCTCCTGCTAAATATTCATTATTTTGTCCAGCAATTATATACGTGCTTTTTCAGGTGTGCTTTATCAATGGCAGAACCTTGATGAGAATAGATGTACTTGTTTAGTCACGTTAATATGTAAACCATGAAGGAAAACAAGGAACACAATACAAGATAACAAATATGACATCATAGTAAATGCCAATATCCTGAGAATGCTCTTTTCAAGTCTGGTACAAATTCATATGTTTTATTGTAATGGAAAGATTACAAGCGTTAAACAATTATTATATAATGCTGCGCGGTCTATAGATTTTCAACCCAGAGAGGTGAGTGAGTCAGAAGAAAGCAGAAAAAGAATGGCACTAGTCTTGAACTTGATGGAGGTTTGCCGGTTCACTCTGCCTGTATATCATCAGGCCCCAGGATGTTAAGAATGGTCTGTTCAAACTGACTCAAAGATTTGCAGTTGGGATTTACTCCCTGCTGTTATGTGTTGCAAACAGAGAAGTTTGTGCCGCACATTAAACATAGAAACATAGAAAATAGGTGCAGGAGTAGGCCATTCGGCCCTTCGAGCCTGCACCACCATTCAATCAGATCATGGCTGATCATTCACCTCAGTACCCCTTTCCTGCTTTCTCTCCATACCCCTTGATCCCTTTAGCTGTAAGGGCCATATCTAACTCCCTCTTGAATATATCCAATGAATTGGCATCAACAACTCTCTGCAGTAGAGCATTCCATAGGTTCACAACTCTCTGAGTGAAGAAGTTTTTCCTCATCTCAATCCTAAATGGCTTACCCATTATCCTAAGACTGTGTCCCCTGGTTCTGAATTTCACCAATGTCGGGAACATTCTTCCTGCATCTAACCTGTCCAGTCCCATCAGAATTTTATATGTTTCTATGAGATCCCCTCTCATCCTTCTAAACTCCAGTGAATACAGGCTCAGTCGATCCAATCTTTCCTCATATGTCAGTACTGCCATCCTGGGAATTAGTCTGGTGAACCTTCACTGCACTCCCTCAATAGCAAGAATGTCCTTTCTCAGATTAGGAGAGCAAAACTAAACACAATATTCCAGGTGAGGCCTCACCAAGGCCCTGTACAGCTGCAGTAAGACCTCCCTGCTCCTATACTCAAATTCCCTAGCTATGAAGGCCAACATACCATTTGCCTTCTTCACCGTCTGCTGCATGCCAACTTTCAATGACTGATGTACTGTGACACCCAGATCTTGTTGCACCTCCCCTTTTCCTAATCTGTCACCATTCAGATAATATTCTGCCTTCCTGTTTTTGCCACCAAATTGGATAACCTCACATTTATCCACATTATACTGCATCTGCCATGCATTTGCCCACTCACCGAACCTGTCCAAGTCACCCTGTAGCCTCTTAGCGTCCTCCTCACAGCTCACACCGCCACCCAGCTTAGTGTCATTTGCAAACTTGGAGATATTACACTCAATTCCTTCATCTAAATCATTAATGTATATTGTAAATAGCTGGGGTCCCAGCACTAGCCCTGCGGCACCCCACTAGTCACTGCCTGACATTCTGAAAAGGACCCGTTTATCCCTACTCTCTGCTTCCTGTCTGCCAACCAGTTCTCTATCCACATCAGTACATTACCCCCAATACCAAGTGCATTAATTTTGCACACCAATCTCTTCTGTGGGATGTTGTCAAAAGCCTTTTGAAAGTCCAAATACACCACATCCACTGGTTCTCCCTTGTCCACTCTACTAGTTACATCCTCAAAAAATTCTAGAAGATTTGCCAAGCATGATTTCCCTTTCATAAATCCATGCTGACTTGGACCGATCCTGTCACTGCTTTCCAAATGAGCTGCTATTTCATTTTTAATAATTGATTCCAACATTTTCCCCACTACTGATGTCAGGCTAACCAGTCTATAATTACCCGTTTTGTCTCTCCCTTCTTTTTTAAAAAGTGGTGTTACATTAGCTACCCTCCAGTCCATAGGAACTGACCCAGAGTCGATAGACTGTTGGAAAATGATCACCAATGCATCCACTATTTCTAGGCCCACTTCCTTAAGTACTCTGGGATGCAGACTATCAGGTCCCGGGCATTTATCGGCCTTCAATCTCGTCAATTGTCCCAACACAATTTCTCGCCTAATAAGGATTTCCTTCAGTTCTTCCTTTCTCACTAGACCCTCGGTCCCCTAATATTTCTGGAAGGTTATTTGTGTCTTTCTTCGTGAAAACAGAACCAAAGTATTTGTTCAACTGGCTGCCATTTTTTTGTTCCCCATTATAAATTCACCTGAATCTGACTGCAAGGGACCTACGTTTGTTTTCACTAATCTTTTTCTCTCCAAATTTTGCAGTCAGTTTTTATGATCCCAGCAAGCTTCCTCTCATACTCTATTTTCTCCCTCCTAATTAAACCCTTTGTTCTCCTCTGCTGAATTCTAAATTCTAAACACCTATTACTGTTTGGTGGTCTGTACACAACTCCCACAAGCATTTTTTGCCCTTTGGTATTCCGCAGCTCCACCCATACAGATTCCACATCATCCAAGCTAATGTCCTTCCTTACTATTGCGCTAATTTCCTCTTTAACCAGCAACACTACCCCACCTCCTTTTCCTTTCTGTCTATCCTTCCTGAATGTTGAATACCCTTGGATGTTGAGTTCCCAGCCTTGGTCTCCCTGGAGCCATGATGTCTCCTTGATGCCAATTATATCATATTTGTTAATTGCTGACTGCGCAGTTAATTCATCCACCTTATTACGAATACTCCTCGCATTGAGGCACAGAGCCTTCAAGCTTGTCTTTTTAACACCCTTTGCCCCTTTAGAATTTTGCTGTAATGTGGCCCTTTTTGATTTTTGCCTTGGGTTTCTCTGCCTTCCACTTTTACTTTTGTTCTTTCTATCTTTTGCTTTTGCCCCCATTCTACTAAAAAGTGAGACTCAGGTGTCCAACCTATATCCCAACTTGTCTATGAGTAATAGGACTTTATGCAGCAAGGTTATGTTGTAAGGTTGGCTTTTGGGCTAACCTTTCAAAATGGCAATGCAACAACAGTTCCAGTTTGAAGTAAATGTAATAAAATGTGCCTTGCTGCAGAATGGGACTGTGTGTGATGCTTGAAAAGAACAGTTTTGTGAGGATTCTTCATGCAACCCCAGAATGTGAAAGAGAGTGGGATATCGACGAAAGGAAAATATGTGAAAGAGAAGTAGAGGGGACAACGAGTGAATGGGAGAAAGGAATAATAGAGAAAATCAAATAATGATAATAGAGGAGGGAGAGAGAGGCATAATTGATGGAGAGACAGATATGTAGGTATCGCTGGCAAGGCCAGCATTTATTACCATTCCCTAATTGCCCTTGGTAAGGTGTTAGTGAGCTACCTTCGTGAACCGCTGCGGTCCATGTGGTGAAGGTACTCCCACAGTGCTGCTCGGGAGGGAGCTCCATAATTTTAACCAAGCGACGATGAAGAAACGGCAATATATTTCCAAGTCCAGATGGTGTCTAACTTAGAGGGGAACTTGGAGGTGGTGGTGTTCCCATGTGGCTGCTGCCCTCATCCTTTTAGGTGGTAGAGGGCACAGATTTAGGAGGTGCTGTCGATGAAGCCTTGGCGAGTTGCTGCAGTGCATCTTGTAGATGGTATCCACTGCAGCCACAGTGCACCATTGGTGCAGGGAGTGAATGCTTAAGGTGGGGATGTGGTGCCGCTTTGTCCTGGATGGTGTCGAGCTTCGAGTGTTATTGGAGCTGCACTCATTCAGGCAAGTGGAGAGTATTCCATCACACTTCTGACTTGTGCCTTGTAAATGGTGGAAAGACTTTGGCGAGTCACTCGCCACAGAATACCCAGCTTCTGACCTGCTCTTGTAGCCACAGTATTTATGTGGCTGGTCCAGTTAAGTTTCTGGTCAATGGTGACCCCCCAGGATATTGATGGTGGGAAATTTGATGATGGTAATGCAATTGAAAGAAAGAAAGACTTGGATTTTTATAGCACCTTTCACAACTACTGGACGTCTCAAAGTCCTTTACGGCCAATGAAGTATTTTTTGAAGTGTAATCACTGTTGTAATGCAGGAAACATGGCAGCCAATTTGTGCACAAGCAAGCTCCCACAAACAGCAATGCGATAATGACCAGATACTCTGTTTTTGTTATGTTGATTAAGGGATAAATATTGGCCAGGACACCAGGGATAATGTCCCTGCTCTTCTTCATGGGATCTTTTACATCCACTTGAGAGAATAGACAGGACCTTAGTTTCATCTGAAAGATGGCACCTCCGACAGTGCAACACTCCCTCAGCACTGCACTGGAGTGTCAGCATAGATTTTTTGTGCTCAAAGCCCTGGAGTGGGACTAGAACCCACAATCATCTGACTCAGATGCGAGTGTGCTACCCACTGAGCCACAGCTGACACTGAATGTCAAGGGGAGGTGGTTAGACTCTCTCTTGTTGGAGATAGTACCAAGATACAAAATAAAAAATCAATTTAAAAACAAACAACACGGTTTTTATTAACTAACTAAATTCTATACAAACAGAAGTGAAATAAAAATTTAAATCAAAAACAAAAGTAAATGTGAATAAAAATAATAAATATTATCTGACACATTAACATGTAAAAGCAAAATAAGACAAAAAATTATTATTGAAATACTGAATAAAATAATGCAATATTGTGCACTGCAAGGTATAACACACCTATCACTATCAAACAATGTGTCCTCTGACGAACCACCGTATAAGCAACATACAGCAATTTGTATTTTACCTTTTTGCTATGCATTCATTTGGTATTACTATAAAGGTGCCTGGTCATACAAACCTGACACGATACTTAGGAAGAATATCAGTACTCTACTCCCTGAATAGCATCCCATCTTAACGTATTTAGTTTAGTTACAGTACTATGTTATCAAAGAGTCTATGGTGCAGAAATTGAACATCTTTGTGCCCAACAATGGGGAGACAAATTTTAGGTTGCGATCTCTCATACCTAATCTCCCACTGAAGTTCAGCAGCTGCCAAATTGTTTGAAACAGGCGGTAGGTGCCTTACATTTGAAAATTGGGGTCCTAATGCCGTTTGTAGGACCCTGATGCAAAATTGGTCATCAATGGGTGGAGCCTGAGCGGCGCTGCCTTCTCCACCCGGTGGTTCCGGCTCTTCAGTGGTCAAAGTAACAGTCCTTAAAGGGCCCACAGTAAAGTATGAAAAGTTTTTTTCATTTCAGAAGCAGGAGTGTTTTTCCTGGATCCACAAAACTACTGCAGGCTGCCACCATTACCCTGCCACCCCACTTCGCCTTCCCTTATCTGCAGGACAGCTCACCATCAGAGTTGACCGAAATTCCCAAAGCCCCAACTGGCAAGCTAGATAGGGATGCCCATCTGGCATTTTCTGCAAACAGATTTCATGCAGCCGAGGCCCAATTTTGATTGGGCTCCAGGCCGATATCCTTAGGTGTGCTTGCAGATCACACCAACCATTTTGTGCCGGAGACCAGCTCGAGTTGAATTTATCCCTCTGAATTTCATCATGTTCTCAACAAGAAATACTTTGGCATTTACTGTTCCTTAACAGTGCTACTCGCCTGTAACTTGTTGGAGATCCTCTCATTAAAGTGTCAAGGACTAGCTCTCATAAGAGTACTGGAGTCTACTTTATTGATCTCTACTGTTTAACACTCTATTATACCAAATGGTTGACTGCACAGCAGCTTTTATAGAGCTAGATACACAGACTCCATAGCCAATCATAGCTTCAACATGCCAATAATGATCAGGGATAATCTGCGAGTCATCAGTTGTAGGATCAGTGTTAAATAAAGCTCTCCAAATATCAACACAGGATAAACTCCCTAGGGATCCGAAAGTTCAAATTCCAATAACTTACATGTTTTATTATTTAGGATCTTGTAGCCCTACTTCATGTTATTAAATTTCTCTTTCTATAAAGACAAGGTAGAAAAAAAAGGAAAATAAAGGATGTGTAGGAATATTATTTACAGTTTGGTCCTGTTACAGTTCCTAATTAATAGTGTGGTTGATTCCCACTCAGCCTGGGACACCTAATTAAAAGGTGAAAGCATGTCGACACGCTCAACATACATTTCATTTTCTATCAGGCAGGAGCTGTTTACTTCCTGTGGTTACAAATTGCTTGAATGCTGCCCAGTCAAGCCAGAAGTCTCCGATCTTGCTATTCCCAGGATCGTTAGATAACAATCTCGCAAGTTGAGTGCCCCCCCCGCCGACCTGCGAGAGAACAGCATCGGCAGGCGGGCTGGCCATTGCAGGGATTGGCGTGAGCTGACCCAGGAGTGCAACCACTTCTAGAAGGGCAACTGGGCTGACGTCACTGGAGTCCAGGCAGCCAATTGGAGCGGCGTCCGGGCCCAGCGGGGGGGCTGAGAGTTGGGCCCAGCAGGTGTGGTGATCGAGCCCAGCGGGGAGCTGAGAGTTGGGCCCAGCAGGTGCGGCATCCGGGCCCAGCGGAGGGACTGAGAGTCGGGCCCAGTGGGGGCTGAGAGTTGGGCCCAGCAGGTGTGGTGATCGAGCCCAGCGGGGGGCTGAGAGTTGGGCCCAGCAGGTGTGGTGATCGAGCCCAGCGAGAGGTGACATTAGATGCCCAACGAGGGGCCGAAGTGGAGCCAAGCGAAGAGTGGAGGTCAAGCCCAGTGAGCGGCGACATTCGAGCCCAGCAAGGGGTGGCGTTCGAGTCCAGTGGGGAGCGACACAGCATTTAACAACAGAGGGGTCGTAGCCCAGGAGCGCGCAGCATATAACAGCAGTGGGGTCGGGGTTCAGGGGAGGTGCAACAGAGCTTGGTCTCCTCGCCACTGGACCAAGACCGAGCTCTGTCAAGTCCATGCACAGGCATCTTCCACTCTTCAAGATGTAACTCATTGTAACACCTGTGAGCTCATCTTTTTTTGGTGTGATGAGCATCATCCTCATCACGAGGGACTGCCTAGTAGTAGTAGTAGTAGTAGTAGTAAACAATTAATCAAACAGTTGTGGAAACTCACCCGGCAGCCCTGCATTCATTATTGGCATTTGTAGTTGGCCTATTTCATTTCATTTTGTCTACCTGCACTTCCACTTTCAAGGAATTGTGTGCTTGAACCCCAACGTCTTTCTGTTAACCTACACCCTTCAACATTTTTCCATTGAGTGTATACTTCTATTCCTTGTTTTTCCTCTCAAAATGCATAACTTCACATTTACCCGTAATAAATAGTATCTGCCATCTGTTTGCTCATTCCAGCTAATTGTCCATGTCATAGGAACAGTGTCAGGTCATTCAGCTCCTCGAATCTTTTCCACCATGGCTGATCTGTACCATAACACTATTTGCATTTGTTCCATATTCCTTGATACCCTTCCTTAACAAAAATATATTGATCTCATTCTTGAAAATGTCAATTCACCCAACATCCACAATTGATTGGTGGAGCGAGTTCCAGATTTCCATCTCCTTTGTGTGGAAAAACTGTTTCATGAGTCCACTCCTAAATGGCCAAACTCTAATTTTATGATGTCCTCTTGTTTTGGATTCTCCCATCAGAGGAAATTGTTTCTCTGTATCTACTCTATTACATCCCTTTATAATTTAAAGAACTCAATTAGATCACCCCACAACCTTCGAATCTCAAGACAATACGAGCCATGTTTATGCAACCTGGCCTCATAATTTAATCCGTTAAGCCCTGGTATCATTCTGCTGAATCTGCACTATATCTCTTCCAAGGCCAACATATCCTTGCTGAGTTTCAGTGCCCAAGACTGAACGCAGCACTCCAGATTGGGTTTGACCAAGTCTGACCAAGTTTACTGTGGCCAATTTATTTCTCATCCCTTTGAAGCTTGCCTTACTTGAATTTGAAACCTGCCTTCTTCCTCTCAAAAGTAATATCAAATTCAATCATGTGATGGTTACTATTTGGAAGATGCTGTCTTACCATCAGATTGTTAACTAATTCTGCTTTGTTACTTATTACTAAATAGAAACATAGAAACATAGAAAATAGGTGCAGGTGTCAGCCATTCGGCCCGTCAAACCTGCACCACCATTCAATATGATCAAGGCTGATCATTTTTGCAACTTCAGTACCCCATTCCTGCTTTCTCTCCATACCCCATGATCCCTTTAGCTGTAAGGGCCACATCTAACTCCATTTTGAATAGAACGAACGAACTGGCCTCAACAACTTTCTGTGGTAGAGTATTCCACAAGTTCACAACTCTCCGAGTGAAGAAGTTTCTCCTCATCTTAGTCCTAAATGGCTTACCCCTTATCCTTAGACTGTGACCCCTAGTTCTGGACTTTCCCAACATCGGCAGCATTCTTCCTGCATCTAACCTGTCCAATCCCGTCAGAATTTTTTATGTTTCTTTGAGATCCCCTCTCATTCTTCTAAATTCCAGTGAATATAAGTCTAGTCGATCCAGTCTTTCTTCATATGTTAGTCCTGCCACCCTGGGAATCAGTCTGGTGAACCTTCGCTGCACTCGCTCAATAGCAAGAATGTCCTTCCTCAGATTAGGAGACCAAAATTGTACACAATATTCAAGGTGTGGCCTCACCAAGGCCCTGTACAACTGCAATAAGACCTCCCTGCTCCTATACTCAAATCCTCTCGCTAGGAAGGCCAACATGCCATTTGCCTTCTTCACCGCCTGCTGTACCTGCATGCCAACTTTCAATGACTGATATACCATGACACCCAGCTCCCCTTTTCCTAATCTGTCACCATTCAGGTAATACTCTGCCTTCCTGTTTTTGCCACCAAGTGAATAACCTCACATTTATCTACATTATGCTGCACCTGCCATGCATTTGCCCTTTCACCTAACCTGTCCAATCACCCTGCAGCCTCTTAGCATCCTCCTCACAGCTCACACTGCCACCCAGCTTAGTGTCATCTGCAAACTTGGAGATATTAAATTCAATTCCTTCGTCTAAATCATTAATGTATATTGTAAATAACTGGGGTCGCAGCACTGAACCTTGCGGCACCCCACTAAGCACTGCCTGCCATTCTGAAAAGCACCGGTTTATTCCTACTCTTTGCTTCCTGTCTGCCAACCAGTTCTCTATCCACGTCAATACATTACCCCCAATATCTTGTGCTTTAATTTTGCACACTAATCTCTTGTGTGGGACCTTGTCAAAAGCCTTTTGAAATCCCAATACACCACATCCACAGGTTCTCCCTTGTCCACTCTAGCAGTTACATCCTCAAACAATTCTGGAAGATTTGTTAAGCATGATTCCCTTTCATAAATCCATGCTGACTTGGACCGATCCGGTCACTGCTTTCCAAATGCACTGTTATTACATCTTTAATAATTGATTCCAACATTTTCCCCACTACCGATGTCAGGCTAACCAGCCTATAATTCCCTGTTTTCTCTCCCTCCTTTTTTAAAAAGTGGGGTTACATTAGCTACCCTCCAATCCATAGGAACTGATCCAGAATCTTGAATGTTGGAAAATGACCACCAATGCATCCACTATTTCTAGAGCCACTTCCTTAAGTTCTCTGGGATGCAGACAAGTAGACCTGTTGTTTTTTTTAAAAACATTCTGGCCCCAATTCGAGCAAAACCCATTCAACCTAATCCTTTTATATTATGTCCATCTACCAACTTTCTATCCATGTTGCTATGTTTTCTCTTTCACCATACACCTGAATTTAAAAAAAAGTTGTTCCTGGGATGTGGGCATCGTTGGCAAGTCCAGCATCTATTACCCAACTCTCTTATTGTGCTTGAGAAGGTGGTTGTGAGCTGCCTTCTTGAACCTTGTGGTAAAAGTACTCCCACAGTGCTGGTGGGGGATTTGCCGATGGTAATGCCATTGAATGTCAAGGGACGGTAGTTAAACTTTTGCTTGTTGATGATAGTCATTGCCTGGCACTTGTGTAGCATGAATGTCATTTGCCACTTATCTGCCCAAGCCTGAATGTCTTCCAGGTCTTGCTGCATTCGGGCATAGACTGTTTCATTTTCTGAGGGGTTGCGAATGGAACTGAACACTGTGCAATGATCAGCGAACATCCCCACTTCTGACCTAATGATAGAGGGACGGTCATTGATGAAGCAGCTGAAGATGGTTGAGCTTAGGACACTGCCCTGAGGAACTCCTGCAGCAATGTCCTGGCACTGAGATGATTGTCCTCCAACAACTACAATCATCTTCCTTTGTGCTAGTTATGACTCCAGCCAGTTCACCCCCTGATTCCAATTGACTTCAGTTTTACTAGGGCTCCTTGATGCCACACTCGGTCAAATGCTGCCTTGATGTCAAGGGCAGTCACTCTTATCTCACCTCTGGAATTCAGCTGTTTTGCCATTGTTTGGACCAAGGATGTAATGAGGTTTGGAGCAGAGTGATCCTGGCAGAACCCAAACTGGGCATCGGTGAGCAGGTTATTGGTGAATAAGTACTGATTGATAGCACTGTTGAAGACACTTTCCTTCACTTTGCTGATGATTGAGAGTAGACATTGGGGACGGGAAGTGGCCGGATTGAATTTGTCCTGCTTTCTGTGGACAGGATATACCTCGGCAGTTTTCCACATTGTCGGGTAGATGCCAGAGTTGTAGCTGTACTGGAACAGCTTGGCTAGTTCTGGAGTACAAATCTTCAGCACGACAGCTTGGATGTCATCAGGGCCCATAGCCTTTGCTGTATCTGGTGCGCTCAGCTGTTTCTCGATAACATGTGGAGTGAATCGAATTGGCTGAAGATTGGCTTCTATGATGGTGGGAACTTTAGGAGGAGGCCGATATGGATCATCTACTCGGCACTCTGACTGAAGATGATTGCAAATGCTTCAGCCTTGTCTTCTGCAATTGCGTGCTGAGCTCCGTCATCATTGAGGATGGGGGTATTCATGGAGCCTTCTCCTCCCGTTAGTTGTTTAATTGTCCACCACCATTCACAGCTGGATGTGGCAGGATTCCAAAGTTTAGATCTGTTCCGTTGTGTTGTGTATGCATGCCTGTTTACTGTGTGATGTCTGTAACACTGTATGCAACATTGAATGTACCCTTGTACTGTACACACCTTACCGGTACACTAGAGGGTGCTGTTGCTGGAGACTCAGGGGTTGCCTGCACACGGCAGGTAACCCAGTATAAAAAGGAACACACAGCTGCTTGTTGGCACTCAGGAGCTGCTAATAAAGGACTGCAAGCCTGCAGAGTTTAAGCACCATACCCTGCCTCGTGGAGCCATTACTAAAGGTGCCTACATACATTACAACTGGCGATGGGAATACATGATCACGAACTACACGCTCAACATATCTAACCTCAGCAACTTTCAGCAATTTATGGAGGGAGAGGATTGGGACGCTTTTGTGGAAAGATTGGAACACTTCTTCATAGCCAATGACCTGGACGGGGACACACCGCCACACTACCGAACAAATGCAGGGCCATCCTGCTTAGCAGTTGTGGGCCCACCATCTACGGTCTCATCAGGGATGTACTAGCCCCAGAGAAGACAACCACCAAGAGCTATGAGGAACTTGTAACAATCATACAGGAACAACTAAAACCGAAAGAAAGCATCCTCACAGCCAGGCACCAGTTCTACACTTACCGGCGACCTGAGGGCCAAGAAATTGCCAAGTATGCTGCACACTTAAGAAGACTAAGTGGGAGTTGGGCAACCACCTTAATGAAGCATTAAGGGACATATTTGTCATCGGAATCGGCCACAAAGGCCTCCTACACAAATTGCACTCGGCTGACATTACGATCACCCTGCAGAAAGCAATTCAAGTGAGCCAGGCCTACATGGTTTCGGCCAGCGACTCCAGGCGAATACTGACTCAGGACTCTAAACCGGCAAGCACAGTGCACCGCATGGACACTTCTAAAGGCAGAAATGCTGCCCTGAGTCCCGCAACCCTGAGTCCGCCACATGGGGCAAATTGGATGGCCCCGTCCTGGTGCTGTGGAGGAAACCACAGGGCCCACTAGTGCCGCTACAAAAACTATGCATGCAAAGGCTGCAAGGAAAAAGGGCACCTTCAGAGAATGTGCAGAAAAGACTGTACTCACTGTGTCTCTGATGAGTTGGCTAATCACCGGGGCTCCGACAAAGATGAAGATGAAGCTGCTCTAACCCTGGGAGAGGAGTATGGAATCTTTACCTGCTCCACCGGAAGTTCTCCGTGGATGGTGGAAGTGAACATCGACGGGGTCCCAGTCTCCAAGGAGATCGACACAGGGGCAAGCTAGTCTGTGATGAGCTAAAAGACTTTGAAAAAATTTGGAGGAATCCTGCCACTCAACCAAAACTGTCTCCTGTCCAGGCACAGCTGCTCACCTACACCAAAGGTAAAATCCAAATCGTTGGCAGTGTAGACGTCCAGGTCTCCCAGGGCGGCGTGTTGCACAAACTCCCCCTGTGGATTGTAGCCGGCGATGGTCCCACGCTGCTGGACAGGAATTGGGTGTACTGGGTCCACATCAGGCGAAGTGGTACTGTGGAAGAAAAGACCATCACAGCCTGCCTGCAGCAAGACCACAAAGTGGCTGCAGCACCACAAGAAGATGGAAGAAAGGAGCACCACAAAATGGCTGTTGCGTGGTGTGCAGCAGACCTGCATTCAAAATGCGAGTCAACATGGAGGAGCATCATGTGACATCGAGCAGCCAATCGGCCTTGAAAGCTCCCTTAAAGGAGACCGGTAACCAAAAAAATTTAAAGGGGAAGTTCCAACTATTTGAGTACACGGACTTTAAAGTTAAAGATGCAATTAAAGGGTGCAAATATGAAAATGTATGCAATGTAACCATGAATTGTGATGCTGGTTTAACTAATGAGATGAATGTAGGTGTCAGTAAGGTTAAGAATAAGTTTATTATGCTTAACAATAATGATAGAGATTGTGAAATGCCTAATGTAACCATGTCTGTTGAAACCAGGACACCTAAAAATGATGCAAGTGCGAGAATGGATAATGCAGGCTCGACTATGCGTGATCAGAGCGAGGGTGTCATGTATATTGGTAGGACACTGCCAAAGGACATTGGGTCCTACAGGGACCATGCTAATGTCAAAGGAATCCCCCTGTGGGATACCCCCAGGTCCAACAGGCTACCTGACCATGTAGCCTGGACTTTTGGAACGAATGTGATGCCCCTTGCAGGACTCACACACAGGCAGTGGGAGCAGACCCACTACAGGGACAGTGGTCATGGGCAGCCCAGCCACCACCAATGGCAACCAGCACCAGACCAGCCCTACAGCCCCTGGCCACCAGGGCCAACACCAGAAGCATAAGGCCAATACCCTCCAGCTTCCCTGGCAAACCCTGGGATGACCTGACCCTCATCCCCATTGGTGGACAAGGAGCCCACCCAGTCTTGTGGCCCTGCCCACCACCCCACAACTACCCACATCACAGTGTATGCATACCACCCACTGCTGCCGTGGCTACCTCCCTGAGGGATCCCACAACAGTGACACCCACTTGGGTTGTGTGTGAGGGAGGGAAAATGTATGAGGCCAACCTCAAGCACAGGGGTCACACCTGGCAACCACACAACCCTCACCACAACCTCCCATAGCCCACCACTGATCACCTCCCCTGGTCATGACAACTAGGATATGAAAAATGCTCAGGGGGGAGTATTGTTATGTATGCATGCCTGTTTACTGTGTGATGTCTGTAAATCTGTATGCAACATTGAATGTACCCTTGTACTTTTCACACCTTACCGGTACACTAGAGGGTGCTGTTGCTGGAGACCCAGGGGTTGCCTGCACATGGCAGGAAACCCAGTATAAAAAGGAACACACAGCTTGTTGTTGGCACTCAGGAGCTGCTAATAAAGAACTGCAAGCCTGCAGAGTTTAAGCACCATACCCTGCCTCGTGGAGTCATTACTAAAGATGCCTGCATACACCACACATTGATTGTTGGATCGCATAGCTCTGTCTATAATATGCTGCCTCTGCTGTTTAGCATACATATATTCAGTCTAATACATGCATGCTAAACAGCAGAGGCAGCATACTATAGACAGAGTTATGCGATCCAACAATCAACGGAACAGATCTAAACTTTGCAGCTTCCCAGGTTGGCACCTGATTATTAGGTACACCTGGTGCTGCTCCTGGAATGCTCTTCTGCACTGCTCATTGAACCAGGGTTGATCCCCTGACTTGATGGTAATGTTAGAGTTAAGGATATGTTGGGCCATGAGGTTATAGATTGTAGTGGAATACAATTCTGTTGCTGCTGATGGCCTATGGCGCTGCATGGATGCCCAGTTTTGAGCTGCTAGATCTGTTCTGAATCTACCCCATTTAGCATGGTGGTAGTGCCACACAACACGATGGAGAGTGTCTTCATTGTGAAAACGGGATTTCATCTCCACAAGGACTGTGCAGTGGTCACTATTACTAATGCTGTCATGGACAGATGCATCTGCAACTGGTAGATTGGTGAGGACGAGGTCAAGCAGGTTTTTCCCTCATGTTGGTTCTCTCACCACCTGCCACAGTCCTAGTCTGGCAGTTAAGACCTTCAGGACTCAGCAAGTTTGATTAGTAATGGTGCTACTGAGCCAATCTTGATGATGGTCATTGAAGTCCCCACCCAGAGTACATTCTGTGCCCTTGCTACCCTCAGTGCTTCTTCCAAGTAGTGTTCAACATGGAGGAGTTCTGATTCATCAGCTGAGGGAGGCAGTAGATGGTAATCAGCAGGAGGTTTCTTTGCCCATGCTTGACCTGAAGCCATGAGACTTCATGAGGTCCGGATGATGGGGACTCCCAGGACCGCTGTCTCCTGACTGTATAACACTGTGTCGCCACTCCTGGTGGGTCTGTGCTGCCGGTGGAACAGGACATACCCAGGGATGGTGATGGATGAATCTGGGACATTGGCTGAAAGGTATGATTCTGTGAGTATGAATCTGTCAGGCTGTTGATCAACTAGTCTGTGGGACAGCTTTTCCAATTTTGGCACAAGTGCCCAAATGCAGGTGCCAAGGTTGATGTCGGGTAGTCCGTCTGATTTTTTTTCTTATTATTGTTTATCGGAATGATTTGGTACAACTGAATGGCTTGCTAGGCCATTTCAGAGGGCAGTTAAGAGTCAACCACAATATGTGGGTCTGGAGTCACATATAGGCCAGACCAGATAAAGACCACAAATTTCCTTCCTTAAAGGATATTAATGAACCAGATGGGTTTTTATGACAATCCGATAGTTTCATGGTGACCATTACTAGCTTTTTTTTCCCAGATTAATTTAATTAACTGAATTTAAATTCCCCAGTTGCCATGGTGGGATTTGAACGCACGTCTCTGGATCACTAGTCCAGGCCTCTGGATAACATGATCTTATGCTACTATTCCCCTATGTTTGTAAGAAACCACCTGTGAGATATCTTATCAAACGCCTTCTGAAAATCCAGATTTTCACCACATCCATTGCATTCAACTGAACTATCTAATTGGCCACATCTTCAAAAATTTGTGTAAAATTCACAATGTCCTCTTGAAGTAATCTACTTCCTCCTCTACTTCAATTATCATGCTACATGAGTACAAAACCTACTTTAGACACTTCAATATTAAAAAGAAAATGTATTACTCATGAATTTAATTTTAAAAACCTTTTGAGGTATGTAAATTACTATTAAATATGTTCTCAATAGATTTTTCAGTATATGAAAAGGTTTTTATGAAGGCTGAGTTTTATAATTGTCTTTTGCATGCTAATTTAGATGTCGCTATTGGAGAGATGCTTTGTACTTTTCTAAATGAAAGTAATCTGGATCCTTGCTTCAAGCAGCACTCCACAAAATATCATTAGCGACCTTGCATTTAGTGTAGAGGGGTTCAATAAACTGAATAATTAAAGTTTGTATGTTGAATTAATATTTTTGGAGCTCCCTCTATTTTATTTCTTTTAACAAACATATAAGATTGAAAAACTACAAAATTAGTCTGTTTCGTAAAATTTGCGGGATTCCTGATGATAGTAGAAACACTTTTCAATAATGTAGAATTTTTTTTGTAATTATTATCTATTTATGGTTGAAAACAGAGGTCTTTCCCTTTCAACGGCTATAGCTTGAATCTATGCTTAAATATTTGTCCATCATCATCATCATTCAAGGCAGTCCCTCGAAATCGAGGAAGACTTGCTTCCACTTTAAAAGAGCGTTCTCAGGTGACTATACAGTCGAATACGGGAATTGCAGTCTCTGTCTCAGGTGGGACAGATAGTTGTTGAAGGAAAGGGTGGGTGGGGAGCCTGGTTTGCCGCATGCTCCTTCTGCTGCCTGCGCTTGTTTTCTGTGCTCAGCGCCCTCCCGGATGCTTTTCCTCCACTTTGGGCGGTCTTTGGCCAGGGATTCCCAGGTGTCGTTGGGGATGTTGCAATGTATCAAGGAGGCTTTGAGGGTATCCTTGAAACGTTTCTTCTGCCGTTCTGGGGATCGCTTGCTGTGTAGGCGTTCCGAGTAGAGCATTTGCTTTGGGAGTTTTGTGTCAGGCATGCAGACGATATGGCCTGCCCAACGGAGCTGGTCAAGTGTTGGTTAGTGCTTTGAAGTTGGGGTGATTGAGAACACTGACGTTGGTGCGTCTATCCTCCCAGGAGATTTACAGGATCTTGTGGAGACAGTGTTGGTGGTATTTCTCCAGCGATTTGACGTGCCTACTGTATATGGTCCACGTCTCTGAGCCATATAGGAGGGTAAATATTATTACAGTCCTGTAGACCATAAGCTTGGTGTCAGATTTGAGGTCCTGGTCTTCAAACACTCTCTTCCTCAGGCAACCGAAGGCTGCGTTGGCGCACTGGAGGCAGTGTAGGACCTCGTCGTCGATGTCTGCCCTTGCTGTTAGTAGGTTCCTGAATGGAAAATAGTCCACGTTGTCCCAGGCCGCACCGTGGATTTTGATGACCGGGGGACAGTGCTATGTGGTGGGGTCAGGTTGGTGGAGAACCTTTGTCTTACGGTTGTTTAGTGTAAGGCCCATGCTTTCGTATGCCTCGATGAAGATGTTGACGATGGCTTGGAGTTGGCATGGCCGGAATATGCGCAGACGCAAGCTTTGTCTGCGTACTTTTTCCCCAGTCCCCCAGGACCAGTGTATCTGAGTCAATGGGACTCTCTCTGACCTTTCTCCCCAGTCCCGTATGACCAGTGTGTATCTGAGTCAATGGGACTCTCTCTGACCTTTCTCCCCAGTCCCCCAGGACCAGTGTGTATCTGTGTCAATGGGACTCTCTCTGACCTTTCTCCCAGTCCCCCAGGACCAGTGTGTATCTGAGTCAATGGGACTCTCTCTGACCTTTCTCCCAGTCCCCCAGGACCAGTCTGTATCTGGGTCAATGGGACTCTCTGTTACAGTTCGATGACAGAGGATCTAGCCTGGAGGTGACAAAGGTTGAACAGGTTCCCACTGGTTCTATAGTTCAGTTCCACTCCAGCGGGGAGCTTGTTGAGCGTGAGATGAAGCATTGCAGCAAGGAAGATCAAGAGGAGGGTTGGCGCGATGACGCAGCCCTGCTTGACCCCAGTCCGGACGTGGATTAGGTCTGTGGTGGTAATTTAAACTCGGTATCTGCTGAAGATATTCTAATATGCGGAGCAATGATTATTTCAAATTGAGTTATTTGCACGGCAGAGTGCAGTCTACCAGCACTCCCTCAATCTTTACTTCGATTAATACTGTTAACTCCTTAATGAACAAATGGAGAACCTGGGTAACCCTGCTGAACGATTATGGGGAGTGATTTTCCAGGTGCCAGGCATTTAGGCCATGAAATAATCTACTGCAGAGCAGATTGCCTTTCTCTTAGTATTGTACCTGCATGCATTCACATTACCTCGATCTGTTTTCTCTATGCCTGGTCAAAATATATGTAACAAAGGGTAGGAATGCAAAAATTGTTATAAAATCAATGGGCTACAAATTCCGTTTTGCCCCGTTTGGAATGATAACTTTTGAAATATGAGAAAAGTATCGTCGGGCAATAATCCTTTTTCCATCCCAGGAACTTCAGCTTTAGTGCTCCAAGAGGGAAGTGGAGCGACAAATCAAGCGCTAACCGCTGGTGTGAGAAGGGCGGTAGTGGTAGAACGCTGAAGACTGTCCCTGTCCCTGCACTTGCTTAAACTCTGTTACATCCCTAACTTTTTACAGTTCTGACACAAGGTCATCGACCTGAAACGTTAACACTGTTTCTCTCTCCACAGATGCTGCCTGACCAGCTGAATATCTCCAGCATTTTCTGTTTTCATTTTTGAGTATCTATCAGCTGTTTTCCAGTTTTCCATGGCTGAAACTTAACTAGATAAAACCAACTACTGGTACAAACTGCAGCATCTGATGCTGCTCCGTGTTATGGCAATGTTTCTTTAAATGCAGTAATCAAAAGTTTACCTACAGATATGGTGGGCAGGATAAAATAATTACAAAAAAAACATTGGGAATGCTTTCTTTTTTCCAAGGACACATTTCTGACAGACAGGGCTTATACTACATTTTGATTGTAATAGAATTTGATCCTCTGGGACTCGACCAGGTGCTTGGACCACACTGATGTTAAATTTACCATTTCAACAGAATTGCTGTCATGCATCAGTCTTGGAATTTGATGAGCTATATCCATCTCAATTTCACCTCTTCTTTATTTTTTAAACAAATCATCTGGATTCAATCGAGCTAGCGAGTGGACGGATGATGGCACAGGCGGCAGACAAACAAGGTTATATCGTAGCTTCTTTCGAGCTTTCAATAGAATCCACATGGTGAATCCAATATTTCGATATGCCTTAGATGAAGGTGTCAAGCAAAACAAAGACTATTGCAGTCTAAATAAATATCAAAAAACTCAAAATGTATATTAAAATTACTTTCCAGGTACATGGAGGAATTGCACAATAACTGGAGTGTAAATAAAAACAGAAAATGCTGGCAACACAAAATATCCCAATCAACATCTGTAAAGAGAACCAGACAAATTGACATTTCATATCCTTAACGCTTTCGTATGATATTTCTCGCTCCTCCATCTTAAATTTAAAATTTGCATCCATGTGTTCAAACCCGTCAATGGCCTCACCCCTTCCCTATCTCTGTAACTTCCTCCAGCCTTACAAGCCTTTGTGACCACAGCGCTCCTCCAATTCTGGTCTCTTGCGCCTCCCCGATTTTAATCGCTCCATCATTGGCGGCAATGCTTTCAGTTGCCTTTGCCTTAAGCTCTGGAATTCTATCCCTGAACCTCTCTGCCCCTCTCTCCTCCTTTAAGATGCTCCTTGAATCCAATACTTTGACCAAGTTTTTGGTCATCTGCCCTGATATCTCCTTCTGTGGCTCGGCGTCAAAAATGCTTTTATTGATATCGCTCTTGTTATGCATCTTGGGGCGTTTTGCTACGTTAAAGGCGCTATATAAATGCAAGTTGCAGTCATAGTAGTAGTATATACTCACCATCAGAACTAAAAAGATAAAAGATAAGTACGCAGTTTAGTAAGTTTGGGAAACTAAAGGGAAAAAAGGGGAGGTGGAACAACAGATAAATAATCACTGACAGAGAGTTAGTAGGGTTGAATGATCGGCAAACTACTTAATATAAAAGTATAAAAGATCATCAGCAAGGTGATGGAGAACCTTTAAAAGAGCCGAAAAACATGTAACTAGTTAAAGAATGAAAGGTGAGAAAATGAAGAAAACTGGAGAAAAAGAGAAAAAGAAATTGTAAAGGCAAGGGGATCTGAACTGAGAACAGAAATTTCTATCAAAACTCAATGGCTGGGAAATTGGGGGCGGTTACATCGGTGAGGTGGGAGTTCCTGCAGCAGGCGCTGAAGTCCTGCCCTTTTCGTGAAATTGGGGTTACGGCTCCCGAAAGGAAATGGAGCGCAAGAAAACAAACTCCACTTCCTCCCTGGGGCGCTAAAGGGGCAGAAGCAGAGGAAGCGGGGCACAGTGCTCCTCACTGGGCTACCAACAACTGCCCAGAAATTGTCCATAAAAGTCTTATGGCTGGTAAAAGCAGGTGTAGGTTCTGCTTTCACTGGTGTAAGGGTTGTTTTATAAATCTTAAATTAAAAATTAAAAATTAAAAAATTATGCACAAACACTTGAAATTAGTTTATGCAAATATTGTCCAAATTTTAAATGTTTAAAATTAATTTTCAAAAAATTAAATTTTTATTGTATTTGGTGTTTGAAGAAACTTTTAATTACATTTGAAAATCAGAACATTTATATTTATTACAATTGTCGAAATTGTTTAATTATTTGTGGATTCCATTTCATGTCATCAGGGGATCAGAAATGACTGTAATGGAATCCTGCTTTTTGATTGGAGGACCTGGCCCACGAGATCCCAGGGGTGCTTCTGAACTGCCTACATTCCCAGGATCCTTGGGCCTTTACGCAGGCGTACACCTGGAGGCCCAAGACCCGAACATTCCGCAGGGAGCCAGCAGGTCGGTTAAGAATTGTTTTTTATTCATTCCTGGGATGTGGGCATTGCTGGCAATATTTCACAAATCAGAGGAGTAATCCGGATACGCCTCTGACTGCAATCTCAGGGTTTCTGATGACAGGTCATTGACCTGAAACACTAACTTTGTTTTTCCACAGGTGTTGCTAGACAGATATATTGGTTCACACAAGCTGCAATGGCACCAACAGAAATTGACATTTATATGTATAAGTTAATGGACTCTATTGGGAGAAAATAAATCAATAGCATTAAAGATAAGAAAAATAAACATGTTAGGACATATTACACATATTTTTGTTATTCTCAGCCCTATACAAGATTCTAGATTTTCATTTATACTTGCACTTGCTATCTCATGGACAATCAATGCATTTCTACACAATTTCAAAAATAGTCAATGCTGAAATGTGTAGGTTAACCTTATATAGAAGCAAACAAATAAGAATGCACTATATCATACAACAAAGTTACAAGAAGCACACAAAAGCAATGGAGAAGATGAATGCTACAATTGCAATAAAACATACAAATGAAATCTGTCTACTTCTCTAGCCAAATCAAATATAAATGTCAGCTACTAAGACAAACATCTTTGTTTCTCATCATCTTTTTTCTGTTAATTTTCTCCCTTCTTCTTCTGAAGGCATCAGTACCTGACTAGGATATGTCTTCATTGACACCAGCCCGGATTGGCATTAGTCATGCATGAGGCTGGCCTGATTTTAACCGAACCCAGCTAGTGGGAAAGGGTGGGCTTGGGTTGGGCACTCGTTTTTACACCATGTAATTTCACTCTGCATTGAAGTCAGTGGAGAGTAAAATTGGGCTGGGTGTAAAATGGATATCTGACCCAAACCCACCAGGTGGGTTAGGTTAAAATCGTGGCTAGTGTTAACAGGCTATTTAACCACATGGGGAGATGGGGAATGCAGCCAAGGCTGATCTTGTCCCCAATCAATGTCCATGCATGATGACTTCCATCAGGGGTCACTGAATGATGATCAGAAGTACGAAGGCAGGTTGTTTTTCCCCTCCCTAACCCTGGGGGTGTTGTGGCCAATTTGAGCGCCCGAATCATCAGCTTTGCTAAGATCAGCTAACTCAGCCAAAACTGAGGATCAAAGAACAAGACCTTCATGTATGACTTAGCTAGTCACTGGATAAACTTGTTAAGGGAGAATAAAACTGCACTCATATAACGATGGGACAAAATTATTTTAAAACATTATTTTGCTTATCATTATTTTGGGGATCCAAAAGGACACAGGCTACGGAAAACTAGTTTCACAAGTTTAAAATAAAGTTTTACAATAAAATCAGAAAATGCTGCAAATCTCAGCAGGTCAGGCAGCATCTGTCAGGCAGCAGAGTTAGCGTTTCGGGTCGATGACCCTTCGGCAGAACTGTGAGTGGGTTTTTTTGGCAGTCGACTACCAGGTCGGGCCAACAATTATGCCCCCGGGTTTGGCTGGGCCGCCAACAGGCAGCCTGGCACCGCCTCTTAGATGCCAGGCCGCTGGCCCAGCCGAAACCTTCCTTGGTGGCCCAGTGGACCGAACTTTAGAAATCGTGCAGGCTCTCCTCTTCACCATGCTGATGACTGAATGGTGGTTGCTCCGCACCATCCCAACTTCCACTCCTCTAGTATACTCACCGCCCCTCGAGTATACTCACCGCCCCACTTCTGCCTCTCTCGTATACTCACCGCCCCAATACCGCCCCTCTACTATACTGTTCGATCTCTTACTTTTCAATGAAATGCGAACTCCGGTTGTAGTTTTAACATAACTTTTATTCTGGCAGCAGCAACAAGCTTCTGGCTGATTGCCAATTCCTTTGTCTTACTGAGAACACATGGCCAAAATGGCTGTTCATATACCTGATCAGTTTGCAGAAAAGAACGTGCCTTCTTTGACCTTATTGGCTCAATTGATATTCTGTTAACCTTTAATTGGCTCGCTACCAAAGGTCCTAAAATGTCAAGTTGATTGATGACTTAATGCAACATGCTCCCACTCACGTAGCAGCTGACTGGGAAGTCTGTGTATTCTCACAGCCTGTCTGAATGCAGCCTGATTGAATTCTCTATCAAACCCCCCTTTGAGTCTTTCACAAACTGAATCATAAAACATCAGCTATCACTGGTTAAACATTCTATACAATAATTTCATACACGTTAATAGAGTTTCCTTCTAAAATTTGTTGATGTGTTTCACCACATGTCTGGACTAGTAGCTGCCACACAAATTTACACCAACCTGAATTCCATCATGGCCACAATGGAAGTCTGGTTTTAGTAGGTTAATTAACCTTATTCCAATTTAATCCAAATCAATATCTTAATTCAACCAGTAAACAACCTTCCCTTAAGCATAACATACCCCTGTGCCATGTACAGACGGTCTGCTGGGACCTGCAAGGTGTCTCACATGCAGGACAACAGCTACAGCCGCCTGGTCGCAACAACATTTAATCAACATAAACAAACAATATAAAAATAAAACAATTACAACAAATAGAATTAAACCTTCCACCAATGAAGTTCTTATTGAACCAGCCATTCACTGGCTCCACTCCACAAAGTGAATGATGGGGGTGCTTAAGTTTTTCTACCTCCTTTTGGATATGCTCCGCTAAGTGGGTAATTTCTTCGGAGCTATCTGGGATATATGTGCAACACTCAGTTCCGAGTAGGGTGCAAGTACCTCTCTTTTCAGCTAGGATGTAGTCAAGGGCCAGTCTATTCTGTAGGGCTACTGTGCGGATTGCTACCATTTCTGCATTGATTTTAACTCAGGCCTCTGAGGTATCATTGGCTACCCATTCCACAACGGATGCCATGTTAATGGATTCCCTTGCCAGTCTAGCGGTCCCATACCTGGGGATCAGAATGGCAAAGAACCTCTCTGTTTCTGTGATAGCTCTCTTAGGACAGTGTAAATGTACGGACAGTGACTTTATATGATACATATATGGCACAATATAGGCTAAATAGCAGGATCCCGTCCAATTCTGGGGCAACCAAGGGTAGGCCTTGTGGCCACACACCCAATAGGTGCCATTATAGGCAATGAATGTTAGCTGTTTCTTTGTCAGCAACACTCCGGGGCCCGTCCAGGCTTTTCCATCTGTTTTATTCAGAATCCCCGTTACGTTAAGAATTCCCACATCGGCCCAGTTTGGACGGTTCCGTGGCTTGAATACATTATAATTCCCTTGCTACCCTACTATTTCCCTTTGGTGCAGAGGGTCGGCTAGTAAGAAGTAAGCAAATGCCTAGAATACCTACAGTTAGTAATAAAGTAAAGTTATACATTTTGTCAAAAAGTAATTGTCCTTATCAGATTTCAGCTTCAGCTACAGGTGCACATTTAACGTGTGAGGCATGGATCGAGACTTTCTTTCCGTGGACTTTAACAGCTACCTGGGTGGTCAATAACACTTGGTAAGGTCCCTCCCACTTGGCACCCAAAAGTTTTTTATGCAACTTTTTCACATACACCCAGAATCCCAGGAGGCGTTAAACTAATATGGCAGGGGGATGGGAACCAATGCAGGGAGACAGAGGGAAACAAAATGCGACAGAAGCAAAAGACGGAAAGGAGATGAGTAAAAGTGGAGGGCAGAGAAACCCAAGGCAAAAAACAAAAAGGGACAATATGCAGCAAAATTATAAAGGGTCAAAGTGTAATAAAAAGGCAACCCTGAAAGCTCAGTGCCTCAATGTGAGGAGTATTCGGAACCCAGGAGAGGGCTCTGAGCTTGTTCGAGTGGGTGAGAGCGCAGATGAACAGGACCCCAAGAAAGAATGCAAAAGGCAGGAGGCAACAGAGCAGAGTAGCACTGGGGTAAGTGTAAACCACAAGGTGATAGGAAGGAACAATATGTATGTATATAAAGGGGCTGCAGGAGGGGTCAAAACTAAAAATCATGGTTTAAAAACTAGTATTAAAACACTCTACCTAAACGCACGCAGCATTCGAAATAAAGTAAATGAGTTGATGGCACAAATCATTACAAATGGGTATGATTTGGTGGCCATTACAGAAACGTGGTTGCAGGGTGGCCAAGACTGGGAATTAAACATACAGGGGTATCTGACAATTCGGAAAGATAGACAAGAAGGGAAAGGAGGTGGGGTAGCTCTGTTAATAAAGGATGATATCAGGGCAGTTGTGAGAGATGATATTGGCTCTCATGAACAAAATGTTGAATCATTGTGGGTGGAGATTAGAGATAGTAAGGGGAAAAAGACACTGGTGGGCATAGTTTATAGGCCCCCAAATAATAACTTCACGGTGGGGCGGACAATAATCAAGGGAATAATAGAGGCATGTGAAAAAGGAATGACAGTAATCATGGGGGATTTTAACCTACATATCGATTGGTCAAATCAAATCGCACGGGGTAGCCTTGAGGAGGAATTCATAGAATACATATGGGATTGTTTCTTCGAACAGTATGTTATAGAACCGACAAGGGAGCAAGCTACCTTAGATCTGGTCCTGTGTAATGAGACAGGAATAATAAACGATCTCCTCGTAAAAGATCCTCTCGGAATGAGTGATCACAGTATGGTTGAATTTATCATACAGATTGAGGGTGAGGAAGTAGTGTCTCAAACGAGCATACTATGCTTAAACAAAGGGGACGACAGTGGGATGAGGGCAGAGTTGGCAAAAGTAGACTGGGAACACAGATGGAACAGTGGCACAATTGAGGAATAGTTGAGGACTCTTAAGGAGCTCTTTCATAGTGTTCAACAAAAATATATTCCAGTGAAAAAGAAGGGCGGTAAGAGAAGGGATAACCAGCCGTGGATAACCAAGGAAATAAAGGAGAGTATCAAATTAAAAACCAATGCGTACAAGGTGGCCAAGGTTAGTGGGAAACTAGAAGATTGGAAACATTTTAAATGACAGCAAAGAATGACTAAGAAAGCAATAAAGAAAGGAAAGATAGATTACGAAAGTAAACTTGCGCAAAACATAGAAACAGATAGTAAAAGCTTTTACCGATATATAAAACGGAAGAGAGTGACTAAAGTAAATGTTGGTCCCTGAGAAGATGAGAAGGGGGATTTAATAATGGGAAATGTGGAAATGGCTGAGACCTTAAACAATTATTTTGCTTCGGTCTTCACAGCGGAAGACACAAAAACCATGCCAAAAATTGCTGGTCACGGGAATGTGGGAAGGGAGGACCTTGAGACAATCACTATCACTAGGGAGGCAGTGCTGGACAGGCTAATGGGACTCAAGGTAGACAAGTCCCCTGGTCCTGATGAAATGCATCCCAGGGTATTAAAAGAGATGGCGGAAGTTATAGCAGATGCATTCGTTCTAATCTACCAAAATTCTCTGGACTCTGGGGAGGTACCAGCGGATTGGAAAGCAGCTAATGTAACGCCACTGTTTAAAAAATGGGGCAGACAAAAGGCAATTAACTATAGACCGGTAAGTTTAACATCTGAAGTGGGGAAAATGCTTGAAGCTATCATTAAGGAAGAAATAGTGGGTCATCTAGATAGGAATAGTGCAATCAAGCAGACACAACATGGATTCATGAAGGGGAAATCATGTTTAACTAATTTACTGGAATTCTTTGAGGATATAATGAGCATAGTGGAGAGAGGTGTACCGATAGATGTGGTGTATTTAGATTTCCAAAAGGCATTCGATAAGGTGCCACACAAAAGGTTACTGCAGAAGATAAAGGTTCGTGGAGTCAGAGGAAATGTATTAGCATGGATCGAGAATTGGCTGCCTAACAGAAAGCAGAGAGTCGGGATAAATGGGTCCTTTTCGGGTTGGAAATCGGTGGTTAGTGGTGTGCCACAGGGATCGGTGCTGGGACCACAACTGTTTACAATATAAATAGTTGACCTGGAAGAGGGGACAGAGTGTAGTGTAACAAAATTTGCAAATGACACAAAGATTAGTGGGAAAGCAGGTTGTGTAGAGGACACAGAGAGGCTGCAAAGAGATTTAGATAGGTTAAGCGAACGGGCTAAGGTTTGGCAGATGGAATACAATGTCGGCAAATGTGAGGTCATCCACCTTGGGAAAAAAAACAGTAAAAGGGAATATTATTTGAATGGGGAGAAATTACAACATGCTGTGGTGCAGAGGCACCTGTGGGTCCTTGTGCATAAATCCCAAAAAGTTAGTTTGCAGGTGCAGCAGGTAATCAGGAAGGCGAATGGAATGTTGGCCTTCATTGCGAGAATGATGGAGAACAAAAGCAGGGAGGTCCTGCTGCAACTCTGCAGGGTATTGGTGAAGCCGCACCTGGAGTACTGCGCGCAGTTTTGGTCACCTTACTTAAGGAAGGATATACTAGCTTTGGAGTGGGTACAGAGACGATTCACGAGACTGATTCCGGAGATGAGGGGGTTACCTTATGATGATAGATTGAGTAGACTGGGTCTTTACTCATTGGAGTTCAGAAGGATGAGGGGTGATCTTATAGAAACATTTAAAATAATGAAAGGGATAGACAAGATAGAGGCAGAGAGGTTGTTTCCACTGGTCGGGGAGACTAGAACTAGGGGCATAGCCTCAAAATATGGGGGAGCCAATTTAAAACCGAGTTGAGAAGGAATTTCTTCTCCCAGAGGGTTGTGAATCTGTGGAATTCTCTGCCCAAGGAAGCAGTTGAGGCTAGCTCATTGAATGTATTCAAATCACAGATAGATAAATTTTTAACCAATAAGGGAATTAAGGGTTATGGGGAGCGGGCGGGTAAGTGGAGCTGAGTCCATGGCCAGATCAACCATGATCTTTTTGAATGGTGGAGCAGGCTCAAGGGGCTAGATGGCCTACTCCTGTTCTGAATTCTTATGTTCTTATGTTCTTATATTATGATGTCGTGTCCTCTTTCGGGTGGATTACCCCAAGCTGCCGATACCTGTCGGGAAACGGAACTAATAGCATTGGTTAGGTTCTGACAGTATGATAACAAAGTGTCACTCATTAAGTGAACATTAGCTTTCCGTAAATCGATAGTTCCTGGCAGCGACATGGGTCTTCCTGTTATAATTTCAAATGGGCTTAGACCTGTAGTTCTGTTCTGGGTTGCCCTAATGCTACATAGCACTATTGGGGCCATGGTGTTCCTTCTTGGTGATATTTGGCAAGCCGTTGTTTCAGAGTTCGATTCATTCGCTCGACTTGTCCTGATGATTGTGGATGATAAGGACAGTGTAAATTTCACGTAATGTTCAGTAACCTACAGACTTCTTGGCAGACAGCACCTGTGAAGTGTGTTTCCTGATCTGAGCCAATGCTACTTGGGACTCCCCATCGGGGAATGTAATCCTTACACAAGACCTTTGCAGTGTGATTGGCTGTGGCTCTTTTAGTTGGGACAGCTTCTACCCATCTAGAATCTGTCGACCATGACAAGAATGTTAGTGTGTCCTTGGCATGAAGGAAGAGATATATAATCAACCTGCAGATGCTGGAATGGTCCGACAGGGGCAGGGGGCCTCAGTTGGGGCATTACCGTGATGGGTCCAGAATTATTTTTCTGACAGACCACACAGCGGTCTGTTACCAGCTGGGTATGTTTTTTAAATCCCCGACCCCACCAGCTCCTTCTTCTGTTGTGATGCCAAGTGTCCCCACGAGTGGATCTGTTGGGCTAAAAAAGGCATAAGCGCTTGTGGCGCAACTGGCTTGTCGGTAACTCTTTGTCTCCAGACACCATCTTCGCATAGCTTAATTCCTGCCTCAATCCATGTCCATTTTTCCTCTCGGGAGCACTCACCTTGCATTGTTTGAAGTCACGTATCAGAGTCCTGAGTGTTTTCAATCTGCACATCTGTGTTGGTTCTTCTGGGGGAGCGCCCTGTGAGGCGGCATCTTTAGCTGCCTGGTCGGCTAGAGCATTTCCCTTTTCATCCATGGTATTTTCCTTGGTATGGGCCTTACACTTCAGGATGGACACTTCCTGAGGTAATTGTATGGCCTCTAGTATGTCTTGAACTTCTTTTCCATTTCGGATAGGTGTACCAGCAGCAGTGAGGAATCCTCTTTTCCACCATAACAGACCAAAGTCGTGAGCGACTCCAAAAGCATAACGCAAATCTGTGTAGTCATTAGCTGTCTGTCCTTATGCTATTCGACATGCTTCTGACAGGGCCCATAACTCAGCCTGTTGTGCTGACATTCCTGAGGGTAAACATCCTTTTGCCACTACCTCATATAGGGTTGTAACTGCCCATCCTGCTTTTCTGGTACCATTGTCAACAAAGGCGGAACCATCTGTAAACAGGATGAGGTCTGGGTTATGCAGAGGCTCCTCTGCTGCTAAGGCTGCTTCTTCTGTTTCTTTTAAAATCTCTACGCAGTCATGCTCTTCACATTCTCCCCCCTCTTGCTCCCTAGATTCTGACATCGGGAGCATAGTTGCGGGATTAACCGGGATGGCCCGGACGATATGGAGATTACGAGCTCCCAAAACTGCTGTCCAGCGGGTCCATCTAGCTGCCGTCACCTGAGACATTCTATTCATAGACATCAAAGCGTGTACGGTGTGGGGACATTTGACAATCAGCTTTTGGTCGAGGACTAGACCCGCAGTGGTCATTACTGCTCGACATGTAGCTTCCATGGCCCTTAGGCAACTTCCCCATCCGAGGGCTACCGCATCCAGTTTTGCCGAATAATAGCCAATAGGTCTTTGCCGATCCCCATGTTCTTGTGTCAGTATAGCTGTCATATATCCTTCTTTCTCATGGACAAACAGGGTAAATGGCTTACCACTGTCGGGGATTCCCAGAGCCGGTGCCGAACACAAAGCCTTTTTCAAACTCAGGAAGGCTTCTTGCTGTTCCTTAGTGAGGGTGATGGCTTCTTTAGAGGCACGTTTCCCCTTTAAAATATCATTCAATGGCTGAGCAAGCTGTGTGAAGGAGTCAATCCAATTTCTGTTAAAGTTACACAATCCCAAAAAAGACCTTAGTTCCTGAATAATGGTGGGTGTTTTAGTAGCCCGAATGGCTGCAGTTCTATCCTGGGTAAGTTCTCTCTTTCCTTGTGAAATCTTTTGTCCCAGGTATACAACCTCTTCTTGGGATATTTGTGTTTTGTCGATGCTGGCTTTCTGTCCTTTCAGCCAAAGATGGTCCAGCAAAGCTCATAAATCTTGTTCATGCTGTTCTTCCGTGTTTGAAGCTAGCAGTATATCGTCTACATATTGGATGGCTGTGGATGTCAGGGGAGATAATTCTCGCAAATGGTTTTGTAAAGCCATGTGGAATACCGTAGGGCAGTTGTGGAAACCCTGCGGTAACCGAGTCCAAGTATACTGTTGTCCTTGGACCGTGAAAGCAAACCACTGTCGAACTGCCGGTGCCAGAGGCACCAACCAAAATCCGTTGGCCATATCTATAACCGAGAAATATCTATGTTCCGGTTTGAGGGCATTAAAAATGGTGGAGGGATCTGTGACCAAAGGAGCTTTTTGATCAATACACTGGTTAGCTTTCCTATAATCGACAGTCAAACGCCAAGTCTCATTAGATTTCTGTACCGGCCACACGGGGCTATTGGAGGAGCTATGCGTTTTAATAAGCACCCCTTGTTTCTCCAATTGCTGAATAACCGGTAAGATTCCCGTGATGGCAGTTGGACTGATGGGATACTGTTTAGTGCATGGAGGCTTGGTCCCTGTAAATGACGCAGGCTCCATCTGGAGTAGGCCACAATCGTTCTTATTTTTAGCCCATATCGGGTGCTCTTTCAATTCTTCTTTCTTCAAAGTTCTAATTGACCATGTCATCCGACCATCCTCAAAATGCAACGATGAATCTACTTGGATTAGAACGTCCATTCCCAAAAGGGGTTGATCTACTGGGCCTATCTAGACCGGCGTAGTTAGTTCATGTGGACCCAGCCCTATAAGTACCAGTGTTGTCATTTTAATTTCCATTTTATGGCCTCCAACTCAACAGGCTGTACGTGCCCTACCATCCAACGGCAAAAAGTTTCCATATTGTAGGGGTAAGCATGTTAATTCCGCCCCTATGTCTAAAAGACAGTCCATATCCTTCTCGCCCACCCTCACAGTTATATATAGCCCATCTCCCCTTTGTTGTATTAGTGCGAGGATGGGGGCTAGGGTGGGCTCTAATCATTTTGTGCTATCCCAAGTCACTCCTTCTGTTGTTGTATTGTCAGTCGCTTAAATGCTTCTATGAGGTCGTTATCTTGTGACAAGCCAGATTTGTTGGCTCAATTGTATCCCTGGCTGCGTCCCTCTTCCCCGGCCATGACCTTGCTGTTTTGCCCTGCACGTTATAGCCCAGTGACCTTCTTTCCCACAATAATAACATTTTCCGGGTAATTTTCCTAATGACTGTTTATCGGAATCCTGGGATTTCCATCCCATAGCCTGTGCAGCTCGGACTTTAGCTCCCATATCCCGATCTAATTGGTTACATCGATCCACCAATGCTGCAAAGGTAGTTCCTCAACCTTTCCAGTCCGGTAACACTACCTTAAGTATTTTGGACAGTTCTGGCTTTAGACCTGCCATGAAAGCTGCTTTCAGAGGTCCAAACACTTGTTCATCCATTTCCTCATCCGTATTATTCATACCCGAATGTTCTAGCCATGTGCATCTAAACCGCTCGTCATACTCCAGGACCTCCTCTGTTCCTTTCTGTTGGCAGGCTGCAATTTTTCCCCAGTCTGCCTTAGCTGGACTGAAGGCTTGCAGCCAGTGTTTAATCGCCTCCCATCCTGCGTTTAATTCTTGCTCATCCTGCCCCAAAGCTTCTTCTACCTTGTCATGCAATTTTCTTCCTTGTGTTTTTGGCACCATTATGGTCAAAATTTGCACTCCGTCCCAGGGATAAAGTTGATATATATTTCTTAAGCGGTCCAATTGGTCCCAAATTTTCACTCCCCCTTTCTTTGGATTGGGCAACTCCTTGGACCATTTATCAATTTTCTCTGGGTCTGCCGGATCATGAAATAAGTATTCTGCATACATCCGTTTACTCATTTTTTAGGTTCCGCCCTCATCTGCAGTCTCTTCTGATTTGACTACAACTTGTCTTTTTTTAAACGGGGCAAAGCGCACCCCTAATTCTTCATCCTCCGACCCTGTATCGTCAGAGGATTCAGAATCCGTATCTATTCCTCGGTCATGTCCTTGTGTTTGCGCTTTTAATTTATCCAAACATGGATACCCTGGGAATTGACCGATACATTTTCCTTTTCCTATTACTATTTCTTGACCTAATGATTTTTTCCATTCTTTAATTTCAGCTTTAAGACCTTTAACTTCCGCTTCCGACTTTTCAAGTTCAAGTATTTTCTGTCGCAGTTGTGCACAAACAGCTTGTAATTGGTCCTTTGTACTGATCAGGTCCCTATCATGTTGAGACCGCGTTATAATTTCATTCCGATGTCAGATCTGTCCCATAACGGCTAGGGGCCATCTGATTCGCTCTTTATTTTTCATACGGGTCGTTTTTGCCCAGACCCTTTTGATCTCGTCCAAGGATCATTGTCCTTTGGAGGTACCGTATTTTTGTTCAATCTTAATACAGGTTTTAGATAAGATGAATTGTTGCTCTATGTATTCTTTCAACTGTTGGAGCATTTCATCTATCGAAACCTCAGGTGGTGCCTGCCCACCTTTAACAGTTGTAGGCAATTCTTTGCTCTTATCTCCTGCTGCCATAATACTTATTTCTTTACTGGGATCTTGAGTCGTAGTCTTTCCAGCCAATCAGTGGGTGATTGATTAACTAACACACCACCGAAGTTAGACGTCAATGGGAGCTCGAGCTGATTACCAACCGGAGGGTTCGCAAACCGGAGGCTTTCAGAATCGAGTGGAAGGAGAGCCGAATTTAGATTTTTGACCGAGGACTTTTATAAAGAGGAGTCCTTACCTCAGTATGTAGGTCTGATGTCCAAAATTCAGTTTCTTCCCTCAGCGATTGTGTTCGTGACGCCAAAATTGTTAGATCTCTTAATTTTCAATGACATGTGAACTCCAGTTGTAGTTTTAACATAACTTTTATTCTGGCAGCAGCAACAAGCTTCTGGCTGATTGCCAGTTCCTTTGTCTTACTGAGAACACATCGCCAAAATGGCTGTTCATATACCTGATCAGTTTACAGAAAAGAATGCGCCTTCTTTGACCTTATTGGCTCAATTGATATTCTGTTAACCTTTAATTGGCTCGCTACCAAAGGTCCTAAAATGTCGTTGATTGATGACTTAATGCAACATGCTCCCACTCACGTAGCAGCTCTGACTGGGAAGTCTGTGTATTCTCACAGTCTGTCTGAATGCAGCCTGGTTGAATTCTCTATCAATACTCACCGCCCCACTTCCTCCCCTCCAGTATATTGACCGCCCTACTTCCGCCTCTCTAGTATACTCACCGCCCCACTTCCTCCCCTCCAGTATATTGACCGCCCTACTTCCGCCTCTCTAGTATACTCACCGCCCCACTTCCTCCCCTCCAGTATATTGACCGCCCTACTTCCGCCTCTCTAGTATACTCACCGCCCCACTTCCTCCCCTCCAGTATATTGACCGCCCTACTTCCGCCTCTCTAGTATACTCACCGCCCCACTTCCTCCCCTCCAGTATATTGACCGCCCTACTTCCGCCTCTCTAGTATACTCACCGCCCCACTTCCTCCCCTCCAGTATATTGACCGCCCTACTTCCGCCTCTCTAGTATACTCACCGTCCCAATTCCGCCGCCAGAATGATCAACTCTGCCTGAAAAAAAAGCCAAAGAACGGAATTTCGCTCAAGAGGCGAACTCAACCACCACGGCGTTAAAAACAGTCGAAACGGGGTGTGTGCACTTGTAGGACATCCTAAAGCACTTCACATTCAATGAATGAGTTTGTGAAATGCAATAGCTATTGATTATGTTGGCAAACGTGACAGTCAATTTGAGTGCAGCGAGGTCCCACAAAATGGAAATGAGATGAATGACAAATCTATTTTGAATGATGCCATGTGATCTCACTGGACCCGAGATACGTTCTGGGAGGGGGTTGGAGCTGGTAACAGGACAGGTGATCACCCAGACTGTGGAATTGGGAAAGCACTCTTGCTCCTCTTGGTGCCACAGAATTTATTTTTTAATAACAAAAATTAAAATAAAACTTACATCTAGTTGCTGGCCATGTGTGCTGCTGAATAATCATATGTGAGGCTGGCCCGATGCCAGGCCTACTGATTGGTAACTAATTTTACACAGGGGGTCTTTCAACAGGCAATAGGCCCCTAATTAACATATTCAAGGGGCCCAACGCCTGATTTTGGTGGCTTCTTGGGACACCTTAAAAAAAGGGTCTACACATTTAACAGTACCATAATGCCTGCACCGATTGTGTGCAGGCCATCCCACTGATAAATTGGTATGCTTTGAGCCTGCTTAACAACTGAAAAATGGGTCTAATGCACACTGTAATGTATGCACCCGTGAGTATGCTCACAGTTTGTAAAGCTGTTGCCTACAGGGTCGAACGCTAATCATAAACCAGCTGGTGGCCGTTATGCTGTGGTACCGGCTGGTCACTTTGAACCCTCCCCCTGTGTGTGTCACCAAGATACAGAAGAAACTGGTGGACTTCTTCTGAAACAACAGGAAGCACTGGGTCTCTGCTGCGGTTCTGAGTCTCCCGCTTAGGGAGGGCGGTCAGGCATTGGTGTGCGTCAGCACCCAGCATGCGACTTTCCATCTTCAGACCCTGCAGAGATACCTCTACGTTGAGCCCCCTCCTAGATGGTGTGCACTGGCAACGTATTACTGCCTCAATTATGACACACAGCTCCTGTTTGTGAGCCTGGGGGGCGGCGTCGGGACTGCCATGCGGGGGCTGCCTGTCTTTTACCAGGAACTCATCAGGGTCTGGAACAGAGTCGCCACCAAACGTCTGCAGTGGTGACTGTCCTGCAGGAGCAGCTGCTCAGGAATCCTTACCTCCATGACCGCAGTTTTAGGTGGCAGGCGGATGAGAGAGCTGTGTTTGGCAAGGTGACCAGGATCAGGGACCTGCTCGTTGGCGGAGGAGCGGGCTGGATGGCGCCAGACAAGCTGGCACAGCACCTATCCTGGGCCGATGTCTGGCGCGCAGTCAATGTCATCGAGTCGCTAAAAACAGCACTGGGCCCTGACTCCGTTAGGTGTGTCGAGGATGCCCAAGCACGTGGGGCGATCCCATCTGAACTGACCCCCGTCCGAACGGAAAACCTCATCGCCGCCAAGCCCCGAAACCTCCCTCGGGAGCTGGCACCTTACAACTTGAGCCTCGTCTTGGAAATCCCCTCTGTGCCTTTCAGTTTTGCTTGGAGGGGATTCCTGTACAGGCTGCTCTTGCACATGCTCCACGTTGCCATCCTCGTCTGCTGTCCGGACACGCCACGGCGCACCATCTTGCCGTCCGGAGGAGGCGGGGGTCCCCAATGGAGTGCACTCTACGCTGGAGTCCTCCCTTTATTTATTGGGGACTTGGCCTGGAGGGTGTTGCATGGGGCAGTCCCAAGCAATACGTTTTTAAGTCAGTTTACGGGCTCCCAGGCCGCCTGTAATTTCTGTGGTCTAGAGGTGTCCGTGTTCCATATTCATGTTTGTAGGGGGTGGTGTGTCTGTCAGCTCGCCTTCCTGACCAGAGCGGTTGCGAGTCACTCCCACTCCCTCATTCTCGACCTTGGATTTATTAATCAGGGTATGATAAAGTACAACAGACAACTGTTTTGTACAAAGAAGGTTTAGGTTTTATTCAAGAAAGCAAATAATACAAATACACTCCAATAAAACTGTAAAATGTTACAAAAAGGTTCTCAGCAATGAGGAATACTTTATTACAGGTAAAAAACACAACAGAAATACCTCCCACCTCCCACTTACTCTCTAACTAGGTCAAACTCGAGGGCTCTAGGGATGTATGCTCACCAGATCCTTCCTTTGACAGTTAGGGTTGTTTCGCAGTTTCGGAGTTCTTCGGTTATTACTAGTTTGCCTTGCCGTACTCAAGATGAGATAGAAGACCTCTGCTGCGTATTGAAGCCAGTTGGGGTGAGTCCGCTGATGCGGTTAGATGCGTTTTGGATTTATCTCTGGTGAGTACTCAATTTCCTTTGTTAGCAATAGGGTTTTAAGTTCTTTAGGTAATTTTTACCTGCTGGATAGTCGAGGCACAAATTGTAGAGTGGAAAATTTGCGTGGACCCCGGTTTTCTTGGTGGTTGATTTTCCTGGTTGGTTCCATCGGTCGCGGTGGTCCGGTTGATGGCTGTTACCAAGTCAGTTGGTATTGATGTTCCACTGATTGGTTTTTAAAGTTCTTTTCTCCGATGCCGCGATGTTTCTTCCTGTATTTTCTCACCCTGTGCTCTTGATCTTGATCTTGTTGTTCCGAAGTGATGGTCAGAATAGTTTCTTCGTACGATAGGCCCTCAGTTATACTCTAAGAGGCTGTTTAATCTTCGCGCCAAATCTAATGTTTCTTTTGTTTAAGTTTTGCTGCCCATTGATTTTAAATGGTTTCTTTGTATAATTTTTGGTGGGTTAGCTAACTGAAATTTGATTAAATGTTTTAATCTAGCGTTGATAGACTTTGGGATCACGATACTCCTTATTTATGAGCTCTTGTCCTTTGTAATATCACTGCTTTGGCGTCGGGAAGTCTGGGCTGAGCCAGATATTTCTATGCATGTCGAAAAGGTTGGAATATTTGGGTCCTGTGGGTGGGGTGGATAATGTTTCTTCCGTGGTCGATTGTTGAAATGTTTTCTGGGAGCCTGACTATGGTTAAACAGCTCCCCCAGACAAACTGATTAGCTGCAATATCCAAGTTCTAAAGGTGAAGGTTGATCCCAACCTCTGTCTCTGCAGCTTTTCCCCACAGGCCCAGACATGCCCTTTAAAATCCCAAACTTGATTAAGAGTCGTAGATTTCTTCCATATGCATTTTAGGATCCCAAACTTTCTGTTTAATAGGCCCAAAATCGAATTTCCTTTTCAGTGAGTCCAAACACTGGGAGGTTTCCATGAATTTTGGAATTTTATGAGGTTGAATGTGTGAGGTTGCAGCCCATATTCCATTATTTGAACGGGCTGCTCCTCAAATTCTGGTTGCACTTCAGTTCCACACTCCTGACCTTTGGGCAACCTGAGTGGAGGGGAGCGGGCAGGTCAGAAGGCCTCCTCTTGGGACTACCCCTGGGCATGGTCAAGGTGGCCATCAACCAGTCCAGGCAGCAGGCAGTCGAGGCGATCGTTCAGCCCGACTGCCTGCCCTCTTCCATGGTTACATCCGAGCCAGGGTGTCCTTGGAGATGGAGCACGCGGTGTCCACCGGTACGCTTGCGGCATTCTGCGAGAGGTGGGCGCTGGAGGGACAGAAGTGCATCATCAACCCTGGCAACCAAATTTTAATTTGATTTAAATTACTGTCTAAAGTTTAATTTGTTTAAGTTTGTCGGTTTTAGTGCCCCCCCCCCTTTAATCAGTGGGCAATTGATTTATGGTCCTACAAAATAGTTGTAAAGCTGGTGCATTGTGAGTTGCTTAGCCAGTCACATGATGTTAACAAGATTCAATATAACCCCAGTTAGTTGGGTCTAGGCCATCCACAATGAGGTATGCAGTTGTGAGCCTAGAGGAAGAACCTTTGTTAATAAACCAACTAGTTCTTAATAGCAATGTGTTGCTATGAATTCTTAAGCAAAGAACCCATGAAGCAAATACATTACACACACCAATTTCTACCCCTTTATGTCCATCTGAAGAAATAACTGGAGTGCTTGGTTTAATGTATCACCCAAAAAGCCTCCCACAATGCCACACTCTCTTAGCACTGCACTAAAGTATCAGTCTAGATTATGTGCTCAAGTCCTGGAATAGGTTTGAACCTACAACCTTCTGACTCAGAGACAAGAAAGCTACCAACTGAACCAACATTTGAAGCTATGCATGCGTGCTTAAACATTTCTGTCATATTTAAAAAAAAATGCTTTTGCTCTTTAAAGCTTACAAAGTATTTGAAAAGGGACTGACTATTTGTACTGCACTTTTTCTGTCTTTCTGCGCCAGTGTTCTCTCAAGACTCTGCCCCGATGCCTCCCGCCCGAAACCGGAATCAGTAGAGTGCCCCGATCTGGAAGTGTGGCCCTGCCATCAGTCCGACCACGTTGTTGGACCTTCTGACCGAGCCTCCCCCTGAGCCCCAAGCCTCCCGCAGAGTCTCCGACTGAGCCCTGAGCATGAGCGACCACAGTTGCTTGATTTGTATTGTGATTTTTGCTGGTTTGAGCTACCGAGCCGCTGACCCGCCAACCTACCGAGCCGCTGAGCCTACGACCTATTTGGAGAGTTTTGTGCCATGCAACTTGTTTGTCTTTTATTGTCTTTACATTTTTTACATTATTTCCATGCCACGTGGGTCAGTGGCTATTGGCAGCTACTAGGGCTAATAGGTTAGCTTTCAAAAAGCAACAAACTTTGGCATTGGGAGGGATGTACGCGCTGGGGCAAGGGACTTTGGCTGGGCGAGGGATGCACTTGCGCTGGGAAAAGGGACTTCGGCTGGGGCAGAATCCACTTGCGCTGGGGAAAGGGACTTTGGCTAGCATATGGTGGCTTTTGGGGAGATCTATCCTCTATCCTCTGTGGCTTCTGAAGTCAAAATGGATCGAGTTGCGATTGGTGAAGTCAGTCAGAACTTGGGCTGGGGGGTTCCAATTACACACTCCTCAGAAAATTTAGGGTGTGCCTATCCTCCAAAGGGGCCCAATCAGCAATAGGTGCAGTGAAATTGGAGAGCCAATCAGAGACAAGGTGGCCATTTTGGCAGTATAAATAGATGCATCCATTTGAAAAATAATTGATGTTCACTTTGAGAATTGCCCACTACGTCATGTCCTTCATCTATCAGAGCTGACAGCTTGAGAGCAATGGTGATCAATAACCACTTTGAATTATTGAGTTCACTGCCATATTCACCTTGATATTAATATCTTATTGATCATGCATGTTTCATTGAGACAATCTTCAAACACAGAAGTACGTATCATCGACAGCCAGATTAAGAACTGTGATCTTTTGAAAGCACTTAACATGAAGATCAAATGCCAAAACTATATTTATTTTCTTTACATGTCTCTTTTACGAATCCTATTCTCTGAATGTTACAGTTTTTAATCCCAAACAGGTTAATATTGTTGGAAAGGTTTTACTTCTTAAACCTTAAATGACTGATATATTTTTAATGTTTCTTTTATTACATTAATAATTTATGTCATAGGTATCTAGTAAAGTAGGAAACTCAAGAAAAATAATTTTATAGCTAAATCAAAATTAAAATGTTACAAACAAATTTAAGATGGAAACATTTGACCCAGTTAGTACTGGAGACTATTGGACCCTGGAGAGAGTTAACTGGTTCCACTCATGTTATGATTTTGAAAAGCTGAACTTTGGTTTACTAATTAAGGCAGAACTGATTTGTGTTTTCTACCATCCATATTTTGAAGCTTTGACATTGAGTGTGGTTAAAAGTGAAAATTAATTAGGAACCTTAGATATAAAATATTGTTGATTTGTTTTCAAATTGATTTATTTTCGAATATGTGTCATTATTTTAGTGACAGATTGGACATTTTCTTATCTTTGATGAAGTGAGGGAAATCATAATTAGGGAATAGAATCTTTTTTTAATTTTTTACTCAGTGTTTCATTAAGAACTCCCAGGGCAGATAGAGAATATTTAAGATTCAATGCAACTAATGGAATTCAATGTCAATACTAGGATGGTACTAGGAGAAGCAGGTGAACCTTGGCCCAGTAATTCCTACATCCCAATGCAGCTTGGTCTTTATAGATTGAAATATAGTGCAAGAAAAAGCCTTTCAGCTTGTTCTTTCTCAGAGACAGTGTAAAGTTTGGTCTTTCATTAACTTTCCCTGATTTAAATGTTCTGAGGAAGCTGATTCAAATCTTTACCAAACCCTGCTGAAAAGTACAAATACATTACATCTATTGGATAGCTGTTCTCCATTTATTTCCCCTAAAGAATTCCAATAGATTTGTGAGCTATTCAATGTCATAATGTGAAGTATAACTAACATTGCACGTTATTAGTAACCCCCTACTGAATCAGTGTGACATTTCTATTTTGCCACGAGCCATCCTTATAGACACTTGAATGAGATTGTCAGTTTAATGGTAGATTAAGAGTAGTGCTTTGTGTTATTGAGAACTGTAGTATATGCAAGCACTCTAATAATGACTCCACGATGTAAGGGCATTGTACTTGAACTGTAGTGACCTTAGTCCGTTTATTGCAGCTCCTTGAGTGAGGACACAATGAGCTGAGCTCCCTTTTATACTTGGTTACCTGCAGTGTGCAGGTGACCCTTAGGTCTCCATCAGTAGCATCCTCTGGTTGTACAGGTATGGTGTATACAATGTGAAGATACATTCAGTGGTCTAGTGTTATAGTACATACGTTATACATACACAACAACACTTCCCCCTAAGTCTTGTGCCACAGGCTTTTGCACTGTGTGCTCTGGCCCTCGACTTGAGTGCCCAAAGCCCTTGCACTTTATCTTTGCTTAGGAATGGCTCTCTCCCTGTGGACCGCCAAGTCCTTATTGCCACGATATTGGGAAGTGGTCAGCAGTGGACGGTTGGAGGTTGTGGTGAGGGTTGAGTGCATTCTGGGTGTGATCCATGTGTCCATGGCTACATACATCCATTTCCCCCCCCACCCCATACATAGACCATGTGTGTGGCTCAACACCTGCATTGGCATACATGTACAGAGAATAAAGATTCGGATTGGTTACGTCACTGTTTTAGAGTTCAGTAGTGGTGGAGCAAGTACATTTTACGGGTAGGGTACATACGTGGTATTGCGGTCTGACCCTTGGGGTGTGGGTGTAGGTGGGTGAGGACGTTTAGTGGTGGGCAGAGCCACAGGAGTGTGTGGCCTCCCTGTCCTCCTTTGAGGGCTGCCGGGTCTCCCTGCTGTCTGGTCATCCCAGGTCTCGTTGGGAGGGTTGGAGGGTGCTGGCCTCTTGCTCCCGGTGCTGACCCTGGTGGCCAGGGGGGGTAGGGTCAATCTGGGGCAGGGTGCAGTGGTGGTGCCTGTGCCATCCATTGATCACTGGCCCTGCAGTGGGTATGCTCTCACTGTGTGTGTGGCTAACCTCCCTGGGGCATCACATTGGTCCCGGAGGGGCAGGCTACGTGATCGGGTAGCCCGCTGGTCCTGGGTGCTTCCCACAGGGGGTTACCTTTGGCTTTGTCGACGTGCATGTAGAACCCGGCATCATATCTCATTTCATCATTAGTATTCATGATACCTTGGTTCCAACCGCAATCAGCCGACTTTACATTGTTATTTGTCTTTACACTTTCACATTTGTCAATTACATCATTTCCCTGTGTACTATCAGCATCTCGGTGCAAGGTTGCACTTAGATACCTGAATTTGTCAATTACATCACTTTCCCGTGTACTATCAGCATCTCTGTGTAAGGTTACATTTAGACACCTGCCTTTGTTAGCTACATTTTATTCATTGGTATTACCAGCATCACTGTTCAATAGTACATTTATATACTTGCATTCGTTAACTACATCTTTATCAGTGTCACCGGCATCGCTGTACAAAGAGGGGAACTGTCCCTTTAATAGTTCTGGGTTGCCGGTCTCCTTTAAAAGGGCCTTGCAATCTTTACCCCAATCCAGTTCGCTGCTCGGCAACATGTGTTGCTCCCTCAATGCTGCCCCTCGTGGTCTGGTTGCGGCCATCTTGATTTCAGGTGGTGTAGGCACCATCTTCTTTCTCTTCATGAGGTAGATTGCGGTGATCCTTATCCCCCCAGGTTCTGCCACAGAGGCTGGGAATCTGCCTTCTGCGCCAATCTTCTTCCCTCGGTGTCCTGCCACTGGAGCCCGGAAGGTGAGGTCTGGTCATTCAGGTTGGATCACCTCGCTGTTGAGTTGTGTAGTCTGTGTCGTCGCCACGCAGTTGAGTCGGATAGTAGGATTTCCAAGTGCTGTGATGGATACAAGTTTGGGGCCGCGTAGGACATCGATTGCCGGGGCCTGGAGGCTTTCCCAGCTCCAACCGATTTGGATTTGCTTCATCCATCTTCTTCCCAGCAGCGTTGGACCATCACCAGCAACGATCCACAAAGGTAGCTTGTGCATCGCACCACCATGGGACACCTGGATATCTACGCTGCCAACGACTGGGATGGTGTCGTTTCTGTAAGTGAGCAGCTTCACCTGGATTGGGAGCATATTTTGTCATTTGGCGGGATTGTCCCATAGTTTCTCAAAGGCTGTCTGATTCATCAGCGATTGGCTCGCCCCTATGTCGACCTCCATTGAGATTGGAACACCGTTAGTTTCTACTTCCATTTTCCACAGGGAGCTCTCGTACATTCCGTACACCTCTTCCAGGGGCTGAGCCACTTCATAGACTTTCTCTTCATCTTCATCAGCGCTGGAGCCCGGGTGATTGGCCAACTCCAGCGACCCGGTGATTAAAAGTTCTTCTACATATTCGCTGGAGATGATCTTTAGTGTTGCAGCCTTTGCAAGTATGGTCTTTGTATCGGCACTGGTGGGCCCTGTGATTTCCTCCACAGCGCCAGCACGGGGCTAGCTGGTTGGCCCCATATGGCGGACTCAAGGTTGCAGGACTCGGGGCAGCAGCTTTGCCTCTGAAAGGCACCATTTGGTTCACTGTACTCGTCGGGTTAGAATCCTGGGGGTGAGTCATCAACCTCTTGGAATCGCAGGCTGAAATCATGAACACCTGGCTCACTTTAATTGCCATCTGCAGGGTGACCGTAGTGCCTGCAGAGAGCAGCTTGTGGAGGAGGCCCTCGTGGCTGATCCCAATAACAAAGATGTCCCTCAGTGCTTTGGTGAGGTGGTTGCCAAAATCACACAGTGCAGCCAATTGTCTCAGGTCTGCAGCATATTTTGCAATTTCTTGGCCTTCGGTCCGCCGGTGGGTGCAGAACCGGTGTCTGGCTGTGAGGATGCTCTCTTTAAGTTTGAGCTGTTCCTGTATTATTGTTATGAGCTCCGCGTAGGTTTTGGTTGTCATCTTCGCTGGGGCTAGCAGGTCCCTGACGAGGCCATGGACAGTGGGCTCACAACTGCTGAGCAGGATAGCCCTGCGCTTATCAGCCAGCAAGGTTGGATCGTCTCCTCCTAGGTCATTTGCAATGAAGAAGTGTTCGAGCCTTTCCACAAAGGCATCCCAATCTTCCCCATCAGCGAATTGTTGAAAGTTGCTAAGGTTAGAAATGCTGTGCGTGGAAATTCGTAACCTCATCGCCAGTTGTACTATATGCAAGCACTCTAATAATGACTCCACAAGGTAAGAACATAAGAACATAAGAATTAGGAACAGGAGTAGGCCATCTAGCCCCTCGAGCCTGCTCCACCAAGGTTGAACTGTAGTGACCTTAGTCTGTTTATTGCAGCTCCTTGAGTGAGGATACAATGAGGTGAGTTCCCTTTTATACTTGGTTACCTGCTGTGTGCAGGTGACCCTTAGGTCTCCACCAATAGCAACTTCTGGTGGTACAGATATGGTGTATACTATTATGTATCCTTGGGAGCACGGTATATAAGCAGGCCACCCACGAGGTACCTGCACTCTGGGGTCTTATTAAAGGAGCTAAGGTCACATTTGCTCATTGTACATAGTACTCAGTTTCATCCTTTATTATGAGTGTACCAATTGGCGACGAGGTAATGAACAACCACGAAAATGCAAAGAACAGTCGGTATCCTGGAGAAGTTCTCAGAATGGGATGATTGGGAGGCCTTCGTGGAGAGACTCGACCAATACTTCATGGCCAACGAGCTGGAAGGGGACGAGAATGCTACCAAATGAAGGGCTATCCTCCAAACTGTCTGTGGGGCAACAACCTATGGCCTCATGAAGAATCTCCTGGCTCCGACAAAACCAACAGAGAAATCCTACAAAGAATTGTTTACACTGGTCCAGAAGCAGCTAAAACCTAAGGAAAGCGTTTTGATGGCGAGATATCGGTTCGACACATGTCAACGATCAGAGGGCCAGGAAGTGGCGAGCTATGTCGCCGAACTAAGGTGTCTTGCAGGACATTGTGAGTTTGAGGGATTCCTAGAACAAATGCTCAGAGATTTTCTTGTACTGGGCATTGGACATGAGGCAATCCTTCGCAAACTGTTGACTGTAGAAACTCCGAAGTTAAGTAAAGCCATAACGATAACTCAGGCATTTATGTCCACCAGTGACATCACCAAATAGCTTTCACAGAGTAAAGAAGTTTCGGCCAGTGCTGTGCATAAAGTAACATTGGTTTCAAGCAGAAATGTACATGGCAGAACATACACGCCGGCTGCTGCTGCCCGACCTCAGTTGACCCAGAGTCTGCCATCAATCGTTAATGCAAGGCAGTTAACACCTTGTTGGCGTTGTGGAAGTGATCATCGGCCCCATCAATACTGCTTCAAACACTATGCGTGCAATGGTTGCAGAACAATAGGACACCTCCAGCGAATGTGCAGGCGAGCTGCAAACCCTGCAAACCACCACGTTGCAGAGGTAGAGCGATCCACTGTGGATCAGGCTGAATTGGAGACTTGTACCGAGGAGGCAGAAGTGTACGGGGTACACACATTCACTATGAAATGTTGAAAGTTGAACTGAACGGTATTCCAGTATCTATGGAACTGGACACGAGTGCAAGTCAGTCCATAATGAGTAAAAAGGCCTTCGACAGGCTGTGGAGCAAAAAGGGACACAGGCCCAAGCTCAGCCCCATTCACACCAAACTTACACCAAGGAACTAATCCTTGTAATTGGCAGTGCAGAAGTCAAAGTCTCCTATGATGGAGCAGTACACGAACTCCCGCTGTGGATTGTGCCAGGGGATGGCCCTGCTTTATTTGGCAGAAGCTGGCTGGGAAAAATCCGCTGGAACTGGGACGGCATCTGAACGCTTTCGTCTGTTGACGATGCCTCATGTGCCCAGGTTCTGAGCAAGTTCCCATCATTTTTCGAGCCAGGCATTGGAAGCTTCTCGGGGGCGAAAGTGCAGATTCATTTGGTTCCCGATATGTGACCCATCCACCACAAGGCTCGGGCGGTACCGTACATGATGCGTGAAAAAGTGAAAATTGAGCTGGGCAGGCTGCAGCGAGAAGGCATCATTGCGCCAGTGGAATTCAGTGACTGGGCTAGTCTGATTGTCCCAGTACTTAAAGAGGATGGCACGGTTAGAATTTGTGGGGACTATAAAGTAACGATTAACCGTTTTTCGCTGCAGGACCAGTACCGCTATCCAAGGCAGACGACTTATTTGCGACCCTGACTGGAGGAAAGATGGTCACCAAGCTGGACCTGATCCCGGCCTACAGGACACAGGAGCTGGAGGAGTCTTCGAAAGGCCTCACCTGCATCAACACACAGAAAGGTCTGTTCATTTATAACCGGTGCCCGTTTGGGATTCGGTCGGCCGCGGCTATCTTCCAGCGGAACATGGAGAGCCTGCTAAAGTTGGTTCCTTGCACCGTGGTTTTCCAGGCATACTGGTTACAGGTCGGGACACCATTGAGCACTTGAAGAATCTGGAAGAGATTCTTAGTTGGTTGGATCGCGTGGGGCTCAGGTTGAAACGCTCGAAGTATGTTTTCCTGGCGCAGGACGTCGCGTTGTTGGGAAGAAGAATCGCAGCAGACGGCATCAGACCCACCGACGCCAAGACGGAAGACATCAAGAACGCGCCAAGACCACAGAAAGTGATGGAGCTGCAGTCATTCCTGGGATTCCTTAACTATTTCGGTAATTTCCTACCTGGGTTAAGCACCCTGCTAGAACCCCTGCATGCGCTACTGCGCAAGGGAGATGACTGGGTATGGGGGGATTCACAAGAGGCTGCCTTTAAGAAAGCTAGAAATCTGTTGTGTTCAAACAAACTGTTTGTCCTGTATAACCCTTGTAAAAGATTTGTGCTAGCTTGCGATGCGTCGTCATACAGGGTCGGGTGTGTGTTACAACAGGCTAACGAATCGAGGATTTTGCAACCGGTCGCTTATGCGCCCAGGAGTTTGTCCAAGGCCGAAAGGGCCGACAGCATGATTGAAAAAGAGGGTCTGGCGTGCATTTACGGGGTGAAAAAAATGCACCAGTACTTATTTGGCCTCAAGTTTGAGCTTGAAACTGACCACAAGCCGCTCATATCGCTGTTCTCTGAGAGCAAAGGGATTAATACCAATGCCTCTGCCCGCATCCAAAGATGGGCGCTCACGCTGTCGGCATACAACTCTGTAATTCGCCACAGACCGGGCACAGAAAACTGTGCAGATGCTCTCAGTCGGCTGCCACTGCCCACCACCGGGATGGAAATGGCACAGCCTGCAGACTTGCTCATGGTCATGGAGGCATTCGAGAGCGAGAAGTCCCCCTTTACGGACTGCCAAATCAGGACCTGGACCAGCCAGGATCTTTTACTATCCTTGGTAAAAAAAACTGTGTCCTCCATGGGAGTTGGTCCGGTGTCCCAGCAGAGATACAGGAGGCAATTAAGCTATTCCACAGACACAAAGACGAGTTGTCCCTGCAGGCGGACTGTCTATTGTGAGGCAATTGCGTGGTCTTGCCAATGAAAGGCAGAGGTACGTTCATATGTGAACTGCACAGCATCCACCCAGGCATTGTAACGATGAAAGCCATAGCCAAATCCCATGTGTGGTGGGCCTGGCATTGACTCAGATTTAGAGTCATGCATGCACCAGTGCAACACTTTCTCTCAGCTGAGCAATGCATCCAGAGAGGCACCACTAAGTTGGTGGTCGTGGCCCTCCAAACCGTGGTCGAGGATCCACGTGGACTATGCGGGCCCATTTCTAGGCAAAATGTTTTTGGTTGTCATGGATGCTTACTCAAAATGCATTGAATGTGCAATAATGTCTGTAAGCACGTCCACGGCCACCATTGAAAGCCTACGAGCCATGTTTGCCACGCACGGCTTACGTTATGTCCTCATCAGCGACAATGGGCCATGCTTCACCAGTGCTGAATTCAAGGAATTTATGACCCGCAATGGGATCAAACACGTCACATTTGCCTTGTTCAAGCCTGCATCCAATGGCCAGGCAGAACGGGCAGTTCAGACAATCAAGCAAAGCTTGAAATGAGTGTCGGAAGGCTCCCTGCAGACCTGGCTGTCCCGAGTGCTGCTCAACTACTACACCAGACTCCACTCACTCACCGGGGCTCCCCCAGCCGAGCTGCTCATGAAAAGGGCGCTAAAAACAAGGCTCTCTCTTGTCCACCCTGATCTCCATGATCACGTGGAGGGCAAGCGGCATCAACAAATTGTGTACCATGACCGCGCAAATTTGTCATGCAATATTGAGATCAATGATCCTGTGTTTGTGCTCAATTATGGACATGGTTCCAAATGGCTTTCTGGCACAGTCACAGCCAAAGAGGGGAGTAGGGTGTTTCAGTTCAAATTGACCAATGGACAAACGTACAGAAAACATTTGGACCAAATCAAATTGCGGTTCATCAACAGCTGCGAACAAACTGAATAAGACACCAACTTTGACCCTCCAACACACACATAAGTGGCAACTGACATTATGTTTGACCACGAAGCTGAACTCATCATCCCCAGCAGCCCGGCAAGGCCGGCTGCCCAACAGCCCAGTGAAGAACTAACCAACTCACCCACACCCGCATTTGTACCGAGATGATCGACAAGGGAGCGAAAAGCCTCAGATCGTCTCACCTTGTAAATACTGTACTGTTGACTTCACGGGGGAGTGATGTTATGTATTTAACCCCTTGTAACCTGTGTGACACCTGACCACCAGAGGGCCCACCTGTTAGAGTCCCAAGGGATCCCAGCATTCCTTGGGAGCACGGTATATAAGCAGGTCACCCATGAGGTACCTGCACTCTGGAGTCTTATTAAAGGAGCTAAGGTCACACTTGCTCATTGTACACAGTACTGTTTCATCCTTTATTATGAGTGTACCATATACAGTGTGAAGGTACATTCAGTGGTCTAGTGTTACAGTACATACATTATACATGCATAACAAGAACCATCATCAAATGAAAGAAAGTTGATTGGTCTGGTTGGAATCAAAACAAGATCCCACAGGGGAAGGGGAAGTGTTGTAACTCACTGTGCCATTCAGTTCCTTTGTAATCATATATTTTTTAAAGTTGCTTTAATGTGTGGCTTTAATAGTTTGTTACCTCTAGACTTGACTATTTGAATGCACTCCTGGCTGGCCTCCCACGTTCTACCCTATGTAAACTTGAGATCATCCAAAATCGGCTGCCTGTGTCCTAACTCGCACCAAGTCCCGTTCATCCATCACCCCTGTGCTCGTTGACCTTCATTGGCTCCCGGTTAAGCAACGGCTCGATTTCAAAATTCTCATGCTTGTTTTCAAATCCCTCCATGACCTTGCCCCTCCCAATCTCTGTAATCTCCTCTAGTCCCACAACCCCCCGAGATATCTGCACTCCTCTAATTCTGCCCTCTAGTGCATTCCTGATTATAATCGCACAACAATTGGTAGCCTTGCCTTCTGTTGCCTAGGCCCCAAGCTCAGGAATTCCCTGCAGAAAGCTCTCTTTCCTCCTTTAAGATGCTCTTTAAAATCTACGTCTTTGACCAAACTTTTGGTCATCTGCCCAGATTTCTGCTTATGTGGCTCGATGTCAAGTTTTTGTCTTGTAATACACTTGTGAAGCGCCTTGGGATGTTTTATTACATTGTTGTTGTTGTTATGTTGGACTGGATGTAATAGAGGCTGCATTTGCATCATAGCTGCACGAACACTGTCAGTGTAAAGAAGTTTCGCTTTGCACGGCCAGTAAGAATTTATTACATAAATGCGGAGCCAGGGCCTAAAGCAAAGCGGAGTGAGGCGCTGCGCTCCAGGGAAGCTAACTTTGCTTTACTCTGATGTCAGTTCAGGTCTTGACTCTGGATTTATTTTAGTGTTAGTAGGAAGCAAAACAGTTTTGCACTGCTACCAAAGTTGTAAATTAAATAAAGTCAGGTTAATTATAACACAAAACTTCCCCTCTTTCACAACAGAAGTTGCATGATCTTAACACTACAGCTATTCAACAACAAGAAGAATTTGAATTCATATGGTGCCTTTAATGTAAAAGAACATCCAAAGGCACTTCCCAGAAGCATAATAAGACCAAAATGGATACCAAGCGAAAGAAAGAGATATTAGGGGCGGTTGAAAGCATGGTCAAAGACATTGGTTTTAAGGAGGGACCTAAAGGAGGAGAGGGAGGTGGAGAGGTTTAAGGAGGGAATCCCAGAGCTTAGCATATAGATGGCTGAAGGCACGGCCAGTAATAGTGGGGCAAAGGGATTGAGGATGCACAAGAGGACAGCATTGAAGGAATGCACAGTTCTAGAAGGTGCGAACTTGAGTGTATCTGGTGCACAACTAATTGAACTGTCTATCGGCAGATTTTAGCTATGAGAAAAGATTGGATAAGCTGGGGTTGCTTTCTTTAGAACAGAGGAGGCTGAGGGGAGAGTTGATTGAGGTGTATAAAATGATGAGGGGCCGAGTAGATAGGAAGGACCTATTTTCTTTAGCAAGGGTGTCAATAACCAGGGGGAATAGATTTAAAGTAATTTGTAGGAGGTTTAGAAGGGATTTGAGGAGAAATGTTTGAACCCAGAAGGTGGTGGGTGTCTGGAACTCACTGCCTGAAAGGATGGTAGAGGCAAAAAGCCCTCATAGCATTTAAAAAATACTTGTATATGCACTTGAATTGTCGTAACCTACAAGGCTACGGACCAAGACCTGAAAAGTGGGATTAGGCTGGATAGCTCTTTGTTTGCTAGCACGGATGCAATCGACTGAATGGCCTCCTTCTGTGCTGTAAATTTCTATGATATCTAGGATTTCTATGAGATTTGGCTGGACCACATCAAGCGTTATCAGGTTTCCATGTCCTCTTCAAAAATTGATCACTAGTCCAAGAAAATCCCTGTCTTCTTTTGTCCATTACTAACCATCTCCTAAAACCCATCTACCCTCACCTCCAACAAATGCATGTAATTCATGGACTTCTTTGGTCTCAACATAGTAATATCCATTCAGCTGTCTCTGCAGCATTCCCCCTCTTGTTTTCAGAAGAACATAAGAAATAGAAACATAGAAACATAGAAACGCAGAAAATAGGTGCAGGAGTAGGCCATTTGGCCCTTCGAGCCTGCACCGCCATTCAATGAGTTCATGGCTGAACATGCAACTTCATACCCCATTCCTGCTTTCTCGCCATATCCCTTGATCCCCCGAGTAGCAAGGACTACGTCTAACTCCTTTTTGAATATATTTAGTGAATTGGCCTCAACAACTTTCTGTGGTAGAGAATTCCACAGGTTCACCACTCTCTGGATGAAGAAGTTTCTCCTCATCTCGGTCCTAAATGGCTTATCCCTTATCCTTAGACTGTGACCCCTGGTTCTGGACTTCTCCAACATTGGGAACATTCTTCCTGCATTTAACCTGTCTAAACCCATCAGAATTGTAAACGTTTCTATGAGATCCACTCTCATTTTTCTGAACTCCATTGAATACAAGCCCAGTTGATCCAATCTTTCTTGATAGGTCAGTCCCACCATCCCGGGAATCAGTCTGGTGAACCTTCACTGCACTCCCTCAATAGCAAGAATGTCCTTCCTCAAGTTAGGAGACCAAAACTGTACACAATACTCCAGGTGTGGCCTCACCAAGGCCCTGTACAACTGTAGCAACACCTCCCTGCCCCTGTACTCAAATCCCCTCGCTATGAAGGCCAACATGCCATTTGCTTTCTTAACCGCCTGCTGTACCTGCATGCCAACCTTCAATGACTGATGCATCATGGCACCCAGGTCTCGTTGCACCTCCCCTTTTCCTAATCTGTCACCTTTCAGATAATAGTCTGTCTCTCTGTTTTTACTGCCAAAGTGGATAACCTCACATTTATCCACATTATACTTCATCTGCCATGCATTTGCCCACTCACCTAACCTATCCAAATCGCTCTGCAGCCTCATAGCATCCTCCTCGCAGCTCACACTGCCACCCAACTTAGTGTCATCCGCAAATTTGGAGATACTACATTTAATCCCCTCGTCTAAATCATTAATGTACAATGTAAACAGCTGGGGCCCCAACACAGAACTTTTTGGTACCCGACTAGTCACCGCCTGCCATTCTGAAAAGTACCCATTTACTCCTACTCTTTGCTTCCTGTCTGACAACCAGTTCTCAATCCACGTCAGCACACTACCCCCAATCCCATGTGCTTTAACTTTGCACATTAATCTCTTGTGTGGGACCTTGTCGAAAGCCTTCTGAAAGTCCAAATACACCACATCAACTGATTCTCACTTGTCCACTCTAATCGAAACATCGTCAAAAAATTCCAGAAGATTTGTCAAGCATGCTTTTCCTTTCACAAATCCATGCTGACTTGGACCTATCATGTCACCTCTTTCCAAATGCACTGCTATGACATCCTTAATAATTGATTCCATCATTTTACCCACTACTGATGTCAGGCTGACCGGTCGATAATTCCCTGTTTTCTCTCTCCCTCCTTTTTTAAAAAGTGGGGTTACATTGGCTACCCTCCACTCCAGAGTCTATGGAATGTTGGAAAATGACTGTCAATGCATCCGCTATTTCCAAGGCCACCTCCTTAAGTACTCTGGGATGCAGTCCATCAGGCCCTGGGGATTTATCGGCCTTCAATCCCATCAATTTCCCCAACACAATTTCCCGACTAATAAGGATTTCCCTCAGTTCCTCCTTCTTACTCGACACTCTGACCCCTTTTATATCCGGAAGGTTGTTTGTGTCCTCCTTAGTGAATACCGAACCAAAGTACTTGTTCAATTGGTCTGCCATTTCTTTGTTCCCCGTTATGACTGCAGAGGACCTACGTTTGTCTTTACTAACCTTTTTCTCTTTACATATCTATAGAAACTTTTACAGTCCGTCTTAATGTTCCCTGCAAGCTTCCTGTCGTACTCCATTTTCCCTGCCCTAATCAAACCCTTTGTCCTCCTCTGCTGAGTTCTAAATTTCTCCCAGTCCCCGGGTTCACTGCTATTTCTGGCCAATTTGTATGCCACTTCCTTGGCTTTAATACTATCCCTGATTTCCCTTGATAGCCACGGTTGAGCCATCTTCCTTTTTTTATTTTTTATGCCAGACAGGGATGTACAATTGTTGTAGTTCATCCATGCGGTCTCTAAATGTCTGCCATTGCCCTTCTTTAAGTTCTGGACCATGGTCTCTGAATTAACTGTTTCATTCTGCATCCTAATGTAGAATTCCACCATATTATGGTCACTCTTTCCCAAGGGGCCTCGCACAACGAGATTGCTAATTAATCCTCTCTTATTACACAACACCCAGTCTAAGATGGCCTCTCCCTAGTTGGTTCCTCGACATATTGGTCTAGAAAACCATCTCTTATGCACTCCAGGAAATCCTCCTCCACCGTATTGCTTCCAGTTTCGTTAGCCCAATCTATATGCATATTAAAGTCACCCATGATAACTGCTGCACCTTTATTGCATGCACCCCTAATTTCCTGTTTGTTGCCCTCCCCAACATCACTACTACTGTTTGGAGGTCTGTGCACAACTCCCACTAACGTTTTTTGCCCTTTGGTGTTCTGCAGCTCTACTCATACAGATTCCACATCATCCAAGCTAATGTCCTTCCTAACTGTTGCATTAATCTCCTCTTTAACCAGCAATGCTACCCCACCTCCTTTTCCTTTTATTCTATCCTTCCTGAATGTTGAATATCCATGGATGTTGAGTTCCCAGCCCTGATCATCCTGGAGCCACGTCTCTGTAATCCCAATCACATTATATCTGTTAACATCTATTTGCACAGTTAATTCATCCACCTTATTATGGATACTCCTTGCATTAAGACACAAAGCCTTCAGGCTTGTTTTTTTAACACCCTTTGTCCTTTTAGAATTATGATGTAGTATGGCCCTTTTTATTTCTTGCCTTTGTTTACTCGGCCTTCCACTATTGCTTTTTACCTTTCTACCATCTGTTTCTGACTCCATATTACTTCGCCCTATCTCGCTGCATAGTTTCCCATCCCCCTGCCATATAATTTAAACACTCCCGAACTGCATTAGCAAATGTTACCCCCAGGAAATCAGTTCCAGTCCTGCCCAAGTGCAGACTGTCCCTTTTGTACAGGTTCCACTTCCCCCAGATCTGGTTCCAATGTCCCAGGAATTTGAATCCCTCCCTCTTGCACCACTGCTCAAGCCACGTATTTATTCTAACTATCCTGCTCCCTCTACTCTGATTAGCACGTGGTACTGGTAGCAATCCAGAGGTTACTACCTTTGAGGTCCTGCTTTTCAATTTAATTCCTAGCTCCCTAAATTCAGCTTGTAGGACCTCTTCCCGCTTCTTACCTATATCATTGGTACCTACATGTACCACGACAACTGGCTGATAACCCTCCCTCTCCAGAATGCTTTGCAGTCGCTCCGAGACAACCTTGACCCTTGCACCAGGGAGGCAACATACCATCCTGGAGTCTCGGTTGCAGCCGCAGAAACTCCTATCTATTCCTCTTACAATAGAGTCCCCTATCACTATAGCTCTCCCACTCTTTTTCCCACCCTTCTGTGCAGCAGAGCCACCCACGGTGCCATGAACCTGGCTGCTGGTGCCTTCCCTGGTAAGTCATCTCCCCCAACAGTATCCAAAACGGTATATCTGTTTTGGAGGGAGATGGCCGCAGGAGTAGGAGCAGGAGTAGGCCATAAAGCCCCTTGAGCCTACTCTGCCATTCAATAAGATTATGGCTGATCTGATCATGGACTCAGCTCCACTAGGGAGAAGGAGGAATTGAAGGAAATCCTTATTAGTCAGGAAAATGTGTTCAGGAAATTGATGGGATTGAAGGCTGGTATATCCCCAGGGCCTGATAGTCTGCATCCCAGAGTACTTAAGGAAGTGGCCCTAGAAATAGTGGAAGTATTGGTGGTCATTTTCCAACATTCTATAGACTCTGGATCAATTCCTATGGATTGGAGGTTAGCTAATGTAACCCCACTTTTTAAAAAAGGTGGGAGAGAGAAAACAGGGAATTATAGGCCGGTCAGCCTGACATCGATGGTGGGGAAAATGTTGGAATCAATTATGAAATACATATTAGCAGCGCATTTGGAAAGCAGTGACAGTATTGGTCCAAGTCAGCATGGACTTATGAAAGGGAAATCATGCTTGACAAATCTTCTAGAATTTTTTGAGGATGTAACTAGTAGAGGGAAAAGGGAGAACCAGTGAATGTGGTGTATTTGGATTTTCAAAAAACTTTTGACAAGGTCCCACACAAGAGATTGGTGTGCAAAATTAAAGCACATGATATTTGGGGTAATGTATTGATGTGGCTAGAGAACTGGTTGGCAGAGAGGAAGCAAAGAGTAGGAATAAACAGGTCCTTTTCAGAATGGCAGGCAGTGACGAGCGGGGTACCGCAAGATTCAGTGCTGGGACCCCAGCTATTTACAATATATGTTAATGATTTAGACGAAGGAATTAGAAACATAGAAACATAGAAAGTAGGTGTAGGAAAAGGCCATTCGGCCCTTCGAGCCTGCACCACCATTCAATATGATCATGGCTGATCATTTTTGCAACTTTAGTACCCCATTCCTGCTTTCTCTCCATACCCCTTGATCCCTTTAGCCGTAAGGGCCACATCTAACTCCCTTTTGAATATATCTAATGAACTGGCCTCAACAACTTTTTGTGGTAGAGAAATCCACATGTTCACAATTCTCTGAGTGAAGAAGTTTCTCCTCATCTCGGTCCTAAATGGCTTACCCCTTACCCTTATACTGTGACCCCTGGTTCTGGACTTCCCCAACATTGGGAACATTCTTCCTGCATCTAACCTATCCAATCCTGTTAGAATTTTATATGTTTCTATGAGATCCCCTCTCATTCTTCTAAATTCCAGTGAACATAAGCCTAGTTGATCCAGTCTTTCTTCATATGTCAGTCCTGCCATCCTGGGAATCAGTCTGGTGAACCTTCGCTGCACTCCCTCAATCGCAAGAATGTCCTTCCTCAGATTAGAAGACCAAAACTCTACACAATATTCAAGGTGTGGCCTCACCAAGGCCCTGTACAACTGCAGTAAGATCTCCCTGCTCCTATACTCAAATCCTCTCGCTATGAAGGCCAACATGCCATTTGCTGCCTTCACCAAACCGGGTCGGAACAGCAGATTTCCTTCCCTAAAGGACATTAGTGAACCAGATGGTTGTTTATAACAATCCAATAGTTTCATTGATCACCATTACTGGCCCTAGCTTTTTAAAAAAAAATCCAGATTCATTTAATTTAAATTCCACAGCTTCCATGGTGGGATTTGAACTCATGTCTCTAGAGCCTCTGGTTTAATCCTCCAGTTATACTATAACGACTATGCTACCATACCCACATTGTATTGAGTATTTGAAACATTAATTCCAGCATATTAGATTCACATGTTTGGCTTGAAAAAGAGAATATATTTATTTTAGCAATATGATTTACATCAATAACTTTATGGACTTGTAATATCTGTAAGCTTGTAATGTTTGTAGCTCCACACTGTGGATGTGGACGTATTGTGTACTGCAAGTGCAGGGTTAATAATAAACAGAACCAGGCAGATTTTCGGAGGCTTCTGAGAGAGCTGCCTGCCATGTTGGAAGCTGTGTGTGCTTGTGCTCTGTGAAGATATCACAGGACTCAACTATTTGTACTAATCGAATGGCCACCATTTCTCTGATTGGCTCTCCATTATCACATGGCCTATTCCTGATTGGTCCTCTTGGATGATAAGCCACACCCTAATGTTTCTCTGGAATGTGTAAATGGAACTGTCCAGCCTAAGATCTGACTGACTTTGCAAATTGTAATATGATCCTTTCTGACTTCAGAAGCCAGAGAGGACACATCTCTAACAACCCAGCAAAAGCAACCAAGTTTCAGCCGACGTCCCCAGCGCAATTGCTTCCTCCCCCAGCCGAAGTCCATTATCCCAGCGTAAGTGCATCCCTCCCCCAGATTGTGCAATGTGTGCAGGTTATTAACAGGTTTATTAACTGGTTTATTGGGTATGAAATGAATAGTGACAGTATCAGGACTTCTGGATTTCATCCACTCCAAAGATGTCCCTTGTAACACACGCACCGAGTTTTCCGAGAAATCGGGTGTGGGTGTAAAGAAGGTTGGAAGAACATGATCTGTTTTCCCTGAGTTCCCTATCTCCTCTCCGATCCCCCTCATCCATGTTTCTCTCTTCCTCCTCAGCCCACCTCTCTCTCTCACACCACCGCGCCCCCCCCCCAGGGCTCTCTCTCGCTCCACCCCCAGGCTCGCTCTCTTTCTGACGAAGGGTCTTCGACCTGAGACGTTAACTCTGTTTCTCTCTCCACAGATGCTACTTGACCTGTTGAGATTTCCAGCATTTTCTGTCTTTAGTTCAGATTCCAGCATCCGCAGTATTTTGCATTTGTCTCTCTCTTTCTCTCGCCCCTCCCCTGGCTCACTTTCTCCCTCCGCCCCCCGCCCCACCTCCCAGGCTCTCTCTTTCTGGGAAAACATTGTGTAATAAATTGGAAATAATTCTAATTTAAAGCATTCATAGTAAATACAAAAAATACAATGTTTCATTTTCTCGGGCAAAAATCTGCTTAACAACATGCAACCTAATATTCTGCCAGAGGAAATTAAACTTCATTGTGCATTTATTATTTAACCGCATCATAAATGCTTCAAATATAACTTGTTTCTAATTTATTATACAATGTTTTTCCAGCAAAAACAGCAAAATCCCTCAATGCACTATTTTAGCATAGTTATAAGCGATTTATTTTAGACAGGTTAACGACCATTTTAAAATAGTGCACAAAGTTATTTTACATTAATTCATTAATCTGGGTGCTGCTGGAGGAAAGTAAAGCCATAAATGTTTAATAAAGTACTACATGCTGCCATGCTAAAATGCGTGAGATTTGACAAGAGAATTCATATTGTTACGCAAAATAACATAAAAAAATGTCATGCAGGTAGTCCACTCTACTAGAAACGTCAAAGGTCTAGATAATGCCACTTAATTCACAAATACTACAGTGTAGATAGCTAGTAAATTCCCAGAGACAATATGTAAGAATAGTGTATTAACTTGTAGTACAGTACAGCAAGTTATACAAGAACAGAACCTTCAAGTTGCAGGTGATATTATGTAAATTAGCTTAGTTAATGTCCCTGATTTTGTGGTCACTGGTGAATGAACCCGTAGCTATTCATTAAACTTACACTTTCACAGACAGTCTATGGGCTTTTGTACTGGAACTTGCGCTGATTAGAAATCCATTATGGCATGGCGCCCTTGACAGGGGATTTTGGGTCCTGTGGGAACAAGCGAAGAAACTGTGGAGTTGAAATTGCCCTGCGCCCCAATTGGGGACAGGGACCTACTCGGGGCAGTATTTCCAGCGCCCGGCAAGGAAGAACCACCCCGGCCGCTGAATTGGGCTTACCGCCCTTCAGAGGAAGTGGAGCGCAATCTCGTGCGTTCCACTTTCTGTAGGGGCTGGACCAGCGGCGCTAACAGGGCATGATCGGGACGCTACGCGGATGCTCCGTGTAGCGCAGACGCACATCAACGCCCCTCCCCTTCACTTAAAGGGGAGGGCCGCTGCGCACTCTGCACAGCCTCTGATGGCCTCCACTGGACCACCAGGACAGCGTGGTACCAGGGCTGCAGCTCGGCATGCAAAACAGAGTGCCGGGCTGCATGGTGGCGGGCCGGACCAGGCTAGGGGGGAACCAATAGAGCTGACGCAAGAGTCGGCAAAACGGGCAAGTTCGTGGCGTGGTGCATTGGCGACCTCCCCTTTAACTTCTGCCCCGCAAGTGGATGTAGGCCAGCTTTGCGATATTGGCAATATCCACCGTGGGGCGGAGAGGGGTCGCTGCACACAGCGGTTACATCATCGGCAGTTGTGCGGCAGCCCGGGGCACTACCCGCAGGGCACGGTGCTGTTGCAAACTCCCGTGCAATTTATCAGGAGCCAGTAGCACCATCCCCGGGCGAACCCCGGGGTCGTTAGCAGGCGTCACAAAATGGAGCAATTTTGACCGCTGCGTATCTCCTTAACCAATTAAATTGAAGAATCCTTACTGAGACACGAGGCCGGAATTTTAACCCGTGAGAATGGATTTCCTCCAGGCCCTGATGAATTTAATGGCAGGGCCTGATTAGCGTTTTAAGAAAATAAGAACATAAGAATTTGGGCCATTTGGGAACACCATCACCTGCAAGTTTCCCTTCAAGTTACACACCATCCTGACTTAAAAGTATATCGCTGTTCTTTCCTTGTCGCTGGGTCAAAATCCTGGAACTCCCTCTGGAACAGCACTGTGGGAATACCTTCACCACACGGACTGCAGCGGTTCAAGAAGGCAGATCACCACACCTTCTCAAGGGAAATTATGGATGGGCAATAAAGGCTGGCCTTAACAAGTGGTGCCCACATTTCATGAACGAATAAAATAAAATAATTGAGCTATTAACTTGCAGGATTGAAGTTCACGGGGAAAATAATTATAACATAAATTCAGGACACAGTGACCTATTGTACGCTTAGAACTATAACATTTGTTGTAAAATTGGAATTATTGACTAATTCTGTGGGCTCAATTTTGCTCAAGCCCTTTTTCTGGCATATTGCCAGAGTTATGCCTGTCTTTCTAGGCCAGAAATGTGGCAGAAATATTTTGCCAAAGTTTTCCTGATGTATAATTCGAATTTGGCGCCGCGCAGCGTGTCCATTTGCCTCGGGAGGTGGAGCCTGCTGTCTGCGCCAAAAAGCGATGCTGCACCTTCTGCGCATGTGTGACAAATAAAGTTACGTTTCTGACGTCGTTGCAATGGACGCGCATGCGCAGTACAGCTCCGAGTTAGCAATCGGCCATTTTTAAAGAGCCAGTTGTGTGAGAAGGAGTGCTGTGTGAGAGCATTGGAAAAATCACAGCTGCAGCAATACAAGATGCAATGCGATGCAAGGACCAAGAATTTCTTACAGGAAGAAGTGGAGGCACTAGTTACTATGATTGAGAACGGATGGCAGGAGCTGGAGATGGCAGCAGAGGTCACATAAAAGTTCCACCCAAAGAAATGAAGAAACGCTGGAACCAAGTTGCAGAAGATTACTGTGCAATGCTGACCACCACGAGATCTGGAGGCCAGTGTAAAAAGAAATGGCAGGACCTTGGTCAAGTAGTTAGTGTAAGTAATATTTTCATTTATTCACTGGAATTGCAATTGTAAATGTGACCATCTGCATATCCCACCCAGCATCCTCTCTAAAAAGTTGCATTTTCAATTTTGCAGAGGAAAGTGGCACATAATAAAAGGGAAAGAGCTCGAACAGGAGGAGGCCCGGCAAATCTGCAGCCACTGACACCCTTGGAAGAGAGGGTCACTGCTTTGATGGGTCCTGCCTGGAGAAAAGCAACCATCACTGCACAAGCTGGGCCCACACTCGAGGGAGAGGGTAAGTCCTGCAAATTCATCATGGTTCTTCAAATCAGCCTGCTGCCTGGTCTGCGCTGTGTGAGCCTACTCATTGCACCCTTCCCCCTCCTCTGCTGCTAACCATTTGACTGTTCTGTTATATTTTGCAGAACTTAAGGCCAACCCTGACGATGCAGAAGAAGATTCAGATGCAGACGAGCCTGAAGAGGAGAACATCTTCCAATCCAACCCTGCAGACCAAGAATATGGGGGTGAGGGGGAGGGAGAGGGAGAGGGGAAGGAGATGGAGCTGGATGAATCCCCCACTGTTTTACTGACTTTGGAGGAGGTGAAAGCCCTTTCTGTGACTAGTGCTTTGAGTGCTGGTGGGACATTCCATGGTTTCCCACCTTCCGAGGTTGCGGGTCCCAGTGGTGTGGTGCAGCTAGGCACACTCAGGGCCCCACCGTCCCAGGCTGCGGGTCCCAGTGGTGGGATGCGAGCCACACCCATGGGGAGGAGGGGAAAGTGAGCTCTCCTGAGGTGCAGGATCTAACAGATGTGTTTCGTTAGATGTCATTGAATGCAGAGAACATTGACCTTACCCGATCACTCCTGGATGCCATCAGTGGGATGAGTGATGAGGCAGCGGGACTGTCGGGAGAAGTAACAGCAATGACACGAGAAGTGGGCATGATGTCCGGGACCATCAGTGAGGGAATAGTGGCCATGAGGGAGGGAATGTCAGAGGTAGCTTATGTGCAGTCAGTGACCTTCAAGGAGGGAATGTCAGAGATAGTGCAAACACTATCACTGACCATGAGGGAGGGAATGTTGCAGGTCGTTCAGACACTGTCAGGTCGCATGAGGGACGGCATGTTGGAGTTAGCTGTTGCAATAAGGGAACACGCCTAGACCCCGCGCCCATTGACAGAATCAACTCCCACTCCCACTCCAATCACACACCAGTCTCTGAAGAGCCCCAAGCTGGGCCCTCCAACTTGCCACCTGCTGCCGACACTCTCCCACCTTCAAGAGATGTTAGAAAGAATAAGCTTGGTATCAAGCCCAGAAACACTGCGCCACCGCCTGTGGGCAGGGATAGTGGAGTGTACAAGACCGAGCACAGCGGGCGGTCTTAGAATAAGATGAGATGGGTGGGTGCAGCCTTTCTTTGATGTTGTTGTTGTTATTATTATTGCTGTTGCTGTTGTAACTGTTCTCAAATTAAAAGTTTTTTGTAAGTTGTGTAAATTTACAAGTTTAAAAGTTTATAAGTGATCTTAAAATTGTTAAGTGATCTTAAAGAGTGATCTTAAAGTAAAGTTTAATACAAGAATAATTTTATTAAAGTTAAGTTAAGTACAAAAGAACTGTGTGTTAAACTTTTGAATAAAATATATTTTACATTAAAACTTAATCATTTCCATTATTTGTTCCTCTCTCCTCTCCCCCCCCCCCCCTTAACTAATTGTAGTCTTGTGTCTTCTCCCCTTCTCTCTCTCCCCCCCACTCATTGCAGTCTTCAGAATGCTTCCGATCGGCACCTCGCTCCCCGGGCTCGAAGCCTTCCGATTGGCACCTCGCTCTCTCTCTCTCTCTCTCTCTCTCTCTCTCTCTCTCCTTCCCCACCCCCACCCCCACGACTTGTTTTCTAGCAGAGTTCCAAGTGCCTGTGTCCGGGCGTGGGGCTGATTCTGCCAGCCAAAGCTACAATCCTCCAGCCCTGCTTCAAGATGTTCGGTGATGGCATGTGAGTGAGTAAACAAAAAGAAAAAACTTCTGAAATCCAACAAACTTCCATTTACTACATTGACAGGTAAAAAAAAGTTGAACTTTATTATTGATTTTTACAGTGTTCTTGACTCCCTCCAAAATCTTCGATTAAAAATAATGGCGTCTTTCAGCGCCGATTTCTCAATGTGCGCTGGTTTTCTTAAGTGCCCAGAAGGTTTTTCGGGAGTGGCCAGATAGGAGGAAAAATGTTGGCAAAAATTCGAATAATTATAAAAACCGGCGCAGACATGAGGGGGACGTCAAAAAATCATAACTAAGTCAGTTACATCGGCACAGATCGCAGGGGGAAACTCTGAAAAAAATAAATACGCCCAAAAAAACGGCACGCACCAAAAAACGGCGCAACTGACCTGGAGAAAATTGAGCCCAAAAAGACTATCATAATAAAGTTTTGTGTATTTGTTCATAAGATTAATTGCAAATATTTAGTACAATGTGGACTTCTTACGTTAAATCTGTTAATATTAAAAGCTCAGCATTTTCAAATCCTTATAAGATTCATCATTTTTTTAGCTATCATTTTTTTGAAGATTCTTATTCTTAAAAGGATTTGTCATGAAATACTAAATCGCTGAATGATTATGATATTAATATTAGTATTTATGGAGCAATGTAACCCAGTTGTTGCATCAGTTGTTCTTATTTCTATTATCTTCAGTCTCACTGCACATCTACCGATGCGATTATATATACATACGAATGCACACTTACACATAATTGGCATTGATTTTTATTTCTACAGAACATCATTATAGAAATGTATTTTTGTATCATATTCATGATTCCTCTTGTGCACAACTACATCTGATATTGCCATGCATTTGTTTTATTAACTGATATAATATTTACAGTATTTTATCAATATGTTAAAAAAAATATTTTTCCTCAATTACTTAACCAACTACACGCCTTGTTCAACTCAATATATCCAGAAGTAGCAATATATTGCCAATGAGTATAAAAATAAACAGTAATGGAATTTCTGGTTGGAGATTAATGAGTAAACCTATAAGATATAAAGGTTCTATTAAAATAAAGACGGACTTCTATATTACTTGGTTGACAACATTCCATAGATTACAAAGGAAACCAAGAAAAATACAACCATATTATTGCAATTGATTTCAAAGCCACACATCAACAAATATGCATGTATTGTGGCAAATTATGACTTGAAAATGTACGAGAAATGCATAGTGGGCTGGTCTTTTCTAAATTGGCTAAAATAACATTTGATTGTCCAGAAGCTATGACTTGAAATTTGACCAAAGTCAATGAATTATGCAATGGGTTAAATATACCTGTGATGTTAATGAGGAGCTAATAAAAAGGGGTCAAGAAGAGCTTCCTTCAGGCCACAAAGGATCAGATGCAGCAAAAAAAAACACAAAGAAACATTTGAAGAGCTGGAAAAGGAGGAATAGATTCACTGAAGCTGCAGGCAAGCTGAAGAGTTGCTTTGTTTCTCAGCTCATTAAATCTGGGCAGTAACTCAATCTTGCCCAGCGAGAGAGTGGAATTTTTCAGTCTTCAATCACCTGCTTAGACAACATCAACATTTATTTTCAGAGCATGTGCTGTCACTTTACAAGATGCAATTTTCTGCCAATTTAGGCCATTATTTGGCGAGGCTTTCATTCAATTCAATAAGTCAATAACCTAGAAATTCATGCCGATGCATTTAAAGGGAAGTGTGGTGGGCATTTTTGGACTTGTTAAAGGAAACCTGAGTTGCCTTCTTAATACAAGTTTTCTCTAAATGTCCTCTTTATTCATGTGGTTGATAGTTTAATATTGATGCAGTATTGTTCAGCAAGAAAGCAAGACACTCCAAGGTCATGGATTTACCCATGTTCATGCTGTTCAGTTTTTCCAAAGTAGATTAATCTCTTATAATGAAGGACATTCCTGATCATATGCAGTTTGGTAAATCGACATGTATGGAGTCCTGGGACTCTTGACATTTAATTGCCAATTGAATATTTCTAATTAACATACAGATTGGCAGGATTGAACTGGGTTTTATAATCAAGTGTTACAAAAATAAATGTAACAAAAGGTTTTTAGTGACTAATGTGCAGGTGAATTATATATGTAATTTGTTTTATACTTTCTGGTGAAACCAAACAGCATGGAATATCTGCAATCTCACTCTGTCACTGTAACTATGGCAGAGAGAGAGTGATGCACAACTGTGTAGAAATTCCCAGAGTTTCTGGGATGAGGGCAGGATGAAGGAATCTGAATAAATCAGGCACCCACAGCATTATTGGGGACAAAGGGTGGAGCGTGCAGCAATAGTGCAAGATACAGTGCAGACAAAGCCGGCATAACTGACTAAAAAGTATTATTAGAAGGTTAATTTAAGATTTCTGGCCACAACCGCAATGGAAGTTATGATAAACAGCAAAAAAGAGTTGAATAAAAGTTAAAGGTTTGTTTGCGAAACTGCATACACACATCACTAGAAAATCTTGTAAGAAATGTTAAGTTCAAACCCCCTGTGATCCAAAACTATTTTCCTTGTCATCACACAGAGCATCATAAATATCATAAAAGGTCAGCTGTGAAACAGTCTGTTGGAAGTACAGGCTTCACAATAGGAACAGTAGAAGTTTTATTTCTCATTGTTCAGCTGCTAGTACTATCCATAGGTTCTGCTATCAGAAGATCCACCATCATCATCATAGGCAGTCCCTTGAAATCGAGAAAGATTTGCTTCCAGTGAGCTCTCTGGTGATTGATGAGTCCAATACGGGAATTGCAGTCTCTGTCACAGGTGGGAACAGACAGTTGTTGGAGGAAAGGGTGGGTGGGGAGTCTGGTTTATTGCATGCTCCTTCTGCTGCCTGCGCTTGTTTTCTGCATGCTCTCAGCGACGAGACTCGAGGTGCTCAGCGCCCTCCCGGATGCTCTTCCTCCATTTAGGGCGGTCTTAGGCCAGGGATTTCCAGGTGTCAGTGGGTATGTTGTGCTTTATCAAGGAGGCTTTGAGGGTGTCCTTGAAACGTTTCCTCTGCTCACCTGGGGTTCGTTGCCGTGTAGGAGTTCTGAGTAGAGTGCTTGCTTTGGGAGTCTTGTGATGGGCATGCAGACAATGTGGCCTGCCCAACGGAGCTGGTCGAGTGTGGTCAGTGCTTCGATGCTGGGAATGTTGGCTTGACTGAGAACACTGACGTTGGTGCATCTATCCTCCCAGGGGATTTCCAGGATCTTGTGGAGACATCGCTGGTGGTATTTCTCCAGTGATTTGAAGTGTCTGCTGTATATGGGACATGTCTCTGAGCCATACAGGAGGCTGAACTCCAAGCCATCGTCAATGTCTTCACCGAGGCGTACGAAAGCATGGGCTTTACATTAAACATCCATAAGACAAAGGTCCTCCACCAACCTGACCCCGCCACAGAGTACTGCCCCCTGGTCATCAAAATCCACGGCGCACCCTTGAACAACATGGACCACTTTCCATAACTCGGGAGTGTACTATCAGCAAGGGCCGACATCAACGACGAGGTCCAACACCGCCTCCAGTGCTCCAGTGCAGCCTTCGGTCACCTGAGGAAGAGAGTGTTAGCGGATCAGGCCCTCAATTCTGGCTTATTGTCGACTGTAGCGATGCCCGCCCTCCTGTATGGCTCAGAAGATCTTGGATACAAAATACAAGATCTCCAGGTAGAATTAGTTTAATACATTGCTTTCAAATTAAATCATTTTTCATCTAGCACTTCTGTTGGTTTGATTTAGTTCTGAACAGTGAATAGTGTCAAAATCCCACTGCAAATTATGAAAGTTCTTTCTTTCAGCCACATGTCAATAAGGAGGGATGCAAAACTCAGATTATCAATTTATAGAATAAGTTGCTGAGCATCAGAAAGTCTGAACTAAGTCACAACAGTTTTGATGCCAGTGTACACATTTTAATAATAAAAATGCAATGATTGAATGAATTAACATTTGACACCAACACTTTTTGCAGATAATTATAATTTGTATTTACTATCCATAATCTGCTCTTCCTTGTAAATCAATTGTAGCCTTTAACTTCCATCTGACGGGTACTTAATTATTCATTTCACTCAGGAGCATATGTTCAAACATACTAACAGGTGCCAATACTTTGATCAAATAGTGTGTCTGCTGAGACTAAGGGGGTTGCTATTCCTCTGTTCAGGAATCTTTCTAAAAAATACATGTATTTAAAGAGTGGTGTGTGGGGAGAAAATTAACGTGTACTGATTGTCTGTCCTGCCAGGCAAAAGTAGATATCAGAAGCATTTCCCAAGTGGGGAAAAAAGGTTAATTGAGTGTATTGAGCTGTTCAAATGGGTATGAATGAACAATTGGTGCAGCCTTCTACAGCTACAGAGGCACACCAAAAGTGACTGTTTTATAGGAGTTCAGTCCTGGCATAAGTGAAGAATACTCAAAAAGCAACAGCTGTAATTAATACCAGATATTTCTAACTGTGAGCATAGATGTAGCAACCATTTCCAGGCATATAAGGGTGGCAGAGAAGTGATGGGATTGGATATGATATGGGAATCTCTTCCAGGTCTTATCTCAGACGGTCAACCGTAATAGAGTCTACTATATAGGCATGATGAAGTGTAGCATCTAAGAGGCACAGGCTCATCAGAAAGACCAGCGCTGAGATGTGCCATTTGAGGGGAGTGGGAACCAATGCAGGGAGACAGAGGGAAACAAAAAGGAGACAAAAGCAAAAGACAGAAAGGAGATGAGGAAAAGTGGAGGGCAGAGAAACACAAGGCAAAGAACAAAAAGGGACACTGTACAGCAAAATTCTAAAAGGACAAAGGGTGTTAAAAAAACAAGCCTGAAGGCTTTGTGTCTTAATGCAAGGAGTATCTGTAATAAGGTGGATGAATTAACTGTGCAAATAGATGTTAACAAATATGATGTGATTGGGATTACGGAGACGTGGCTCCAGGATGATCAGGGCTGGGAACTCAACATCCATGGGTATTCAACATTCAGGAAGGATAGAATAAAAGGAAAAGGAGGTGGGGTAGCATTGCTGGTTAAAGAGGAGATTAATGCAATAGTTAGGAAGGACATTAGCTTGGATGATGTGGAATCTATATGGGTAGCTGCAGAACACCAAAGGGCAAAAAACGTTAGTGGGAGTTGTGTACAGACTTCCAAACAGTAGGAGTGATGTTGGGGAGGGCATCAAACAGGAAATTAGGGGTGCATGCAATAAGGGTGCAGCAGTTATAATGGGTGACTTTAATATGCACATAGATTGGGCTAACCAAACTGGAAGCAATACGGTGGAGGAGGATTTCCTGGAGTGCATAAGGGATGGTTTTCTAGACCAATATGTCGAGGAACCAACTAGGGGGGAGGCCATCTTAGACTGGGTGTTGTGTAATGAGAGAGAATTAATTAGCAATCTCGTTGTGCGAGGCCTCTTGGGGAAGAGTGACCAGAATATGGTGGAATTCTGCATTAGGATGGAGAATGTAGCAGTTAATTCAGAGACCATGGTCCAGAACTTAAAGAAGGGTAACTTTGAAGGTATGAGGCGTGAATTGGCTAGGATAGATTGGCGAATGATACTTAAGGGGTTGACAGTGGATGGGCAATGGTAGACATTTAGAGACCGCACGGATGAACTACAACAATTGTACATTCCTGTCTGGCGTAAAATTAAAAAAGGGAAGGTGGCTCAACCATGGCTATCAAGGGAAATCAGGGATAGTATTAAAGCCAAGGAAGTGGCATAAAAATTGGCCAGAAATAGCAGCGAACCCGGAGAGTGGGAGAAATTTAGAACTCAGCAGAGGAGCACAAAGGGTTGATTAGGGCAAGGAAAATGGAGTATGAGAAGAAGCTTGCAGGGAACATTAAGACGGATTGCAAAAGTTTCTATAGATATGTAAAGAGAAAAAGGTTACTAAAGACAAACGTAGGTCCCCTGCAGTTAGAATCAGGGGAAGTCATAACGGGGAACAAAGAAATGGCGGACCAATTGAACAAGTACTTTGGTTCGGTATTCACGAAGGAGGACACAAACAACCTTCCGGATATAAAAGGGGTCAGAGGGTCTAGTAAGGAGGAGGAACTGAGGGAAATCCTTATTAGTCGGGAAATTGTGTTGGGGAAATTGATGGGATTGAAGGCCGATAAATCCCCAGGGCCTGATGGACTGCATCCCAGAGTACTTAAGGAGGTGGCCTTGGAAATAGCGGATGCATTGACAGTCATTTTCCAACATTCCATTGACTCTGGATCAGTTCCTATCGAGTGGAGGGTAGCCAATGTAACCCCACTTTTTAAAAAAGGAGGGAGAGAGAAAACAGGGAATTATAGACCGGTCAGCCTGACATCGGTAGTGGGTAAAATGATGGAATCAATTATTAAGGATGTCATAGCAGTGCATTTGGAAAGAGGTGACATGATAGGTCCAAGTCAGCATGGATTTGTGAAAGGGAAATCATGCTTGACAAATCTTCTGGAATTTTTTGAGGATGTTTCCAGTAGAGTGGACAAGGGAGAACCAGTTGATGTGGTATATTTGGACTTTCAGAAGGCTTTCGACAAGATCCCACACAAGAGATTAATGTGCAAAGTAAAAGCACATGGGATTGGGGGTAGTGTGCTGACATGGATTGAGAACTGGTTGTCAGACAGGAAGCAAAGAGTAGGAGTAAATGGGTACTTTTCAGAATGGCAGGCGGTGACTAGTGGGGTACCGCAAGGTTCTGTGCTGGAGCCCCAGCTGTTTACACTGTGCATTAATGATTTAGACGAGGGGATTAAATGTAGTATCTCCAAATTTGTGGATGACACTAAGTTGGGTGGCAGTGTGAGCTGTGAGGAGGATGCTATGAGGCTGCAGAGCGACTTGGATAGGTTAGGTGAGTGGGCAAATGCATGGCAGATGAAGTATAATGTGGATAAATGTGAGGTTATCCACTTTGGTGGTAAAAACAGAGAGACAGACTATTATCTGAATGTTGACAGATTAGGAAAAGGGGAGGTGCAACGAGACCTGGGTGTCATGGTACATCAGTCATTGAAGGTTGGCATGCAGGTACAGCAGGCGGTTAAGAAAGCAAATGGCATGTTGGCCTTCATAGCGAGGGGATTTGAGTACAGGGGCAGGGAGGTGTTGCTACAGTTGTACAGGGCCTTGGTGAGGCCACACCTGGAGTATTGTGTACTGTTTTGGTCTCCTAACCTGAGGAAGGACATTCTTGCTATTGAGGGAGTGCAGCGAAGGTTCACCAGACTGATTCCCGGGCTGGCGGGACTGACCTATCAAGAAAGACTGGATCAACTGGGCTTGTATTCACTGGAGTTCAGAAGAATGAGAGGGGACCTCATAGAAACGTTTAAAATTCTGATGGATTTAGACAGGTTAGATGCAGGAAGAATGTTCCCAATGTTGGGGAAGTCCAGAACCAGGGGTCACAGTCTAAGGATAAGGGGTAAGCCATTTAGGACCGAGATGAGGAGAAACTTCTTCACCCAGAGAGTGGTGAACCTGTGGAATTCTCTACCACAGAAAGTTGTTGAGGCCAATTCACTAAATATATTCAAAAAGGAGTTAGATGTAATCCTTACTACTAGGGGGATCAAGGGGTATGGCGAGAAAGCAGGAATGGGGTACTGAAGTTGCATGTTCAGCCATGAACTCATTGAATGGCGATGCAGGCTAGAAGGACCGAATGGCCTACTCCTGCACCTGTTTTCTATGTTTCTACGAGCCAGAAGGATCTGCAGAGCAGTCAACCAAATACAATGCACTACCTGTGGCAGTGCAGCTCACCACCTTAAGTTTAAGCCACAGGGACTGTCCAAGCATCAACAAAGGATATTGCAGGTGTCAGTTGCTTTGCCATTAAGGGAGTATTTGAAGCCTCTATCACCATGCTTGTGTGACATACATCTCAATAAGAACCAGGAGCAGACTAGCTACTGCAGTAAGGGAACCTGAACTGTGATGGTTTCATTAGCTTCCAATAATCTCTGCAATTCAACAATGTTTTCTTTATGGACATTATAACACTCACGGGAGTGCTATTTGCTATTCTTATTTGATATTTTTGCTATGTAGAGTATATGTATTGTTTGGCTTTTGGACATTAGGATGCGCTGTTTCTTTTCAGTGCATTTTGCTCCAAATCAGCCAAACCAGCACCCAAAAGATCAAGGAATTTTAAGCGCAAATTCCGTCCAACACAAATCGAATTTCCGCGATCTTTTGCGCTAGTCTAAAAAACATCGCGCTGGAAGCCAGCCCCGCCCACAAAACTGGTCAATGATGGATTACATTCTGACAAATGCTGCTGATATGTCATTGCATAGATTGACAACATAGCCATTTTAAGTTGGACATGGGAGGAACACCTCACACATCACCCATGTATTAACTTATGTTAAGCGAAATAAAGAAATTACTTCTTCATTTTTCAGTTGTGGTTAGAGTCAACATGTGACAAAAACATGCATCTGCTGCAATAGCGCATCGCCTACAAAGATACAACATAACTGTGATTCACAGACTGGGAGCAGCAACACACTATCAGCTGAGGAATGAACACTGTCTCTATCCTCTCTTGCACTATGTCAGCAGCACTCACAGGTATTTATTTAAAAATGGGGATGCATTAATGTGACAAAAATGTGTAAGTTTGGTTTAATGTCTATTCCATTAAGTTCAGCACTGCAAAGGATGGGTATTGATGGTAGTTGAGAAGGTTCAGAGAGGTGTTTGAGTCCCTTTGTCTATATGTGGACAGAAGAATTCCTAAAAGGGACAGATCATAAGAACATAATAATTAGGAGCAGGAGTAAGCCATACATTCAATAAGATTATGGTTGATCTTCGACCTCAACTCCACTTTCCAGCCTGATCACCATATCCCTTAATTCCCCAAGAGTCCAAAAATCTATCCATCTCAGCTTTGAATATTCTCAATGACTGAGTATCCACAGCTCTTTGAGGTAGAGAATTCCAACGATTCACAACCCTCTGAGTGAAGAAATTCCTCCTCATCTCAGTCTTAAATGGATGACCATTATCCTGAGATAATGCTCCCTTGTTCTATGCTCTTCAGCCAGGAGAAACATCTACCCTGTTAATCCCTCTCAGAATCGTATATGTTTCAATGAGATCATTCTTCTAAACTCCAGAGAATATAGACCCAATCTACTCAATCTCTTCTCATAGGACGACCCTCTCATCCCAGGGATCAATCTAGTGAACCTTTGTTGCACCGACTCTGGCATGTATGTCCTTTCTCAGATAAGGAGACCAAAACTGTGCACTGTACTGCAGGTGTGGTCTCACCAAAGCCCTGTATAATTGTAGTAAGACTTCCTTACTCTTGTACTCCAAGCATTGTGCAATAAAGGCCAACATGCCATTTGCCTTCCTAATTGCTTGCTGTACCTGCATGCTAACTTTTTGTGTCTCCTGTACAAGGAGACCTAAATGTCTCTGAACATTAACATTTAATAGTTTTTCACCATTTAAAAAAATATTCTGTTTGTAAGGGGTGGTTTTCAGGCGGTCGGCTTTCCCTTCTGACCTTATATGACTGGTTTCGAATTGCTCCCACACCCTTGGTTCTAGACTCTGGAATTATGAAGGGACTGTGACAGACTTGGACAGACAATCGGTTTCAAGGTAGGAAGCAGGTATGGCTTTATTGTGTTTAAAAAGAAGTAAAAGGCACACCTTTAATAACACACAGAGAATAGTGATACCAATACACACTGAGGGGTACAACACATTGAATAAATTGTCAAAATACAGCCTGTGGGGAAAAGAATACAGCTTAAACTCTAAATGGGGTAAAGAGGAGAATACAGATACATTTACACAAGTTATCCCAGCCTCCCCCTCCCAATTCCCCGAACTAACTAAGTTATAGCTCTGGGGGTTCAGGGGCTCTGCTCACCAATCCCTTTTGACAGTTGCCAGTGAATCACGGTTTTGGGGTTCGCTGCACTTTGCCTTCTAGGCAAGCCGTACCCCGGACAGAGGAGAGGACTTCGGACTGCGTAGTCTTCAGTTGGGGTGAGTTCGCTGATGTGGTAAGTCGCGTTTTGGATATATGGGGTAAGTACCCACTTTCTTTGGTTAGGAATAGTTTTAGTTAGTCCTTTTAGGTAATTTCTCACCCGTTGGTAGTTCAGAAGTAGATTGTAGAGTGGAAATAAATGTCGATTCTTCGGTTTTTGCTGAATTGGTTTTGGTTGGTCGTTTCACTGGTTGTGGTGGCCTGGGTTGTCACTTTGGTTGCTGACAACCTTCCATTTTGTGGGCCTCTTGCTGTCGGCGTGCTCGGTCGATCCTTGATGGTTTCTTGTAGTTTTCTCCACTATTCCATTTCTTCACTCCCCACCTCTTGCTGCTTTTTTCTTCCCTTGTAAAACTGGGAATAGATATACCCCAAAATGGCTTCTTTATCTCCCACCAAATCTGACCCAGCTCTTTGTTTCAAGGGAGCTGCTTATTAGTTTTGAGCTCTCTACTTTGTCAGAATTTAGCGGACTCGTTCAGCAGTAATTTGATTATGATGTGGTAATATGGAAAATCATCGGTTGGCATTGTTGAAACAGTGTTTAAACTCTTGGGCCGTTTGGCTGGGCCCGTGATTTCTATAGGCCTATTTGCACATGCATGCCAATAATGGTCTCCGGTGATTAGCCTGATAGCTCTTGACGCGTTTATGTCCTAGGGAGCGAATTTTTATGCCCCACAGTTCTTGTTAGTTATCGATTGACTCATTCTCCCAGACAAATTGAATTAGCTCCAATACCCAATTCCTGAGTGAAGTCCCACCCTCTGTTCTGGCAGTCTGTTCCAACGTGTTCCTTTAGAGATCTTAAACTTGTAAAGCTCTTAGGTATCTTCCTCAGAGTTTTTCCTAGGATACCAAAATGTTCATCGAGTTCCAAATTAAATTCCCTTTCCTATGAGTCCAAACACTGGGGGGGGGGGGGGGGGTCTCCATGAATGCATCCCCTTTTATCCCCTGCAGGCCTCATCTGCCCTTTAAACTCATTTGTGTCCCGAAGTTTTTCCTTCCATTTTAAAAGTCCAAAAAGGGATTCTTCTCCTCTGCAGGGGAAAGGTTAAAAGGAATCTTTGTGAAATATTGGTAAATTCTACATGTTTTTTTATTCTTCCTGCCAAAGTGAATAACGTCACATTTCCCCACATTATACTCCATTTGCCACTTTATTGCCCACTCACTTAACCTGTTTATATCCCTTTGCAGGCTCTTTGTGTCCTTCTCACAGCTTATTTTCCCAGGCATTTAGCCAAGTTTGTCTTGAATTAGTTCTTGGTGCAGCAGTCTTCCTGGTTGCACTAATGTTTCAGAAACTATCTGCTCAAGGTCAGCGGCAGCTTTCTGTTCTGACCTTCATTTCACATTGACCTCTGCAATCTACAGTTAGGCTTCTTTACATAGCAAAGTTATGCAGCAATCAGCAATGATGTTGGAAGAGAGGCAGTACTGAAAGGTAGCCTTGATACGTCCAGATACCTGAAGTGCTGCTGCAGGGTGTCAATGATATGCTTAATAATGATCCTGTTGTGTGGGCCTTGCTGTATCTGCACACTGGCTCAGTCCATGGCAGACACAAGGTTGTAATTAACCAGAGGATAGTCTTGGTCTCCCAGAATCCATCCTTCCAGTCTCCCTTTAGCTTCCAAGTAGGTTGGTATAGATGATTGTAGCCAAGTGAAAACATCATGGGCACTTTTGGAAAGTAGATATTTACTGGCATGATACTGTGCTGGTAGTCACTGATGATCTGCCATTGCCGGAGTTGAACCACATTCTGTAGTGTAGGCCATGGCATTATGGCTAGGGACCCGGATGGCTCCTGTCACCCCCTGTACTTTAGTAACAGCAGCAGCCTAGTAGAATTGGGCAGCCCTGGCATGCTGTTGCTGCTAGTCAGTGGGAAAGGAGTTGAATGTATCAGTACTCCTGAATAAAACATCAATCACCTGTTTGATGAATCAATGAACAGCAAATTGACTAATGCTGCTGATACCCTCTGCACGAGCCTATAAAGGAGCTGGGGGCATAAACATTGTAGGTTGTGATAAACTTACTGGTTCCTGACAGTTATGGCCACATGTTGGAGGGTATCTGCATGTTTTCTTGAAGCAGATGACATAGCTCTGTAACTCGCAGCTGAACCCAAATCTCTAGAGCAGTGCACTTCAGTTAGTGCCAGATTACTATACTTGTGCTTGTAAATATGATGCACGGTATGGTGGCTGGTCTACACAGTATGCTTTTGGTGCTCTGTCAGAACCTTTTCTGCTCCTGCTCATTCATCTTTACTAAGTCAAGTGGCAAAGAGCCCAGAAAGCAAATTCATTTTTTAATGAACTTTCTGCCTTCACTAACTAATGAGGCTCCATGCTGGGATTGCAACCTTGCAAGTTTGGCCTTTCTATACTGGGACAAAACTGATCTTTTCATATAAAGGGTTTTATTTCCCTTTTAAACGACTGTCAATAAGACAAAAATTCTTGTTTATAAGGAGGAAGAGGCAAACTTAATTATTTTCTGGACAATGAATTGAAATGTTAAATATTTCAAACAATCTCTCCTTTGCTGCCTTTCATGTTCAATTTGAATGAACCTTTTATTTAGAGTTTTCAATGTGCTTTTAATAATCCAATGGGACATTTTGACCTAGGTCTTCAAAACTAAGAAAGACTATTAAATGGTGGGGGGAGTGGGTTGCAGGGGGAGGACAGGCTGATAGGTCACTAAACTGGTCAGGTCTCAGTATCCCTCAGTCCAGGTTCTACTGTGTGATCTACGAATATTGTATATCCGAAGGACAGTTGAGAAAAGACATCAACACTGGTAACAAATTTGGCAACACCAGCAATACCATCCACAATAACTATTAAAAGTACTGAAATGGACAGAACAAGAGAGCATTAATTTATATAATAATTCTTTAACTGATTCTGATGCAAAGTCTTTACAAGAACAATTGCAAAGTATCAGGAAAAGCAGCTAGCAACATTTAAAAGAAGTGGGCATGTCATGAAACTTCCAATGAATCGGGAATAGAATGGGAAGATTAGCTAACTAAAAGGGGATAAACTATTACCTGCTGCTTTAAATAGCTAGCTCTCAGTTCCTTATTCTGATATACAGCTTACTAATTACACAATTATATTAATGATTTAGTTTCAAAAATATATGGTGGCAGTGCAGCAGCTGCTTCTATAAGTGGTTATAGTCTTTTAAAAAAAGAAAAGGCCTGACCTTTTTTCCTAAAATGGATACAAAACTTTGCACTAATTCTTAATTGAGCTTCAAAGGTCATTAATCACTTCAACTATGATACTGAAAATGTAAAACTGCCGCAAGTCTTTTAATGTGTAGAAATTCCACATATTGTTGTCACAATTTGTTTTCATCACTGAAGATTATCCTTATTTTCATATCCCTCCATGGCCTCCCCCCTGACTATCTCTGTAATCTCCTCCAGTCCCACAACCCCCAAGGTGTCTGCGCTCCTCAAATTCTTGAGCATCCCTGGTTATCGTCGCTCAAACATTCGTGGACGTGCCTTCTATTGCCTAGGCCTCAAGCTCTGAACTCTCTGCCTAAACCTCTCCGCCTCTTTACCTCTCTTTCCTCCTTCAAGACATTCCTTAAAACCTACCTCTTTGACCAAGCTTTTGGTCACCTGCGCTAATTTCTACTTCTGCGGCTCAGTGTCAAAATTTAAAAAAATCTCATAATACTCCTTGGGACGTTTCACTACGTTAAAGGCACTATATAACTACAAGTTGTTGTTGTTATCACATAATACATAAATTCTTCGTATTGTTTTATTTCAACTGATAGTTACATACATAGGGCTAGAAAATCCATAATTAGCGCTATGACTGTTTTTTTGGGCGATAATCGCAGCTTTTGATTTTTTTTTAGCGCCGGAGTACAGCTATGGCTGGAGGCCGTGAAATTCGGCAAATGGTGACCAGCGGTAGTGGTAGCAGTAAAATCCCACCTTGCACGACTGCATTTGTGCGCCGGAGCTGAATTCAGTGATCCGGAAAAGAAAACAGACCTTCTGCGCATGCGCAATTTTTTTTTTGCCGATTTCTTTTTCTTCCGCGCTTCTGGTCAGGTGTCAGGGTGTGCCCGTGCATACGCAGCACACCCAGGTCTCAATCTGCCATTTTTCACAGACAAGAGAAGATGCAGCAGGGTGAGCACAGCAGGCGGAGGGCCAGGAGATTTAGTTCTGATGCCAATGAAGCACTGATAACAGCAATTGAGAGTAGATGGGGGGGAGTTTAATAGGAGGGGTCAAAGTAACCCCCCCACCCCTCCCTGCCATTGTAAGGAGATTTTGGACCTGTGTTGCTGTGGAGAGCTCCTCAGTAGCTGACATTCCCAGGGACCATCATCAATGCAGGAAAAGGTGGAATAACCATTGCAGGGTGGTGAGAATAAGTAATATTTTTATTCATGCACTCCTTGATTATTTAAATTGTAAATCTGACACATGTTGCTATAGGTAGGCTTAGTGTTGCAGCTTATTGCCATGAGTGATCGTTACACATCATTAAGACTGCTTTTGACATCTTAAAAGATGTTTCTGCACCTCATGAACCACGTGCAACTACCAGAGCCATTAAACAGATGGCTGTTTTAAATGCACATAGTATGGTGTAAGTGCTTTGATGGCTATCTGTGTTTGCTACAAGAGCAGAAGGGCACTCTGGTAATCATTCCTGTTGTCATTTTTGCAGGAAAAGTTGTCCCACAATCACCGCAAGCAGCGATGGACAGGCGGTGGTTCACCCCAAACGCATCCCTTAACAGACCTGGAGGAGCGAGTGGCTGGTTTAATCAGTGCCTCTGGGAGGTGAACTACTCATGCAGGTGCTGAGCCCATGTTCTGAACTGACGGTAACATCCCCAGGCTGGGTTGGAGTAATGTGATGCAGTGTCTGTGGACTAGGGTTTGGGTAATGTGATGTAGTGTCTCTCGATGACATATAATGCAGTAGTGGTGGTCCTTCAAATAAGAGTGCGCTATGTGACCTTACTCATGTCACCCTGCCCCTCCCCTGCTGCTAACCACTCATCTGTTGTTTTCTATTTTGCAGATAAGGATTCTGAGGTGCCACATCATCCGATGCAAGCCTCCACCTTAGCCCATCGTGTGTGGGTCAAGGAGGAGGATGAGGGCTGTGCTGAGGACCCTCCACATCATGAAGTTGTTGCGAGGGAGGTGGTGATGGTGGGGGTGGTGGAGGGGGTGGCGGGGGTGGAGGGATTTGTGGGGTGGATGGGGTGGAGGGAGTGATGGGGATGGTGATGTTGGAGAGGGTGGAGGCGGTTGGAGGGGATGATTGGGGTGGAGGGGGTGGAGGGAGTGGAGGGAATGGAGAGAGTGATGGGGTGGAGGGGATGGAGGGAGTGATGGGGTGGAGGGAGTGGAGGGGGTGGTGGGAGTGATGGGGTGGAGGGGGTGGAGGGAGTGATTGGGTGGAGGGGGTGGAGGGAGTGGAGGAGGTGGAGGGAGTGGAGGGGATGGAGGGAGTGATGGGGTGGTGGGGGTGGAGGGAGTGGAGTGGATGGAGGGAGTGGAGGGGATGGAGGAAGTGATGGGAGTGGTGGGGATGGAGGGAGTGGAGGGGATGGAGGGGGTGGAGGGAGTGGTGGGGATGGAGGGAGTGGAGGGAGTGGTGGGGGTGGAGAGGGCGATGCAGTCAGCACGTCTTTTAGCTGTGGCCGCAAGTTCCTCGGAGGAAGCTACATTCACAGGCTTTGTCCCATTCGAGCCATTCGAGTGCAGCAACACACCCCCAGGGTTGAACCCCGTATGCCGTCTCTTCGGAGGTTGAGTCGGCAAAGCCGATCTGCTGAAAGACAGTCAGACGCACACCTGGATATGGCGCGACTGTCAAGGGAGAGCGTGCAACTCGGTCAAGAGCTCCTCCAGGCCCTGGGTGGCATTTTCGGCAACATTGCGGCACAATCTGTAACACAATCTGCGGACAGATTGCAGCTGCGATCCGGGAGAACAGCGAGACTGTCAGTGCCCTGCGGCAATTGATGGTCTTGACTTTTGGCACTGCAGTCTCCAGTGTCATAACACCCAGACCAACAGCACCTGTGAGTGTTAAGGCCGGGCAAGAGCCTTCAGACTCAAAAGCAGGGCCTTCCATACCCCGAGCTTCTCCAGGGGGTCCAATGGCGTCTGCATTGTCTCTCCCCCAACAACAGCAGCACTCTGCGCGCCTTGCTGCACACCGCCTTGGTCCCAACGTGGGTAGGGGTAGGGGCAAGAAGTGAGCCGGGGCGGGGGGGTTAAGATCAGGGGGAGAAAGGTGGCCACAGTTAAAAGATGTTCAGTGCAGGTTGTTGCTGTTTTGTTGTAGTTTTCCTGTTTTTGTTACTTTAGAAAAGTTTTAAAAGTTTTACAAATTGTGTTCAAATTCAAAATTTATTTAAATTTCAGCATTAAAGTTTACAAAGTTTCAACAATGTACAAATGTGTCATAAATTTACAAATGTTTTATAAATTCTTTTGTTCATCTTAACCATTCTTGTGCAGTGTCTCATATGTAGAATAAGAGAGGGAATAGTCAACATGGTGGGATAGAGTGGCCAGGCAAAGGTGAAACGTGCCTTTCATTGTTCAAGCAAAGCGTTGATTTATGCGTTGCTGACGTAAGACTTTTGCAGTGGTGAAAGATCCATGAGACCTCCCCTGTGGTTGTGTGGGTGGTGGCATGGGTTCATCACCAGGCCCCTCGTCCTCCTCCTCGTCCTCCTCATCGTTGTCCTCCCCCTCCTCCTCCCCTCTCTCTTGAGGTGGTTCTCTAGTCCCCAGTGGGAAATCCTGTCTCCTCATGATGCTAAGTTGTGTAGCATGCAGCACACCACAATGAACTCAGCAACCTGCTGAGGGAAGTATTGCAGGCTGCCTCCAGAGTGGTCCAGGCATCGGAAGCACTGCTTGAGCACTCCAATTGTCTTTTTGATGATGTTGAGTGTGGCTATATGGCTGTCATTATAGCGATGCTCGGCTTGTGTCTGAGGGTTCCAGAGGGGGGTCATGAGCTAGGTGGCGAGGCCATAACCTTCGTCCCCCAGCATCCAACTCTGGCCTTGTGGCTGATGCTTAAACAGGTACGATACACTGCTCTCACGCAAGATGAAAGCATCATGGATGCTCCCTGGAAATTGGGCATTTACTGCCGTGATGCGCTGAGTATCGTCGCAAATGATCTGTACGTTCAGGCAGTGGAATCCCTTTTGTTTTCGGTAAACCTCTGGCTCTTCTAAAGGTGCTCGCAGGGCAATGTGCATACAGTCAATGTCACCCTGAACTTTGGGAAAGCCAGCAATTCGTGCAAAACCCAAAGCCCTGTCATTCTGTGCCTCCTTGGTCATTGGGAACTTTAAAAAGTCCATCCTGCATGCATACAGTGCAGTAGTCACCTGGTGAATGCAGCAATGTGTAGCGAACTGCGAGATGCAGCATATGTCCCCTGCTGATGTCTGAAAGGAGCTGGAGGCATAGAAGGCAAGTGTTGCAGTCACCTTCATCTTGACAGGCAGTACAGTCCTGATGCTGCTGGTAGGCTGTAGGTCTGCCTTTATCTGCTGGTATATCTCTGTGACCACCTCTTTTTGGAAGCACAACCTTTGAACGCACTGTGCCTCAGACAGCTGCAGGTATGAGCGCTGTTCCCTGTAAAATTATGGAGGGTAAGGCCTCCTCTCCATATGTCTACGAGCTCTTTGATTATGCTCAAAATACTCTTGAATAAGCCTTCTTCCAGCTCGATGCTGCATAGAAAAAGCAGCCAGCAATAATGGCAGAGACATTCTTTTAAATGTCCTCAAATGTCCTGAAATAGCCTTAAAAACGAACAATGAACTCACAAAACCTCACTGTGTAAAACGCAGCCTTCCCTCCAAATCCTTTTATGCAATGAACTTCTGCATCGTTAGCGCCGAGTGTGTCATGGGTTCGAGCAGGTAAGACTTGATTTTTTCCGGTGTGTTTTTGGGCAGACGGTAAAAATGGCGGTTTCGCCGAATTTCCCGCTCACGGCGATAGCGGAGCGTTGCACGCCGATTGATGTCATAAAAACGGTGAAAAAAAGGGGCGGGCAGTATTTTTTTACTGCTGGTGCAAAACCACTGCCGAATTATCCACCCGGGTGCTAAATGTACTGCCCACCCCCCCCAAAAAAAAATCACTTTTCCATCCTGACACGGCGGTAAAACGGCGGTAAATGGGCACAAACCTACTGAATTTCTAGCCCTCAATTTTTAGCCATGATAATTAAAATTTTGTTCATTTTAATGCAGAAATTCTTCCTCATGTTAAAAGTAAGTCCTTCCTTCCTTCCTTCCTTCCTTTCTTCTCTTTCCTTCCTTTCTTCTCTTTCCTTCCTTCCTTTCTTTCTTCTCTTTCCTTCCTTCCTTTCTTTCTTCTCTTTCCTTCCTTCCTTTCTTTCTTCTCTTTCCTTCCTTCCTTTCTTTCTTCTCTTTCCTTCCTTTACAATTAAAAAAATATGGATAATTATCTAATGTCTTGACTTTACCAGAAAAAGTAAAAGCAACAGTCGATCAGAATGTGAAACATTAGGGTAGAGTTTCTGCACTGTTCCCAAATTTTCTACCAACACATGGGCAGATGTTTGGCGGAAATCACGGAGAAATGGCGGCAATGGTTGTTTCTCTGGAGTTTCTGCCAATCTTTCACCAAAGTTATAGTGGGCGAAGGGAAAAGCCCCCAAGGAAATTAATTATTGTGACTAAATTGGGTTTATGATGAATTTATAAATATTTTAAAACTTTAAAACTCCCAAATGCAGTGCTAGATTATTGAACTTGTGTAGCATTCCGTACAAATGCATTCACTCACCAAACAAATCTGCATATCTGGCCCTGGAATTCGCACAAAGGTGCTGAGGAGGTATCTAAAACCTTCTTGCGATGGGAGTGGACATTTCCTCTATGCATCATAAAACCATAAACTTAATCTTTATAAATGATTAAATTTTTACACATAGCAGAGAAAACGTCTCCCCCTCCCCAGTGTAAAATGAGAAAAGATAGAAAATTACACGAGAGAGGTAAAACTAAATCTCAAAGATGCAGTAAAGATTGATGATACAAAGGCAAAATACTGCGGATGCTGGAAATCTGAAATACAAACAGAAAATACCGGAAATACTCTGTGGAGAGAGAAATAGAGTTAACATTGCAGGTCGGTGACCTTTAGTCAGAATTGGAAAATGTTACAGATGTACCAGGTTTTAAGCAAGTACAGAGGCAGGGAAAGGGAGGTGGAGGAGGAAAAGGGAAAGCTCTGTAATAGGGTGGAAGGAAGGAGTGATTAAATGATAAAAGGGATGATGGTGCAAGGCAAAAGAAGGCGGTAATGGGACAAGTGAAGAAACAAAAGATGGGTCTAGAGGAGCTGTAAATGACACCAGCAGACTCAATACAAGCACCTACTGTCTGAAAAAAATGAAGCAATGATAAGATTGATGGTGGTAGACAAAAAATATCCTGAAACCTTTGTTTGTTGGACAACAAAAAGGTATGAAGCACAATGCATTTTAGAGATAAAAAGTATGTATAATTATGCACAGTAATAGGTGAATGCTTAGACAACAGACCTTCAGAAACAAAGGGGAGAAACCGCAATTATACAGATAATTTAATATCTACTGAACGGATTCCTAAGCACAAAAAGCATTCATATCCATAAATTATAATTTTACAATGTGTCTCATAAAAATTAACCTTTGAAGATAGAAATAGAGTAAAGTTCGAACTGTTGAATTTAATTATTGGTGATAAAATAAACAGTGAACGCAGGAATTCTGAAATAAAAACAGAACATGTTGGCAATGCACAGATCAGTTTTTGAGAAAGACAGGAAAATAATTTGGGTGTGATACTTCACCAGGACTCTGATGGAGGGCGTCACTTGAAACTTTAACCTTTTTTCAGGCACCGATCAACCTGCTGTGCACTGTTAACATACTCAGAACTTAAATACTGCATATTTTTGCAGCAAATCTCATCAAGGCAAACACAAATTTTAGTGCTCTTCTTCAAAGGTTACATTTTGAATATTCTAATCTCCTCCTGAGAAGATTGTTTGACATAAAATAGCAGAATTTCGATTGGTGAATTCAACGGGCTCATGCCACATACCTGTGTGTGTTATTTGCACACTGGCATTAACCTATTTATTTTAAATGGAATATTGCCTGTGTAAACATAGTGCTCTCAGGAGTGCATTAAGCATTTTGTGCTTTATGTTTGTCACAAAGGATTCCTACCGTAAGGTTGATATGACTGACAGGTGAATGATTTTGAAGATAATTTGCATTTCACGTTTTAAACAGTAGGAACAACAAATCTTTTTCTTGCACGGATGAGAAATTTTACAGCAGTTAAACTTCACAACTCAGAATGGAAGTAACACAAATAAATATCCAGCAAACAGTAATGTTAGCATTGTTGAGAGGAAGAGACAAATAACTCTTCCTTTGTCTTACATGAACAATGAAAAGCTCTCCAAAGACATACTTAGCTGTCTGTGCTAACAAACTACGACTGCACAGCAAAGTAGAGTTACTGCACAACTCATAACAGAAACAATAGCGATACAAGGAACCGTGACCATAATGCATATGAATGATCTAGCAGGTACAGTAGCATAGTGGTTACGTCACTCGACCAGCAAACCAAAGGCCTGGTCTAATGATCCAGAGACATGAGCTCAAATCCCACCATGGTACCTGGGAAAGTTAAATTCAGTTAATAAAAGAATCTGGAATAAAAGTCTAGTGTCAGTAATGGTGACCAATAAACTATCGAATTTTTGTAAAAATCCATCTGGTTCACTAATGTTCTTTAGGAAATTAAATCTGCCATCCTTACCCAGTCTGACCTGCATATGACTCCAGACCCACAGCGATGTGGTTGACTGCCCTCTGAAATGGCAGCTCATTACCTTCTCTAGGGCAATGCTAGCCTTGCCGGTGACGCCCACATCCCAGGAACGAATAAATAAAATTAAAAATCCAGGGAATAAACATATTTACAGATATGTGGCCAATAGTGTGGCCCATGGCACCTGAAGTGGTGTAGCCAGGGGCCCAATATTGAGCTGAGGAGCTCCTCCCGGAGTCACAGTGCGGGTTTCGTCCCCTACGGGGCACAACAGACATGATCTTTGCAGCGCGACAGCTGCAGGAAAATAGCAGGGAGCAGTGCCAGCCCTTATACATTGCCTTTCTCGACCTTACAAAGGCCTTTGACACTGTCAACCACGAGGATAAATGGAGTGTCCTCCTCCATTTTGGATGCCCCCAAAAGTTTCTCAACATCCTTCGCCTGCTCGACGACGACATGCAGGCCGTGATCCTTACCAACGGATCCATTACAGCCCCAATCCACGTCCGGGCTGGGGTCAAACAGGGCTGTGTCATCGCTCCAACCTACTTCTCAATCTTCCTCGCTGCCATGCTCCACCTCACAGTCAACAAGCTCCCCGCTGGAGTGGAACTAAACTACAGAACCAGTGGGAAGCTATTTAACCTATTCTGCCTCCAGGCCAGGTTCAAGGTCACCCCAACATGTCATTGAGTTACAGTACGTGGACGACGCCTGCGTCTGCACACATTCTGAGGCTGAACTCCAGGATGTAGTCGATGTATTTACTGAGGCATGCGAAAGCATGGGCCTTCCACTAAACATCCGTAAGACAAAGGTACTCCACCAGGCTGTCCTCGCCGCACAGCACTGCCCCCCAGTCATCAAGATCCACGGCGCAGCCCTCGACAACATAGACCACTTCCCATACCTCGGGAGCCTCTTATCAACAAAAGCAGACATTGATGCGGAGATTCAACACTGCCTCTAGTACGCCAGTGCAGCCTTTGGCCGCCTGAGGAAATGAGTGTTCGAAGACCAGGCCCTCAAATCTACCACCACGCCCATATTCTACAGGGCTGTAGTAATACCCGCCCTCCTGTATGGCTCAGAGGCATGGACAATGTACACAAAACACCTCAAGTCACTGGAGATATATCACCAACGATGTCTCTGCAAGATACTACAAATCCCCTGGGAGGACAGGCACACAACATCAGTGTACTCACCCAGGCTAACATCTCCAACGTTGAAGCGCTGACCACACTCGATCAGTTTCGCTGGGCAGGCCACATCGTTCGCATGCCAGACACGAGATCCCCAAAGCAAGTGCTCTATGCAGAGCTCCTTCACAGCAAATGATCCAAAGGTGGGCAGTGGAAACGTTACAAGGACACCCTCAAAGCCTCCCTGACACCTGGGAGTCCCTAGCCAAAGAACGCCCAAAGTGGAGAAAGTGCATCTGGGAGGGCGTTGAGCACTTCGAGTCTCAATGCCGAGAGTGTGAAGAAATCAAGCGCAGGCAGTGGAAAGAGCATGCGACAAACCAATCCCAGCCACTCCTTCCCTCAACGACTATCTGTCCCACCTGTGACAGAGTCTGTGGCTCTCGTATTGGACTGTTACGCCACCAAAGAACTCACTTCAGGAGTGGAAGCAAGTCTTCCTCGATCCAAGAGACTGCCTATGATGATGATTGAGCATAGAGGCCTGAGGCCTGTTCCACATCCAAAATACCCAAGAAGTTAGGAACCAGTGTGCAAAGCCGATAGATGTCCCAAATGCAAATGAGAACTGCTCTTCATAATGCAAGTGGTGCTCCTGAGAAGTGCAACTAAAATATCTGAATGAGCTGATCTCATCATAGAAACATAGAAACATAGAGAATAGATGTAGGAGTAGGCCATTCAGCCCTTCGAGCCTGCACCACCATTCAATAAGATCATGGCTGATCATTCACCTCAGTACCCCTTTTCTGCTTTCTCTCCATCCTTTGATCCCTTTTGAATATATCCAATGAACTGGCATCAACAACTCTCTGCGGGAGGGAATTCCACAGGTTAACAACTCTCTGGGTGAAGAAGTTTCTCCTCAGCTCAGTCCTAAATGGTTTACTCCTTATATTTCGACTATGTCCCCTGGTTCTAGACTTTCCCAACATTGGGAACATTCTTCCTGCATCTAACCTGTCCAGTCTTGTCAGAATTTTATATGTTTCTATGAGATCCCCTCCCATCCTTCTAAACTCCAGTGAATACAGGCCCAGTCGATCCAGTCTCTCCTCATATGTCAGTCCTGCCATCCCGGGAATCAGTCTGGTGAACCTTCGCTGCACTTCCTCAATAGCAAGAACGTCCTTCCTCAGATTAAGAGATCAAAACTGAACACAATATTCCAGGTGAGGCCTCACTAAGGCCCTGTACAACTGCAGTAAGACTTCCCTGCTCCTATACTCAAACCCCCTAGCTATGAAGGCCAACATACCATTTGACTTCTTCACCGCCTGCTGTACCTGCATGCCAACTTTGAATGACTGATGTACCATGATACCCAGGTCTCATTGCACCTCTGCTTTTCCTAATCTGCCACCATTCAGATAATATTCTGCCTTCTTGTTTTTGCCACCAAAGTGGATAACCTCACATGTATCCACATTATACTGCATCTGTCACACATTTGCCCACTCACCTAACCTGTCCAAGTCACCCTTTAGCCTCTTAGCGTCCTCCTCACAGCTCATACTGCCACCCAGCTTAATGTCATTTGCAAACTTGGAAATATTACACTCAATTCCCTCATCCAAACCATTAATGTATATTGTAAATAGCTGGGGTCTCAGCACTGAGCCCTGCGGCACCCCACTGGTCACTGCTTGCCATTCTGAAAAGGACCCATTTATCCCGACTCTCTGCTTCCTGTCTGCCAACCAATTCTCTATCCACGTCAGTACATTACCCCCAATACCATGTGCTTTAATTTTGCACACCAATCTCTTGTGTGGGACCTTGTCAAAAGCCTTTTGAAAGTCCAAATACACCACATCCACTGGTTCTCCCTTGTCCACTCTACCAGTTACATCCTCAAAAAATTCTAGAAGATTTATCAAGCATGATTTCCCCTTCATAAATCCATGCTGACTTGGACTGATCCTGTCACTGCTTTCCATATGTGCTGCTATTTCATCCTTAATAATTGATTCCAACATTTTCCTCACTACTGATGTCAGGCTAACCAGTCTATAATTATCCGTTTTCTCTCTCTCCCTTCGTTCTTAAAAAGTGGTGTTACATTAGCTACCCTCCAGTCCATAGGAACTGATCCAGAGTCGATAGACTGTTGGAAAATGATCACCAATGCATCTACTAATTCTAGGTCTACTTCTTTAATTACTCTGGGATGCAGATTATCAGACCCCGGGGATTTATCGGCCTTCAATCCCATCAATTTCCCTAAAACAATTTCCTGCCAAATAAGGATTTCCTTAAATTCCTCCTTCTCACTAGACCCTCGGTCCCCTAGTATTTCCAGAAGGTTATTTGTGTCTTCCTTCGTGAAGATAGAACCAAAGTATTTGGTTAACTGGTCTGCCATTTCTTTGTTCCCCATTATAAATTCACCTGAATCTGACTGCAAGGGAAGCTATGTTTGTTTTCACTAATCTTTTTCTCTTCACATATCTATAGAAGCTTTTGCAGTCAGTTTTTATGTTCACAACAAGCTTCCTCTCATACTCTATTTCCCCCTCCTAATTAAACCCTTTGTCTTCCTCTGCTGTATCACAAAATTCTCCCAGTCCTCAGGTTTGATGCTTTTTCTGGCCAATTTATATGCCTCTTCCTTGGATTTAACACTCTACTTAATTTCCCTTGTTAGCCATGGTTGAGCAACATTCCCCGTTTTATTTTTACTCCAGACAGGGATGTACAATTGTTGAAGTTCATCCATGTGATCTTTAAATGTTTGCCATTGCCTATCCACCGTCAACCCTTTATGTATCACTCGCCAGTCTATTTTAGCCAATTTACATCTCATACCATCGAAGTTACCTTTCCTTAAGTTCAGGACCCTAGTCTCTGAATTAACTGTGTCACTCTCCATCTTAATAAAGAATTCTACCATATTATGGTCACTCTTCCCCAAGGGGCCTCGCACAACAAGATTGTTAACTAGTCCTTCCTCATTACACATCAAACAATCCAGGCTGGCCAGCCCTCTAGTTGGTTCATCGACATATTGGCCTAAAAAACCATCCCTAATATACTCCAGGAAATCTTCCTCCACCGCATTGCTACCAGTTTGGTTAGCCCGATCAGTATGTGGATTAAAGTCGCCCATGATAATTGCTGTACCTTTATTGCACACATCCCTAATTTCTTGTTTGATGCTCAAACTCACTACTATTGTTTGGTTGTCTGTACACAATTCCCAAATTAAGATGGCTGCACTCACATTCCCATTAATAGCATCAGATGAAGTTCAGGGGAAAACGGCTCCCAGAAAATCTGGTGCGACTGATTGCAAGGCTGCCAGTCAGATGCCTCAGTCTTAAGGAACAGGCTGGTATTGCCAGGAAAAGTCTTTGGGGCATCTGGACTGCTGCTTATGGCTCTGCAGCCAACCCAGCCATGGCACAGAGTCACATACTCATTCACAGGGGAACCTTTAAGTAAACGTAAAGACCACCAACATACAATTTACAGCTTCTGGCATACATTCCTCATCAGGCAGTGTTCAGATTCGAATCCTGTCCGTATTACCTACAAAATAACAATCCTTCTGGCTCTGCCACCGGGTTTTAACTGTGCCTGACCCTATAACTATGCTGGTGCATTTAAGGGCCAGAATGCGCCCAGACTACCTCTTGTCTTTGGTCTGTGTCCTGTGGTGCATCCGACATACTCTAGGTGTGCGCTCCCAATATTTAAATGATGTCTGATGAGAAGTTCAGGCTCTGTAGCCATGCTCCGAGTACTTCTGATGCGCTGCGCTCACAGTGCTCCTGGTTAATGTCAGGAGAGGAAGATTGGCCCTCATGCCCTCTATGTCCGCACAAAAGGTTTTCAATAATTCTGCAATTTTTCACCCAACCTCTTGCTGGACTCACTAATGCAATGTATTGATTGAGAATATAAAGTCTATTATTACGCTTACATTTGTATGATTTCTCAAGTAAAAATATAACAAAGTGTTAGGTCACAGATCAGCCATGATCTCACTGAATGGCAGCGGAACAGGCTTGAAAGGCTAAATAGCCTATTCCTGTTCCTGTGTTCCTGTAATAAGAAGCACGCTCAATAGTTGGTGCTTTATTTTCAAAATCAAAGATTGTCCAAAATAGCAAGCTTCATACTCAATATCTCCCCTCCTGAAAAGTTATAATTTCAAAACAATAGTTTTATAAATAGTTATATAAATTTACTAGACTCAATTCCTTATGGTTTGCGTATGTTATAGATGCATAATAGCAGCCCAAGGTTGGTCCTTCTAACTGTGGGTTTGTGTGGCTTCTTTATGCTTTCAAGTTTGCTGTCGTGGAGCAACTCCACCCCCTGCGTGAGAACAACAGCGGCAGGTCGGGGCCATAAAAGGAGCGGCATGGAGGCATACTTCTCCAGGAAGCGGCGCGAGCTGGTGCAGGAGGGCGACGGCAGCGAAGAGTGAAGTCATCAAGGTCCAGGTCGGTGATTGGAGCATGGGCAGATACAGCAAGAGCAGTGAGAGACTGCAGGGGTACGTGATCGGGGCCCAGGGGAGGTGCGAGTTCAGGGCCATGGGCCCAGGGGCAGCACGGGCCAGCCCACACTGTGATATGTGTGCACACTAGGTCCGTGCAGCAGAGCTGGTCTCCAGTCATCTTGGGTAATCCTTGCCACTGGACCAAGACCTTGCTCTGTCAAGCCCATGTGGTGGCTGGTGTGCAACGGCCACCACACGTTAAAAAAATCCACGCACAGGCATCTGCCACCCCTCAGGATGTAGCTCAGGTCCTTCATTGAAACATCTCTGAACTCATCCTTTTTTTGGCGTGGAAGCAAGTCATCCTTGATTCGAGGGACAGCCTATGGTGATGAATGGAGCAACATTCTGATATGCCACTCATAATCCCTTAATTTAATCCTTGTATTCTTTAACGGTTATTAACTAGGAAGGATGTCTGCATTCAATTATATTTCTAGAAGTAGGCCATTGGTGAAGGCAGGCCATATTTATCCTTAACTTGATAACTTGACAACTAATTCCACACCTCTGCACATGTATTTTAGGGATCCAACATACACGACCAGTAAAACATATTAGCCTCAGTTCGCAGAAACCCAAGCAAACATTTTTCCATCCTTACCTGTCAAAAATGCTGGATGCTGTTTTTCATTTTCTTATTTGCAATCTGTGTGAAAGTTAATGGCCAGAATTTTCCCGCGGGCTTGGAGGTGCTGAAATTGGGAACCCGCCATCATCCCGCCACCTCGCACGTTTTACTCGTGCAGGATTCCTCGCGCAAAAGTGACCCAAACGGCAGAGGCGGGTGACCTCATAGAAATAATTAAGTGCTTATTGTGAGACCCTCAACAGGATTTTTACCCAGAGTTTTTTATTTTTACTGGATGACCACGGGAATCACGCAGCTCAGGAACCTCATCAGTCAACGTAAGGCGGAAGTTCAGTGGCCATTAAGTGTGGTAACTAATGGAGAAAATGGAAATCCGCATAAATACTCCTACATGACATTTGCTTACTTGCCTAAGGGAAAGGCTCTTGCTGACTCCATTTTATGCACAGATTTAGGTGTCCAGAGTTTGCAAGTCTTTTCTGCAACCTCGGAAGCCACTCTCACCACATTGCTAGTACCTATCAACAATGACAGATTGGTTCACTGATCTCTACTTGACCTGCCATCTATTACATCAGCCTGGGTGCTGCTTATACCGTCTCACCCCAGTCCTCAGATTCAGACAAAGATGAGCCCCACCACCAGCAGCAACAACACCAGCTACCTTCTCCTCAACAATCTAATGCCTCACAGGAGAGAGGGCACCAGCGCAGGGCTGCAACTCGCGATACCCCAAACACAGGGTATACAGGCAGAGGATGAGCTTCATCAACATGACTGAGCAGCAGGGTCAAAGGAGACTTGGGCTATCGTGCCAGGTCATCGCAGACATTTGCAGCTTACTGGAGCAAGAGCTGCAGCCCAGAGGCGCGGGTGGAAAACAACAACAACAACAATAACAGTGGCTGTCAAAGTCAGCACCGCCCTCAACTTCTTCGCCTCAGGCTCATTCCACGGATCTATAGCAGACATTTGCGGCATCTCGCAGTTGGTCACCAACAGATGCATCACACGGGTCACTGATGGCATGTTTAACAAGGCAGCCAATTATGTGAACTTTGCCACTGATGACATTAGTGTTACAGAGTGGGCACTCAGCTTTGCCATTCTGGCTGGCTTCCCATGGGTGCAGGGCATTATCGACTGCACACACATGTGGCCATCAGGGCACCCCAGATTACCTAGCAGTGTTTGTCAACTGCAAGGGCTTCCACTCCCTCAATGTACAGCTGGTCTGCAACCATAGGAAGATCATCATGCATGTGTACGCCAAATTCCCTGGCAGGTCTCATGAGTCTTTTGTGCTATGCAAGTCCACCCTCCCTCAGTTCTTCATATCAACAAACACACTTACCAGCTGGCTGCTTGGAGACAAGGGGCTAGAACCTCCACTTTTTTTGCATGCATAACGCACACTTAATGCCCATTTTACCACTGAAATGACATACAATGCCCATATAGCACCCATTTTGGCACAAAATGGAAACTGACGGGCTTTTTTAGGAGACTTATCGGCAAGCGTTATTTTCCCAATGGGCTTAACGCTGGGAAAAAATATTACCACCCGCTGACTTTTTTTGGGCGGAATCAGCAGAATGGGCGAAATCAATGCCCATAATATCGCCCAGCGTTACTTTCCGCACAAAATTAACGTTGAGATTCAATATGAACGCCCGCCCACTGTTTTTTGTCGTAAAGAGTATATTTACCCAAACTAGCAGCCATGGAGATCGCCCATCATCAATTTCACCACCTCGCATACACATCGCCCACAATATCGCTCGCTCAGAAAACTGCCCACAAAAAGTGGAACTAACTGGAACGAATGCCAGTGGTGTGGCTGGCATTTATTAAATCCCACTCTTATGTGAGGAGCTGTTATCGGAAAGATTTGCCTGAAAGAGCGCTGATGTGAGTGACAAGGCTGACACACTGTTGTGTGTGCAGCTCAGACATCAATGCTGCCCATCGCCTTGGTGCCAGTTAAAGTTTACGTTGATTGATGGTAAGTTGTCTTTAACCCTTTCATGGCAAGGAATCACCAGTGTGTAATGGTCCAGCTATCTGAGACAATGCGCAACAAGGGTATGTTCAATAACAAAAGTTTAACACCAACATTGATCTGAAATCATAAGTATCACAGCCAATAACACCCACCCCCGCCCACACCCCACTTTTTTCTCCATTGACATAAATCATATGTTCAACATGTCCACCAACACAGAATACAAAGGCAAAGCCCCCATACATTGCAACAAATTGCATACACCCAGCTGGAGATATAACATAGCCATCTCGTGCATACATGCACCTTACTATCCTCCCCCCCTCTCCTTCTTCTCCCCACCTCTATCCCTTCCCCTCCTCGCTCCACGGCGCCTGGCCAAGGAGCTCCTCAGGCCGTGCCTCATTGGGGGGGGATGAATGCAGATGCGATGGTTGCATGGGTACAGGAGCGGGGGGTACCGAGGGGGCAACATTCTCTGATGCAGAAGCAGGATCTTGATCCTTGCTCTCATCTGCCATTCACAGTGGTGGTGCGGAACCTAGGGGTGGAGTGCCACGCTCGGGGACCACTGGGAGGCCTGTGGCAGCAGTGTTCCTGGCTACCAGCTCCAGGGCCTCCTCCATCCCTTCCATGTTACATCTTATTTGTTGAACAAAAACTCGGTGCCAACTATGTTCTTGGTACTTAGTAGGCTTTTTGGTACTGGTGAATCTCTGTCGTGCCTCCCACAACAGCCAAACAAGCACACACCACAGCCACGCACGCTTTCAGTGCCTCTGAGCTCCCTCTCACTCTGTCTCCTCTTCTGCACATGTCATGATGACCCTTGACCTCCTGAATCAGGGGAATTGAGCATTGCCATGCTGTTACTAAGGATGGCCATACTTTACAGCAGAAGGTCAAAATAATTTAGCGCTACTGCCCATTTGATATCGCTCGCGGTAACGCCCATTTTCAAAAATGGAAACTAGGTGTTTTGAGAATGGACGAGAAGCCGGCGATCTGAAAACCCTTTTTTAATGCACACGCTGGAAATAATGCCCATTTTTGGGTGCTAAGCACAAAAGTGGAGGGTCTAGCCCAAAGGCTATCCACTAAGGATGTGGCTCATGATACCCTTGAGGAGGCCAAGCAATGAGGCTGAGGAGCATTATAATGAAAGCCACGTGCCTACCATATGTGTCAGAGAGCAAACAATGGGCATGTTGAAGATGTGCTTCAGATGCCTTGACGGATCTGGAAGAGTCCTTCAGTATTCACCAGCCAAGGTCTCCAGAATCGTCGTCATCTGCTGTGTACTGTACAACATAGTGCAGCAGCAAAGATTAGAGCTACATGAGGAGCATGGCACATGTCCCAGAACCTCTTCAGAGGAGGAGGAGAAGGAGGAACAACATCTGGAAGACAAGGAGAAGGAGGGTAGGAGGAACCTGAGGTCTAGATGGCACCAGCGGCAGAGCACATTGCTGTCCAGAAGGCCAGTGATTGCCTTATCATGGCCAGATTTACTTAACTTCCTGCAATGCATCCATATGGCTGCCACATGCTGTGCTAAGTTCCCCCGCCACAATACCATAAAGCATCCCTACAATGACCAAGCTATTCCTTTCACACTGACCCCCATTGCTGGAGATTACTTAGTGTCTCACCCACCATTCACTCTAACTCACAAAGCCACTTCCAAGGTAGCAGACAAAAATGGGCATGACCGGAAAGTGGTGAAAATAGAAACTTTTTTGTATGTGATAACTGAACCTTAACAATAACACTTCTTAATACACCCATGTGCTTACTCTTGTGCGTCTACTTTTATGTCATTTTTCTTTTATGCATGCTTCTACATGGTGCAACCCCTGTGGCTTCAGCAGAGGTAGTGACAGACTGCTCACTTCCCTAGTGGAACAGCGTAGACACTTTTGGCAGACGTCCTCTTGGTTTTGGAGCTTGTGAGGGCCCTGCCAAAGTCTGCTCCTCCTGCGACTCTGCAGGGGCAGACTCGGCCTTCATGCTCCGAGGAAGCATGTGGGGCTCTGACTGGGGGAGCAATAGGGGAGAAGTGTAAGCGCTTTGGGCGGTGCCCACATTTCCATGTCATCCCTCTCATGGGCCACCCGCACTTCCCTGCTAGCAAACAGCTGGAGTGTACCTTGCTGCCCAGTAGTGGGGCCATGAGGACCTGAGGCAATGTTTAGATCCCTCCTAAAAAGGAGGTCTACGAGCCTCTGCCATCTGTTTTCCATAGTTAGTATGTGCTCATGTGACTGGCACATTAACTGCTCCATGCAGGTGCCATCCTTTCCATGGAAGAGCACATCATTGCCATTGCCTGTGACATGGCGGTGCTCATGTTGGAGATGGTCTCCTTCATACTCTGTACATTTGCAGACATCACCACTGCAAAACCTGCCAGAGCCTGCTGTATTTCTTGCTACCCCTCCAGGATCACCTTCTTTCTCGATGACCCACGAGGCTCAGCGTCTGCATCCAGTTGAACAAAGCTTGGAGCGTTCTGCGCCCTCTGGCGAGGTGTCTCCACTGCTGTTCCTGTCAACACCACCTGCTCATGCTCACTTGTGAATTGTGAGACACCAGGTGACAACTCTACTCTATGGCACAAAGGACCCACCGAGGTGTGCGTATCTGCGCTGGTGCTGGGTGTGCTTGGGTCTGCTGACGGTGTGACCTCAGAAGCTGGAGGTTCCGCTGAGGAATCATCTTCCTCCTCTGGCTGGACAGCAGAGAGGGGTTCTTGATGGGAGAGTATGTGGGAGAGTAAAGAGATGATTTAGAAATGTTATAATAAGAATGGGTAACAATGTCATTATGCGCATGATGAACATTCACTGGCTGCTGACAGCAGTCACCAGACGAATGACTGCTCTATGCCATGTGGCTGTATGAGATGTCATTCTGTCACCAGGTTGCTGAGAGGACCCCCCCTCTCCGTCTCCCACTGCTAGCAGCTCTGCAACTCTCAACACGTCCAGGGCCACCTCCTCTGCTGCAGTAAAAGTACTGAAATATGGAGAGCCACCTTTGGTTCTCTCCCTCTTGTTGAGGGGTCTCCTCTACTGCAAGGAGGGAAAGAAGAGAATTTTGAATGAGAGTGATGGAATGAACGTAAGGAATATGTGGGTTACATCAGTAGAGGATGACTATGTGGAAGTGGGGTGCCAATGCCAACATGCCTCCTTCTGTGGTTTTACTTGGTATGATTACATTAGGATGAGGATGAGTGTGAGGGGTGGTTAGTCAGATGGGGATGTGATAATGTAGATAGAGAGAGGGATGGGTGGACGTGCAAGGTATATTGATGTGAGGAATGATATGCAGGAGTATGCTAGGGAAGACAGGGATGGGGATGTGGAGGCAGGCACATCAGGATGAAGGTGAGTGTGGCTTTGCACTCACCTTTCCTGATCTCATCAAATCATTGAATCTCTTCCTGCACCCATGTCCTCCTGACGATAATGTCCTCAGCAATTTTGAGCCAAGCACTTTTGGTTTTCTGGGGAGGTCTCTTTCGCCCATCAGCAGGGAAGAGGACCTCCCTGCGTGCTTTGACTCCCTCCATAAGAATATATAGGGATTCATCTGAAAAGCAGGGTATAGCCCTCTGTCTTTGTGAAGTCATTTTTATAATTCTCAGCAAGAGCCTAATTCTCTCCGATACTCCCTCCGCACTCCTACATGAACCTTCAAATGCAAATTGGCCATGGCTGCTTTACATAGCCCCGCTGGAAATTAGTCATCAATGACGTCATCAGACCCGCACCATTTAATAGCACTGGAAAATGCGCATGACTAGTTTAATGGGGGCCATTAACTGAAAGTGGCAGCAGAGAACGTGGTGTCCAAATCTTCGGACTCCCGACCCACTACACTGCCTGCACCCACACAATCCGACTCCAAGCTTAACATTCTGGCCAACGTCCGGAAAATTATCTTCTGAAACCAGTTACTAGTCAAACGTAGACATTTTATATAAACCGACCTGCTCCAACATTCACAGGAGGAGGTAAGAATATTCAAAATTTGACCTTTAAAGGAGTGCACTAAAATTAGCATTTTGCAACTGACTCACAATCCACCTGTAATTCACTGATTGCAATGTTCATTTAAGTTACAAATGCAGCGCCTATTAATTGTAGCGGTATTGCAATGTACAATTTAATATGTTAAACAGCGGTTTCAATCTAAAATGTATATATGCAATTCCACATGGTTAATGAGTTGATGGAAGATCAGGATTACTCACACAAAATCCAATTGCAATAGTTTTTGAAGTAAATATGCTTCAGGCTTCGATACCCAAAATTGGCAGCAACATTTAGGCTGCTCTTGGAATCAGAGACACCCTGTTGGCTCATATTTTGTCTTTCTTACTTCATCCAAAATCAGAACATTCATGGAAAATGATTTTTGCTGTTGTTGTGACAAAGCGTGCATATTTTGAAAGCTAGAAAGAACAAGGCACAAGAATGAATGAATTTTAAAATCAGCTCCAGGGCTACTCTGTGGCATTTTCATTAAACCACATTACGTATACAGGGTACTATTAAAAAGCAATTACTGTTGTAGATAGGATAGCATACAGACTTGTTATTTTTGTTACAAATATTAAAAATCATGGAGAATATTTTCAAAAGATTTTTCTGATTGGCTATATGTTTAGGTATAAGTTCAGAGTCAGAAATAAGTATAACCTAACCATCCTGCACAGTTCTTTCTGTAATTCCCACCTCGATAGCTGTGGAAAACAATGTTTTTTTTAATATTCTGATGTTGATCTTTCTGTCAATGTTCTGTGTTCTTAACAACGATGGCATGGGCAAGACACGGGAGAGTGCAATAAACAAACATCATGCTCATTTGCTCATCAAAACTAGCCTTGCCAATTTACGTTCTTGGATGATGTCATGTATCTTACATTATTATATATAACTGTATCCTAACATGCTATACATGACTGTAATAAGATATGACCTGTAACCACCAGCATACCTTACCACCAGGAGTGCACTTGCAAGAGACAGGTATATAAGGACAGGTCTCAGGCAAGTGCAGCATTCCAGAGCTGTGAAATAAAGATGCAGGTCCAGAGTGACCTTGACTTTACTACATGCCTCGTGTGAATCTGTACTGAGGGGACAGGATTTTACAGATGAAATGATTGACGACTTTAAAAATAAGGGTTTCAACTACTTTCCTGCTGTAACTCCGGCAAGAGACTGGCAGACCCCCTCAGAAAAAAGCGGAGATCCCATTGTTCGAGGTCTCCACTGTTTCCAAGAGTTTTCTGGTTGTCTTGTACGAGGCAACACCTATGTCTTCCCAGTACAGGGCAAATAATGGCCAAGGGATGGAGACTTCCTATGGCATGAGTTTCTGCTCCTCAGTCTCCAGTGGTACCTGGATCTAGAATTGGTTTGAAATAAGTTGCACCACTGTTGCCCTTTTGTTTTGAAAAAAAATAGACATACACCACTAGACTCTAGAGGGAGTTACATACGAGATTCCTTTGTCTGCTCACATGCATTCCCATTGGTGTAAAACAGGTGTAAGCAGCTGAACAACCCATAAAACTTCTGTGCAGCCTTTAAAAACGTCAGCCTGCTCTCTTCAGCAGCAGACTGGGGGACAACCAGAGTTGATTCTTTCACTTCATTCTGAAATAATTTCACTGCAGCTCTTAGCAATATTTTATTGTACTTCGACAGATATATGGCCACTGAAGCACTATCTGTGACCAGAGGGCAAAGCATGGCAATAAGCCAAAGAAGAACACACAATGTCACTCATTCAGACCTGCAAATATTCTTGGAGGGGACTGAAGGCAGGACGAAGGGGCTCCTGGGGGTAAGTGGCATATTTATCACTCATCCCACCTAGTGGACGGTCAAGTGGCACTGACTGCTAACTCCCACACCGCCAGCACTGTAGAACAGTGCCATCCTCAGCAGGGCAGGCAAGGTAACACTCTGTATACCATCCCTTTTATTCCCTGTGATCCCTGGCCACCAGCACTCTCTTCACCATCCCTCTTAAACCAACACTTGCTCGACTAATCCTTTGCAGTGGGGTTTGGTTAAAGAGAGCTTTAACTCAGCAGCCTTACTGTCATGTATGCAAACTCTTTGGATTCACTATGTAACTATATACGATGTACCACCTGAGGGCGTTGCTGTTGGAGGCCCAGGGGTTTCCTGCCCTGGTGTGCAGGGGATATAAAAGGCAGCCAGCCATGCTGCTTCTCACTTTGCAGTTGTATTAAATGGACTGAAGTTACACAGCTCTTACTCACAGTACAAGGCCTCATGGAGTTATTTGATGGTAATTACAGACATAATAACTGACGATGAGAATACGGACTTTCACGCGATTATGGTTACCTTTGGCACACTAAAAGACTTCGCAGAAGGTGATGATTGGGATGCCTTCACGGAAAGGCTCGAGCAATATTTTGTGGCAAACGACCTGGCAGGGGAGACGAACACATTGGCGGAGAAGCGCAAGGCTATACTGCTGACCAGTTGTGGGCTCGAAGTCTACCGCCTCGTCAGGGGCTTGCTGGCACCCACAAAGGCCAAGGATAAGACATACGATGAGCTGACTGAACTAATTTGCGATACCATACAGATGACTTCCTACCAGAATCGGAGCTCACTGGCAAGTATTGTACGCAAAATAATGCCGATTGCAGGCAGAGCTGTTGAACTAATAAGAACTATACAGAGCAGAGCCTACATGCCTGCTGCTGCTAAGTCGCCAAGGGGTGCAAATGCGAAATCATTAACACAATGCTGGCGTTCGGGGGTAATCATGGGCCCCTCCAATGTCGATTTAAAGACTATGCGTGTAAAAGCTGCAGAACAAGGGGCCACATCCAGCAAATGTGCAAACGTACTATGGCTCACCACGTGGCAGTGGAGTCGGCAGAAGAGTCCCAATCCAGCATGGATCACAAAGGACAAGCTAGAGAGGCAACTCAGCCCGAGGGAGCAGTGTGCGGGATGCACACCCTCTCCACGAAAAGTCCTCCCATGATGATAAGAGTCAAATTAATTGGCGTTCCTGTATCCATGGAGCTGGACACGGGGGAGAGTCAGTCAATTATGAGCCAAAAGACATTTGAAAGGCTGTGGGGCAACAACAAAGCACAAAGACCCAAGCTGAACCCGATTCAGATAAAGCTGTGCACTTACACCATGGAATTGATACCAGTTATTGGCAGTGCGAAGATAAAAATATCCTATGATGGAGAGGCACACGAGCTGCCATTGTGGATTGTACCAGGTGATGGGCCAACGCTGCTTGGCAGAAGCTGCATGGGGAATGTTATCTATGAATAAAGAGTCTGACTGGATACTGTGAGCTCAAAGTAAAGTGTGACCTTAGTCTTTTATTGCAGGTCTCCAGAGTGCCTCTCCAGCCTGTGAGGACTCCTTAAGTACCTGTGCTCCCAAGGGATTGTGGGATCCCTTGGGACTCCAGGGGATGAGCCCTCTGGTAACTACACAAGGTATATAAGGTTTATATGTATAACAGGGAAGATTCTGTGAAACTGGGAAGACGTCAAAGTATTATCATCAGTGGACAATGCTTCCTGTACTCAAGTGCTGAGCAAGTTCCCATCTTTATTTGAACCAGGCATCGGCAACTTCACAGGCGCAAAAGTACAGATCCACTTGATCCCCGAGGCACGGCCCATTCATCACAAGGTTCGAGCGGACGCCTACATGATGAGGGAGAAAGTGGAGATCGAATTGGACAGACTTCAACGCGAGGGAATCATATCGCCAGTCGAGTTCAACGAGTGGGCCAGCCCGATTGTTTCGATATTAAAGAGCAATGGCACAGTCAGAATCTGCGGCAACTACAAAGTAACGATCAACTGAGTCTCGTTACAGGACCAGTAACTACTACCCAAAGCCGATGCCCTTTTTGCGACATTAGCAGGGGGAAAGGCGTTCACCAAACTGGATCTAACCTCCGTTTACATGACCCAGAAGCTGGTTGAGTCGTCGAAAAAATTAACATGCATTAACACGCACAAAGGATTATTCGTATACCACAGGTGCCTGTTCGGGATTCGCTCAGCTGCAGCCACATTCCAAAGAAACATGGAGAGCCTGTTGAAATCGGTTCCACGCACTATCGTATTTCAGGACGACATCCTCATCACTTGCCACGACACCTTCGAACACCTGCACAACCTGGAAGAAGATTTAAGTCAACTAAACAGAGTTGGACTCCAGTTGAAACGATTCAATGTGTCTTCCTGGCACCAGAGGTAGAATTCCTGGGGAGGAAGATTGCAGCAGACGGCCATCATAGACTTGTAGACAGAGGCCATCAAGAACACACTCACACCACGAAATGTAACGGAGCTGCGCTCGTTCCTGGGACTCCTCAACTATTTCGGTAACTTTTTTCCAGGGTTGAGCACTTTGCTGGAACCGTTGCACAAGCTGTTACGCAAAGGAGACGATTGGCTTGGGGTAAAAATCAAAAGGCCGCCTTTGAGAAGGCCAGAAACCTGCTATGTTCGAATAAGTTGCTGGTATTATATGATTCATGTAAACGTCTAGTTTTAGCATGTGATGCATCGTCGTACGGTGTCGGATGTGTTTTGCAGCAAGCCAATGCAGTTGCATATGCGTCCAGAAGCCTACCAAAGGCCGAAAGAGACTACAGCATGGTCAAAAAGAAGGCTTTAGCCTGTGTTTACAGTGTAAAAATGATGCACCAATATTTATTTGGACTCAGGTTCGAGTTAGAGATGGACCACAAGCCCCTAATCTCACTGTTTTCAAAAAGTAAAGGCATAAACACCAATGCTTCGTCTTGAATCCAAAGATGGGCACTAACATTGCCTGTCTACGACTATGTGATCCGCCAAAGGCCAGGCACTGAAAACTGCGCCGATGCTCTCAGCCGACTATTGTTGCCCACCACCGGGATGGAAATAGCGCAGCCTGCAGACCTGCTACTGGCCATGGATACCTTTGATAGCGAAGGGTCACCCATAACTGCCCATCAAATTAAGACCTGGACCAGTCAGGATCCTCTGCTATCCCTTATAAAAAGTTGCGTCCTCAATGGGAGCTGGTCAGCGGTCCCTAGAGACATGGAAAGTCAGGGACGCTTCCAGTGTCCCTGACGACTACATGTGTGGGAAGTGCCTCCGCCTGCAGCTCCTGACAGACCGCTTGGCGGCACTGGAGCTGCGGGTGGATTTACTCTGGAGCATCCACGATGTTGAGAATGATGTGAATAGCACGTTTAGTGAGTTGGTCTTACCGCAGGTAAAGGGTACACAGCCAGACAGGGAATAGGTGACCAACAGGAAGAGCAGTGCAAGAAAGGTAGTGCAGGGGTCCCCTGCAGCTATCCCCCTGCAAAACAGATACACCGCTTTGGGTTCTGTTGAGGGGGATGACTCATCAGGGGAGAGCAGCAACAGTCAAGTTCATGGCACCATGGGTGGCTCTGCTGCAATGGGAGGGCAGGAAAAAGAGTGGGAGAGCGATAGTGGTAGGGGATTCTATTGTAAGGGGAATAGATAGACGTTTCTGCGGCCACAACCGAGACTCCAGGATGGTATGTTGCCTCCCTGGTGCAAGGGTCAAGGATGTCTCGGAGCGGGTACAGGTCATTTTGAAAAGGGAGGGTCAACAGCCAGTTGTCGTGGTGCATATAGGTATCAAAGATATAGGTAAAAACTGAGGTGAGGTCCTACGAGACGAATTTAGGGAGTAAGGAGTTAAATTAAAAAGTAGGACCTCAAAAGTAGTAATCTCAGGATTGCTACCAGTATCACGTGCTAGTCAGAGTAGGAATCGCAGGATAGCTCAGATGAATATGTGGCTTGAGGAGTGGTGCAGAAGGGAGAGATTCAAATTCCTGGAATATTGGAACCGGTTCTGGGGGAGGAGGGACCAGTACAAACCAGACAGTCTGCACCTGGACAGGACCGGAACCAATGTGCTAGGGGGAGTGTTTGCTAGTGCTGTTGGGGAAGAGTTAAACTAATTTGGCAGGGGGATGGGAACCTATGCAGGGAGACAGAGGGAAGTAGTATGGGGGCAGAAACAAAAGGTAGAAAGAAGAAAAGTAAAACCGGAGGGCAGAGCAACCTAAGGCAAAAAGGAAAAAGGGCCACATTACAGCAAAATTCTAAAGGGGCAAAGGGTGTTAGAAAGACAAGCCTGAAGGCTCTGTGCCTCAATGCGAGGAATATTCGGAATTAGGTGGACGAATTAACTACGCAGATAGCAGTTAACGGTTATGATGTAATTGGCATCACGGAGACATGGCTCCAGGGTGACCAAGGCTGGGAACTCAACATCCAGGGGTATTCAACATTTAGGAAGGATAGACAGAAAGGAAAAGGAGGTGATTTGGCATTGCTGGTTAAAGAGGAAATTAATGCAATAGTAAGAAAGGACATTAGCTTGGATGATGTGGAATTGGTATGGGTGGAGCTACGGAATACCAAAGGGCAGGAAACGCTAGTGGGAGTTGTGTACAGACCACCATCCTCAACAGTCCAGCTCAACCAGTCGCGCTGCAAGACAGCAGTGGCCCAGCCAACTCATCCAGGTCAGAAGCGACACTTAGACGGTCAACCAGGGAGCGCAGGGCTCCGGTTCGCCTTAACCTGTAATCAACTCACATCAAAGACTTTTGGGGGTAATGATGTCATGTATGTAAACTCTTTGGATTCACTATCTAACTATGTATGATGTACCACTTGAAGGCGCTGCTGTTGGAGGCCCAGGGGTTTCCTGCCCTAGTGTGCAGGGGATATAAAAGGCAACAGCCATGCTGCCTCTCACTTTGCAGTCATATTAAATTGACTGAAGTCACACGGCTCTTACTCAGTGTACAAGGCCTCGTTGAGTTATTTGATGGTAACTGCAGGCATAATACTTACATTATGGCTCCCCAGCTCCTGTCACAGGAATTACTTACATGCACAATACTAAAACCCCTTCCTCCACTTTAACAGACTCATACACTCACATCTCTTACTTCACCTCTCCCATGATTCTTGGTACACACTCATCTTCTATCCGTACTCTCATTCATTCTATCTTCTTGCTTTAAAAATTGGCACACAATGCCCACTATCGGCAGGGCATCAGGGTGTTATCCCATCTTTAAATCCCTCATTCATTCAAGAATACCATGAAACTCATGAGGAGGCTTTCAGATCTTGGTGTGGGAGATGGCGAGATCAGTGGCATATTGCCAACACCAGGTACCTGACTCAGCATTTATATTGTCATCCTGACATCCCTGTAAAGTATCACAAAGACTCAACCTAACACCCAATCCTCTGTTTCCTTACACCTAAAGATGGCTGATGCTCTCCCATTTTTAGCATTAATCCTCCATTCCTGCAGATTCTCCATAGCAACGGATAGCACGGAAGGAGGAATATAATGAACATGAAGAAGAATGATGAGCAAGACAGCTAGGAATTACAGCTGCACAATACTGCCATCTCTCAGGACAGCAGCATATGTCACGCATCCAGCCGCCGCCGCCCCCCCCCCCATCGCCCCCACCCCCACCCCCAGCCCTTACAGCACTAATTTAGCACCAAGCTGCCAAAGATCAAACTGCCATAAGACAAGGGCTACTTCAGTTCGCTAAGCCATTTGTAGGGTATGAGCAACCAGCCAGCATGATCCTGGCCCTTAGGTAGCACATAGAAACATGTGTGTAGGCTTAAAAAAAAAGGCCAGGAGAAACATGGTGACGAGAAAGTGTAGGTTGAGTGTGGGCACTTTGGAATTCACGAATAAAATAGACTGTGCTCCAACATGACACTTATTGATAGAGGTTAGAGTAATACAGGAATGGGTGCACTTTATATGGTGCTGACATCTTTACTTTGGTGATGATGATTGGCACAGCCATGAACGGGCAAAGAGGGCAAACATGTTGTCATGTGGTAGAATAGGTAGTGGTCTGAGGGCAAGCCCCTTTGTTTGAAAGTGGGAGAGAAAGAGGTATGGCTGTGGTGTCAAAAGTACACCTTGTTTCAGAGAAGACTTCAGTGATGAAATGTGCTTTGATGCCTCTTGCAGCAAGTCCCATTTGCTCCATTGTGTACTGCTTTGCCACTCTCCATGATAATCATGACAGTTATCATGCAGTTAAAGGATAGATTTTTGGCATAAGTGAATGAATAGTTATGCAATAAGGTGATATTTCATTCAATAAATGATGTAAATGTCGTTTAGGTAGTTTTACCTGGTATAAATTGTCTTTCTTAGGAATTTTGGATTGGGTTGTAGTTAGAGACCATGATAGTGAAATTGTTCATTGTACTGTGGAGTGAATGGGCTTATTGGACTTGAATGGCCTATTCTCATTCCATGGTTTATTATGGGTTAGCTGATCTAAGCCAGAGATGGAGTGCTTCAATGGGCCTCATGGAACCTAAAATAGAAAGGGAATCTAGCCAACCATGGTTTCTGCTCTTTCTGCTAGAACGTTAGGTTAGAATATTTTATTGTAACCATTTGCTGCTAAATTCTTTGAGTATATGTTTAAGTTTATTAATTTTAATACACCCACCTTCACATCACATGCTGCTATAAATTGTATTTTATTTTTGCATCATTTTTTTCCCCTAGGTTGAACACATTAATATTTCATTCAACTGCGGAAGACAATCAGACATTGCTCTTCCCTCTGCATTTTGATGGGCTCAAAAGAGACTGGAGGGATGGCAGAATCATATAAAATGTTCTGAATGTAAAATGTTCTGAATGTAACTGAATTTTAGTCTAATAAATAAACATTATTTTTCCATATCATATTGTCATTTATAGCTGACCTATTGGAAACCATATTTTATGCAAAGTTTGAAAAGGTAAGCCTACTATGCACATATATTTTGCGTCTGTGTTTCTGTTGAGCAGAATGTACCAAGGTGATTATCTCCAGGGCAGCAAGATTAGAAAGTACAAAGGCAAAATACTGCAGATGTTGGAAATCTGAAATATAAACAGAAAATGCTAGAAACACTCAGCAGGTCAGGCAGCATCTGTGGCGAGAAACAGAGCTAACGTTCCAGGTCGGTGACTTTTCATCAGAACTGGAAATTATTACAGATGTAACAGATTTTAAGTACGCATAGAGCTAAGGAAAGGGGGTAGGGGAGGAAAAGATTAAATGACAAAAGAGATGATGGTGCAAGGCAAAAGAAGTAGTAATGTGACACGTAAAGCAACAAAAGTTGGGTCTAGAGGAGGTGTAAATGGCAACAACAGAACCATTACCAACACCTGCTGTGGGAAAAATATGGGAGCAGCGGTTATGATCGAAAATTGTTTAACTCAATGTTGAGTCCAGAAGGTTGTAAATTGTTCCTCCAGGCTTCCGTTAAGCTTCATTAGTAGAAGGCCGAGGACTGAGAGGTCAGAGTGGGAGCGGGGCGGAGAATTAAAATAGCAAGTGGCCAGAAGGTCAGGGTCATGCTTGTCGACTGAAGAAGTGTTCAGCAAAGTGATTACCTAATCTGCGTTTGGTCTCCTCAGTGTAGAGGAGACCGCATTGTGAGCAGCGAATCCAGCATACTATATTGAAAGAAGTACAAATAAATCACTGTTTCACCTGGAAGGAGTTTTGGGGCCCTGAATAGTGGGAAGGCAGGAGGTAAAAGGGCAGGTGTTGCATCTCCTGCACTTGCCGTGGGAAGGGGAGCAGGTATTGTGGTATTAGAAGAGTGGATGGGCAGGGAACTACCCCTCCAGAATGCTGAAAGAGAAGGGAAGGGGAAGATGTGTTTAGTGGTGGCATCATTCTAGAGGTGGCAGAAATGGCGTTGAATGTGGAGGCTGGTGGGGTGGAAGGTGAGGACAAGGGGAACCATATCATGGTACTAGGAGCGAGAGGAAAGTGTGAGAACAAAAGTGCACAAAATGGAACGGACATGATCGAGGGCCATGTCAACCATGGTAGAGGGGAATCCTCGATTGAGAAAAAGGGAAGACATATTGGAAGCACTAGTATGGAAGGTGGCATCGTCAAAACAGATGCGATGGAGACGCAGAAAGTGGGAGAATGGAATTAAGTTCTTACAGGAAGTGGGGTGGGAGGAAGTGTAATCAAGGTAGCTGTGGGAGTTAGTGAACTTATAGTAGATATTGGTTGACAGCCTAACCCCAAAAATGGAAATAGAGAAGTCGAGGGAGAGAAGGGAAGGGAAGAGTCGGAGAGGGAACATGTGAAGGTGAGGGAGGGGTGCAAATTTGAAGCAAAGCTGATGAAATTTTCCAGTTCAGGGTGAGAGCATGAACATAAACACGAACAATGATGGACAGGTAAAGACCCTCTGGTCCATCGAGCCTGTCCCACACAATTGCAATACCTTGTGTATCACAACATATACACTCCATCCCACCTCAAACCATGTGATCTCCTGGGAGAGATAAAAAAAACAGATAATAAAACCAAGGACAATTTGAAGAAAAGAAATCTGGGAAATTCCTCTCCGACCCATCCAGGTGATTGAAACTAGTCCAGAAGATCTCTCTGGCCTTTAATTCCCTGCAGTACCTACCTTCTGTAAGAGGTGATCTCTGCCCCAGTCAGAAAAAAATCCAGCTTTCACTTGAAGGAATTTAGCGATTCTACACCCACCACACAAAATGGCAGTTTGGTCCAGAGGTCTACTATTCTCTGGGAAAAGAACCACATCCTGACATCTAACCTAGATCTAGCCCTATACAACTTAAATTTGTGACCCCTGGTCTTGCCTAACATATTTAATTGAAATAAACTGTCAGCTGGAATACCATCTAGTCCCTTCATTATCTTATAAACTTCAATCATATCCCCACTAAGTCTATGCTGCTCCAAGGTATAAGTCCCAACTCTTTTAGCCTATCTTGATAACTAAGATGCTTTAGACTTGGAATTAGTCTAATGGCCCTCTTCTGCATCTACTCCAGAGCCTCAATATCACCCACCATGTGAGGAGACCAAAATTGGACACAGTATTCCATGTGCAGTATTCTAAGTATTCCAGTTCTGATGAAGGATCATCGACCTGAAACGGCAACTCTGTTTTTCTCTCCACAGATGCTGCCTGACCCGCTGAGATTTCCAGCATTTTCAGTTTTTATTCCAAGTGCGGCCTGTCTAAGGTCTTGTACAAGGACAAAACAGTATGCCTCATCGTATACTCAATTGTCCTATCTTCTTCTTAGGCAGTCGCTCGGAGTCGAGGATGATTTGCTTCCACAATGCGGGGCCTGCACTCTCTGTCACAGGTGGGGCAGACGGTGGTTGGAGGGACGGGTGGATGGGGTGCTTGGGATGACGTGCACTCCTTCCACTGTTTGCACTTGTCTTCCGCATGCTCCTAGCGAAGAGACTCGAGGTGTTCAGCACCTTCCCGGATGCTTCTCCTCCATTTTGAGCGGTCTTAGATCAGGAATTCCCAGGTGTTGTTGGGGATGGTTGAACTTTTTCAAGAAGGCTATGAGGATGTCTTTGAAGCGTTTCCTCTGTCCACCTGGGGCTCACTTGCTGTGTCGGAGCTCTGAGTTGAGCACTTGTTTTGGGAGTCTAGTATCGGGCATGTGAACAATGTGACCCATCCATCGGAGCTGATCGAGCATGGTCAATGCTTCGATGCTGGGGATGTTGGCCTGAGCGACAACACTGACGTTGGTGCGCCTATCCTGGCAATGGAGGCAGTGTTGGTGGTACTTCACCAGTGCTTTGAGGTGCCTGCTGTACATAGTCCATGTCTCTGAAGCATATAGGAGGGCAGGTATCTCTACTTCTCTGTAAACCATAAACTTGGTGCCAGATTTGAGGTCTGGTCTTCAAACATCCTCTTCCTCAGCCGACCAAAGGCTGCACAGGCACACTGTAGGCGGTGTTGGACTTTGTCATCGGTGTCTGCCCTTGTTGATAGTAGGCTTCCGAGGTATGGAAAATGGTCCACGTTGTCCAAGGTCTCATCATGCATCTTGATAATTGGGGGCAGTACTGTGTGGCAGGAGCAGGTTGGTAGAGAACCTGTCTTATAGATGTTTAGTGTAAGTCCCTCGTACGCTTCGGTGAAGGTGTTGATGATGATTTGGAGTTCGATCTCTGAGTGTGTGCAAATGCAAGCATCTCTGAATACTGTAATGCAATAACAGAGGATGGGATGACTTTGGATCTGGACTGGAGGTGACGGAGGTTGAACAGTTTCCTGTTTATTCTGTGGATTAGCTCCACTCCAGCAGGGAGCTTATTGAGGGTGAGATGGACCATTGCAGCAAGGAAGATCGAGAAGAATATTGGTGCGATGACACAGCCTTGCCTGATCCCGGTCCGCACGTGTATTGGATCTATGGTGGCTCTGTTGATCAGGATCACGGTTTGCATGCTATCGTGAAGTAGGCGGAGGATCATGACGAACATTTGAGGGCAGCCGAATTTGAGGAGGACACTGCATAATCCCTCTCGGTTGACAGTGTAGAAGGCCTTTGAGTGGTCAAAGTAGGTCATGTACAGAGGCTGGTGCTGTTCGCTGCATTTCTCTTGGATTTGCCGCGCGGTGAAGATAATGTCCATTGTGCCCCTTAGTGGCGGAATCCGTTTTGCAATTCTGGAAGGAGCTATTCAGCCACTGGGAGATGGCGATTGAGGAGGGTTCTTGCGATGACTTTCACTGTGGCAGACAGCAGGGAAACTCCGCTGCAATTACTGGACATCTTTCTTGAAGCTGGTCATGATTACAGCATCTCTGAGATCCTCTGGCATGCTCTCCTCCTTTCAAATGTCCTATGGATAGCCCCCCCAACACCCTATTTGCTCTAACTATCGCTGCACGGCATTGTTCTTTAAAGATGTATGCACTAGAATGCCCAAATCTCTTTCTATCTCCACCATCTTTAATGCTTTTCCCTGAAGGATGTATGAATGTTGAACATTTCCCCTGCCCACATGCATAACACTGCACTTAGCTAAGTTATACATCATTTTCTAATCTTGAGCCCAATCTCCCAACACATTAAGATCTGCCTGAAGCAACCGAGCATTGTCTACAGTTCTAACACTCACACAGATCTTGGTATCATCTGAAAATTTTCAAATTGTGCTGCCAATCCCTAAATTCAAACCATTAATAAAAATAGTAAAAAACAACGGTCCCAACACTGATCCCTGCGGGACACCACTGGTGACCTATCTCCAAACAGATCCAAATCTATCTGTAACCAGTTTTTGCCTGCGTCCTGCCAGCCAGTTCCGAATCCAACTCAATATATTATCACTAATACCAATGGCTCCGATCTTAGAGAAGCCTCTTATGCGGTACCTTATCAAAAGCTTTTTGGAAATCTAAGTAGACAATGTCTATTGGACTTCCCTCATGCACCAACTTTGTAACTTCTTCAAAAAATACAATTAGACAGTAAGATAGGATCTCTTTTGTATGAAGCCATGTTGGGTGTCCCTAATATGTCCCTCCCTATCCAAGTATTCATATGTTGCATCACCAGGCACTGATACAATTGTCAATGTACCAGAAAAAGAGGTGAAGAAGGGAACTTGATTAGAACTGGAACAAAGAATGTTCCACATATCCCACGAAAAGGCAGGCATAGCAGGATCCATATGGGTTCCCACAGCAACACCTTTTATTTGGAGGAAGTGAGTGGAGTTAAAGGAGAAGTTTGGTCAATGTAAGAACAAGTTCAGCCAGGCTGAGGAGGGCGGTCGTAGTTGGGGACTGGTTGTGCCTCTGTTCAAGGAAGAAGCGGAAGACAGTCGAACCATCCTGATGGGGAATGGAAGTGTAGCGGGATTGGAAGCTCCTGGTGAAAAGGAGATGGTTATGGCCAGGAAACTGGAAACTATTAAAGTGGCGGAGGGCATCGGAAGAGTTGTGGATGTAGGTTGGAAGGGACTGGACAAGGGGAGATAAAATAAAGTCGAGATAGGAAGAAATAAGTTCCATGGGTCAAGAACAGGCTGAAACGATGGGTCAACCAAAAAGTATTTTTTTCTCCACTCAGCTATCACAGTACATCAGATTATACAAAAGAAAAATACTGCGGATGCTGGAACCAGGAATAAAAACAGAAAATGCTGGAAATCTCAGCGGGTCAGGCAGCATCTCTGGAGAGAAAAACAGAGTTGCCGTTTCAGGTTGATGACCCTTCATCAGAACTGGTAAATGTTCAAAAAGAACAGATTCTTAAGGAGCACTGAAAGGGGGAGGGAAAGAAAGTACAAAAGGGAAGGTCTGTGTTAGCGTGAAAGGCAGGAGAGATCAGAGAGTAAAATGGATAATGGGCCGAATTGAAATGGTAATGGCAGAAGTTAGAAAAAGGTTAGTCTAGATAGGGTGTGAATGGCAGAATAATGATCAGCAGCCATTGGAGACAAAGAGAAAAATAAAACATAAGATCGGGGGTGGGGGAGGGGGGGAAGGGAGCCAAAAATGGGCAGAGGTTATCTGAAATTGTTGAACTCGATGTTGAGTCCAGAAGGCTGTAAAGTGACTAAATGAAAGATGAGGTGCTGTTCCTCGAGGTTACATTGAATTTCAGTAGATTGATTAGGTTGGGCCTCTAACTCATTGGAATTCAGAAGAATGAGAGGTGATCTCATCGAAACGTAGATGATTATGAAGGGGCTTGACAAGATGGATACAGAGAGGGTGTTTCCACTGATGGGGGAGACTAGAACTAGAGGGCATGATCTTAGAATAAGGGACCGCCTATTTAAAACTGAGATGAGGAGAAATTTCTTCTCTCAGAGGGTTGTAAATCTGTGGAATTCGCTGTCTCAGAGAGCTGTGGAAGCTGAGACATTGAATAAATTTAAGACAGAAATAGACAGTTTCTTAAACGATAAGGGGATAAAGGGTTATGGGGAGCAGGCAGGGAAGTGGAGCTGAGTCCATGATCAGATCAGCCACGATCTTATTGAATGGTGGAGCAGGCGCGAGGGGCCGTATGCCGACTCCTGTTTCTTATGTTCTTATGTTCATTGGAACAGTGTAGGAGGCTGAGAACATGATAATTATTATGTTTTATTTTGGATTGCTATCCTGACATTTTAATGTTTATAATATACTTTTTAAAAATAGGTGAACATTTTCTTCTTTTTGATCATTGAACTGAAGCCAAATGTTTAGCTAACAATATTGTGTGTTCATAATATGGATGAAACTTAAAAAAAAAACACTTTCTGAAAAAAATTAGAAACAATTGAATAGTTAAAATGATAACCTCATACAATATGACCAACAAGATGCATAGAAAATGTATGTAGCAGCATCAAATCCTCAGTGGTAATGTACTGCATTACAATACATCGGACTTAATTTGGGCTCCAGGCAGGATTTGCAATGAATTCTGATATTCTTGAAATGTGTGAATAACCAGATGTTGAAAGTAATCTCAGTCAGACCGCCTTAGGTTTAATTCTTGTTTGTATTCACGATTGTCTGAGATACATGTACCTAGCCAGGAACAATGACTAAACACGATTCAGATATGGAGGAACATTCAAAATTAAAATGACAAAAGGTCACTATTACCAATGATTACTAAATAATTTTTTCATCTGTAATTTCTTCATTTGACTACTTTTTAAAAACTTTTCAGGCATGATTTTAACCTTTTTCCACATGCCTCCTGGAGATTGTTCTTATGCTAGAAATCATTATTCTATTCCAGTTTGCACTGTGATGCAGAACATTGCATATACTGCAGAGAAATATTATTCAGAAATAGTTGGTATTTTAAACACCAACTATTATTTTACAACGTTTGTCAGGGTGAAATGATTCTGTACAACTCTAATAAATTATTGAACTGCTCCCTCTTATCCATTTACCTTTCTTTCAAAAAGAAACGAGACAATCCTGTTTTTTGATTCCATCTGTCACAGAACACTTGCTCCTTTGGGAATCAGCATCCTTTTCGACAACATCTATTTGCCTCAATAAGCCACTTGCTTTAGGCTGTTGTTGGCTAAATGAAAAGATATCAAATTGGCCTTTGAGATATTGATATGCTCCACAGCACACACCATCAACATCAAAGCAAAACATTTTCTTTATAACTAGCCTAGAATAAGCACAGAATAGTTTAGAACAATAACAATGGCACCAAGGACATTTTTCCCAGTGCAGAAATTAGTAACACATTCAAAGGATAAAATAAATGGTAAACTACTTGATCATGATATTTACTCAGTAAATTAAAAAAAAATTCCTCTTACAGGTTCTTCCTCCTTCCTACATCTTCATTACATTCAAATGAAGTCTCATCGTACCATTCCCTATTATACTTCATTTTCCACCCCACATCTTCAAAACTGGAATAACAACTTGCCCATAACATTGTCTAGACTTTGGAATATATTCATGAACATTTTTATTCAGAGGTCTCGATCTCTTTCAAAAACCTAGTGTTCAAGTTGATATTCCTCGCAAAACTCTCTTCGTCAGATGAAGAAAGGAAGAATTAATGGCAGGCAGTGACTGGTGGAGTGCCGCAGGGCTTAGTGATGGGACCCCAGCTCTTTACAATATACATTAATGATTAAGATGAAGGAATTGAGTGTAATATCTCCAAGTTTGCAGATGACACTAAACTGGGTGGCAGTGTGAGCTGTGAGGAGGATGCTAAGAGGCTGCAGGGTGACTTGGACAGATTAGGTGAGTGGGCAAATGCATGGCAGATGCAGTATAATGTGGATAAATGTGAGGTTCTCCATTTTTGGGCCAAAAACACGAAGGCAGAATATTATCTGAATGGCGACAGATTAAGCAAAGAGGAGGTGCAACGAGACCTGGGTGTCATGGTTCATCAATCCAGATGTACTGGGCCTTAGTGAGGCCTCACCTGGAATATTGTGTTCAATTTTGGTCTCCTAATCTGAGGAAGGACGTTCTTGCTATTGAGGGAGTGTAGCAAAGGTTCATCAGACTGATTCTAGGGATGGCTGGACTGTCATATGAGGAGAGACTGGATCATCTGGGCCTTCATTCACTGGAGTTTAGAAGGATGAGAGGGGATCTCATAGAAACGGATAAGATTCTGACGGGACTGGACAGGTTAGATGTGGGAAGAATGTTCCTGATGTTGGGGAAGTCCAGAACCAGGGGACATAGTCTTAGGATAAGGGGTAGGTCTTTTAGGACTGAGATGAGGAGAAACTTCTTCACTCTGAGAGTTGTTAACCTGTGAAATTCCCTGCTGCAGAGAGTTGTTGATGCCAGTTCATTGGGTATAGAAACATAGAAACATAGAAAATAGGTGCAGGAGTAGGCCATTCGGCCCTTCGAGCCTGCACCGCCATTCAATGAGTTCATGGCTGAACATGCAACTTCAGTACCCCCTTCCTGCTTTCTCGTCATACCCCTTGATCCCCCTAGTAGTAAGGACTACATCTAACTCCTTTTTGAATATATTTAGTGAATTGGCCTCAACAACTTTCTGTGGTAGAGAATTCCACAGGTTTACCACTCTCTGGGTGAAGAAGTTTCTCCTCATCTCGGTCCTAAATGGCTTACCCCTTATCCTTAGACTGTGACCACTGGTTCTGGACTTCCCCAACATTGGGAACATTCTTCCTGCATCTAACCTGTCTAAACCTGTCAGAATTTTAAACGTTTCTATGAGATCTCCTCTCATTTTTCTGAACTCCAGTGAATACAAGCCCAGTTGATCCAGTCTTTCTTGATATGTCAGTCCCGCCATCCCGGGAATCAGTCTGGTGAACCTTCGTTGCACTGCCTCAATAGCAAGAATGTCCTTCCTCAAGTTAGGAGACCAAAACTGTACACAATACTCCAGGTGTGGCCTCACCAAGGCCCTGTACAACAGTAGTAAGTAACACCTCCCTACCCCTGTACTCAAATCCCCTCGCTATGAAGGCCAACATGCCATTTGCTTTCTTAACCGCCTGCTGTACCTGCATGCCAACCTTCAATGACTGATGTACCATGACACCCAGGTCTCGTTGCACCTCCCTGTCACCATTCAGATAATAGTCTGTCTCTCTGTTTTTACCACCAAAGTGGATAACCTCACTTTTATCCACATTATACTTCATCTGCCATGCATTTGCCCACTCACCTAACCTATCCAAGTCACTCTGCAGCCTCATAGCATCCTCCTCGCAGCTCACACTGCCACCCAACTTATATTCAAGAGGGAGTTAGATATGGCCCTTACAGTTAAGTGGATCAATGGGTACGGGGAGAAAGCAGGAAAGGGGTACTGAGGGAAGATCAGCCAAGATCTTATTGAATGGCGGTGCAGGCTCAAATGTCTGAATGGCCTACTCCTACACCTATTTTCTATGTTTCTATGTTTCTATGTAATTAAAGCTGTACCTGAAATTCCCGAGATGCCACGGTCTGAGCATGTGCACTGTATGGAAATCCCAGCAAGCATCAGTGCTCAGTATAACATACTGAAATGCATCTCTCCTCAGACTGTAACAATAATTATGTGTTTGTTTTTCCAAATAATTTCAAAACAAGTTGATTAAATGAAGAGGTTTAAGACCTTTTTTCAGGTAATATTTTACACAAAAAACTCTAACTTTAAGATGATTCATAAGAACATAAGAATTAGGAACAGGAGTAGGCCATCTAGCCCCTCGAGCCTGCTCCGCCATTCAACAAGATCATTGCTGATCCATCTGTGGACTCAACTCCACTTACCCGCCCGCTCCCCATAATCCTTAATTCCCTTATTGGTTAAATATCTATCTGTGATTTGAATACATTCAATGAGCTAGCCTCAACTGCTTCCTTGGGCAGAGAATTCCACAGATTCACAACCCTCTGGGAGAAGAAATTCCTTCTCAAATCGGTTTTAAATTGGCTCCCCTGTATTTTGAGGCTGTGCCCCCGAGTTCTAGTCTCCCCGACCAGTGGAAACAACCTCTCTGCCTCTATCTTGTCTATCCCTTTCATTATTTTAAATGTTTCAATAAGATCATCCCTCATCCTTCTGAACTCCAATGAGTAAAGACCCAGTCTACTCAATCTATCATCATAAGGTAACCCCCTCATCTCCGGTATCAGCCTAGTGAATCGTCTCTGTACCCCCTCCAAAGCTAGTATATCCTTCCTTAAGTAAGGTGACCAAAACTGCACACAGTACTCCAGGTGCGGCCTCACCAATACCCTATACAGTTGCAGCAGGACCTCCCTGCTTTTGTACTCCATCCCTCTCGCAATGAAGGCCAACATTCCATTCGCCTTCCTGATTACCTGCTGCACCTGCAAACTAACTTTTTGGGATTCATGCACAAGGACCCCCAGGTCCCTCTGCATCGCAGCATGGTGTAATTTCTCCCCATTCAAATAATATTCCCTTTTACTGTTTTTTTTCCCAATGTGGATGACCTCACATTTTCCGACATTGTATTCCATCTGCCAAACCTTAGCCCATTCGCTTAACCTATCTAAATCTCTTTGCAGCCTCTCTGTGTCCTCTACACAACCTGCTTTCCCACTAATCTTTGTGTTATCTGCAAATTTTGTTACACTACACTCTGTCCCCTATTCCAGGTCATCTATGTATATTGTAAACAGTTGTGGTCCCAGCACCGATCCCTGATGCACACCACTAACCACCGATTTCCAACCCGAAAAGGACCCATTTATCCCGACTCTCTGCTTTCTGTTAGCCAGCCAATTCTCGATCCATGCTAATACATTTCCTCTGACTCCGCGTACCTTTATCTTCTGCAGTAACCTTTTGTGTGGCACCTTATCGAATGCCTTTTGGAAATCTAAATACACCACATCCATCGGCACACCTCTATCCACCATGCTCGTTATATCCTCAAAGAATTTCAGTAAATTAGTTAAACATGATTTCCACTTCACGAATCCATGTTGCATCTGCTTGATTGCATTATTTCTATCTAGATGTCCCGCTATTTCTTCCTTAATGATAGCTTCAAGCATTTTGCCCACTACAGATGTTAAACTAACCGGCCTATAGTTACCTGCCTTTTGTCTGCCCCCTTTTTTAAACAGAGGTGTTACATTAGCTGCTTTCCAATCCGCTGGTACCTCCCCAGAGTCCAGAGAATTTTGGTAGATTATAATGAATGCATTTGTTATAACTTCCGCCATCTCTTTTAATATCCTGGGATACATTTCATCCGGACCAGGGGACTTGTCTAGCTTGAGTCCCATTAGCCTGTCTAGCACTACCCCCCTAGTGATTATCTCAAGTTCCTCCCTTCCCACATTCCCGTGACCAGCAATTTTTGACATGGTTTTTGTGTCTTCCACTGTGAAGACCGAAGCAAAATAATTGTTTAAGGTCTCAGCCATTTCCACATTTCCCCCTTCTCATCTTCTAAGGGACCAACATTTATTTTAGTCACTCTTTTCCGTTTTATATATCGGTAAAAGCTTTTACTATCTGTTTTTATGTTTTGCGCAAGTTTACTTTCGTAATCTATCTTTCCTTTCTTTATTGCTTTCTTAGTCATTCTTTGCTGTCATTTAAAATTTTCCCAATCCTCTAGTTTCCCACTTACCATGGCCACCTTATACGCATTGGTTTTTAATTTGATACTCTCTTTTATTTCCTTGGTTATCCACAGCTGGTTATCTCTTCTCTTACCGCCCTTCTTTTTCACTGGAATATATTTATGTTGAGCACCATGAAAGAGCTCCTTAAAAGTCCTCCACTGTTCCTCAATTGTGCCACCGTTTAGTCTGTATTCCCAGTCGACTTTATCCAACTCTGCCCTCATCCCACTGTAGTCCCCTTTGTTTAAGCATAGTATGCTCGTTTGAGACACTACTTCCTCACCCTCAATCTGTATTACTAATTCAACTATACTGTGATCACTCATTCCGAGAGGATCTTTTACGAGGAGATCATTTATTATTCCTGTCTCATTACACAGGACCAGATCTAAGATAGCTTGCTCCCTTGTAGGTTCTGTAACATACTGTTCTAAGAAGCAATCCCATTGACATTCTATGAATTCCTCCTCAAGGCTACCCCGTGCAATTTGATTTGACCAATCGATATGTAGGTTAAAATCCCCCATGATTACTGCTGTTCCTTTTTCACATGCCTCCATTATTCCCTTGATTATTGTCCGCCACACCGTGAAGTTATTATTTGGAGGCCTATAAACTACGCCCACCAGTGACTTTTTCCCCTTGCCATCTCTAATCTCCATCCACAATGATTCAACATTTTGTTCATTAGAGCCAATATCGTTTCTCACAACTGCCCTGATATCATCCTTTATTAACAGAGCTACCCTACCTCCTTTCCCTTCTTGTCTATCTTTCCAAATTGTCAGATACCCCTGTATGTTTAATTCCCAGTCTTGGCCACAGTGCAACCACGTTTCTGTAATGGCCACCAAATCATACCCATTTGTAATGATTTGTGCCATCAACTCATTTACTTTATTTCGAATGCTGCGTGCGTTTAGGTAGAGTGTTTTAATACTAGTTTTTAAACCATGATTTTTAGTTTTGACCCCTCCTGCAGCCCCTTTATATTCATATATATTGTCCCTTCCTATCACCTTGTGGTTTACACTTACCCCAGTGCTACTCTGCTCTGTTGCCTCCTGCCTTATCACTCTTTGACCCTTTAGAATTTTGCTGTACAGTGCCCTTTTTTGTTTTTTGCCTTGGATTTCTCTGCCCTCCACTTTTACTCATCTCCTTTCTGTCTTTTGCTTCTGTCTCCATTTTGTTTCCCTCTGTCTCCCTGCATTGGTTCCCATCCCCCTGCCATATTAGTTTAACTCCTCCCCAACAGCACTAGCAAACACTCCTCCTAGGACATTGGTTCCGGTCCTGCCTCGGTGCAGACCGTCCGGTTTGCACTGGTCCCACCTCCCCCAGAACCGGTTCCAATGCCCCAGGAATTTGAATCCCTCCCTGCTGCACCACTGCTCAAGCCACGTATTCATCTGAACTATCCTGCGATTCCTACTATGACTAGCACATGGCACTGGTAGCAATCCCGAGATTACTACTTTTGAGGTCCTACTTTTTAATTTAGCTCCTAGCTCCTTAAATTCGTCTCGTAGGACCTGATCCTTTTTTTTACCTATATCGTTGGTACCAATGTGCACCACAACAACTGGCTGTTCACCCTCCCTTTTCAGAATGTCCTGCACCCGCTCCGAGACATCCTTGACCCTTGCACCAGGGAGGCAACATACCATCCTGGAGTCTCGGTTGCGGCCGCAGAAATGCCTATCTATTCCCCTTACAATTGAATACCCCATCACTGTCGCTCTCCTACTCTTTTTCCTGCCCTCCTGTGCAGCAGAGCCAGCCACGGTGCCATGAACTTGGCTGCTGCTGCCCTCCCCTGATGAGTCATCCCCCTCAACAGTACTCAAAGCGGTGTATCTGTGTTGCAGGGGAATGACCGCAGGGGACCCCTGCACTACCTTCCTTGCACTGCTCTTCCTGCTGGTCTTCCATTCCCTATCTGGCTGTGGACCTTTCACCTGTGGTAAGACCAACTCGCTACACATGCTACTCACGTCATTCTCAGCATCGGACGTGTCCCTGAGTTCCCACATGGTACAGGAGGAGCATATCACGTGACCGAGCTCTCCTGCCATGACTTAACCCTTGGATACACTTAATTTGGTGACAACAATGTTAACAGGTTACTTACTGATATAAAAAAGAAAAAGAAAAGCTACTCACCAATCACCAGCCAATCACTTACCCCTTTGGCTGTGACGTCACCTTTTGATTTCTTTCTACTTCTTTTTTGCTTTTTCTCCCAGCTGGAGTTGCCCTTTTGTAGGCCTCACCAACACTCCGAACTCTGACTGCGGCCACCTCTCGCTGCCGCTGGACCTGCAAATACTTGCAGGTATCATTAGAGATGCCCTTTTTGACCATGTAGATAGAGGAGGCATCATCAGGGATGCTCGACAATGCTTCTGGAAAAGAAGGTCGTGTCTAAAAAATGTGATTCAATTTTTGGAAGAAATCACCAGGTTAGTGGATTCGGGTAACCTGAGAGTCATTGTCTACCTGGACTTTCAGAAGGAACCTCAAAAGGTTTCTCTACAAGATAGAATCTGGTGGAATCAGTGATAATCTACTACAATGGATTGAGAATTGGCTGAATGCCGAGAGGCAGAAAATTGTCCGGAAATCAATGTCCAGAAACCAATTAACAGTGATGTTCCGAAGGCACAGGTGTGAGGATGTTGACTAATTACTATCATTATTAATGCTCTAGATATAGGTGTTGGGGGAATGATGTTCAAATCTGCGGAGGATAGCAAGCTATGTGCAAGTGATCGGATTGCAGAGGATGTTAACGTAATGCAAGCCGATCTCATCCTGTGGGGGGAATGAGAGGTGATCTTATTGAAACGTATAAGATTATGAGGGGCTTGACAAGGTGGATGCAGAGAGGATGTTTCCACTGATGGGGGAGACTAGAACTAGAGGGCATGATCTTAGAATAAGGGGTTGCCCATTTAAAACAGAGATGAGGAGAAATTTCTTCTCTCAGAGGGCTGTTAATCTGTGGAATTCGCTGCCTCATAGAAACATAGAAAATAGGTGCAGGAGTAGGCCATTCGGCTCTTCAAGCCTGCACCACCATTCAATAAGATCATGGCTGATCATTCCCTCAGTACCACTTTCCTGCTTTCTCTCCATACCCCTTGATCTCCTTAGCCGTAAGGGCCATATCTAACTCCCTCTTGAATATATCCAATGAATTGGCATCAACAACTCTCTATGGCAGGGAATTCCAGAGGTTAACAACTCTCTGAGTGAAGAAGTTTCTCCTCATCTCAGTCCTAAAAGACCTACCCCTTATCCTAACACTGTGTCCCCTGGTTCTGGACTTCCCCAACATCGGGAAAATTCTACCCGTATTTAACCTGTCCTGTCCCATCAGAATCTTATGTTTTTATGAGATCCCCTCTCATCCTTCTAAACTCCAATGTATAAAGGCCCAGTTGATCCAGTCTCTCCTCATATGTCAGTCAAGCCATCCCAGGAATCAGTCTGGTGAACCTTCGCTGCACTCCCTCAATAGCAAGAACTTCCTTCCTCAGATTAGGAGACCAAAACTGAACACAATATTTCAGGTGAGGCCTCACCAAGGCCCTGTACAACTGCAGTAAGACCTCCCTACACCTATACTCCAATCCCCTAGCTATGAAGGTCATCATACCATTTGCCTTCTTCATCGCGTGCTGTACCTGCATGCCAACTTTCAATGACTCATGAACCATGACACCCAGGACTCATTGCTCCTCCCCTTTTCCTAATCTGCCACCATTCAGATAATATTCTGTCTTTGCATTTTTGCCCCAAAGTGGATAACCTCACATTTATCCACATTATACTGCATCTGCCATGCATTTGCCCACTCACCTAACCTGTCCAAGTGACCATAGAGCCTCTTAGCGTCCTCCTCACAGCTCACACCGCCACCCAGTTTAGTGTCATCTGCAAACTTGGAGATATTACACTCAATTCCTTCATCTAAATCATTGATGTATATTGCAAAGAGCTGGGGTATCAGCACTGAGCCCTGCGGCACTCTACTAGTCACTGCCTGCCATTCTGAAAAGGACCCGTTTATCCCAACTCTCTGATCCCTGTCTGCCAACCAGTTCTCTATCCACGTCAGTATATTACCCCCAATACCATGTGCTTTGATTTTGCACACAATCTCTTGTGTGGGACCTTGTCAAAAGCCTTTTGAAAATCCAAATACACCACATCCATTGGTTCTCCCTTGTTCACTGTACTAGTTACATCCTCAAAAAATTCCAGAAGATTTGTCAAGCATGATTTCCCCTTCATAAATCTATGCTGACTTGGACCGATCCTGTCACTGCTTTCCAATTGCGCTGCTATTTCATCCTTAATAATTGATTCCAATATTTTCCCCACTACTGATGTCAGGCTAACCAGTCTATAATTACCTGCTTTCTCTCCCCTCTTTTTTTTAAAAGTGGTGTTACATTAGCAACCCTCCAGTCCATAGGAACTGATCCAGAGTTGATAGACTGTTGGAAAATGATCCCCAATGCATCCACTATTTCTAGGGCCACTTCCTTAAGCACTCTGGGATGCAGACTATCAGGCCCTGGGGATTTATCGGCCTTCAATCCCATCAATTTCCCTTACACAATTCCCCGCCTAATAAGGATATCCTTCAGTTCCTCCTTCTCACTAGATCCTCAGTCCCCTAGTACTTCTGGAAGGTTATTTGTGTCTTCCTTCTTGAAGACAGAACCAAAGTATTTGTTCAATTGGTCTGCCATTTCTTTGTTCCCCATTATAAATTCACCTGAATCCGACTGCAAGGAACCTTCGTTTTTCTTCACTAATCTTTTTCTCTTCACATATCTATAGAAGCTTTTGCAGCCAGTTTTTATGTTCCTGGCAAGCTTCCTCTCGTACTCTAATTTCCCCCTCTTAATTGAATCCTTTGTCCTCCTCTGCTGAATTCTAAATTTCTCTCAGTCCTCAGGTTTGCTGCTTTTTCTGGCCAATTTATATGTCTCTTCCTTGGATTTAACACTATCCTTAATTTCCCTTGTTAGCCACGGTTGAGCCACCTTCCCCGTTTTATTTTTACTCCAGACACGGGTGTACAATTGCTGAAGTTCATCCATGTGATCTTTAAATGTTTGCCATTGTCCATACACTGTCAACCCTTTAAGAGAGAGCTGTGGTAGCTGGGACATTGAATAAATTGAAGACAGAAATAGACAGTTTCTTAAATGATAAGGGGATAAGGGTTATGGGGAGCGGGCGGGGAAGTGGAGTTGAGTCCGTGATCGGATCAGCCATGATCTTATTAAATGGTGGAGCAGGCTCGAGGGGCCATATGGTCTACTCCTGCTCCTATTTCTTATGTTCTTATGTTCTTATGTTTGGAAAATGAAGCTTAACATAAAAATGTGGTGTTATGCACATGGATATATTTAATGCTAATTATGCATACATCCTACAAGGAACAAAATTGAAGCCAGTGTTGAAATAAATCTGGGTATTATAGTGTACCACTCTGTAAAGGTTCATGACCAATTCTGCAAAGCTATAGCTAAAACAAATAGGGTCCTCGGTTGTCTTCACAAGACAATTCACTGCAGAAGAAAGCATACCATTTTCCCTTTGTACAACACCTTGATTAGGCCAAAGTTTTGGTCCTCTCATAGGGTATCGGTGGGGGAATATTGAGGCTGCAAAGGAGGGCCATAAGATTTAAACTGGGACTCATGTGCCTTAGCTACTCATAAAGGCTCAATAGCTGGGTCTGTATACTTTAGAGAAGTGTAGATTTGGGTAATTTGAGTAAGGTATATAAAGTAATGAAGGGGCGCGATTGTGTTTACTTGCACCAATTATTTCAGCTGGATAATGTAGGGAGGCATGGGGTCACATTTACAAGTTAAGTAAGGGCAGAACTAGATTGGATGTTAGGATGTTATTCTTTACCAGAGAATAATGGACCTGTGGAACAGGTTTCTGCCTCACACGATGAATGCTGATTCGTTGTATTTCTTCAAATGAGAGCTGGACCAGTTTCTGGTTGGGGCGGAGATCACCTCTTACACGAGGGAGGTATTCTGTTATGTAAATCAGGGTTAATGTTGCCACCTGGACTAGCTTTGATCACCTAGGGTCAGAGAGAAAATTCCATTATTTTATTTCCATTTGGCCTGAGTTTTTATCTGTTTTTTCTACTTCTCCCATGGGATTAAATGGCTCTGGATGGGTAGTTAGTGTTTGTATCATGTTGCAGAGGGCATCACGCCTATATAGGACAGGCTAGGTGGACCAGTTGGTCCTTTCCTGCCTCTTGTTTGTGTATGCTTGTATGTTAATGGGGTGAAGCTCACCCATTCTTGCCTTCGTCCCTCTTTTCCTGCAGATCCAACATAGTAATGGTTAGCACAGTGGGGGAAAGGTGATCATGATGGCGAAGAGGACCAAGGCAGTCAGGAATTGCAGCTGCATGATATGCTATTGCTGTCTCTCAAGACAGCAGCACATGCCAGGCCTCCAGCCACCACCCTCGTATTGCTAAATCAGTGGAACAGGAGAGTCAGCACCAAGCTGCAAATTAACATGAGACAATGGCCACGTTCATGTATTAGCAGCAAACTGCCTCCTGAGATCCTGCCTCTCATGTGGCACCTGGACAAAGCATAAGAATTGGTGCCTAAATGAAAGCCATACCTGGTCTTGTGAAGCCCTGACTGTGAGTAGAGTGTGTGTTGGGGGCGGGGCGTGGGAAGGGGCAGAGGGGGGCAGTGCTAAAATGCACTGGTGATCTGCTCCTGTGTGAAGATGTCAGAAGCAATTGCAATCTGGAGGTCGAATTGCAAAAAGAAAAGCTTTAAAAATCAATTCTTAGCAGCATAAATTTGAATCGAAAAATCTCCAGCCTCTTTTTTTGCAAGAGTTCCTCATTTCTGCCTCAAACAGCTGATCCCAACAGCTGCTATTGAACCTCACTGAACTGTGCGTAAGTTACCTAGAGTGCAGCAACAGTCTGAATCCAGGAACTCACAGGTGCTTCGCCACTGGTTTTCACTGACATATCCAAATGAAGCCAGTGTTAACTCGACATCTGGATCATGGGAAAGAACTTCTTTCCACTCTTTCTCCACTTTCAGACCCCAGCACTCTCCCAGTCCTCACACACCTCTACAGCTTTCATTGCTGACCATGCATAGGCATAGGTCACACATTACAGCTGTAACTTACAATTGCGAGCCTGTTCATCATCATAGGCAGTCCTTCGAAATCGAGGAAGACTTGCTTCCACTCTAAAAGTGAGTTTTCAGGTGACTGTACAGTCCAATGCGGGAATTACAGTCTCTGTAACAGGTGGGACATGTTATGTATATAAAACATTGTAACTGTGTAAGACTTGCCACCAGAGGGTGCAACTGTTGGAGGCCCAAGGGTCACCTGCACACCCCGTGCTAGGGAGTTTCAAAGTTGTCTGCTGGCACTCTGGAGTTGTATTAAAGAGACAAAGGTCACATCAGTTTTAGCTCACAGTACTCAGTCTTGTGGAATTCTTTCATAATTAATAAGGCAAACAGTGGTTGAAGGAAAGGATGGATGAGGAGTCTGGTTTGCTGCCGCTACTTCCGCTGTCTACGCTTGATTTCTGCATGCGCTCGGCGATGAAACTCGAGGTGCTCAGCGTCCTCCTGGATGCTCTTCTTCCACTTTGGGCGGTGTTGGGCCAGGGATTCCCGGTGCCGGTGGGGCTGTTGCACTTTATCAAGGAGGCTTTGAGGGTGTCTTTGAAATGTTTCCTCTGCCACCTGGTGCTCGCTTGCCGTATAAGAATTCCAAGTAGAGTGCTTGGTTAGGGAATGTTGTGTTGGGCTTACGGACGATGTGGCCCACCCAATGGAGCTGGCCGAGTGTGCTCAGTGCATCGATGCTGGGGATTTTGGCCTGAGCAAGAACACTGACGGTGCATCTATCCTCCCAATAGATTTGCAGGAGCTTGTGGAGGCAGCGCTGGTGGTACTTCTCCAGCAATTTGAAGTGTCTACTGTATATAGTCCACGTCTCTAAGCCATATAGGAGGGCGGGTATCACTATGCCCTGTAGACCATAAACTTGGTACCAGTTTTGAGGTCCTGGTCTTCAAACACTCTGTTCCTCAGGCAACGGAAGGCTATGCTGGCACACTGGAGGTGGTGTTGGACCTTGTCAGGTATTCAACTATCATTGTAACCCATGTATAAGCTGACCTAAGTTGTACACCTTGGGAACATTAACCACAGGGGGCGAACTTGTGGGAGACACTCCTAACCTGGACTTTCCAGTATAAAAGGGGAAGCTCCACCCACCTTCATCACTTGAGGTCTTGGTAATAAAGGTAACTGGTCACAGAGTGACCTTCTCTCAAGTATGGGCCTCGTGTGCGTTTATACTGTATAGTAAGGACATACCATTGGCGACAAGAAACTGGGATTTAAACCACGCGAGCATGGCCACTAGCAGCACAGAAGAGAGGTACTGTGTTGGTGATGATTGGGCCGACTTTATTGAGAGACTACAGCAAAGTTTTGTCACTAAGGAATGGTTGGGACAGGATTCGGCCGACAAATGCAGGGCTCATCTCCTGACGGTTTGTGGATCCAGAACGTACTCCTTGATGAAGGACCTTCTAGCGCCAGAGAAGCCAGCGGACAAGACGTCCGAAGAGCTCAGTAAGTTGATCGGGGAACACCTTAAACCAGCGAGCAGCATGCACATGGCGAGACACCGGTTTTACATGCACCGGCGGCGAGAAGGGCAAAGCGTTCCAGACTTCGTGACAGATATCCGGCGACTGGCGAGCCTATGTAAGTTCCCAGATGCATGCAGAGCGGAGATGCTGCGAGACTTTTTTATTGAGGGCATCGGGCACGCTGGGATTTTCAGGAAACTGATTGAGACCAAAGACATGACCTTGGAAGTGGCGGCTCTGATAGTCCAGACAATTATCTCAGGGGAGAAAGAGACCAGAATGATTTATGGCAAAAATCTTGGCTGAAATGCGGCAAACGACCAGGGAGTCAACATTGTTAAGGCGGCACACAGTTCTCGAGGCAGACAAGGGCAATCGGACATGCCCCAGCATGTAGTCGAACCCAAAGGGGGAATTCAACAGAGACAATGGCGAGCTGAATGGCGATTCATGCCATCGCAATGGACAATGCGGCCAGTAATGGGGCCATCAACACCTGTTAATGGTGCGCTTAAGGACAATTACAGAGACAGTCAGAGACGATCGACTGGTAATGGACCTTTTGTTTCCAACAATGGGGTCTCCAGCTCATGCTGGAGGTGTGGAGGCAAACACCAAGGTATCAGCAATATACCTGCAGAAACTGCAACGTCAGCAGTCACTTGGCGCGTATGTGCAGGAAGCCTGCAGCCAGGTTGATGTACGAGGAGGACGGGCTAAGCCCTACGAGGCCAAATGAATAATGGGAGAAATTGCTGGAAGCTGAAGTTCAGCGAGTTCATGTGGAGCCCATATACAGTTCATATACCAGGACGCCACTGATAATGATCAAAGTGCTCCTCAATGGCATCCCAGTATTAATGGAGCTAGGCACGGGGGCCAGCCAGTTCCTGATGAGTATCAAACAGTTCGAAAGGTTGTGGGTGTCCAAGGCCAGGAGGCCAAAATTATTGCCGATTGATGCACTGCTACGGACATATACAAAGGAGATCATTCTGATGCTAGGCAGCACCACGGTAGTCATGACCCACAAAGATTCGGAGAACAGGTTGCCACTCTGGATTCTCCCGGGGGCCGGTCCCGCACTACTGGGGAGGAGTTGGCTTGCTGTCATGAACTGGAAATGGGGCGATGTCAATGCAATTTCTTCTGTGGAGTGAGTATCATGCTCACAGGTCCTGGACAAATTTGACTCATTATTTCAACCCAGCATCGGCACTTTCATGGGGAGCAAGGTAGTGATTCACATAAACCCGGACGCCAGGCCAGTACACCACAAGGCCAGAGCGGTGCCGTACGTGATGCGGGAAAATATAGAATGCGAATTGGACCGCCTGCTGAGGGAAGGCATCATCTTGCCAGTCGAATTTAGTGACTGGGCGAGCCCGATCATGCCGGTGCTCAAGGCGGATGGGTTGGTCAGGATATGTGGCGATTACAAGGCCACCATCAATCGGGTGTCACTCCAAGACCAGTACCCGCTAACGAGAGTGGAGGACATCTTTGCGACGCTATCCGGTGGCAAACTTTTTTCAAAATTGGACCCGACCTCAGCTTACATGACCCAGGAGCTGGCAAGTGAGTCAAAGAAACTGACCAACATCATGACACACAAGGAGTTGTTTGAGTACAACAGATGTCTGTTCGGGATTCATTCGGCCACTGCGATCAGTGAAATATGGAAAGCCTCCTCAAGTCGATTCCAGGGACGGTGGTTTTTCAGGACGACACCCTCATCACGGGTCGCAATACTGAAGAACACCTCCACAACCTGGAGGAGGTGCTACGCAGACTGGACCAGGTAGGGCTGCGACTGAAAAAGGCGAAGTGCGTCTTCTTAGCTCCAGAGATAGAATTCCTGGGGAGGAGTGCAGCAGCAGACGGGATCAGACCTACTGCGTCCAAAACGGAAGTGATCCAGACAGCACCCAGACCCCGTAACACGACGGAGCTGCATTCGTTCCAGGCACTCCTGAACTGTTTTGGGAACTTTCTTCCCAAATTGAGCATTCTGTTAGAGCCACTACACGTGCTCGTACGCAAAGGTCGCGATTGGGTCTGTGGGGGACAGCCAGGAAAGGGCTTTTGATAGAGCACGCAATTTGTTATGCTCCAACAAACTGTTAACCTTATATGACCCGTGTAAGAAACTTGTTTTAACGTGCGATGTGTCGTCTTATGGAGCCGGGTGTGTGTTGCAGCATGTGAATGCCAATGGTCAGTTACAGCCGGTAGCTTATGCCTCCAGAAGTCTGTCCCAGGCAGAAAGGGGCTACGGGATGGTAGAAAAGGAAGTGCTAGCATGTGTATATGCAGTAAAGAAAATGCACCAGTACCTGTTTGGCAGGAAATTTGAACTGGAGACAGATCACAAACCCCTAACGTCCCTTTTGGCCGACAACAAGGCCATAAATGCGAATGCATCGGCCCGCATACAGAGGTGGGCACTTACGTTAGCTGCCTATGACTACACAATTCGGCACAGACCGGGCACTGAAAACTGTGCCGATGCACTCAGCAGGCTCCCACTAGCCACCCACTGAGGGGGCAACTGAGCATGATGCTGAGATGGTCATGGCTGTTGAAGCTTTTGAAAGCGAAGGCTCTCCTGTGACAGCCCGTCACATTAAAGTCTAGACAAATAAAGACCCGCTACTGTCTTAGTTAAGAAATGTGTCCTGACTGAGCAGCCACGTACGGGACATGCCCTGATAAGTTTAAACCGTTTCATAGGCGCAAGGCTGAACTTGCGATTCAGGCCGATTGCCTACTGTGAGGAAACTGAGTAATCATGCCCCAGAAGGGCAGAGAGGTGTTTATCAGAGAACTTCACAATAAGCACCCGGGTATTGTCATGATGAAGGCAATTGCCAGGTCACACGTTTGGTAGTCAGGGATAGATGTAGACCTGGAACTTTGTGTTCGCATGTGCAACACGTGTGCTCAGCTGGGCAACGCACCCAGGGAAGCCCCCCTTAGCTCCTGGCCCTGGCCCGCCAAGCCATGGTCACACACCCATGTGGACTACGCAGGTCCTTTCATGGGAAAAATGTTTTTGGTTGTAGTCGACGCCTACTCCAAATGGATTGAGTGTGCCATTTTAAATTCAAGCATATCCTCTGCCATGGTAGAGCGTCTACGGGCAATGTTCGCCGCCCGTGGTCTACTGGATGTGTTGGTCAGCGACAATGGCCCGTGCTTCACAAGCACTGAATTCCAGGACTTCATGGCAGGCAATGGAATCAAGCATCTCAGAACGGCACCGTTCAAGCCGGCCTCAAACGGCCAGGCAGAACGAGCTGTGCAGATAATCAAACAGGGGATGCTCAGAATCCAAGGGGGTTCCCTACAAAGCACGCCTCCTGTTGGCCAATAGATCCTGACCACATTTGCTCACAGGGGTTCCACCCACAGAGCTGCTAATGAAAAGGACACTCAAAACCAGGTTATCCATAATACACCCCACTATGAAAGAAATTGTTGAGAGCAGGCATCAGTCACAATATGACTACCATGACAGGAATGCAAGGGCGCGATGTATTGATGTCAATGACCCTGTTTTTGTCCTTAATTACTCTGCAGGTCCCAAATGGCTTGCAGGCACTGTGATTGCCAAAGAGGGGAATAGGGTTTTGGTAGTTAAACTTACCAATGGACAAATCTGCCGCAAACACGTGGCTCAAACTAGAAGGAGGTTCAGCAACCCCATAGAAGAAGCAGAGGAAGAACATGACATAGAGGTTACTTCACCACAGGTGAACGAACACCGGAACCAAGTGGAGGAGAGCCCAGTCACTGTGCGCAGTCCGGACAGGCCTGAGGCACCACAAACAGCAGACACTCAGGCCAGCGCCCAACAACTGGAGCCCCAACTCAGGCGCTCTATAAGGGAGCGTAGACCACCAGAGAGACTTAACCTGTGATCCCAATAAGACTTTGGGGAGGGAGGTGATGTCATGTATCATTGTAACCCATATATAAGGTGACCTAAGTTGTACACCTTGAGAACATTGACCACAGAGGGCGAACTTGTGGGAGACACTCCTAACCTGGACTTTCCGGTTTAAAAGGGGAAGCTTCACCCACCTTCATCACTTGAGGTCTTGGTAATAAAGGTAACTGGTCACAGAGTGACCTTCTCTCAAGTATGGGCCTCATGTGCATTTATACTGTATGGTAAGGACATATCAGACCTCGTCCTCGATGTCTGCCTTGCTGATAGTAGCTTCCCGAGGTATGGAAAATGGTTTACGTTGTCCAAGGCCTCGTCATGGATTTTAATAATTGGGGGGGCAGTGCTGTGTGGCGGGGGCAGGTTAGGTAGAGGACCTTTGTCTTACGGATGTTTAGTGTAGGGCCCATGCTTTTGTATGCCTCGGCGAAGATGTTGACGATGGCTTGGAGTTCAGCCTCTGAATGTGCATAGAAGCAAGTATCATCTGCATACTGTAGTTCGATGACAGAGGATGGGACGATCTTGGATCTAGCCTGGAGGTGACGAAGGTTGAACAGGTTCCCATTGGTTCAAAATGTAGTTCCACTCCAGTGGGGAGCTTGTTGAGAGTGAGATGGAGCATTGCAGCAAGGAAGATCGAGAAGAGCGTTGGTGCGATGATGCGGCCCTGCTTGACCCTGGTCCGGATGTGGATTGGATCTGTGGTGGATTCGTTGGCCAGGATCATGGCTTGCATGTCGTCGTGGAGCAGGCGGATGATAGTGACAAACTTTTAGGGGCAGCCGAAACTCCATAGTCCCTCATGGTTGACAGTGTCAAAGGCCTTTGTGAGGTCAAAGAAGGCCATGTACAAGGGTTGGTGCTGTTCCCTACATTTCTCTTGTAGTTGTCGCGCGGTGAAGATCCTGTCCGTTGTACCCCGTAGTGGTCGGAATCTGCATTGTGACTCTGGAAGGAACCCTTCAGCCACAGGGAGAAAACGATTGAGGAGGATTCTTGCGATGACTTTCCCAGTGGCCGACAGCAGGGAGATTCCTCTGGTAGTCGCTGCAGTCGGACGTCCCCTTTTTTGAAGATGCTCACGATTACGGCATCTCTGAGATCTCCTTGCATGCTCTCCTCCTTCCAGATAAGAGAGATGAGGTCATGCATTCGTACCAATAGTGCTTCTCCGCCATACTTTAGTGCCTCAGCAGGGATTCCATCTTCTCCTGATGCCTTGTTGTTCTTGAGCTGACAAATGACCTTTTCTACCTTGTGCAGGCCTGGGGTTTTGCTGAAATGTTGGTGGGTAGCATGCTGCGGGATCGAGTCGAGGACAGAGTCTGGGTTAAGGAAATCTTTGAAATGCTCCTTTCAGAGGGCCCTGACTTCCTTGGTGTCCTTAATGAATGCCTCTCCGTTCTTGGCCAGTAGTGGGATGGGGCCTTGGGTGCTTGGGCCATAAGTGATCTTAACTACGCTAAGGAATCCTCGCACGTCATGGCTGTCGGCCAGCTGCTGGATCTCCTGTCCTTTCTCCACCCACCACCTATTCTTTAGGTCGCGGGATTTTTGTTGGACCTTGGCCTTCAGCCGCCTGTAGAGCTGCTTTTCTGCTCTCGAATTGGGAGCAGCAAAGCAGCCTGTTACATTCACATTGTCAAAGGGCTTCACACACTGCAGCACTAATATAACCTAGCTACATTATAAGTATTCACTTAATAGGAACATAGGAATGTGAGAAGACTATTTAGCCCCTCGAGCCTGTTCCATCATTGAATTAGATCATGGCTGATCTGTATCTTAACTCCAGCTACCTGCCTTAGTTCCATAACCCTCAATGCCCTTGCCTAACAAAAATCTATCAATCTCAGTTTTGAAATTTTCAATTCATCGAGCCTCAAAAGCTTTTTGCAGTTCTAGATTTTCACTTCTTTTTGTGTAAAGCAGTGTTTCCTGACATCACCCCTGGATGGCCGAGCTCTAATTTTAAGGTTATGCCTCTTTGTTCTGGACTCTCCCATGGAAGAAATAGTTTCTCTCTATCTACCCTATCAACTCCTTTAATTTTCTTAAACACCTCAATTAGATCATCCCTTAAGCTTCTACTCAAAGAAATATAAGCCTAGTCTGTGCAGCCTGCCCTCATAATTTAACCCTTTTCGTATAATTTTGGTGAATTTGCGCTACGCCCCCTCCAAGGCCAAAATATCCCTCTTGAGATGCAGTGCTCAGAACTGAAATGGGATCTAACCAGAGTTTTATATAACTGTACCATAACTTGCACTCATTTGTATTCCAGGCCGCTTGAGATAAAGTCCAACATGCATTTGCCTTTTTAATTAATTTTTTATGCCTGTCCACTAGCTATTAGTGATTTTGGACCCTAAATCTGCTCCTCCACAGTTCCTAGCTTCTCATCATTTAAGAAACACTCTGATCTATCTTTCTGAGGTCCAAAGCGGAGGATCTCACACTTCCCCACATTGAACTCCCATCTGCCACAGTTTTGCTCACTAACTTAACATATCAATGTCCCATTGCAGCTTTCTGCTCTCATCTACACTACTGACTGTGCCACCTAACTTGGTGTTGTCAACAAATGTAATGACAAAAATGGGTTTCACCATGGCAACCTTATTATAAGGGAAATGGACCTCCCACAAACTATAGACTCCTGTGGGGAGTCTAGGACATAATTTTTGAGACCTTTTGCAGTGCATATTCCATTGTATTAGTTGCCATTTGGTTGTGCAGGCAGAGAAGTAGCCCTGACCTGGACGCCCGTTTTTCGCGCCACAAAGTGTGCCTAAAAAAAACTTACCTATTCTCCGGCTCCCTGCAGGCTCTCTGGAGCTGGGCGCGGCGCAGCACGAGCTATAGGGGGCGGAGCCAGATCCCTGTGCTGAAAACAGTGCTGGGACCTCTGCACATGCGCGCTACAGTGGGCGTGCATGTGCAGTAGTTCCATGCGCCCAAAACTGTGGGAGGGGCCCGAAGCACGCAGCCCTCAGTCCTGGCCGAATGGCCTCACTGGAACTGCGTGAATAAGGCTCCTCCCACCCGACCGGACCCGACTAGACCTCTGCTTCCCCCCGCCCCCCCCCCCGGCGACCCAACCCGACCTCCGCGCCCCCCCACCGCGATTCTCTCTTTTCCCCCCATCCCCCCGCGACTCTCCCACCCCCCCCCGACCTCCGCGACTCCCCCCCCGGACCTCCACGACTCTCCCCCCCCCACCGGACCTCCGCAACTCTCCCCCCGGACCTCCGCGACCCCCCCCGAGACCCGACGCCACCTATCTGTAAATCCAGCCCGAAGTCTTGGGCCCGGCCGTTCAGCCTCCTTCTCTCCCTTCCTTCCCTCCCTCCCTCCCTTCCCTCCCTCCATCCTCTCTCCCTTCTCCCCCCTCCATCCCTCCCTCCCTCCATCCTCTCTCCCTTCTCCCCCTCTCTCCCCCCTCCTCTCCCCCCTTCTCCTCTCTCCCCTTCCCCTCTTCCCCCGTCCCCCCCGTCCCCCCTCCCCCCTCCCCCTCCTCTCCCCCCTACCCCTCCTCTCCCCCCTACCTCCCCCCCACTCCCTCCTCCTCTCCCCACCTCCTCCACCCACCCCACCTCCTCCTCCCCTCCCCCCACCCCACCTCCTCCTCCCCACCCCCCTTCTCCCCCCCACCCCCCTCCACCTTCCCCCCCACCCCTCCTCCTCCTCCCCCCTCCCCCTCCACCCCCCCTCCACCTCACCCCCCCCACCCCCCTCCCCACTCCTCCTCCCCCTCCACCCCTCTCCACCTCCCCCAGCCCCCTCCTCCTCCCCCCATCCCTCTTCTCCTCCTCCCCCTCCCACCCACCTCCTCCCCCTCCCACCCACCTTCTCCCCCTCCCCTCGCTGTCAGAAACACAGACACTGACAGACAGAGAGTGAGAGACACACACACAGACAGATAGATAGAGACACTGACAGAGACACACTGGGGGGGCCGTCCCAGCAAGCTGTTGGAGGACTCCCGGTGCTGCAGTCGGTAAGTAGAAAATGTTTTATTTATTGATTTTTAAATTTAAAAAAAAATTTTTATTCATTTTTTTGATTGATTTATTGGTTGATTTATTGATGTATTTATCACTTATTATTGATGATGGCTCTTTATTTGTAAACTGAAGTGTTTAATGTTTGTAAACTTCCCTTTAAACCCTAGCCCCCCCCACTTTTCCTACGCCTAATTTCTAACCTACGCCTGATTTTCTAAAGTGTAGACAAGGTTTTTTCGAACGTACAAAAATCTTCACTTACTCCATTCTAAGTTAGTTTGGAGTAAGTTTTCACTGACGAAACTTTTAAAACAGGCGTAAGTGGCCGGACACACTCCCTTTTGAAAAAAAAATTCTGTTCCAAAGTGAAACTGTTCTAACTGACTAGAACTGGAGCAAACTAAAGGCCGAGAATTCAAATTTCTAAGATACTCCATTCTAAACCAATTTCTTGAAAAAATCGGGAGCAACTCAGGCCGAAACTTGGCCCCTACATGTTGTGAGTCGGAAGAGTGCATACATAGTAACAGATGTTTTGAAGCTGAAACCCATCCTGTGTGTCATTAAGTAAATGGGCATAATGAAGGTAAATTGTGCTCGCCTCTGTGGTATATGTGGGCCATGCACCTGACAAATGGGACTGTTGGATAGGCCTACCTTAGTGACTTCTTTAATATCTGACATCTTCTTCCACATCTGTTCCCAGGTCTTGTATGGCACACAGTGTTGAGCCTAATCGCCGTAATCTGCCAGGTATGTTGCACTGCGGTGCTCTGGGGACTATGCCCTGGAAGGCAACCCTTTTTAAAGCCATCTCATGCAGCAGTATGAAGGGCAAGTGTTTATATCCTGGCACTAAAACTCATTACCTCGCCATCTATCAAGCAAGGGGTTGGATGTTACAGTACTTCATCAATTGCTCCAGCTGTATTTTGGCTGACAGTAACTTTTGGCTTTGATTGTTTTTTCCCTGCACAATCTTTTTAAAAGCTTTACCATTTTTTTTATATTTAGTGGCCACATTGCTTAAAATATCTTTGTTTCAAACTCAAAAATCAGGCCTCATACCTAGCAATGAGTGAAGATGATAAGGGGAGAAATTCGTGGAATTTTTTTTTCTCCAGGTTAAAGCTCTGAAATTTGTCAGGAAAAAATACATAATCACTACTCAAATATGTAATGAGATTTGATTGTTTATTTTGTTAAAGTGCATTAAAGTTAACTCTGCTCTGTTCCAGTGATTAATCCATCACGTGAAGTGGGTAACTGGTTGCTGTTCAACAACTCAAAAGTATGACTGAGCTGTCATTTGGAGAGCTAATCAAAATTCTGTCATCTTCATTATTCAGTCGGGGCTGTGCAGTATTAAACTGAAGAATTGTAAAATTAAAGCGGCTTGCTGCATTCCAATCATTCTCGTATGGTTAAAAAAAATGTACAAATTGAAGATCTGGGGAATGTAAAAGAATTTAATGTTAATGCAAACATAACTGAAAGAGCAGATAATATGACATAACACCAAGGATTGATGAGCAATATGTTTTCTTAAAGCATCACCAATTAATTTACTCATGGGCAAGTTAAAATGTGTATACATAAAAATGATTAACTTTTGTTCTGAGTTTAAATGATCTCAAGTGCAATTATGTTTGGCATAGAAAATATTACAAGCTTTATTTAATCAGTGCTATCAGATGACTAATCTTTTTCCAGTGAACACAAAGCTAATTTTATTTCCAAAAAGGTTTTAATTGCAGCAGAAATGGCTTTAATGCATTCAGCAACCTGTCATATGGTGTATAACATTTTCCTTCGGTACATCATTCACTTCTGCCAGTGCAATAGGGCCTATTTTAACCCATTCTGCCTGGGAGGAACAGGGCAGGCAGTAAAAATCAAGTCAGAATACTTACCTCTCCATTCCCGACGATCGTCATTTTAACTACACATTTTTTTAGTTGGTTGAAGTGCCCACCAAATACAGGTAGGGACCTCATCTGTACATGCAAATGGGGGTCCTATGATGTCATTAGGACCCCAGAGTGATTTTAACGTGAAATTGTGGAGGTCCCATCCAGCAGCCTACCTGCTAGTAAACCTAGTGGGATTGGTCTCTCAGAGCTGCAGCCAGCCAGATTGAGAGGCAGGCCAACCATCAGACAGGAAGGCCTGGGGCACTAGGCCACAGCCAGGGAGCGAACAGGAGGGAGGGAGATATTGTGGGTCAGGGGGACATCTTGCGGGGAGGGGGAAGGAATATAGGATGGGGGTGTCACAGTGGTCAGATCGTGGGGAGGTTAGCAAGTTTGCATGGGGATCTGGGGTGGGAGGGGTAAGCACTCCTGCTCCTCCTGGCCCACAAGCTGTGCTGGAAAGGCAATTTCTATAAAGGAGTTAGATGTAGTCCTTACTACTAGGGGGATCAAGGGGTATGGCGAGAAAGCAGGAATGGGGTACTGAAGTTGCATGTTCAGCCATGAGCTCATTGAATGGTGGTGCAGGCTTGAAGGACCGAATGGCCTACTCCTGCACCTATTTTCTATGTTTCTACCTGCTGGATCTGGCCGTTCTCGCTTCCCGAGACCTGTGAAACCCAGTCCGCAGGACTAAATCTGAAACAGAGCTAATATCTGAGGCATGCAGCCTCATTAAAAATATTTAAATTAGGGACCCACCTCCAGAGAGCAGGTTGATTGACTGCCCTCATCCCCACATCTCGCCAACTTCAAATGTGGGCATGATAGAGGCAGGTTGGGGCCAGGTTTCCTCATTTTTGACATTTTAACGCCATTTAGTCAGCCCCACATCCATTGCCTGTCCTGGGGAGTGGGGTGGGGGGGGGGGGGGTGGTTAAAATTACTTGCTAATATGCCAAATGGCCCTATTCATTTAGGAACAACAGGAAGTAGGTTCTTGCGACCTGCACACAGGTGGTGGTAGCTGGTTTAATTGGCAGCTGTACTGGCAAATTCTTGGAAGTCAAGAGGTCAAGCCCTTGACTTCCTGTCCAGCTAAGAAAAAAAAGGACAGAAATACACAGTCAGTTCTAGATGGACTGCTAAGGGAGCTATCGAGGTGAATAGTCCTACCTGTTAAGATAGAGCTGGTGGTCAGGACCAGAGAAAGGGCTGATCAGGATGGTTAATATTTAGCCCATTAACAAAGAAAATGTGGCATCTTATTTTCTTTGTTATGAGGATGATACTGATATAACATCAAAGCACAGTGATATTTACTATAGATATCACGCTTTTCATTCACTTAATTATAAAATAAACCGGTTTATTGATTTATATTCAGGCTCATCTCACTAAAGTGAGAATCAGTTTTGGAAGTTTGGAGGAGGCATGTGTGAGTTCACAGTATCCAATTCATATACAAGGGGTTTTCACTGGTCTGACCCACTGGATCATACTGGTACTTAACTAGATATTGGACAATAAAAGTAAACTCTTGATTGTAAGGGGCGTGAAATCTGCTTTCAGATATGATCAATGATGCTGTACCTGAAAGAATATCTAGAGCAGGCCCAACATTTGTAACTGTAATATCTGTATTATGATGCATGACTGTATTTTCTGTAAAATTCAGTATGGTTAATGAATTTGTTATTAATCCACAACTTTATGTAATAATTACAGCACAACAGGACAACATTTTAGATGTTTCATTTACTGAATCTTTAAAGTATTTTTTTAAAATGTAAGATTTCCTGAATCCAATAAAATCGTGAAATCTTCCTAGTGTTGATTACAACTACGAGAGTTTGTACATATGCCCTTATACTATTAGTGATTTTGGCCTAACTTTTAACTACTACAGATTGAACCTCTCTGGTCTGGCACCCTCAGGACCTGACCGGTGCTGAAATAGAGAATTTTCTGAACCACGGGTGGTCAGTGCTGGTGATTGCTGAGTGAGGGAGGAGAGTTGGGGAATGTTGGTGATTGGTCATTTCTCTGTCTGTCTCAGGTCTGATGCCCCTCACTGCCCATCATGTCCCACAATTCCACACTGAGGAAGCAGAGTGAGATGCTGAGTACCACGGAAATGCTTAACAGTGAGCTCCAAGCCCAGGCCCAGGAAAGCGGCAGTTCCACCACAGATGCCGAACCACCGATGTTTCCGGACCAGAGAATCCCGAACCTGTAATATGTTTAGATAAACATGGAACTAAGCATGTAATGAGGAAAATTAGAAAGCAGCTGAAGTTATTGATAATCCATTAATATCATTTTATAGTTTGAATTGTTCTCCCAGGAAAATATTGCTTAACAACTTCGATTACAGTTGATGTTCTTGCAGATGGTTTTGCTCATCAGTATCAATGAATTAAGAGCGACTGAAGCAAACGCAATTAGGACAAATTTAAACCAATCTGAAATCATTGCACAAGGGGATACAACTGACCAGTTAAATACGATAGTATTGAGGAAGGGACCACACACAAAAAGCTAACTTGCCAGTTCTCTCCACAAATGTCTGACCTGCTGAGCATTTCCAGCAATTACTGCTTTTATCAAATAATATAATTGTAATGTTTTAACTGTAAACAAAAACTGGACTGCTGTGGGCTTGGTTTCTGAATAAAATATATACTATTATTTTTAATATGTTTCTCTCGTTATATTGTTTTTTCTATTTGCAGTGTTTTTAAAATGGTATTGTCGTCCCATTGTTCAATGTTTACTATTTTGCACCTTTCTCTTTTATCGGGTAAAAAAAACAACTGTCAATGTTAGAAATTTTAAACGGAGGCATAAACTGCTGGAAATATGCAGGTTTTTTAATATGCAGATTATTTAACATCAGAAAGGAAATGGCAACTTAATAGCTTGGGTAAAATTTTCCCCCAATGGTCTTTAGCAGGATTTGTGATTGAAGACACCAAAATCCTTTCTGTATTTTTAGTTCACATGGTGAAAAAAGAAAATACTCCATTGAAACAAAAAGATAGAAGGACAGGTAATGTGATCATGGTGAGTAACCCTGGGATAGTGGCTCCTGAGGTTTTGCTTGCACCAGCAGTGTTCGCTGCTGACCCTGTGCTATAATGTGAAGTTAGTGCGTTATAATAAAGAACACACTGTTCAGAACTCATTGCGGAGACCATGGGAATGGGTTATCCAGCTTGGAGGGCTTGGCTGCTTGCGTTAAAAACTTGTCCTGCAGCTGAAAAGAAAAATGTGCGATGTAATCACAGGGATAAGAACTGCACAATAACACTGCTTTAGAGGTTTTGCTGCAGGTGGTTCTGCAGGAAAGGACGGCTCTTCTCTGGCTAGTACAGTGTTCTGACTCTTGAGCATCAATCTAGTATCTCCACTGCATTTAGCTCCCTGCAGTCTATGTTCATGCACAAGGAGTGTAAAATAATCCTGGTTTTAGTTGGTGACATCTCTTGCCATCAGCCTGTAGCTTAGGCAAGGCTGATTTGATACTGTCAAGCAGTGCAAGGTTTGCAAACTCTTGCACTTGAGAAAACAAGAGCGAGGACATAGTTGTGGAATAGGGTGTGAAAAGAAGGAGAAATATATGGCGCAAATCAGAGGTAGGCCATATTACACTTTTTAAGAACTTTAACCAGTTTTGCTCCTGCAATTTGTAATATAATTTGAACCCCTCAAAGAAACAATTGGATTCTCCAATGTGGTTGGATTTAGGGCCATGGATGGACTAAGATAGGCTAAATGGCCTTCCACCTTCATAATTAGCTTATAAAATTGCTGCTCTATGATAACCCCTGGGTGTGTACTACTCCATTTAAAATCAAATGATAAGCAAGGTAATTCTATTTATTTCCATGATGAAAGAAAGAAAACGAGAGAAAGAACTTGCATTTATATAGCACAGTTCATGGCCTCAGGACATCTCAAAGCACTTCACAATCATTGAAGTGCTTTTGAAATGTTATAACTGTTGCAATGTAGAAAAATGTGGCAGCCAATTTGCCCACAGCAAAGTCCCATAGACAGCAAAATAAAAGATCAGATCATTTGTTTTAGTGATTTTAACTGAGGGAATAATATGGAGAGAACTCCCCTGCTCATCTTCAGTTTTTAAATACACCCGAGTCCTGTGCTGAAGTGTCCACTTAGGTTATGTGCTCAAGCCTGGAGTGGGGCTTGAAATGACTCAGAGATGAGAGTGTCATCGCTGAGCAAGACAGACACTAGAAAAATAGTTCCCTTATGCACAGTTGCAAGATGAGGATAATCAGCTCTTTAAAGATCGAAGCAAATATTGAAACATACCCAAATAATAATGAGCTTAAGTCCCATTCCAAAACAGAAAGTAATTCGTGCTGCAGTACAGGTCCGTGGAAGTTGCCAACACTTATCTATCTTGCACAAAGGCCATCCTTCATGTGTGAGTCTAAACAGTGCGTTGTGTCCTTGGGTGCTCTAATAATGACTCCACGAGGCAATGTGTTGTACTTGAACTGTAGTGACCTTAGTCCTTTATTTGTTAACTCCAGAGTGAGGATCACACCTGGTGGCCTGCCTTTTATACTAGGCCAGGCACACCCGTACAGGTAACCAACAAGTCTCCCACTGCTGTGTCCTTTGGTGGCACACCTTGTGATAGTACAAACAGTAGCCATGTAGGATACATGACATCAATCTCCCCCAAGCCTTTAGTGCAAATCGTCTCTGCATTGACTGTGCTCTGGGCTTAGCTCTATCTGGTTGACCCTTGGAGGGTCGTTTCAATCTTGGGTAAGTGGTTGGTGCAGTAGAGTGCTGGTGGTTGCTGTTTGTGTGTGTCCCTGATCATTTCATTCTCCCCCTCCCACATATAGGTTATGCCGGAGGCTCAGTGTGTTCGTTCATAAGTTCAGAAAAACAAGTTTGTGTTCATCTGTGGTTCAGTTGTGAGACTGGTACGTTAGACTGGTGAGATACATTATCGATACGTACTGGGGATTGGTGACCGATGCGTAAGGACAAACTAGTTCCAGAACTGCTGGATGGAGTCCAGGTAGTCTGGTGGTGACATGGTGCCCAGTGCTGGCAGTGGGAACCTAGTTGGCTCAAGTTGCCGACTCTTGGGGCTGTTGCAGTGGTTCCTAGCGTCGGGCAGGTTCACAGATGACTGTGACCTTCCTGTCCTTGCTTGCGCTCTGGGTTGCTGCTGCTCCCTGAGGAGCTGTCGTCTAGCAGTGCACAGGGAACTGCTGACTCGTAGCCTAGGCATTGTTTGGTTTGGGATCCTGGCTGGTCTCGGTCCCCTTTGGAAGAACTGTAGCGAGTGACCCTTCATTTCCTGGGTATGGCCTTGGTGGCGATGGGGTCTGGGGGCTGTGCCTTAGCACAGTTTGCTCTTTCAGGCTTGTGGCAATTTGTGCCATCGGGTGCCTGAGAGACGGAGCCGATCAGGGGCAGGGTATCGATACTGGTGCCGTTGCCCTCCTGAGATCGCTTGCTCTGCAGCTTGTGTGTATTGGCTGCTTGTGGCCACATTCCATGGTGCATAACTCTGGTCCTGGGGACACAGGCTACAGCGTTGGGTAGCTCGCTGGACCTGTGTGCTCCCAATGAGTTTCTGCCCGCTGCATTGGCTGCGTGCAGTCAAAATCCTACATCGTACAACTTTTCATTACTTATGGTGGATACTCTGTAGCTCCGATCGTGATCGCACGACTTTTCCTCGCTGGTTGCATGTACACAATTCTGATCATCAATTACGCATTTTACATGATGGCGTGATTTTTCCTTGCTTATTGCATGTACACAACTCTGATCATCACTTACACATTTTACATGATCACGCAACTTTTCCTTGCTTATTGCATGTACACAACTCTGATCATCATTTACACATTTTGTCTCTAACTTACAGTTGCTATTACATTGCTTGAGTGTGTGGAACTGTCCCTTTAATTGTAGTGGGTTGCAGGCCTCCTTTAAGAGAGCCTTGCTTCCTTTATCCCAATCTACTTCTCCATTTGGTGCAAGGTGTTGTTCCATCAGCGCTGCACCTCGTGGTCTGGCTGTGGCCATCTTTTTCTTCAGCGCACTACCTCGTGGTTTGGGCGCCATCTTTTCTCCATCCACGATGTCGACTGAGGTAATCCTCTTCTCCCTGGGTTCTGCCACCGTTGCTGGGAAGTCACCTTTGGATCCGATTTTCTTCCTCCAGAGTCCTGCCACTGGAGCCTGGAAGGTGCGTTCGGGTCGTCTCAGCTGGATCATCTCCACGCAGTTGTGCTGAGCGATCTGTGCCTCGGGTGCTGTGCTGGTCTGCTCTCTGGTGCCGGGTCCACCCTCAAGTGAGGGCTTGCTGTACCTCCGAACGCGGAGGATGTCGATCACTGGAGGGGTGAAGTCTTCCCACTTCCAATGGATCTTCTCCATCCATCTTCTTCCAAGTAGCGTTGGTCCATCACCTGCAACAATCCACAGAGGTAACTTGTGCACTGCACCATCATGGAGTACCTTTACATTCGCACTACCAACATAGAAACATAGAAACATAGAAAATAGGTGCAGGAGTAGGCCATTCGGCCCTTCGAGCCTGCACCATCATTCAGTATGATCATGGCTGATCATTCCCTCAGTACCCCTTTCCTGTTTTCTCTCCATACCCCTTGACCCCCTTAGCTGTAAGGGTCATATCTAACTCCCTCTTGAATATATCGAATGAACTGGCATCAACAACTCTCTGCAGCAGGGAATTCCACAGGTTAACAACTCTCTGAGTGAGGAAGTTTCTCCTCATCTCAGTACTAAATGGCCTACCCCTTATCCTAAGACTGTGTCCCCTGGTTCTGGACTTCCCCAACATCGGGAACATTCTACCCACATCTAACCTGTCCAGTCCCATCAGAATCTTGTAAGTTTCTATGAGATCCCCTCTCATCCTTCTGAACTCCAATGTATAAAGGCCCAGTTAATCCAGTCTCTCCTCATATGTCAGTCCAGCCATCCCGGGAATCAGTCTGGTGAACCTTCGCTGCACTCCCTCAATAGCAAGAACGTCCTTCCTCAGATTAGGAGACCAAAACTGAACAGAATATTCCAGGTGAGGCCTCACCAAGGCCCTGTACAACTGCAGTAAGACCTCCCTGCTCCTATACTCAAAACCCCTAGCTATGAAGGCCAACATACCATTTGCCTTCTTCACCGCCTGCTGTACCTGCATGCCAACTTTAAATGACTGATGAACCATGACACCCAGGTCTCGTTGCACCTCCTCTTTTCCTAATCTACCGCCATTCAGATAATATCCTGCCTTTGTGTTTTTGCCCCCAAAGTGGATAACCTCACATTTATCCACATTATACTGCATCTGCCATGCATTTGCCCACTCACCTAACCTGTCCAAGTCACCCTGCAGCCTCTTAGCGTCCCCTCACAGCTCACACTGCCACCTAGTTTAGTGTCATCTGCAAACTTGGAGATATTACACTCAATTCCTTCATCTAAATCATAGATGTATACTGTAAATAGCTGGGGTCCCAGCACTGAGCCCTGCGGCACTCCACTAGTCACTGCCTACCATTCTGAAATGGACCCATTTATCCCGATTCTCTGCTTCCTGTCTGCCAACCTATTCTCTATCCACATCAGTATATTGCCCCCAATACCATGTGCTTTGATTGTGCACACCAATCTCTTGTGTGGGACCTTGTCAAAGGCCTTTTGAAAGTCCAAGTACACCACATCCACTGGTTCTCCCTTGTCCACTCTATTAGTTACATCCTCAAAAAATTCCAGAAGATTTGACAAGCATGATTTCCCCTTCATAAATCCATGCTGACTTGGACCAATCCGATCACTGCTTTCCAAATGCGCTGTTATTTCATCCTTACTGAGTGATTCCAACATTTTCCCCACCACTGATGTCAGGCTAACCAGTCTATAATAACCTGCTTTCTCTCTCCCTCCCTTTTTAAAAAGAAGTGTTATATTAGCAACCCTCCAGTCCATACGAACTGATCCAGAGCCGAGACTCTGTTGGAAAATGATCACCAATGCATCCACTATTTTTAGGGCCACTTCCTCAATTTATCCCATGACTGGGATAAGTTAGCCTGACATCAGTAGTGGGGAAACTGTTGGAATCAATTGTTAAGGATGAAATAGCAGTGCATTTGGAAAACAGTGACAGGATCGGTCCAAGTCAGCATAGATTTATGAAAGGGAAATCATGCTTGACAAATCTTCTGGAATTTTTTGAGGATGTAACTAGTAGAGTGGACAAGGGAGAACCAGTGGATGTCATGTATTTGGACATTCAAAGGCTTTTGACAAGGTTCCACACAAGAGATTGGTGTGCAAGATCAAAGCACATGGTATTGGGGGTAATGTACTGCCATGGAAAGAGAACTGGTTGGCAGACAGGAAGCAGAGAGTCAGGATAAACGGGTCCTTTTCAGAATGGCAGGCAAGGAGTGCGGCAGGGCTCAGTGCTGGCATCCCAGCTATTTACAATATACATTAATGATTTAGGTGAAGGAATTGAGTGTAATATCTCCAAGTTTGCAGATGACACTAAACTGAGTGGCGGTGTGAGCTGTGAGGGGGACACTAAGAGGCTGCAGGGTGATTGGACAGGTTAGGTGAGTGGGCAAATACATGGCAGATGCAGTATAATGTGGATAAATGTGAGGCTATCCACTTTGGGGGCAAAAACACAAAGGCAGAATATTATCTGAATGGCGGTAGATTAGGAAAAGGGGAGGTGCAACGAGACCTGGGTGTCATGGTTCATCAGTCATTTAAAGTTGGCATGCAGGTACAGCAGGCAGTGAAGAAGGCAAATGGTATGTTGGCCTTCATAGCTAGGGGTTTTGAGTATAGGAGCAGGGAGGTCTTACTACAGTTGTACAGGGCCTTGGTGAGGCCTCACCTGGAATATTCTGTTCAGTTTTGGTCTCCTAATCTGAGGAAGGACGTTCTTGCTATTGAGGGAGTGCAGCGAAGGTTCACCAGACTGATTCCCGGGATGGCTTGACTGACATATGAGGAGAGACTGGATCAACTGGGCCTTTATACACTGGAGTTTAGAAGGATGAGATGGGATCGCTTCGAAACATATACAATTCTGATGGGTTTAGACAGGTTAGATGCAGGAAGAATGTTCCCAATGTTGGGGGAGTCCAGAACCAGGGGACACAGTCTAAGGATAAGGGGTAAGCCATTTAGGACTGAGATGAGGAGAAACTTCTTCACTCAGAGAGTTGTTAACCTGTGGAATTCCCTACCGCAGAGAATTGCTGATGCCAGTTCATTGGAAATATTCAAGAGGGAGTTAGATATGGCCCTTACGGCTAAAGTTATCAAGGGGTATGGGGTATGGAGAGAAAGCAGGAAAGGGGTATTAAGGGAATGATTAACCATGATCTTATTGCATGGTGGTGCAGATTCGAAAGGCCAAATGGCCTTTTTTCTATGTTTCTATGTTTCTATGTTCATCGGTATAGATGCGCAGCTTTGCCTGAACCGGGTCCAACTTGGGTCGTTCAGCTTGATTGTCCCATAGCCTCTCAAAGGATTGTCCCAAAGCCTTTCAGAGGAAATTAATGCAATTGTAAGGAAGGACATTAGCTTGGATGATGTGGAATCAGTTTGGGTGGAGCTATGGAATACCAAAGGGCAGAAAATGCAAGTGGGAGTTGTGTACAGGCCACCAAATAGTGGTAATGAGGTTGGGGACAGCATCAAACAAGAAATAAGGGATGTGTGCAATAAAGGGGCCACTTTAATCTACATATTGATTGGGCTAACCTAACTGGTAGAAATCTGGTGAAGGAGTGTATTAGGGATGGTTTTCTGGACCAATATGCTGAGGAACCAACCAGAGAGTTGGCCATCCTAGACTGGGTGATGTGTAATCAGAAGGGACTAATTAGCAATCTTGTTGTGTGAGGCCCCTTGGGGAAGAGTGACCATAATATGGTAGAATTCTTCATTAAGATGGAGAGTGACAAAGTTAATTCAGAAACTAGGGTCCTGAACTTAAGGAAAGGTAACTTTGATGGTATGAGGTGCGAATTGGCTAGACTAGACTGGCAAATGATACTTAAAGGGTTGACGGTGGATAAGCAATGGCAAACCTTTAAAGATCATATGGATGAACTTCAACAATTGTGCATCCCTGTCTGGAGTAAAAATAAAACGGGAAAGGTGGCTCAACCGTAGCTAATAAGGGAAATTAAGGATAGTGTTAAATCCAAGGAAGAGGCATACAAATTAGCCAGAAAAAGCAGCAAACCGGAGGACTGGGAGAAATTTAGAATACAGCAGAGGAGGACAAAGGATTTCATTAAGAGGGGGAAAATAGAGTACGCGAGGAAGCTTGCCAGAAACATAAAAAATGACTGCAAAAGATTCTACAGCTATGTGAAGAGAAAAAGATGAGTAAAGACAAACGTAGGGCCCTTGCAGTCGAATACGGGTGAATTTATATGGGGAACAAAGAAATGGCAGCCCAATTGAACAAGTACTTTGGTTCCGTCTTCACAAAGGAAGACACAAATAACCTTCCGGGTGTACTAGGGGAGCGAAGGTCCAGTGAGAAGGAGGAACTGAAGGATATCCTTATTAGGCGGGAAATTGTGTTCAGGAAATTGACGGGATTGAAGGCCGATAAATCCCCAGGGCCTGATAGTATACATCCCAGAGTATTTAAGGAAGTGGCCCTAGAAATAGTGGATGCATTGGTGATAATTTTCCAACAGTCTAACGACTCTGGATCAGTTCCTATGGACTGGAGGGTAGCTAATGTAACACCACTTTTTAAAAAAGGTAGGAGGGAGAAAACGGGTAATTGTAGAGCGGTTAGCCTGACATCAGTGGAGGGGAAAATGTTGGAATCAATCATTAAGGATGAAATAGCAGCGCATTTGGAAAGCAGTGATAGGATTGGTCCAAGTCAGCATGGATTTATGAAGGGGAAATCATGCTTGACAAATCTTCTGGAATTTTTTGAGGATGTAACTAGTCGAGTGGAGAGGGGAGAACCAGTGGATGTGGTGTATTTGGACTTTCAAAAGGCTTTTGACAAGGTCCCACACAAGAGATTGATGTGCAAAATCAAAGCACATGGTATTTGGGGTAATGTACTGACGTGGATAAAGAACTGGTTGGCAGACAGGAAGCAGAGAGTCGGGATTAACGGGTCCTTTTCAGAATGGCAGGCAGTGACTAGTGGAGTGCCGCAGGGCTCAGTGCTGGGACCCCATCTCTTTACAATATATAGTAATGATTTAGATGATGGAATTGAGTGTAATATCTCCAAGTTTGCAGATGATACTAAACTGGGTGGCGGTGTGAGCTGTGAGGAGGACGCTAAGAGGCTGCAGGGTGATTTGGACAGGTTAGACGAGTGGGCAAATACATGGCAGATGCAGTATAATGTGGATAAATGTGAGGTTGTCCACTTTGGGGGCAAAAACACGAAGGCAGAATATTATCTGAATGGCGGCAGATTAGGAAAAGGGGAGGTGCAGCAAGACCTGGGTGTCATGGTTCATCACTCATTGAAGGTTGGCATGCAGGTACAGCAGGCGGTAAAGAAGGCAAATGGTATGTTGGCCTTTATAGCTAGGGGATTTGAGTATAGGAGCAGGGAAGTCTTACTGCAATTGTACAGGGCCTTGGTGAGGCCCCACCTGGAATATTGTGTTCAGTTTTGGTCTCCTAATCTGAGGAAAGACATTCTTGCTATTGAGGGAGTGCAGCGAAGGTTCACCAGACTGATTCCAGGGATGGCTGGACTGACATATGAGGAGAGACTGGATCAACTGGGCCTTTATACACTGGAGTTTAGAAGGATGAGATGGGATCTCATAGAAACATATAAGATTCTGACTGGACTGGACAGGTTAGATGCGGGATGAATGTTTCCGATGTTGGGGAAGTCCAGAACCAGTGGATAAGGGGCAGGCCGTTTAGGACTGAGATGAGGAGAAACTTCTTCACTCAGAGAGTTGTTAACCTGTGGAATTCCCTGCCGGAGAGAGTTGTTGATGCCAGTTCATTGGATTTATTCAAAAGGGAGTTAGATATGGCCCTTGTGGCTAAAGGGATCAAGGGGTATGGAGAGAAAGCAGGAAAGGGGTATTGAAGGAATGATCATCCATGATCTTATTTAATGGTGATGCAGGCTCGAAGGGCCGAATGACCTACTCCTGCACCGATTTTCTATGTTTCTATGTTTCTATGTTTCTCTTGATTCATTACTGATGGATTCGCCACCGTGTCCATTTCCGTGAAGATTGGAATGCCATCTGTCTCGTTTTTCATCCTCAACGGGGAACACTCGGTGGTGCAGGTGAACATGTTATATACATCACTGTGGGGCTGAGGTGCCTCTCTGCCTATCGTTTCATAATCCGCGCTGGATTCATGGCCATCTGCAGACTCTCATCGACACAGTGAGTTATATTTCTCTTACACATTCGCTGGAAGTGGCCCTTTGTGCTGCAGCCCTTGCATACACAGGGCTAGACTTTCCACCAGGTGGCTAAGGCCCCAAAAAATCAGTCTTGTTCCAGCGATGTGGGACGTATCGCCAGTGCTGATTGCTGGCACAAGGCCCATTTTTTTTTGGCAATTTTCTACTCGGCCTTACTCCAGCGATGTCAAATGGGTGATCTGATTTTTCGACGATCTCATGATCGCCCAAATAAAGCGGAAGTGAAACAGAAGTCATTGGAAAAAAAGCTTCCCTAGCAATGCTATTGTGCACATGTGTGGGATTTTTTTTTTGGGTTGATTTTTTTTGCCACGTTTAGAGAGTTCGTGGGTCATCGCACATGCTCAGAAGCATAGGGAGGGTCAGAGAGAGCAGGAGAGAGAGAAGGAGAGAGGACTTGGTAGTTTGCAGTGAGGAAAATATCAGTTAAACTTTGAAAACTTTGACAACTCTATTAAATTTGATTGATCTAATATCTAATAGCTAGTATAGGAGCTATTATCTTGCTATTATCTAGCTATTATCTAGCTGTTATCTCGCTAATATCTCGCATCTATGTCACTGCAAATGCAAGTGGAGAAACAAAGGGAGATGGAGAGGAGAAGGGCAAAAGCATTTAGTGAGGAGGCCAATGAGGCCCTTGTTAATGTGGTCTCAACGAGGTGGGAGGACTTGACATGGAGTGGGCATGGGAAACCTCCACCCCGTGCATATAGAAGAATTTGGCTGGAGATTGCCGATGTCGTGACATCAGCATTGAATGAGGTGAGGACGGCTGAGCAGTGCCGCAAGAGATGGAACAGCCTGCTGCCAGCTGCCAGAGTAAGTTGGATTATATATTCTATATTTAAAACATATTTAAAAGTCATACTTAAAATCATACATATGTATTATTTACTTGCTGTTTATAAATTGTAATTAGAATCCTCAATGTCATTTATGTATAATATAAAATAATTAAATTAAAAATACATTTATTCTCCCTAACACTAAGTTGAATCTTATCGTATTAAAAATTATTCATATGCACTACAATGTTATGTAATAATTGAACATTTAAATCGATCAGTCTTCAATGTTTATTGTCAAGTACATTAGCTTATGCCATGCAATGTTAAATTATCATTGACAGAAAAAGATAACTATCAACCACGTGGAGCAAAGGAGGATGGGTGGCGGCTCCTCGACGGTACACATTCTTACTCAATACGAGGCGCTTGTGGTGGCCTCGGTGGGGCCTGAAAGCCGTTCGGTTACGACTCGTGGTGTGGCCAAGCCCACCCTTCAGTCTCGTGAGTAATGGGAACTGTGCAATGTGTCATACATTACTAAATACATACAAAAAATATCGTAGTTACACATGTAATGTTATGCAATTATAATTCAATAATTTCGATGTCGTCTTGATCTATGAATGAGGCCATGTTAACCCTGATGAACCCTTGTGCATATGCGGTTTTGAAAAGTATTGCAAGATTTTGGGTTATTGAAATATTGATATTGATATTGAAATATTGATATATATTGATATGTATTATTATGAGTTGTTTAGAAATTTCATTCATCTTTCTAAGGTGGAGCATTGCGAAGTAACGGAGACATCCGCATATATCGAGCCCTCCAACAGCTCGCAGGAGGAAGAGATAGAGGAGGAGGAGGACGTAACAACACTCTCCGTCAGTCAATTTGAGGTGGAGCAGGAGGAGGAGGAGAACATAACATAAGAACATAATAAGAATTAGGAACAGGAGTAGGCCATCTAGCCCCTCGAGCCTGCTCTGCCATTCAATAAGATCATGGCTGATCTGGCCGTGCACTCAGCTCCACTTACCCGCCCTCTACCCTTAATTACCTTATTGGTTAAAAATCTATCTATCTGTGATTTGAATACATTCAATGAGCTAGCCTCAACTGCTTCCTTGGGCAGAGAATTCCACAGATTCACAACCCTCTGGAAGAAGAAATTCCTCCTCAACTCGGTTTTAAATTGGCTCCCCCGTATTTTGAGGCTGTGTTCCCTAGTTCTAGGAGGAGGAGAATGAGATTGTTTTTGTGGGGGGGAACAACCTGCAGCCATCTCGATTGAGATGGAAGAGGCACCCGGACCAAGCGGTGTGCAGGTGGCGGCGCCAAGGCGCGTCATTTTGCAAACACGACCCCATGGAGGTCCGTTCAGCGGGGTGAGCAATTGCCTACCATGGAGGGCCAAACAGAGAGCTTAATATCCCTGTGCAGGGAGAGGGTCGCGATTGGTGCGACTTTATCCAGAGTTTCACGGGATTCTCTGCGAAGTGGAGCCAGTTCTCTGCGAACTGGAGCCAATTTCCAGCATCCTAGAGTGAGTTCTGCATGAACTTTTCCAACTGGTCTTCCGAGCAAGCACAGACTGCAATGGGGGAAACTGGAGGCCATTCGGCAGCAGACAGCCGCAACCAATACCCTACGGCATGCGTTGCTGGCTGGACATGGTGCTGCACCCCAAGGTGTCGTGTCTGCTCGCAGCGAGACCCCGAGCACGCAAGCGAGTACGAAGGACACAGTTCCTCCTGACTCAGAAGTGGAGCTTCAGGCTTCTGCTTCCGCTCCGTCACCTCCACCACGGCAGGAAGTCTTGCTGGCCCACTCTGCACAACGTCTTGATGTCGGTATGCGTGTTAATTCCTGGATTCTTTTACTTCAATCTGGTTCAGTAAAATTACTGAGTCGAATACCTCTTGTGCTTTGAACAAAGCAGTCTTTATTACCGGCCAGTAAGACCTATCAGACAGAAGATATACTCTCTGGATAGAGCGTACACACTCCCTACGGATAGGTGAAGTTACATCATAAAGCGTTAACAGTTATACAGTTTTGAAATCAGATAACAAAATACAAATGGATTGACAGTCTAACTCAGCCACTCATTAGTCAATCTATATGAGATGTTCTTCTTGAAAGCTCAAGTATTGCCTCTAAATGTTTCAATCTAATGGTGTGACTATTAACTGAGACCTTACAATTCTGCAGATGTATTTCATGTTACAATTATATATTATTGGCAGGATTAGTGACTTGAAACCTTGAGACAGACTGTTAGCTATGCTGATGTTGCACTATTTGCAATCTGACATTCTCCCAGCTATTCTTCCATGGCTTATACATTTTCATATATCCCGTTTACTTTACTGTCCTTAATTCCATATATTCCGTTCAGATATCCACATGCGTAGACCAAAACGGGCAGGTGGGGTACGAACATGGCGTGGGACTGGACCTGGAGGGAAACGTGGCCGCAGATAGGGAGGCGGGGAGTTTTTTCACAAAGTTTATTCACTTGTTCAATCGTTCTTGTTCTTGTTTTGTTAGTTGTTATTTGTTAATTGTTCATTGTTAATTATTAAGATTTTGTGTGTTTGAGGGAAGGGTGGGTTGGTGCGGAGGTGGGGGGAAGGGGTTGGAGGGATAGTTTATCAAATTTTTTTCTCATATTTGTTAATAAAAAAAATTATCTTTGATTCAATAAATTGTGTGTGTCTTCTCTCTTAGTTATATTAGTTATCAACTATAAAGTTGATAATCCATATCTGTTCATTCTTTTAATATACAAGTACTTTAGTAACAACTTCACGATGTAAAAGCTATTTAATGAATTCAATATTTACCAAAAATAACGTAATACCTATTTATATTCCCTGTACCAATACGCTGAGTACAACTAACTCTCTAAATAACTCACAACTAATGCTCCACCCTTCCTCTGAAGTCAAAATGGTGTCCGGTGTGCCCATTTAGGCCTAGAAAAAGCAACTATTTCTCAGCACTCTTTTGGGCCTTATATCGGCTCAGCGAAGTGCATGCGAGGTGCTGAAACTTGGGACGGGCCTTGTGTGGGCTATAATTTCGGCGATCTTCTCGGCGATTGAAGTGGAAACTTAGGCACCTTTTTTTCGGGTGATATTTTGGGCCTAGTTTCCATTTTTTGCTCAAAATGGGCGATAGAGGTCCGATTGGGCCATATATGGAACATAGATGGGTGATGTGAAGTGGAAAGTCTAGCCCATAGTCTTTAAAGCGGCACTGGTGAGCCCTGTGATTCCCTCCACAATGCCAGCATGGAGCTACTCGATTAACCCCCCTCGGCGGACTCTGAGTTAAGGGACTCGGGGGCCTGTTCTCTCTTCCCTGAGAGGGTTCGTGTTCTACAGTCCAGCCTCTAAAAGGCACCACTTGGTGCACAGTACCTGCTGGGTTTGAGTCCTGAGGGTGAGTCATCTGCCTAGAGGCGCAGGTCAAGGTCCTGAATGCCTGGCTCACAGAGATGGCCTTCTGCAGTGTGACTGTGGTATCCGCTGACAGTAGCTTTTGAAGAAGGCCCTCATGACCGATTCCAATGACAAAAATGTCCCGCAGCACTTCGGTGAGGTGGTCGTCGAAATCACACGGTGCCGCCAGCCTCCTGAGGTCTGCGGCGTATTTCGTGATTTCCTAGCCTTCGGGCCGTCGGTGGGTGTAGAACCGATGTCTGGCTGTGAGGATGTTCTCCTTGGGCTTGAGTTGCTCTTGGATCAGTGTTATGAGCTCCTCGTACGTCTTGGTCGTTGTCTTCGCTGGTGCCAGCAAGTCTCTGACGAGGCCATAGACGGTGGGCCCACAACTGGTTAGGAGGAAAGCTCTGCGCTTATCAGCCAGTGTGGCCGGATCATCTCCTGCCAGGTCATTTGCTGTGAAGAAATGGTCGAGCCTCTCTACAAAGGCATCCTAATCATCACCATCGGCGAACTGCTACAACGTACCAAGGATAGCCATTTTCGCGTGAAAGTCCGTAATCTCGTCGCCAATTGATGTGTCCTTGGATGCTCTAATAATGTCCACGAGGCAATGTGTTGTACTTGGACTGTAGTGTCCTTAGCCCTTTAGTTGTTAACTCCAGAGTGAGGATCAGACCTGGTGGCTTGCCTTTTATACTTGTCCAAGCACACCTGTACAAGTAACCTACACAGTGTCAGGAGGCTGCTCCACCATTGGGGGCTGATTGCAGCCATGTCTGATCTGGTCTTGAACTAAAATTAACAAATATGCCTCTTATAGCAGATAGCCATGGATAGTAATCTGGAATAGAAACCCTGGCAGGATGTATCCTAAGTGAGGGATTTCTTCCACCCATGCCCCAATCAATACCCTCAGCTAGGACATTGAGACTAATTGTAGCACACTTGCAGAGATCTGTTAACTTAATCTGGTGAGGGATTAAACTTGGCAACTTCCTGGTCTGTAGTGCTTAGTATCACACTGCCCAGTGTGTTTACTCACTCACTCATCAAGGTGCTCATCATCAGCTTGGTTTCATATAGATCACAAAAGAATATTGGAACCTTCATGTCCGGAAAAAGCATTACAGTCCATGTGCCCTGTCCTAGATGGATACCAAATGATCTTCTGCAGTCCTAAAAATTGTAGAATATTTACAGTTTGCAGATGTGTTGTGGAAAATAGCTGGGACATGAGGGAAAATAGACACTGCAAAATTCTGCAGGAGTAAACATTCATCTGCAATCCTTCAATGCGTAAACGTATAATGAAGCGATCTCTAAAATTTGCTGACCAAGCATCATTATCATAGACAGTCCCTCGGAGTCGAGGATGACTTGCTTCCCACACTAAAAATGAGTTCTCAGGTGCCTGAAGAGTCCAATGCGGGACCTACGGTCTCTTTCACAGGTGTGGCAGATGGTGGTTGAAGGAACGGATGGGTGGGGGGCCTGAGTTGTCATGTGCTCCATCCGCTGTCGACGCTTGGCTTCAGCTTGCTCTCGATGAAGAGACTCGAGGTGTTCAGCGCCTTCCCGGATGCTTTTCCTCCATTTTACATAAGAACATAAGAAATAGGAGCAGGAGTAGGTCATTTGGCCCCTCGAGCCTGCTCCGACATTCGATAAAATCATGGTTGCTCTGCCTATGATGATGATGATGATGGTTGATCTGATCATGGATTAGCTCCACTTCCCTACCCGTTCCCCATAACCCATTTTGAGCAGTCTTGGGTTAGGCATTTCCAATTGTCGGTGGGGATGTTGCACTTTTTCAAGGAGGCTTGAAGGGTGTCCTTGAAGTGTTTCCTCTGCCCACCTGGGGCTCCCTTGCCGTGTTGGAGCTCCGAGTAGTGCGTTTGTTTTGGGAGTCTCGTGTCAGGCATGCGGACGATGTGGCCCATCCAGTGGAACTGATCGAGCGCGGTCAATGCTTCGATGCTGGGGATGTTGGCCTGAGCGAGAATACTGATGTTGGTGCGTCTATCCTGCCAATGGATTTGCAGGATCTTGCGGTGGCAACATTGGTGGTACTTCTCCGTGTTTTGAGGTGCCTGCTGCCCATAGTCCATATCTCTGAGCCATATAGGAGGGCGGGTAGCACCACTGCTCTGTAGACCATGAGCTTGGTGCCAGATTTGAGGTCCTGGTCTTCAAACACTCTGCCTCAGGCGACCGAAGGCTGAACTGGCACTCTGAACGCAGTGTTGGGCCTCGTCATTGATGTTTGCTCTAGTTGAGAGTAGGCTCCCAGGTATGGAAAATGGTCCACGTTATCTAAGGCCTCGTCATGGATTTTGATAACTGGGGGCAGTGCTGTGCGGTGGGGGCAGGTTGCTAGAGGATCTTTATCTTATGGATGTTTAGTGTGAGGCCCATGCTCTTGTATGCCTCGGTGAAGGTGTTGACGATGGCTTGGAGTTTGTTCTCCGAGTGTGCACAGACTGTAATTTGATGACGGAGAATGGGACGACCTTGGGTCTGGCCTGGAGGCATCGGATGTTGAACAGATTCTCATTTGTCCTGTAATTTAGCTCCACTCCAGCTTGCTGAGGGTGAGATGGAACATTGCAGCAAGGAGGACCGAGAACAGCGTTGGTGCGATGATACAGCCTTGCTTGACCCCGGTCCTAATGTGGAATGGATCTGCGATGGATCTGTTGGTTAGGATCACGGCTTGCATGCCATCGTGGAGCAGGCGGAGGATGATGACAAACTTTTGAGAGCACCAAATCTGAGGAGGACGCTCCATAATCCCTCACTGTTGACAGTGTCGAAGGCTTTTGTGAGGTCAAATAACGCCATGTACAAGGGTTCGTGCTGTTCCCTGAATTTCTCTTGAATCTTCCGTGCGGTGAAGTTCGCGTCCATTGTGCCCCTTAGTGGGCGGAATCCGGATTGCGACTCTGGGAGGAGCTCCTCAGCCACACGGAGAAGGCGATTGAGGAGGATTCTTGCGATGACTTTCCCGGTGGTTGATAGCAGGGAGATCCCTCTGTAATTATCGCAATCGGACTTGTCATCTTTCTTGAAGATGTCACGATTACAGCATCTCTGAGATCTCCTGGCATGATCTCCTCCTTCCCGATAAGAGAGATGAGGTCATGGATCTGCACCAGTAGTGCTTCTCCGCCATATTTTAGTGCTTCAGCGGTGATTCCATCTGCCTCCGATAACTTGTTGTTCTTCAGTTGTCGGATAGCCTTTTCAACCTCGTGCCAGGCTGGGGTTGTGCTGAGATGGTGGTGGGTGGCATGCTGTGGGATGGAGTCGAGGACACTCACTTTGAAGACAGAGTCTCGGTTAAGGTGATCCTCGAAGTGCTCCTTCCAGCAAGCACTGACTGCCTCTCTGTCCTGATGAGCATCTCTCCGTTCTTGGCCAGCAGTGGGGTAGCGGCCTTGGGTGCTTGGGCCGTAGATCACCTTGACTGCATTGAAGAAGCCTCACACGCCGTGGTTGTCGGCTAGCTGTTGGATTTCTTGTTTTTTCTCCACTCATCTATTCTTTAGGTTTTCTGTTGGACCTCGGCCTTCAGACGTCTGTAGAGCTGCTGTCTTGACCTTGAGTTGTGTTGCTGCTTCTAGTCCAATAATAACTTGTGTTTGTGGCACATTAGCTCCTGGATCTCCTGGTCATTCTCATCAAACCAGTCTTACTGTTTCCTGGTTGAGTGACCGACCGTCTCTTCGCAGGTGCTAATTATGGAGGCCTTGAGGGCAGACCAGGCACTGTGGACACTCTGAATCTCTGGGTCACTGAGAGTCATCATGTTTGTAGCGAGGTGCTGAAAAGAGCTTTCTTAGCTGGATCTTTGACTGCTCCGGCGTTGATTTTCCTGTGGCATTGTTTCTGTTGCCGTCGCTGGTTTGGGGCAATGTTGATGGTGATAACAGAATGAATTAGGCGGTGGTCCGTCCAGCGGTCATCAGCTCCTGTCATGGAGTGGGTGATGTGCACGTCTTTGTGGTTCCTCGCTCGGACAATGACATAGTCTAGCAGATGCCAATGCTTGGAGTGAGGGTGTTGCCATGAGGCTTTATATTTGTCCTTCTGACAGAACACGAGATTGGTTATGACGAGGCTGTGTTCTAAGCATTTCGTCAGGAGGAGGGTACCGTTGGAGTTGGTTTTCCCTATCCCCTCTCTGCCGATCACACTTCCCTAGAGATCAGTTCCTTTCCAACTCTGGCGTTGAAATCGCCAAGGTGGATCAGCTTGTTGCCCGTTGGAACTCGGAACAGGGATTGTTCAAGGCTGGAGTAGAATTTCTCTTTGGTCTCGTCTGTAGTTTCCAGTGTTGTGGCATATGCGCTGAAGACCATACCGCACTGTTTCTGGGCTAGGGTGTGCTGAAGAGTCATGAGGCATTCGATTATCCTGCTGGGAGAGTCTCTAAGATGGCCCACTAGTTAGTTTATTACGGCAAAGCCAACCCCATGGAGGCGGTGTTCTGCTTCTGGTTTGCCTTTCCAGAAGAAGGTGTAGCCACCACCTTGTTCTTTGAGCTGGCCTTCCCCTGCCCGCCGGGTCTCGCTTAGGGCGGTGATGTCTACATCGGAGTGCCTGAGTTCCCGGGCAACGATAGTGGTGCAGCGTTCTGGTCTGTTGCTGTTGGGGTTGTCCATGAGGGCCCTGACATTCCAGGTCCCAAATTTCATCTTAAAGTGTGGAAGATGCCTGTGTGTGAATTCTTTTAACGTGGGGTGGCCGTTGCACACCAGCTACCACACGGGCTTGACAGAGCACGGTCTTGGTCCAGTGGCAAGGGGATCCAAGAAGATTGGAGACCAGGCTCTGCTGTATAGACCGAGTTCATACACACATGCATACTCCTACTGTCCTTCTTCACTACTTCCCACACGACCTCTCTCCCTGGGTTTCTCACGACACAATAGCGCCCTCACAAACTTGCTGTTGGCCCGTGCTGCGCTGCTCCTGGGCCAATACCTCGCTGCTCGTCGCTTCCGACCTCTGGACCTCGTTGAACGCGAGACCTCCTGCTGCTCTCCAACCTCCGGGCCTCCTGCTATCCTCTGACCTCCAGGCTTCCTGCTGCTCTCCGACCTCCCGCTGTCCTCCGACCTCTGGGCTCCGGCTGCTCTCCGACCTCCCGCCCTCCTCCGATCTCCCACTGTCTTCCGAACTCTGGGCTCTGGCTGCTCTCCGACTTCCCGCTGCTCTCCGACCTCCCGTTATCCTCCAACTGCTTCTGGGCCCCGAAGCTGCCACTGGGCTCGACCTCGCACCAAGAGATGCCATATGCTACCTGGGATGCCGTGACGTCTGATTTGTTGCCCACTTTGCCTTCATCGCACTCTCGGGCTGGCTCACGCTGCTCCCTGCGGTGGCTGGCTCCTGCTCCTCTCCTGCTCACCCAGGTCAGGTCTGCTAACGCCACTACTGACCAAGCAACAGTTCTGTAAATGTCTAATCTCTTTTCAAAATAAAATCACAGAAATAACTCCCAAATATTTTCTGAACAAAAATAATCAAAATATCCGCTCCAAAATTGTGGAATTCCTTACCTCCATCGATCTTTAATTCTTCCAACAAGGTTGTAATGTATGCACCTATGAGTACATAAGATATAAGAACATAAGAAATAGGAGCAGGAGTAGCCCATTTGGCCCCTCGAGCCTGCACCACCATTCAATAAGTTCATGGCTGATCTGATCCTGGCTTCACTTTCCTGCCCGCTCCCCATAACCCTTGACTCCCTTATCATTCAAAAATCTGTCTATTTCCACCTTAAATATATTCAACGACCCAACTCTCCACAGCTCTCTGGGATAAAGAATTCCAGAGATTCACGACCCGCTGAGAGAAGAAATTCCTCCTCATCCCCATTTTAAATGGGTGACCCCTTATTCTGAAACTATGGCCCCTTGTTCTAGATTCCCCCACGAGGGGAAACATCCTCTCTGCATCTACCCTGTCCAGCCCCCTCAGAGTATGCTCACAGGTTTGTCGAGCTGTTCCATTGTGAGTGGCTTAGCCAGTCATGTGATGTTTACAAGACTCAATAAAACCCCAGTCGATTGGTATGCAGTTGTGAGCCTGGTGGATGAACTGGTAATGTGTAGTGTGATTGTTAAACCTTTGTTAATAAACCAACTAGTTCTGAACAGCAACGTGTTGCTATGAATTCTTAAACAAAGAACATTTGAAGCAAATACATTACAAATGTGAACTCCAAACCTGCATTAAAAAATGGGAGCTTAATTTTATTGTTTCTCTTAACATATATGATGACCCCACCCAAAGAGCACAGACATTTACTATTGCCGTGATTTAAAGTTGCCTTGACACTTCCATTTTTCTCCTTAACACAAACATAGTGGCGTCCCTTCATTCACCTAAATAACAAATCATGTAGTTATTGATAGGTGCCTGACTATATAAAACAATGGAAAGAAACTCTGTCCTTGATGTTCTAGTTTTGCAAGGTTTCTTTTGTTCTTTAGATGTATTGGTTGCCTATGGTTAACCACAATTCAGTAATAAACGTAATTAATACTCAACTATTACTTTATGAAGCATGATTTTCTAAAGTTAGCACAGTACAATTAAAATTAAGCTATATCGATAGATTATTTCATATCGATTCCAGGAAACAGTCAATTTTAAAAATAATTCTTATACTTATTTAAATAGGATATTACTGAATTGAAATAGTGAATGACAACAGTTTGTTTATGACATCTGTCAGCTATTCCCCCTCCCCCGGGGTGGGGGGGAAGGTGCGCTACCACTTGCCGGGAAATTGCCGCGCCCCACGGTTAGTACTCCGGGCCACCGCACAACCGGCGATGATGTAATCGCGTGCACGGCGAGCCCTCATTTCCCGTGCCAACCCCTTAACATGCCACGGCGGAAATTGCCCCGTGGGCCGCGAGGCTGGCACGAGCGGATGTCAACACCAGCTTTGCGGGTTGCGAAGTTGGCTGGCATCCACTCTTGGGGCGTTACTTAAAGGGGAGGGCGCCAGCGCCACGGGCCACCATCTTTTTTTGGCAGACTCGTAGGTCGGCTCGATGATGGCAGCCCTTGTGTGCTCCGGGCCGCCATTGTGCAGCCCGGCACTCCATCTTGGGTGATGGCCTGCTGGCCCGGTCGCACACTGCCTTGGTGACCCAGAGGAGGCCATCAGAGGCCATGCAGAGTGTGCAGCGGCCCTCCCCTTTAAGCGAAGGAGAGGGGCGTTGAAGTGTGTCAGCGCTACGTGGAGCATTCGCATAGCACTCGACTCCCCCCTCCAGTAGCGCCCCGGTTACCGTCCCCTAACGAAGTGGAACATGGGAGATTGCGCCCCGCTTCCATTGAGGAGCGGTATGCCAAAATCAGCGGTGGGGCGGGACTTGCTTGCCGGGCGCTAAAGTTCCAGGCCCCGGAAGGTTACCACCCCTAATCGGGGTGCGGGGCAATTTCGCCCCCTGAAACTTCTGCCAGTCCTGACAATGAAAAGGATAGTTTTGGGTGGGGTATCAGAGGGCTACAAGCATGATGCAGTCTCCTACTCTTTCCTTCCCTTTACCTGTTAGGATCTTCCCTTCCTATTGGATTCTGCATACACTTTTAAAGCCCATGCAAAGCAGCAGATAACCGTTCCTTGATTTGTCTTGTCTTCTCTGCTACACAGTGGTGCCCTGAACTATGTGTCTTAGCCCTTCAGCTAGATTTCAATACAAACATTCTGTGGAACAATACCCAGCCATGAATCACTGCCTTCAGGAGAAAAGGGGATAAAGAAAATCTTACATTTTTATATGAGACAATGTGATAATACAATCAATGGTAGGACTTCATTTCTCATCTTTTTTTCTGCACAGAAAATAAAGGATTTAGAATATAAACAAGATCAGTGACAATGGAGCAAAAGTGCCAAACTCAAAAAGTGTAGCTATCACTAATCTTAGCCTTTAATTTCTATGCAGGTTTTAAATTCCACTCTTATTAAATGCCAAAAAGAATGATCAGTAAGATACTTACTTAAAAACAATACGTCAAGTAGAAACATAGGACTTGCTACATGAGAAAAGACCAAGATCCATCTATTTTGCCGTCTACCATCCTAGTAGTCGTGTGATACAATGATAATGGAGTTGTTGACAAATCATGGCAATCAATCTCGATCACTTAGCCGACAACAGACCCAGACATGAGACAAAGAAACTACCAATGGTAGAAAGCTTTGGGAACCATAGGTCCAAAGTTACCTGTTCCTCTCAAACAGGCTACACATATGTTATGACTCAAAATTACTCATATACTGAATCCCTTTTGCTTTTGAATGAATCAACACTATCTGCTTCCACCGTCTCCTAGGGAGCCTATTCCATAGATTTACTACTCACTCACACTCACATGACTCGAAAGCCTCTGATGTACAAATGGCAACTGTCACGTACCCTGTCTATTTTAGGGTGAAACCCTTCCTGTCATGAGGGGGTTAATATCAAGGCCACTGTTTCCACAGATGCATTTTGAATTTACCATCCACATCAAGCGCAGGCCGTGTCCTCTGGTTCGATTGTTCTCAAGAAGGTGAAACAGCTCGTCGCGATCTACATTATTTATCCCTTTAGCATCATAAAAACAGCAATATTCGATTTGCTTTACTCACTGCCATCGAGCACTGTTGCGATAGTTTCAATTTATTACCAATTAGGACCCCCACATCATTTTCCATGCACATTATTTCCTTTCCATTTCAGTAATAATCCCTAACAAGATTTTGTGTTCCCATGTGAAGGATTTCTCTACATTGAATTTTATCTGCCACAGGCCTACCCAATTCCCAGGTATATTCAAATCCTTCTGTAACTTATCCTGTTCAGCTTTGAAGTTGACCATCTTCATTAGCTTTGCATCATCTGCAAATTTAGCCACTGAAGAAACTCGCTTTTTAAAAATTTTCAATACCAGCTTTTCCGAAGGAACTATATCAAAAACCTTACTGAAATCTAAGTATACCAGATCCACTGCCTTACTTCCAACAACCTCCTTTGTCGCATCCTCAAACAAAACTAGTAAATTAGATTGACGAGTTCTCCCCTTCATGAACCCATATTTTACGATTTTATTCCTATGCAAATGCTCCACGATCTTATCTTTAATAAAGGTTTTCATAACTTTACCCACAATGGACATCAAACTGACTGGTGTGTAGATCACTGGCCACTTTTGCCACCTTTTTTAAAAATAGGAGCAACATCTGCCTTCTTCCAGTCCCCGGGCACCTCTCCAATATTCGGCGATTAAACAGAATTGACCAAGCGATGACACGTGATGAGCAACCAGAACAAACAATTGATGAATAAGGTATCTCTGGAGTACAGGTTAGTTTATGGCTGGAATAAACACAGACAAATTGGTAAGAAAATCCAATAAGTACAGCGAGGGAGAAATTCGGTCGCTCCTCATTTGAGATGGTAACTCAGGCGGAATGGTAATTTAAGTGCCTTGAAAAAGTTTGCGCCCTCCACCCAGAAATTCATCAGAATCAGGCGAGGAGCTGACAGGGACGCTAAATCATTCATTGCACACCAGTGTTGGGGGGCAGATGTGGGGGGGACAGGCGATAAAGAAAGTTTGGTCGGTAAATTTGGTGGACCCATTGCACATGCGCGAAACGCCGAGTCAGACCCCGGCACCAGCCGAGTTTTAAAGGCGCGGCATAATAATGCACCCATTAAAGTTTTCAAAATCACTTGTTTTCAAGCTGCACTGTTATGTCTATCTGCCGCTGAAAACTCAGAGACTCACCACCATGCTCTGTGTAAACGTTGCACTGACTGTGATCTCCGAGGGAAGCGCATCCTCATCAGATTAAAATTCACCCCATAGCTCTGAGCTGTAGGATACCCATCGCTTCTCCATAATCCATTCACTCTATATTCTCATGATTTAATGAGCTTGCCAATGAAAGTTGAATTGGTTAAATGTTACTGGCAGGTTATTTAAACTATTGGAATAAAACTTAAATAGTTTTTAAGACATAATTTATAGCCTTGTGTATTCAATTATACAACAACATTGTTTCTTTGACTTTGATGCCAATAGAAATGAATTCAGTTATCCAACTTCTTTTGTATATTATGTGTGAAAGGTGTGGATCCCGAACATTACTCTAAAATTGGTAATGATAAAAGATTAGCATTAATGGTAAGTCAGAGTAGCAGAAGCAAGAATATAATTTTCAATTTATGAAATGTAAATTTAAAAATATATTTAATCAGAAAAGGCAATAACCATTTGGAATAATCTGCTGGGTAAGGAAATAAGAGACAAAAGTATTCAAGACATTCTAAAGGTAACTGGATGCAGGTTTGGGACAGTAAAGGTACAAGATTAGTTCGAATAGGCCAAATTGCTTTTTCGCATCCTGACTGTTCTTAAGCAATCTGTGGAAAGCTGTACTCTCAGGTAGTTTCCAACATGTATGTTCAAACTTTGAGCATAATACTCTGTAGAACAGAAATCATTAGCTGACATTAAGTTTTCTATCACTGCTTAGCTGCAGTTGCTATTTAGTGTACTGTATTTTCAGTTAAATAAATTCCCTTGACCCATGAAATAAATCTGCAGTGGAGGCTGGTAAATGTTTCAGATGATTGGGAGCTTGCCAAAGTGCACCATATCCTCACAGAGAGCAATAAAATGGCCCTATTTCAATACTCCCATCACAAGTAATTGAAAAAAGAACTAACTGGCATTCCAGTAAATGTTTAACTTTGTTAATCAAAATTGGCTGATTAAACACAAATCAATTCAGATTCATACCTAAACTGGCAGCATTAACACAATGCACCGAACATATTCTCGGCCCTTGATTGCAGTTTAGTGGTTAGTTCAATCTTTATTTACCTGTACATGGCCTTTGACAGAATCAGCCATAAAATGCTGCTGACTAAAATCACTGGATTTCAGTCCTGGGACATTCCCAATTTAAGCCATGCCTTACAGATAAATAATGAAGGGTAGTTTGAAATAAAACATGATCAGTTTTTAGGAGGTGCTGGATGCTAATTCCCAAGTTTTGATTTAAGGGTCTAGAAATTTGGAGCTAACTGACCTATTGAGAGCCGAATATGGTGGGAAGTGAGCGTATATTTCTGGCTGGAAGTGCGTCACCCGCCATATTGGATAAGGTAGATGTGCTGGCGGCAGGAACGCACGTTGGGAACATTTAAAGGGCAGAATAATTTATACAAATGGGATCTTTCGCTTCTTGCTGGACCCGTTTTTAATTTTCAAATGCCCCAGGGCTTCTCGCGCCATGTGCTGAACTCACACAACATGACGTGGAGCTAACCGGCAGGAAGGTATACTTAGCAGAAACAGGAGGGTAGGAGGATCTGCTCTGCAGGGGCGGAGGGGGGGGGGGGGGAAGCGGGAAATGCGGGGCTATCACACAGATTAGCTAAATTAGGTAAATGACCCAATCCCACTGAGTTCAGTTGAGTCAGGCTGCCACTCAATTAGTGTGATTGCGCATTAGGACCAGGGGTATGGGGTACTTTTTGGCTGGACTACAGAACTGGCCTTTATATATCGCTAGGAAACTTGTTCTGACTTGGTATTTATTGCTTACTCTTTTTAATTTGGAAGATCAATTGTAACCTGAATGTTGCATTCTAACTGAAAAAAATCTATTTCTATTATACAGATGAAGAATCCATGACATATTCCTCTTCAACATTCAGTGAGAGTAACAATCTGCCTTAATATCCATTCAACTACTGCATCAATTGTTGCAGAAGCAGCTAATGTCAAACAATGAGAAGACAGAATCATTTAGTATCAAGAAGCTCAGTTAGCACACCAATACTAACTCAACCGAACCAATCCACTAGGTCGTTTGTTTTCTTTAAACAATAGATGTCATCAAAGGAAGAACATCTACAATGAGATGTACATTCATGAATGCTAGAAGAATTAAAAATAAGATGCCATAACTAGAGACTGCTGTAGCGGCCATGAACTATGATGATGTTTGAATATACAAAACATTGCTAAATCCAGAGGATAGAAATTAATAGAGGATTTATGGGCTGAATGGATAGAAGAGGAGATAGTTTAGACCTGTAATACAGGGGCAGTTGGGAGATACATTATTTTTAATTTGTTCTTGGGATGTGTGTGTCACTGACAAGACCACCATTTATTGCCCATGCCTAATTGCCATTGAGAAGGTGGTGGTGAGCTGTCTTCTTTAACCACTGCAGTCCGTGTGGTGAAGGAGCTCACACAGTACCATTAGGGAGGGAGTTCCAGGATTTTGACCCAGCGACGATGAAGAAATGGTGATATATTTTCAAGGCACGATGGTATGTGACTTGGAAGAGAATTTGCAGGTGATGGTGTTCCCATTCGCCTGCTGCCCTTGTCCTTCTAGAGGTTGCGGGTTGGGAGGTGCTGCCGAAGAAGCCTTGGCAAGTTGCTACAGTCCATCTTGTAGATGGTATATACTGAAGCCACCGTGTGCAGGTGATGAAGTAAATGAATGTTTAAGGTGGTGTACAAGGTGCCAATCAAGTGGGCTGCTTTGTCCTGGAAAATAATAAGCTTCTTGAGTGTTGTTGGAGAAGTAGACATTTAAACACAGGGGTTATGGCACAGATCACCAAGTCAATATCAAGCAAAGTATAAATTGCACTATGGTTATATAAAAGGATATGCAAGAAGAGAAAAGTTATTTTGATGGGAGACTTCAAATCAACCAAACTGTGCACAGTTCTGGTCTCCATATTATAAAAAGAATATAGTGGCACTGGAGAAGGTGCAAAAAGATGCACAAGGAGAATGGAGAGGATATACCTATTTGGAAAGGCTGAACAGGTTGGGGCACTTTTCTCTGGAAAAGCTAAGACTGAGCGATAACCTAACAGAGTTTTAAAAATTGTAAAGGGGTTTGATTGGGTAGACATAGTGAAGATGTTTCAACTTGTGGGGAGACCAAAAGTAAGGGCCATAAATATAAGATAGTCACAAAAAAATCCAACAGGGAATTCAGGAGACACTTCTTTACTCAAAGAATGGTTAGAATGTGGAACTTGCTAAAGTAACCAATGAAAAGTGCATTAAAGAGGGAAAATGCCACCTACAAAACCTGCAGGGAGAAAGGGGAAGGAGGAAGAGGTTCACTGCTGATTATAAGAACTTGCAGAAGCAATTTAAAAGAATGATCAGAGGGCCACAGAGAGACCCAGAAAAAAAATAGCGCTGTAGAAGTAAAACATAACAGTAAACACACTTCAGAAAATGGGTTCAAAGCTGAGGATCAGCATAAAATAATAAAAATTCTGAAGGATTACTTCCTTTAACTATTCACTAGGGCTAACCCTCCCCAAGCAGAAATAACTAAAGCAAAATTAACAATTTTAATATAAACAAAATGGAAGTCACTTTTCATTTGTTAATTTAGTGAGTTCCACATTCTAACCACTCTTTGAGTAAAGAAGTTTCTCCTGAATTCCCTGTTGGATTTTTTGGTGACTATCTTATATTTATGGCTAAAGTCGCATAAAATGAATAAATCCCCAGAGATAGTTGGAATTTATGCCAAATTGCTGAGAGAGACTAGAGAGAAAGGATTTGTGAAACATTGACAATCATTCGGAGGAAATCGCTGGACAGCAGGGAGGTACCAGTAGATTGATAGTACCACACTTGATCAGCTCCACTGGGCAAGCCACATTGTTTGTATGCCAGACACGAGACTCCCAAAGCAAGTGCTCTACTTGGAATTCCTTCATGGCAAACGAGCCAAAGGTGGGCAGCGGAAAAGTTACAAGGACACCCTCAAAGCCTCCCTGATAAAGTACAAAATCCTCACCAACACCTGGGAGTCCCTGGCCAAAGACCGCACTAAGTGGAGGAAGTGCATCCTGGAGGGCGCTAAGCACCTTGAGTCTCATCGCCGAGAGCATGCAGAAATCAAACGCAGGCAGCGGAAAGAGTGTGCGGTAAACCAGTCCCACCCACCCGGGGCACTTAGAGATCCAGCTAAGAGAGCCCTATACAGCCAGCACCTCACAGCCAATCTGGCATGCCTTGATGACCCTGAGATGCTGAATGCCCACAGTGCTTGGTCTGCCCTCCAGTCCTCTATAAGAGACACTTGTCACACAACCAGAAAACATCAGGACTGGTTTGATGAAAATGATCAGAAGTTAGAAGAACTAATAGATTGCAAGCGCTAAGCATTTCTAAGCCTCAAGCAACAACCCAATTCGGGAGCTGCAAAACAACATTACAGACGGCTCAAGGCTCAGGTCCAACAAAAAACCCGGGACGTAAAGAACAAGTGGTGGATGGAGAAAGCACAGGAGATACAACAACTGGCCGACAGCCACGATATGCGAGGATTCTTCACTGCAGTCAAGGCCGCCTACGGTCTAAACTTCCAAGGCCCCACCCCACTCCTGGCCAAGAACAGGGACACACTCATCAAGGACACTGAGGCTGTCAGGGCCCGCTGGAAGGAGCACTTTGAAGATCTCCTCAATTGAGACTCTGCCTTTGACTCAAAGTGTTCTCGACACCATCCCGCAGCATGCGACTCGCCACCAACTCAGTGAAACTCCAGCATTGCACGAGGTAGGCAAAGCCATAAAACAGCTGAAGAATAACAAGGCTACGGGTGTGGATGGACTCCCTGCTGAGGCGCTAAAGTATGGCGGAGAGGCACTGTTGGCGCGGATACATGACCTCATCTCTCTCATCTGGAGGGAGGAGAGCATGCCGGGAGATCTCAGAGACGCAGTGATTGTGACCATTTTTTAAAATGGGGACAAGTCCGACTGTGGCAACTACAGGGAATCTCCCTGCTATCAGCCACTGGGAAAGTTGTCGCGAGCGTTCTCCTCAATCGTCTTCTCCCTGTGGCCGAGGAGCTCCTCCCGGAATCACAATCCGGATTTTGTCCCCTATGGGGCACAACAGACATGATCTTTGCAGCACGACAGCTGCCAGAAAATTGCAGGGAGCAGCGCCAGCCCTTATACATGGCCTTTTTCGATCTTACAAAGGCCTTTGACACTGTCAACCATGACGGTCTATGGAGCGTCCTCTTCTGTTTCAGATGCCCTCAAAAGTTTGTCAACATCCTTCGCCTGCTTCACGATGACATGCAGGACGTGATCCTTACCAACGGATCCATTACAGACCAAATTCATGTCCGGAACGGGGTCAAACAGGGCTGTGTCATCGCTCCAACCCTCTTCTCAATCTTCCTCACCTCCATGCTCCACCTCACAATCAACAAGTTCCCCCCTGGAGTAGAACTAAACTACAGAACCAGCGGGAAACTGTTTAACCTGTGCCGCCTCCAGGCCAGGTCCAAGATCACCCCAACATCTGTCGTTGAGCTGCAGTATGCGGAAGATGCCTGCGTATGCGCACATTCAGATGCTGAACTCCAGGATATAATCAATGTATTCACTGAGACATATGAAAGCATGGGCCTTACGCTTAACATCCGTAAGACAAAGGTCCTCCACCAGCCTGTCACCGCCGCACAGCACTGCCCTCCAATCATCAAGATTCACGGCGTGGCCCTCGACAATGTGGACCATTTCCCATATCTTGGTACCCTCTTATCAACAAAGGCAGACATTGATGCGGAGATTCAACATCGCCTCCAGTGTGCCAATGCAGCCTTCAGCCGTCTGAGGAAAAGAGTGTTTGAAGACCAGGCCCTCAAATCTACCACCAAGCTCATGGTCTACAGGGCTGTAGTAATACCCGCCCTCCTGTATGGATCTGAGGCATGGGCGATATATAGAAGGCACCTCAAGTCACCAACAATGTCTCTGCAAGATCCTACAAATCCCCTGGGAGGACAGGGGGACCAACATCAGTGTCCTCGACCAGGCTAACATCCCCAGTCTTGAAGCACTGACCACACTCAATCAGCTTCGCTGAGCAGGCCACATAGTTCACATGCCAGATACGAGACTCCCTAAGCAAATGCTTTATGCGGAGCTCCTTCGTGGTAAACGAGCCAAAGGAGGATAGCAGAAACATTATAAGGACACCCTCAAAGCCTCCCTGGAAAAGTGCGACATCACCACTGACACCTGGGAGACCCTGGCCGAAGACCGCCCGAGGTGGAGAAAGTGCATCCGGGAGCACTTCGAGTCTCAACGCAAAGAGCGTGAAGAGGACAAGCGCAGGCAGCGGAAGGAGCGCGCGGCAAACCAGCCCCACCGATCCCTTCCCTCGACAAATGTCTGCCCCACCTGTAACAGGGTCTGTGGCTCTTGTATTGGACTGTTCAGCCATCAAAGAACTTACTTAGGGAGTGGAAGCAAGTCTTCCTCGATTCTGAGGGACTGCCTATGATGACCCTTCCCCTCAACGACTATCTGTCCCACCTGTGACAGAGACTGTGGTTCTCACATTGGACTGTACAGCCACCTAAGAACTCATGTTAAGAGTGGAAGCAAGTCTTCCTCGATTCCGAGGGACTGCCTATAATGATGATGCTGATGACCAGTAGATTGGAATCAGACTAATAGTGTCAGCTGTGGCTCAGTGGCTAGCACACTCGCCTCTGAGTTAGAAGATTGTGGGTTCAAGTCCCACTCCAGGGATTTAAGCACATAAATCTAGGCTGATACTCCAGTGTAGTACTGAGAGAATGCTGCACTGTTGGAGTTGCCCTCTTTCGGATGAGATGTTAAACCGAGGCCCCATCTGCTCGATCCCATGGCACGATTTCAAAGAAGAGCAGGGGAATTGTCCCTGGTGTCCTGGCCAATATTTATCCCTCAATCAAAATAACAAAAACAGATTATCTGGTCATTATCACATTGCTGTTTGTGGGAGCTTCCCACATTGCAACAGTGACTACACGCCAAATGTACTTAATTGGCTATAAAGTGCTGTGAGACATCCGGTGGTCATGAAAGGCACTTTATAAATGCAAGTCTTTCTTCTTTCTTGAACATGATGCCCATATGTCTTGCTGGTTATAGATATGGATTCTTTCGATAGAGCAGAGATGAATAAAAATAATTTACGACAAGTTGGAGGCAATTTTTAACTGCTTAGCGCCGATTTATTTGGTCTATAAAATGGGCAGTTGAAAAATCAGGATTAGGGGGCACCTTGGCTGCTCACTAGATGCCCAAAGCCCATCTGATGACATTTTGAGGTTCGCCTGTAAATAGGTGATTAACATACCCACTTGCCTTGGGTGGCTGTGACAGCAGATTTCTCAACACGAACTGTAACATTATCAGCCAAATACCAAATTAACCTGATTCTTTAAAATTGGTCAAATTAGCCTGATCTTTAGTACCCTCTTTCCTAAAAGTATACATTATTTATCTAATCAACCTTCTCAAATTGTCATCATCATCATCATCATAGGCAGTCCCTCGTATTGAGGATGACTTGCTTCCACGCCAAAAAGGGATGAGTTCACAGGTGTTTCAATGAAGGACCTAATATTCCAGGTCCCGAACTGCATATTGAAGGGTGGAAGATGCCTGTGCATGGATTTTTTTTAACGTGTGGTGGCTGTTGCACACCAGCCACCACACGGGCTTGACAGAGCTAGGTCTTGGTCCAGTGGCAAAATAGTAGAATTACAAGACCGTCAGATTACATTGGGTTTCAGAATCTGCCCTCGAGTCTGAAGAGAATGAGAACCAGTAAAAATCAGATGCATGCTCCTCAACTATACAGACAGGGAACTCCAATATTCCCCACAGATTGCCGCAAAATCTGACATTCATTTTTCTCCAGACCACCAGGAAACCAGGACAGATAAGAAAGCTACTTGATTCATTACCCTCTGCCTATGTGCTGCTGAAATGGCATCAACAAATGTGACAAAATTAAACTTAGGCACCCCATTGAAAATTGAATCTTAAATGTGTAAACACAACCTGACTGAAATAATGGCCTCGATATTAACCCCTCCTCCCACTGACGGGTGGGAGAGTGTTAATTACGGGGAACACGTCCCCAACATGCATCCACCGCTTTTTTTATGGCATTTAATATCGTGGCATCTGAGTGTCTCGCCGGGGAGAGGTGAGACACTTCATTAACAATTTAAATCAGGCTCCCACAGTGTAATTGGGAGCCCAATTTACAATTGACTGCTGCTGCGTGGGTTTCCTCGGGTTTGGAAAGCCCAACAGTGAATGGGAGGCAGGAAGCACTGGCTCCAGACGGTAAGTGCCTTTCTCAGCACACCTTGTGGGCCAGGAGGTGTGCTCCCCCCGGCCCCTCAAGGAAACCTTCGGCCTGCCCCCTCTGCTGATCTCAGCCTCTTTCTCCCCTCCAGCCCCACAGGCCCCTCGCTCACTCCAGCCACGCAGGTCTCACTATCCCTTAAGGGCCGCAGGCCTCTTGCTCGTTCCAACCCTGTGGGCCTTTCTCTCCCTCCAACCCTGTGGGCCTTTGTCTCGTTCCAGCTCCATAAGCCTCATTCTCCCTCCAACCCTGTGGGCCTTTCTCTCGTTCCAGCTCCATAAGCCTCATTCTCCCTCCAACCCTGTGGGCCTTTCTCTCGTTCCAGCTCCGTGGGCCTCACTCTCCCTCCCAAGCCCCGATCGGCGACCTTTCTGCCTCACGATTGCCGGAGACTGTCTCTAATGCCTCCTGCCATTGGTTTTCCCTCCCGGCTGCCAGGCACGCTATCAATTTGGTTATCTGCCAGGTAGGAAATGTAGCAAAAAAATTGATAATAAGGTCGTGCCGTTAAGCTCAGCAGGACCACTGCATCACCAACCTTGTTGTTTTTTTTGGCCATTTTATGGCCTCCCTTACACACTGCTGTAAATGTTGGTGGCACTATCTCATCACACAGATACAACTACACTCACCAGTATTAAACTGTGATTACATTTGAATTTAACTAGAAGCTAAAAAAGGGGAAATTACATTTTTAAGTTTCACTGCTTCAGTCCTTGATTTAGAAAACAAGGAACTTACTGAAGTATTTATAGGATTGTAGCAACAAATGACTGATCCTCCAGTGTGTCTCTAGTCTGCAGCATTGTACAATTTTCTTCTGTTATTGTTCATATGAGGCACATACATGGTAAACTAAACTGTGAAAAAGTGAAAGGAATTTATTGTGATGCAAGAAAGTGGGTCATCACTCAGTTAGGGTTTCTGGCTTCAGCTTTGGTTGCACCTACAGCACTGACACCACCTTAGTCAAAGCCACCAACATTGTGTGACTGTGATCATGGTGCATGATCCCTTCTTATCCTTGACTTCTCTACATTTTTGATGCAGCAAACCATATCGTCTTCCGCCATTGCCTCGACGCGGTGATCCACTTTCATGGTACTGCCCTTTCCTAGTTTTGTTCACGTCTATTCCAACATTGCCAGCACATCTCCTGCAATGGCTTCCCCTACTGTATATACATTGTCAAAATGGTATACCCCAAGGTTCCATCCTTGGCTCTCTCCTATATGTTGCTCCTCAGTGTCATTTCTTAGTGGCTGCATGATCTGCTTTCATTAATATATATTTATTTATATTACCTCTACATTCTAGAATTAATCGCCATGCATGTCCAAGATTAAACTGCAGATGGGCCAGAATTTTACAACATCGACAAGACTAATGGCATTTTGTTCATCCCCTCCAACCACCAGAAGTTCCACACTTTCACCCGATCCCATCCTTATCCCTAGATTCACACATAATCTCTTCCCTAATCTGAATAATACTTGGGAGGCAGGTCAATGTGTCATCTGTAGCAGGAACTACTGAGTTTAAAGGCAAGTTGCATGGACAAAGTATCTCTGGTGCTAAATCTAAATGGTGCCTGCCAGCAGCACTTGCTTTTGATTCACATACCTTGGGGGCCGGGGCCGGGGGAGAGAGAAATCAACATTCTCCAGTATTAGTGGTGATTTCATTCGGCCATAATTTGCTGTCAAAATAATGGTGAGGCTAATGGCCATTATTTATGCACATATGGTATTGTCGTACAAATCAAATATCCAAAAGTTACTGACCGAGTTGTGTCATTCCGTCATTAGCTATGAGAAAATGGCACCTCGCTTTTTGCCACAGTAAATACGAACTAAACGCGCCAATCTTGTTCATTTCAGTCTACATACCTTTTTAATGATGTGATAAGTGTTCATTGCTGCCAAATAACCACTCTAGCACAGAAAATTATTATAAGTGTGGAGTCTCATTCCTTCAGGTTTTAATTGTTGTTGAAGAATTTTAAAATGTCAAATTTAAAATTTAAAAACATGCTTTACTTTTCCTTTCTGTCTGATTTTTTCTTTCCCTTTCTTTATTTTTCCTGATTTGGCATTGAATTCACCCACTTTAATTTACATTTCCTTCTTAGTCCTTGCCATGTTAATTTCACAATCCTTCAATCTAAGTGGTTAAGGAGATGTACAGTTGCTTGCCCTGTTCACTCGGGTCCCAGGTGCCCCGTTTCCCTCCCTGCGACATTATTCGCTTGCACTTTCAGCAAATTACCACACAAAAAATTAAAAAACCTAAATGTGCAAGGTCGAGTCTAACCAATGGCAGATACCCTGCCACCACAAATTATGGCCCACAAAAGTACAGTAGAACAGGCACAGTGAGTCTGAAGTTATGTGGTAATGTAGCTTCTAACACAAGTCAGCATTTTTATACTTGACTTTGGTTTGTGCTTAAATTATATGCAAAACTCACAATAAATACAATTTGCTCATTCACCACTGCCTGATTACATTAGCTTTAATAAATAATGTTCAGGATTTAAATTTACAATATATCTGTGCTCTTGTTCCTTTCAATTTCCTTACCAAATGTAATGCGAAACAGAAGCAATAACGTTTCAAAATCCTTGGAAATCAGATATTACCTGGTTAAAATATGGAAATGACTTGATTTATTGCAAGTCCATAAACCAGAACAGCAATACTACTTGATCTATAAACATGAGAATTTTATACTTTCAAAACATTTTTCCCATTAGGTACTTGCGTTTCATTGTGATTCTTTGTCAGCGCTTGGCACGTCCCTTCATGCTTATATCCTGTACTTGAACACTGTCCGTGAGATATTTTTATGGTTTTTAAAGTGTCAATAATTGTCAGGCTGATGGATTTGATTTTCATTTATATTAAATCCTCAATGTAAATTCTCTGACTACTGATTACACAGGCTAACTGCTTCGATTTGATCAGATTAACTTTCTGAAATAGAATTAGACCCATTTTGAATAGAAATAAGTGGTCCACTTTTGTGAAAATTTCATGTCTTTAATATAAATTCACACCTCATGAAAGATGGTCATTAAATTATCATGATTCTTATTCCTTTAATGTTAAGGCAATTTGCGATTTTTCAAAAAAAAAAAGAAAAATTGCATTTTGGCAAAACATACTGTCAACTGATAAGGAAATTAACTGATTGTTGACTAGACCAAGATTTTAAACAGATAATCATTACCTGCTATTTTGACAGTGGTTCTGTAAGATGCACAGCAAGGAGATACAGGGAAGACCACAGAGAATATTGTCATCCAGCTGTGAAATATGGTTTGCCCCTGTGTTGTAATAATGAACTAACAAAGCCCAAAGTTATCCATTATAACTTACACTGAAATTAATCTCATATGTTCAGCTAACCTAAATCATTTTGTCTGCATAGCTATGTAGCAAACTCACAGCATAATGATTACCCACTCAACTTCCCAGGCTAGTTCATATATCACATAGAATGGTGGGACTAACTGTATGACTATGATTAATATGGATTTAAATTTAGAACCTGTACATGTCACTTATCTTAAAAGATATTTTTTTTATTTTGAGAGGTGTTGGTTATTTTTAGAATTGTGGAAAAAATAATTTGACATCTATCTCAGTGGCATTGGTAAAATGTCTGGAGAACAACGGATTGTGCACACAAAGTGTAATGTGGTATCTCCTGATGCATCTCATGAAATGGAAACGAGATTGAAACATGTCAATAACTTGAAGGGTGTTTGACTGTTTTCCGGATAACAGCACACTTGAGAAAAAACTGTTGAGGTGCAATTTTATAATCACCCAGCAGTCCCTCTCGATATATAAATGGTAATATGGAAAAAACTGATGAAAACATAATGAAACATATTTAGCAAGTAGACGTCAGCACCAAAATGAATCATACATAACAATGCAATTTTAAAACATGTATCACAGAATCTTAACTGCACAAAAGGAGCCCATTCTACCCATCATGCATGCTCTTTGAAAGCATATGCAATTAGTCCCCCTCCCCCATCTTTCCTCATAGCAGAGGAACACAGGCCATTCAGCCCCTCGAGCCTGCTCCGCCATTCAATGAGATCATGGCTGATCTGCGACCTAACTCCATATACCCGCCCATATCCCTTAATACTTTAATTAACAGAAAGCTTTCAATCTATGATTTAAAGTTAACAATTGATCTAGCATCAATAGCCCTTTGTGGAAGAGAGGGCTAAACTTCTACCACCCTTTGTGTGTAGAAGTGTTTCCTAATTTCACTCCTGAAAGGTTTTGCTCTAATTTTTAGACTATGTCCCCTAGTCCTAGAATCCCCAACCAGTGGCAATTGTTTTTCTCTATCTACTCTATCTTTTCCCCTTAATATCTTGAAAACTTTGAGCAGATTACCCCTTAACCATCTAAATTCTTGGGCATACAACACTCATTTGTGTAATCTCTCCTCGTAACTTAACCCTTGAAGTCTGGGTATCATTCTGGTAAACCTATGCTGCACTCCCTCCATGGTCAATATATTCTTCCGAAGGTGTGGTGCCCAGAACTGCTCACAGTGCTCCAGTTGTGGTCTAACCAGGGCTTTGTATAGCTGCAGCATAACTTCTACTCCCTTGTATTCTAATCCTCTAGATATAAAGGCCAGCATCCCCTTAGCCTTTTTAATTATTTTCTGTACCTGTTCATAACATTTTAATGATCTATGTACCTGGACCCCCAAATCTCTTTGGACCTCCACTGTTTTTAACTTTTCACCATTTAGAAAGTACCCTGTTCTATCATTTTGGGCTAAAGTGGATGACCTCACATTTGCCTACATTGAAATCCATTTGCCTCAGTTTTTCCCATTCACTTAATCTATCAATATCCCTTTGTAACTTTATGCTTTCATCTATACTGCCTATAATTCCACCTATCTTTGTGTCATTGGCAAATTTGGATATATGACGTTCTATGCCATCATCAAAGTCGTTAATAAATATTGTGAATAGTCGAGGACCCAACACAGATCCCTGCGGGACACCACCAATCACCTCCTGCCAATTTGAGTACATATCCATTATCAGACAATTTTGTAATCAGGTCAGTAATTTGTCCTTAATTCTGTGGGCTTCCATCACCATTTCAGGCAGACAATCCATGCTAAAATTCCATTCTTCAATCAACACAGATAATAGCTGGTTAATAAAATATTGAAGTATTACTCGCACTGGTGGGTTTCCGAATAGGAATCCCTTTATGTGAGGTGTTTGGTGTCCTTGGAGATGGAGCATGCGGTGTCCACCGGTACGCTCGCGGCCTTCCGCGAGAGGTGGGCGCCGGAGGGACTGGAGTGTATCGTCAACCCCGGCAACCAAATTTTAATTTGATTTTATATGTTTTAAAGTTTAATTTGTTTTAATTGCTGGGTTTTAGTGTCCCCATCCCATTTTATAGGGGGAACTTGTAAATTATGGTTTTAGTGCCCCCAAAAAAACTACAAAAAATACAAAAAAAAACCCCAAAATAAAAAAAGGGCCTGGAAAAATGTTTGGAGTGTCCCCCAGATTGGGGGGCACGTGACCTAACTGTTTATTTTGTTTTTCAACTGAAAGAGTTGTGAGATGTTTGGAAGAGAAGAATGATCAACAAGGTTGGTCAGGTTCACAAGAAGTGATCTGTACCCACTGGTACCTGCAACTACAGAGAGAGATGAAGAATTACTGCAAAGAAAATCGAGGTAGCAGATGTGATGGCAAAATTTAGTATGGTTGGACAAAAAAAAGGGAGGAGGGGTTGCAGTATTGATTAAAGAAACTAATGCAGCTGTGAGGAGGGAGGATATGTTAGAGGGATCATCAAACAAGGCCATATGGGTTGAACTGAAAAGCAAAAAAGGGGCGATCACACTGCTGGGAGTGTACTATGGACCCCCAAACAGTGAGAGGGAGATAGAAGAGCAAATATGAAAGCACATTTCTGAGGTGCAAAACTATAGGGCAGTAATATTATGGGATTTCAATGATCTTAATATTAACTGGGACAAAATTAGTGTAAAGGGTATAGAAGGTGCAGAATTTCTAAAATACATTCAAGAGAACTTTTTTAGCCAATAGGTAATAAGCCCAACATGGGATGGGCCGGTTCTGGATTTAGTTTTAGGGAATGAAGCTGGGCAGGTGGCAGGGGTATCAGTGGGAGAGCATTTAGGTGCTAGTTAGATTTAAGGTCGTTATGGAAAAGGACCAGGATAGACCAGGAATGAAAGTTCTGAATTGGGGAAAAGCCAATTTTGCTAAGCTGAGAGGTGATTTGGCCATAGTGGACTGGAAACAGCTATTTGAAGGTAAATCAGTGTCAGATCATTGGGAAGCATTCAAGGAGGAGATCCAGAGGGTTCAGGCCAAATATGTATCCTTAAAGAAAAAGGGTGGGACTAATAAATCTAGAGCCCGCTGGATGTCGAGGGACATACAGAGTAGGATAAAGAAAAAAAGGAAGGCTTATGACAGATACCGAGGGCTAAATATTGCAGAATCTCTAGAGGAGTATAGAAAGTCCAGGGTTGAAATTAAAAAGGATAGTAGGAAAGCAAAGAGAGAGCATGAAAAATTCTTGGCAAGTAAAATCAAGGAAAACCCAAAGATGTTTTATAAATATGTTAAAAGCAAGAGGATAACTAAAGAAGAGGTTGGGCCAATTAAAGACCATGGCCCCGAAATTCACGGCCCTGGGAAGGACCGTTTCTGCCCGTTTGCGGCGGTCAGTTGTCAAAATTGAATGGCTGCTACTCTGGGCTCAACGTAGTTTTTGGCCTGGGAGATCTTGCAGCGGTGTGGGCCACCGCCAACTCTCGTGGCGGTGTGGGGCTTGCGGCAGTAGTAAATTGCGGCAGTAGTGAAGCGCTAAAAATGCGCAACTGCTGCCGCTCCAACCCCGGATCCATTTTCAGCGTGAAAAACCCGGCCCTTTAGCCGACAGTGCCCCCGCCAGCTTTTAGGGCTGGTGCAGAGATCTCAGAGTCGTGGGAGTGGAGAGAGAGACATAAGAAGGTAAGATCCAAACCTGAGGATGTTCAGCACAGAATCCGCAGTCAAGGGGAGAGAGGGAGAGGAAAAGAGAGAAGGTGAGAGAGAAGGAGGGAGAGAGGGAGGGAGAGAGGGAAAGAAAGAGGGTCAGAGAGAGAGAGAGAGGGGGAGGTAGAGAGGGAGAGGGAAAGAGAAAGAGAAAGAGGGTGCGAGAGAGAGGAAGAGAGAGAGAGGGAAGGGAGCAAAAGAGAAAAGAGAAAGAGATAGAAGCGAGGAAAGGGAATGTGAAACAGAATGAGAAAATTTGATTGGGAGAGAGAGAAACAGAGAAATAGGAATAGAGAAAGAGAAAAGGGGAAAAAAACTAGACAGAGAGAGAAATAGAGATCCTGAGATTCACAGAAGAGAAAACTGAAATCTCAATCCAGGGGCTCAGACTGGAAATGTTGCCCCAGCTCAGCATTCCGAGCGGTAACAAATGGGAATCTGTTCCACCTCCGCTGCCTCCAGGGTAGATCCAAGGTCATCCCATCCTCTGTCATCGAACTACAGTATGCAGACGACGCTTGCATCTGTGCACACTCAGAGGCTAAACTCCAAGCCATCGTCAACACCTTCACCGAGGCATACGGAAGCATGGGCATTACACTAAACATCCGTAAGACAGAGGTCCTCCACCAACCTGACCCCACCCCCCCGGTTATCAAAATCCACAGTGAGGCCTGGGACAACAAGGATCATTTTCCATACCTCGGGAGCCTACTGTCAACAAGGGCAAACATCGATGACGACGTCCAACAGCGCCTTGAGTGTACCAGCACAGCCTTCGATCGCCTGAGGAAGAGTGTATTTGAAGACCAGGACCTCAAATCTGGCACCAAGCTTATGGTCAACAGGGCAGTAGTGATACCCGCCCTCCTATATGACTCAGAGACATGGATTTTTTCCAGCAGACACCTCAAAGCACTGGAGAAGTCCCAACAAAGCTGCCTCCGCAAGATCCTGCAAATCCATTGGCAGGACAGACGCACCACCGTCAGTGTTCTCGCTCAGGCCAACATCCCCAGCATAGAAGCACTGACCACGCTCGATCAGCTCTGCTGGGCGGGTCACATCATCCACATGCCTGACACAAGACTCCCAAAGCAAGCGCTCTTCTCGGAGCCTCGACACGGCAAACGATCCCCAGGTGGGCAGAGGAACCGCTTCAAGGACACCCTCAAAACCTCCTTGATAAAGTGCAACATCCCCACCGGCACCTAGGAATCCCTGGCCCAAGACCGCCCAAAGTGGAGGAAGAGCATCCGGGAGGGCGCTGAGCACCTCGCGTCTCGTCGCCAAGAACAAGCAGAAACCAAGCGCAGACAGCGGAAGGAGCGTGCGACAACCTAGGCTCCCCACCCACCCTTTCCTTCAACCACTGTCTGTCCCACCTGTGACAGAGATTCAAGTTGGACTGTTCAGCCACCTGAGAACTCACTTTTAGAGTAGAAGCAAGTCATCCTAGACTTTGAGGAACTGTCTATGATGATCTGACACGTGCCTAACCTGCGACTTCGTCTCAGTGTCTCCCCTGTGGCTGCCTCATGGGTCTGGGAAGGCTGCTTCATTCCCTGCATGGAAGCTGCATATGTCTTTCGAGGATGCCCTTGAGCAGCATTGGGCCTGCAAGGATTGGCTGGAGACTGGTAAACACCCTCGTGGGAGGGTTAAGTCTAACTTGGCTCAGACGAGGCCAGGCATGGAGGCACTGGCGGAGCGACAGGTCTGGGGCCAGGAATGCTGCGATCCGGAGGGAGCGCATCATCTGTATCCTGGCTCGAAGAGCCTGAATAACTCACCAGGGGTGGCACAATACCACCACCACCAATCTGAGGGTCCCCCATATCCCGTGGTGGACCCAGCCGCGAAAGCAACACTGAGGTCTCGGGGGGCATCCAGCTGAGACTGCATGCAAGCAGCCACAGTCTGAAAACCACCAGATATGACAGCACTTAGACGCTCCGTCGACTCTTGCCGAGCCATGGCCATCCTCGCCAAAGCTGCACCGATACGCTCGTTCGCTCATGCCTGTGCTGCAATGGCAGCTGCCACCTCACCCTAAGGGTGAATTTCCCGTGGGAATACTGCCCCAATTATGGCTCCAAACTTTCAGATTTGAAGGGCTAATGAGACTGGAACACATTTTTGTGGTCAAAAAGCTGAATTTGGATCCAATGGCTGCCGCAAACTTTGCGGCACAAATCGGGGAAAAAAGGCCTTAACACCAGCAGCTCTCTGGCTGCACTGAATTTCGGCCCCCATGAGAGTAATCTGTGTGTGGAGGTGGTAGATGTGGGTATGGTTCTTAATGAATACTTTGCGTCTGTTTTCACAAACAAGAGGGGCGATGCAGACACTGCTCTCAAGTGTAGTGTCTCTGCACCTTGTTACAAACTCACACGAGGCATGTATATATCAGACATAGTCATTCTGTGACCTTCACTTTATTCCCAGGACCAAGGAGTGCTGACCCTGGGTGGGACCTCCCCTTTTATACCTGGAAACTCAGGTGAGGAGTGTCTCCCACAAGCTCACCCCCTGTGATCAGGGTGTGCATTTCAAGGGTACAGGTACAATGTGCATGAGTTACAGTTACGTAACTATTGTCATTGCAAGATGGTGAAATACATGACATCACCTTGAGTCTTTTAGTTTCAAGAGGTTAAGTCTATCGGGTGGTCGGCGTTCTCTCGTGGAGCGCCGCAGTTGTGGCTCTGTTGGCTGAGCCTCAGCACGCATCTCTGTCACTTGAGGTGATTCCGGCCTGTCCAGGCTGGCCGCAGGGACTGTGCAGGCTGAGAGCTGTCTTTGTTGCTCGTACGCTGGCAGTGGTGTGGGTGCTATCTCATCATGCTCTTCTTCCAGTTCCTCTGTGTCTATGCTGAACCTTGTCTTTACTCCAAGTGTTTGCGGCATATCTGCCCATTGTTTAGTCTGACCACCATGACCCTGTTTCCTTCTTTGCCAATTACGGTGCCCTCAAGCCATTTGGGTCCCAAAGCATGGTTAAGAACAAATACCGGGTCATCTATTTCTATACACCTCCCCCTTGAGCCTCAATCATGGAGCTCAGTTTGGGACTGGCGCTTGCCCTCAACAATGTCTGCCAGGTCTGGGTGAATGAGGGACAGCCGCGTTTTGAGCATGCGTTTCATGAGGAGTTCCGCTGGCGGGACTCCCGTGAGCGAGTGCGGCCGGGACCTGTAGGCTAGCAGGAAGCGCGATAAGCGGGACTGAAGGGAGGGTCTTTAGATGCGTAGCGTGCCCAACTTTATGACTTGGACCGCCCGTTCTGCCTGGCCGTTGGAAGCAGGCTTGAATGGCACTGTCCGGACGTGCTTGATCCCATTGCCCGACATAAACTCCTGGAATTCATGGCTGGTAAAACACGGGCCATTGTCGCTGACCAGGATGTCCGGCAAGCCGTGGGTCGCGAAAACCGTACGCAAACTCTCCACTGTGATGGATGTCGTGCACGAGTTCAATATGATGCACTCGATCCACTTCGAGTATGCATCGACTACGATCAGGAACATTTTCCCCATGAACGGGCCGCATAGTCTACGTGAATACGTGACCATGGCCTGGTGGGCCAGGGCCACGGGCTGAGTGGAGTCTCCCTGGGGGCATTGCCCAGCTGGGCACACGTCGTGCACCTGCGAACCCAGTGTTCCAGGTCTGAGTCAATTCCTGGCCACCATACATGTGACCGGGCAATGGCCTTCATTAATACAATGCCAGGGTGCTCGCTGTGGAGTTCCCTGATGAACGCTTCCCTTCCTTTCTGGGGCATGGCTACCCAGCTGCCTCATAACAGGCAGGCTTGGATGGAGAGTTCATCCATCCGTCTCTGAAACGGCCTGACTTCCCAGTCAAGACACATTTCTTTATCATGGATAGGAGGGGGTCCCTGTCAGTCCAGAGTTTGATCTGTTGGGCTGTGATGGGGGAGCCCGCAGTGTCAAAAGCCTCAACGGCCATGACTATCTCGGCGCTCTGCTCCGACGCCCCCTCGGTGGTGGCCAGTGGGAGCCTGCTGAGTGCGTCAGCGCAACTTTCGGTGCCTGGCCGGTGCCGTATGGTGTAGTCATATGCAGCCAGCGTGAGGGCCCATCACTGTATGCGAGCTGACGCATTAGCATTGACAGCCTTGCTGTCGGACAACAGGGATGTTAACGGCTTGTGGTCCGAGTCTAGCTCGAACTGTCTACCGAAAAGGTACTGGTGCATCTTTTTCATACCATACACACACAAGTCGACCATGCCATATCCACGCTCTGCCTGGGAGAGCGACCTGGAGGCGTAAGCCACCGGTTGGAGTCGGTTGTCATCGTTACCCTGCTGCAACACACACCCAACCCCGTAGGATGACGCATTGCATGTTAAAACCAGTTTTTTACAGGGATCATACAAAGTCAACAGTTTGTTGGAACACAGCAGGTTCCTCGCCTTACTGAAAGCCCGTTCTTGACAATCCCCCCAAAACCATTCACAACCTTTACGGAGGAGCATGTATAACGGCTCCAACAATGTGCTTAAGTTCGGCAGAAAGTTCCCAAAATAGTTCAAAAGTCCCAGGAATGATCACAACTCCAACGTATTGCCGGGCTTGGGCGCCCGACGAATCGCCTCAGTTTTTGATTCAGTGGGTCGGATCCCGTCTGCGGCAACCCTCCTGCCCAGGAACTCGACCTCTGGGGCCAAAAACATGCACTTGGCCGTTTTCAGCCGCAGGCCTACCCGATCCAGTCGGTGTAGCACCTCCTCCAGGTTGCGGAGGTGTTCCTCGGTGTCTCGACCCGTTATAAGGATGTCGTCTTTGAATACGACCATTCCAGGGATTGACTTGAGCAAGCTTTCCATGTTTCGCTGGAAGATAGCCGCTGCCGAATGAATGCCAAACGGGCACCTGTTGTAAACAAATAATCCTTTGTGCGTCGTGATGTGGTCAGAAGCTTGGAATCTTCCGCCAGTTCCTGAGTCATGTAGGCCGAAGTGAGGTCCAGCTTCATGAACAGTTTTCCACCTGCAGCGTGGCAAAGAGGTCCTCCGCTCTTGGAAGCGGGTATTGGTCTTGCAGAGACACCCGGTTGATGGTGGCTTTGTAGTCGCCACAAATCCTAACCGAGCCATCTGCTTTGAGGACGGGAACGACGGGACTTGCCCAGTCGCTGAATTCAACGGCCGAAATTATGCCCTCTCTGAGCAGCCTGTCCAGTTCACTTTCAATTTTCTCACGCATCACGTACGGCACCACTCTGGCTTTGTGGTGCACTGGTCTGGCGTCCGGAGTGATGCGTATCACTACTTTAGTGCCCTTGAACATTCCAACACCGGGTTGAAAGAGTGACTCGAATTTTTGCAATACCTGCGAGCATGAACTTCGCCCCACAGATGAAATGGCGTGCACATCCCCCCCACTTCCAATTCATCTCAGCTAGCCAACTCCTCCCCAAAAGCGCGGGGCCATTTCCCGGAACAATCCAGAGTGGCAGCCGGTTCTATAATCCATTATGCGTTACCACCAAATTTGCACTGCCCAGCACTGGGATGATCTCTTTGGTGTACGTACGTAGCTGCGCCTCAATGTGCTCCAGTTTGGGCCTGCTAGCTCTGTGTGGCCATAGTCTCTCAAATTGTTGGGTGCTCATGAGTGACTGGCTAGCTCCGGTATCCAGCTCCATGTGCACCGGGATGCCATTCAGTAAGACTTTCATCATCATGGGTGGCGTTTTAGTGTATGAGCTGTGGACGTTAGCCACATGAACTCTCTGAACTTCAGCATCCATGGTTATTTCCCAGGCCTCATCCTGCATTACAGACCCCTCGTCTGGTTCCTCTGTCTCACAGACTAGCCTCGCTACTGACATTACAAATCCTACAGGTATAAAGCTGGAACCTGCAGCTATTGGCAGTGTGTCTACCCCCACACCTCCAACATGAGCTGAGAGTGCTGTTAACAAAAGGACTATTCCCAGGCATTCCTCTCTGATGGCCCGTTTGGCAGTTTCTAAGCACTCTGATGCAGGGTGTTAATGGTCCCATCACGAAATGCATTGTTCTTCGTAATGGCATGAATTGCTGATCCCCTTTCCATTGTCCCTGTTGCTGCCTGGGCAGTTTCGAATTGCTCTTGCCTGCCTGTCTGGGGTGGTGTTGAATTGCCCTTGCCTGCCTGCAGGGTTCTGTATCACTTTTACAACATTAACTCCCTGGTTCATCGCAACGTTAAAACCAGGGCTGTGTGCATAAATTAGCTAGTTCTCCTCTTCCCCTGCCATAAAGGTCTGAGCTATCAACGCCGCCCCTTCTAAAGTCAGGTCCTTGGTCTTTATGAGCTTCCTAAAAATGCCGGCATGATTAATGCCCTCGATGAAAAAGTTCCTTAACATCTCCCCGCTGCAGGCATTGGAAAAATTAGAGACTGGCCAAACGCCGCAGTTCCGCCACGAAGTCCGAGACGTTTTGACCCTCCCAAGGCTGGAGAGAGTAGAACCGGTGCCGGGCCATGTGTACGCTACTTGCCGGCTTGAGATGCTCACTGATCAGCTGGCTGAGCTCTTCGAAGGACTTTTCCGCTGGCTTTTGGGGTGCGAGCAGGTCTTTCATCAGCGCATACGTCTGTGGACCACAGTTGGTCAGTAGATGCGCCCTCTGCTTGTCAGCCGCTGTCTCTTCCAGCCAGTCCTTTGTGACAAAGCTCTGCTGGAGTCTTTCCACAAAGTCGTCCCAGTCCTCACCCACACAGTAGCGTTCCTCTGTGCCACCGGTGGCCATGCTCGTGGTTCGGTGATTCCCGTTTCTCGTCGCCAGATGGAGTGTCTCTGCACCTTGTTACAAACTCACACGACGCATGTATATATCAGGCACGGTCACTCTGTGACCTTCACTTTATTCCCAGGACCAAGGAGTGCTGACCCTGAGTGGGACCTCCCCTTTTATACCTGGAAACCCAGGTGAGGAGTGTCTCCTGCAAGCTCACCCCCTGTGTTCAGGGTGTGAATTTCAAGGGTACAGGTACAGTGTGCATGAGTTACAGTGACATAACTATTGTCATTGCAAGATGGTGAAATACATGACATCGAGGAGGAGGAGTGTGAAATATTCGATGAAATAAACATAGTGAGAGAGGAGGTATTAAGAGGTGTAGCAACTTTAAAAGTGGATAAGTCCCCAGGCCCGGATGAAATGTATCCCAGGCTATTAAGCAAAGCAAAAGAGGAAATAGCAGAGGCTTTGACCATCATTTCCCAATCCTCTCTGACTTCAGGTGTGGTGCCAAAGGACTGGAGGACTGCTCATGTGGTACTTTTGTTTAAGAAGGGAGAAAGAGATAGACTGAGTAATTACAGGCCAGTCAGCCTAACCTCAGTGGTGGGAAAATTATTGGAAAAAATCCTGAAGGACAGGATAAATCTTCACTTAGAAAGACATGGATTAATCAAGGTCAGCACGGATTTGTTAAGAGAAGGTCGTGTCTGACTAACATGATTGAAATTTTCGAGCAGTTAACCAGGAGGGTCGATGAGGGCAAAGCGTTTGATGTAGTGCATATGGATTTTAGCAAAGCTTTTGATAAGGTCCCACATGGCAGACTGGTCACAAAAGTAAAAGCCCATGGGCAAAATAACAAGTTGAATCCAAAATTGGCTCAGAAGCAGGAAATAAAGGGTAATGATTGATGGGTGTTTTTGTGACTGGAAGGATGTTTCCAGTGGGGTTCCGCAGGGCTCAGTATTAGGTCCCTTGCTCTTGGTGATATACATCAATGATCTAGACTTGAAAATAGGAGGTATGATTTAGGAGTTTGCAGATGATACTAAAATCGGCTGTGAGGTTGATAATGAAGAAGAATGCTACAGACTGCAGGAAGCTATCAATCAGGTGGGCAGAACAGTGGCAAATGGAATTTAATCCAGAGACATGTGAGGTAATGCATTTGGAGAGGGCTAACAAGGAAAGGGAATACAAATTAAATGGTAGGACACTGAGAAGTGTAGAGGAATAAAGGGACCTTGGAGTGCATGTCCGTAGATCCCTGAAAGTAGCAGGCCTGGTAGATAAGCTGGAGTACTGCGTGCAGTTCTGTTCACCGCATTAAGGAAGGATGTGATTGCACTGGGGAGGATACAGAGGAGATTTACGAGGATGATGCCGGGAATGGGAAATCTTAGCTATGAGGACAGATTGGATAAGCTGAATTTGTTTTCCTTGGAACAGAGGAGGCTGAGGGAGACCTCATTGAGGTGTATAAAATTATGAGGGGCTAAGATATAGTGGATAGAAAGGGCCTATTTCCCTTAGCAGAGGGGTCAACAATCAGCGGGCATAAATTTAAAGTAATTGGTAGAAGGTTTAGAGGGGATTTGAGGGGAAATTTCTTCACGCAGAGAGTTGTTGAGGTCTGAAACTCACTGCTTGAAAGGGTAGTAGAGGCAGGAACCCTCACCACATTTAAAAGTACTTGGATGTGCACTTGAAGCCCTGTAACCTGCAGGGTTACAGACCTAGAGCTGGAAAGTGGGATTAGGCTGGATAGCCTCTTGTTGACCGGCACGGACACGATGGGCCGAAATGGCCTCCTTCCGTGCTGTAAACTTCTATGATTCTATGATTCCTCAGAAGCATCTGCTCACAGTCTGTTCTGCTCTCAGTGACACTACATGAAAGAAGATATTCCAGGGTGATCAACAACCAGCTTTTGCTGATTGCACCTGGCAATATACCAACCATGTCTGCAGGTCCTTGCAAACACAGCTAGCAATGACCATGGGCAACTGTTTTGCCATTTGCTGCAAGGAAACGTGCAGCCACCACATAGCACTAAGTGAGAGCAACGTCAGTTCTGGGCTGAAAGGTAACTCCATTTCATCACAAGTATGCTGCAATACTAACCCATGGGGGATAGTGCCTTGGAGCGGGAAAGGGCAATCCCACTTGCAGTTTTCAGCTCCCATCATTTCTGAGCAGCAAGAACAGATTTTCCAAATCACTCCAGTCACAACTGGCATTTCAGACAAAGATTGCAAACTCAGTCACACCCTGGTTTGACATGTCATGCAGTTGACTTACGCCCTTTTTCTGTAGGCTTAAGTTAAATCAGGTGCTTCATTATCCTGATATTTGCACAAGGACTCCACTTTGGAGAGAGGCATCTCTGCCAGCAGGCAATTGTACCAAAATTTAGCATATCATTTAGACCAGGTGCAGCTCTGGAGTACTTGGCTACCTCCCAAATTCCGGCCTCCACGTTGCTTCTGCCTGCAAAACCAGCACCACCCCCCTAGAAAAAATCATCTGCCCTTAATGTATTTGAAATCAAAATGTAATCATTTGGCATTAAAGATTTTCTTTCTGCAGTCCGTCCAGCCCAGCCCACCTTGGAGCAGCGGTGATGGGGAACTAAGATTTTTTGACTTTTGGCTTAAATATCGTGGTACTTCGCCTGCCGGGAACGTGCAGTTTGGAATTTGAGCGTGGACGTTGGTGGGCGAAACTCCACACTGGGAGCACACATTTTAAAAATTACCCTTGATAAGTTATGTCAGGGACCAACGCAGGGGTCCAGATACCAGGGGCCCAATAATAACAAAGAGAGCCAGGAAAAGAGCGTTAGGAAGATTTATTGGACGGGTAAATCCGAAGTATGTGTTTCCCACAGGTTCTGCTGGATTTAATGGCAGGACCAGTTTCACATTATTTTTTTAAAAGCAGGTTTCCCGCCCGACAGCCAGCCTGATTGAAAGGCTCGCTCTTTGTGGGGCTGGAAAGTAGCTGGTCTCAAGCAAGTGCGACATGGTGGGAGTGTGGTTGGATGATGGGCATAGTCGGAGATCATGAGGTGGTGGTGCGGGGAGTCAAACATTGGGAGGGGCCGGTCGATCACGGGGTTCCCATCATGGGGTGTTTAAAAGGGAAGCTTTGGGGAGGGGGAGGTGGGTGAGGGTCGCATTCCTGCTCCTCCTGACCCACAAGCAGTGCAATAAAGACACTTGCCTCATGGATCTGGCCCTCCTCGCCTCCTTTCATCTGCTGGGAATCCCAGCCTGCAGGTGTTAAAAATAAAACGGAAGTTAAAATGGAGGCATGCAGCCTTCTTTAAAAGATTTTAGTGACCGGTCCGCCTTCCACAGTGGGTTGCTTGCCCACCTCCCCAACCTGTCCCTGTTAAAACTGGAAGTGGGCGGGTTGGAGACGAGGGCCCCAATTCTCACGCCAAGTGGATTCCCTGCCCAGGCCTGAGTTAAATTTACAGTCGGGTCTCAATGATGTCATCGAGCTGCAACATGCATATGTAAAGAAGACCCTGTTGGCTCCAGGCTCGTGTCCTTGCTGCCTACTCAGGAGAGCAGCTTTAAATTGCAGATGTTGCGATCATGGTGGTTTTCAGACTGGGTAAGAGCCAGGGCGATTTTAACTGCCTGGCCGCCAGGTTTCTGCTGAATGAATATGGTTACAATCATCCCCGGGGTTTGCAGTTTTTTTGATTTTGTACCCTCCACTCTCGGGGGGGGATTAAAATGACCCCCAAACCTTTGGGAACCTGCAAACTTGTTTACTTAAACTTCTATATTGGCTGAAGATTTAATTTGCCTGCATCCTTATTTTAATAGCTCAAGATGATTTTACTAAATCTTGCTTGTGTGCAGCAACTTAAAACATTTCTTGCAAAATGAAGTCTGACCCCTTGATTCTGCAGTGTCTCAGACTGCAGTAAACCACTGTGCTTTACACGGCATTGATCTTCCATCAAGGTCGGGAAAGCAACTGACACCAACAAAGGAGACTTGAGATCAATGGAAACCACAACTGAGCTGAGATGAAAAGCATATAATCAAACACTTCACCATACTTTTGATTTCTTTCTGCTTGCTACCGACCTGGTTAAATCAGGTGTTAAATGCACATTGATGTCAAAGGGAACCAGTGCTAACGCGATACTGATAAAAAGTGACATAAAAATCATCCCTTGTCTGCTGGAGAATATGGCATTACAAGAGTCGGATGAAACTGGGAAATTTTGTTTTTTCTCACATTGCCTTCTTCCACATTAATTCCTTTGATGTAAAAGTAGCTCCAGCATAAAGTTTGCAAATATTCACATCCTTAGTCATTGCTCCTACTTTCACAATCCTTAGAATCATAGAATTGTTACAGCACAGAAGGAGGCCATTCAACCCGTCGAACCCGTGCCGGCTCTCTGCAAGAACACTTCAGCCAGTCCCACTCCCCCACCTTTTCCCTGTAGCCCTGCAATTTTTTTTCTTTCAGATATTTATCCAATTCTCTTTTGAAAGACGCAATTTAGTCTACCTCCACCACCCTTTCAGACAGTGCAATCCAGATCCCAACCACTCACTGCGTAAAAAAGTTTTTCCTCATGTCGCCTTTGGTTCTTTTGCCAATCACCTTATGTATGAAGGTCATGCAAACATGTACCTTTCACCAATCTTAGCAATGATGATGTTAACAATTGTAAGTGTAGAAACTTGTCGATAAGAATGAGAAAAAAAAACTTTCACCTCATGAACAAACCTTCAACTCAGTTCCACTTTCAGCATCTGATGTGACTATTATTTTGTGCTACCTTATGTCCAGATCCTGCAATCATCTACCATGTCAGGAACTGATTCAATGTCCCTTCTCAATGATTTAAAAGCTGTATTTCCTGCAATTGACAACAGATGGTTCTCTAAATCAATAGCTGTAGCTGTGAATAAACTGAAAATTAGCTTGTTGCTCCTTCATCTGAAAAATGCATTTCTCTTAATTTGGTTTTGCAGAAGGTAATTCACTATATCCACATTAATTCCTTTGATTTTAAAGAAGTCATATCTATCTTTAGCTTCTTTAAGGACATGAGACTAATAAGGACATGAGTTCAAATACCACCACGGGCAACTGGGGAAATTAAATTCAATTTATTAAATAAATCTGGAATTAAAAAGCTGGTATCAGTAATGGTGACCATGAAACTACTGGATTGTTGTAAAAACCCAACTGGTTCACTAATGGCCTTTAGGGAAGGAAATCTGCCGTCCATACTCAGTCTGGATTATGCGTCACTCCAGACCCACAGCAATGTGGTTGACTCTTAACTGCCCTCCGAAATGGCCTAGTGAGACATTCAGTTATACCAAACCGCTACGACAAAGTCAGCACGATACCTTCATCACACAAATTGCAGCGGTTCAAGAAGGCAGCTCACCACCATCTTCTCAAGGGCAATTAGGAATGGGCAATAACTGCTGGTCTTGCCAGCGACGCCCACATCCCAGGAACTAATTTTTTAAAAGTCACATTACTGACAACAAAATATCCAGAAAACGACACCACAGTTAATTCACAATCATTTGAATATGTTTTGTGGCCTTGATGAGTTACCCCATATTATTTGCTTAAGCAATTTATCAGCCACACAATAAGATCAATACAGCTCATTTTTTTTCTAGTTTTTTTCCCCTTTTCGCTCATCTTCTCCTGAAGGCACTCCCTTGAACTCGGATATCGTCCCACATGTGCCAGCAGTTCTCTGATATCTCACTCAAGTGACCGTTCTTTATTTGAACCTGTATAATAAATGTTTGCAATCTATGTGACCACAGAGGGAACACTACCAAACCTGATTCTCATCCAGTGTCCTTACACATATTTTGCACCAGGGCCATTAGTTAACAATCAGAAGCATGAACTCTAGCTGATTTCCTTCCTTAGACCAGGGATGCTGAAGCCAAAATGTTTCAGGTCTACATAGCTTGGCACCATTGTGCATTTAACCACAAAGTCATTAACAACAACAACCTGTATTTATATAGTGCCTTTAACGTAATGAAACGTCCCAAGGTGCTTCACAAAAATATTATGAGATGAAAATTTGACACCGAACCACATAAGTAGAAATTAGTGCAGGTGACCAAAAGCTTGATCAAAGAGGTATGTTTTAAAGAGTGTCTTGAAGGAGGAAAGAGAGGTAGAGAGGTGGAGAGGTTTAGGCAGGGACTTCCAGAGCTTGGGACTGAAGCAACAGAGGGCAACAGAGGGTACGGCCACCAATGGTTGAGCGATTGTAATCAGGGGTGCCCAAGAGGGCAGAATTAGAGGAGCTCAGACAACTTGTGGGGCTGGAGGGGATTACAGAGATAGAGAGGGGTGAGGGCATGGAGGGATTTGAAAATAAGCATGTGAATTTTGAAATTGAGGTGTTGATTAACTGGAAGCCAATGTAGATCAGCGAGCATAGGGGGATTAGTGAGTTAGGACATGGGCAGCCAAGTTTTGGATCACCTCTATTTACGTAAAGTAGAATGTGGAAGGCTAGCCAGGAATGCATTGGAATAGTCAAGTCTAGAGGTAACAAAGGAATGGATGAGGGCTTTGGCAGCGAATGAGCTGAGGCAAGGGCAGTGATGGGTAAAGTTATGGAGCTGGAAATAGGCTGTCTTAGTTATGCTGCAGATATGTGGTCGAAAGCTCATTTCAGGGTTAAGTATGACACCAAGGTTGCAAACAGTGTGGTTCAACCTCAGACAGAAGTTGGGAAGAGGGTTGGAGTCAGTGGCTAGGGAACGGAGTTTGTGGCAGGGAGCGAAAACAATGGCTTTGGTCTTCCCAATATTCAACTGGAGAAAATTTCTGCTCATCCAGAACTGGATGTCGGACAAGCAATCTGACAATTTAGAGTTGGTGGAGGGGTCAAGAGAAGTGGTAGTGAGGTAGAGCTGGGTATCATCAGCGTATATGTGGAAATTGACACTGTGTTTTTGCATGATATCGCCAAGGGGCAATGTATAGATGAGAAATAGGAGGGGACTAAGGATAGATCCTTAGGGGACACCAGAGGTAACGTTGCAGGGGTGGGAAGAGAAGCTGTTGTAGGTGATTCTCTGGCTATGAATAAATAGATAAGAATGGAACCAGCCAAGTGCAGTCCTACCCAGCTGGATGATGGTGGAGAGGCATTGGAGAAGGAATGGTCAACCGTGCATTGACAGTTATTTTCCAACATTCCATAGACTCTGGATCAGTTCCTATGGAGTGGAGGGTAGCCAATGTAATGCCACTTTTAAAAAAGGAGGGAGAGAGAAAACAGGGAATTATAGGCTGGTCAGCCTGACATCGGTAGTGGGTAAAATGATAGAATCAATTATTAAGGATATCATAGCAGCGCATTTGGAAAGAGGTGACATGATAGGTCCAAGTCAGCATGGATTTGTGAAAGGAAAATAATGCTTGACAAATCTTCTGGAATTTTTTGAGGATGTTTCCAGTAGAGTGGACAAGGGAGAACCAGTTGATGTGGTGTATTTGGACTTTCAGAAGACTTTCGACAAGGTCCCACACAAGAGATTAATGTGCAAAGTTAAAGCACATGGGATTGAGGGTAGTGTACTGACATGGATTGAGAACTGGTTGGCAGACAGGAAGCAAAGAGTAGGAGTAAATGGATACTTTTCAGAATGGCAGGCAGTGACTAGTGGGGTACCGCAAGGTTCTGTGCTGGGGCCCCAGCTGTTTACATTGTACATTAATGATTTAGACGAGGGGATTAAATGTAGTATCTCCGAGTTTGCGGATGACACTAAGTTGGGTGGCAGTGTGAGCTGCGAGGAAGATGCTATGAGGCTGCAGAGTGACTTGGATAGGTTAGGTGAGTGGGCAAATGCATGGCAGATGAAGGATAATGTGGATAAATGAGAGGTTATCCACGTCGGTGGTAAAAACAGAGAGACAGACTATTATCTGAATGGTGACATTAGGAAAAGGGGAGGTGCAACGAGACCTGGGTGTCATGGTACATCAGTCACTGAAGGTTGGCATGCAGGTACAGCAGGCGGTTAAGAAAGCAAATGGCATGTTGGCCTTCATAGCGAGGGGATTTGAGTACAGGGGCAAGGAGGTGTTACTACAGTTGTGCAGGGCCTTGGTGAGGCCACACCTGGAGTATTGTGTACAGTTTTGGTCTCCTAACTTGAGGAAGGACATTCTTGCTATTGAGGGAGTGCAGCGAAGGTTCACCAGACTGATTCCCGGGATGGCGGGACTGACAGATCAAGAAAGACTGGATCAACTGGGCTTGTATTCACTGGAGTTCAGAAGAATGAGAGGGGATCTCATAGAAACATTTAAAATTCTGATGGGTTTAGACAGGTTAGATGCAGGAAGAATGTTCTCAATGTTGGGGAAGTCCAGAACCAGGGGTCACAGTCTAAGGATAAGGGGTAAGCCATTTAGGACCGAGATGAGGAGAAACTTCTTCACCCAGAGAGTGGTGAACCTGTGGAATTCTCTACCACAAAAAGTTGTTGAGGCCAATTCACTAAATGTATTCAAAAAGGAGTTAGATGTAGTCCTTACTACTCGGGGGATCAAGGGGTATGGCGAGAAAGCAGGAAGGGGGTACTGAAGTTGCATGTTCAGCCATGAACTCATTGAATGGCGGTGCAGGCTAGAAGGGCCGAATGGCCTACTCCTGCACCTATTTTCTATGTTTCTATGTCAAAGGCTGCAGACAAGTCAAGAAGATGAGGAGGGCTAGTTTACCTTTGTCACAGTCACAAAGGATATCATTTGTGACTTTGATGAGAGCCATTTCGGTATTGTGGCAGGTGCGGAAACAGGATTGGAGGAATTCAAACATGGAATTGAGAGAAAGATGGGCACGGATTTGGGAGGTGACAACACATTCAAGGATTTGGAGAGGAAAGGGAGGTTGGAGATGGGGCTGTAGTTTTCTAGGATGGAACGATCGCAGGTTGGTTTTTTGAGGAGAGGGGTGATGAAGGTAGATTTGAGGGAGAGGGGAACAGTACCTGAGGAGATCGAACTGTTAACAATGTCAGCTAACATGGGAGCCAGAAAAGGAAGTTGGGTGGTCAGCAGTTTAGTGGAAATAGAGTCAAGGGAGCAGGAAGTGGGTCTCATGGACAAGCTGAGTTCAAGAGGTCATGAGGGGAAATCAGAGAGAAAGTGGAGAAAGATGTGAGGTCAGGGCTTGGGGCAGGGGGCTGCCTTCGAGGAAATTTGGCCCAGTGGGCTAGGGAAAGGAAGGGGCCAAATGGATGGTCTCAATCTTAGAGATAAAGAGGTCCATGAACTCCTCACACATTGTCAGAGGTGAGGGTGGAGACTGGGGAGAAGTGTTTTAAAAGACAGTTAGCAGTGGAGAATAGAAGCCAGGGTTTATCTTTACATTCCATAATGATTCTGGAATAGTGAGTGATTTTGGCAGACAACAGCAGGACCCAATTGTGTTTATGTGGTCCAGCCAGATTTGGAGGTGAATGGCCAAACAAGTAGTCCGCCATATCTGGTCAAGTCTACATCCCTTGGACTTAAGTGAGCGAAGATCAGGACTGTACCAGGGGAAATGGCCAGCGTGAGAGAGAGTTATTGTTTTAACAGGGACTAGGGCATCAAAGGTGGTAGTGAGGGAGTGATTGAGCAGATCAATAGCTGCAGAGATGTCATGGTGATTGGAGGGTCAAAGACTAGACAGTTGAGAGTTGTTGGCGGGGTGGGGGGGTCGAAGGAGGATGTGGGTGGAGAGCGATACGAGGAAGTGATCAGAGAGGAGAGTGGCAAGACCATAAGGGATGGCACGGTCGAGGGGGTGGCCGTGAATATGGGTTGGGGAGTTTACATGGAGAGATAATAAGGGAGGATAGGAACATAACATAATAACATAAGAACATAAGAATTAGGAACAGGAGTAGGCCATCTAGCCCCTCGAGCCTGCTCTGCCATTCAACAAGATCATGGCTGATCTGGCCGTGGACTCAGCTCCACTTACCCGCCCGCTCCCCGTAACCCTTAATTCCCTTATTGGTTAAAAATCTATCTATCCGTGACTTGAATACATTCAATGAGCTAGCCTCAACTGCTTCCTTGGGCAGAGAATTCCACAGATTCACAACTCTCTGGGAGAAGAAATTCCTTCTCAACTCGGTTTTAAATTGGCTTCCCCGTATTTTGAGGCTGTGCCCCCTAGTTCTGGTCTCCCCGACCAGTGGAAACAACCTCTCTGCCTCTATCTTGTCTATCCCTTTCATTATTTTAAATGTTTCTATAAGATCACCCCTCATCCTTCTGAACTCCAACGAGTAAAGACCCAGTCTATTCAATCTATCATCATAAGGTAACCCCCTCATCTCCGGAATCAGTCTAGTGAATCGTCTCTGTACCCCCTCCAAAGCTAGTATATCCTTCCTTAAGTAAGGTGACCAAAACTGCACACAGTACTCCAGGTGCGGCCTCACCAATACCCTATATAGTTGCAGCAGGATCTCCCTGCTTTTGTACTCCATCCCTCTCGCAATGAAGGCCAACATTCCATTCGCCTTCCTGATTACCTGCTGCACCTGCAAACTAACTTTTTGGGATTCATGCACAAGGACCCCCAGGTCCCTCTGCACCGCAGCATGTTGTAATTTCTCCCAATTCAAATAATATTCCCTTTTACTGTTTTTTTTCCCAAGGTGGATGACCTCACACTTTCCAACATTGTATTCCATCTGCCAAACCTTAGCCCATTTGCTTAACCTATCTAAATCTCTTTGCAGCCTCTCTGTGTCCTCTACACAACCCGCTTTCCCACTAATCTTTGTGTCATCTGCAAATTTTGTTGCACTACACTTCATCCCTTCTTCCAGGTCATCTATGAATATTGTAAACAGTTGTGGTCCCAGCACCGATCCTGTGGCACACCACTAACCACTGATTTCCAACCCGAAAAGGACCCATTTGTCCCGACTCTCTGCTTTCTGTTAGCCAGCCAATTCTCGATCCATGCTAATACATTTCCTCTGACTCCGCGAATCTTTATCTTCTGCAGTAACCTTTTGTGTGGCACCTTATCGAATGCCTTTTGGAAATCTAAATACACCACATCCATCGGCACCATGCTCGTTATATCCTCAAAGAATTCCAGTAAATTAGTTAAACATGATTTCCCCTTCATGAATCCATGTTGCATCTGCTTGATTGCACTATTCCTATCTAGATGTCCCACGATTTCTTCCTCAATGATAGTTTCAAGCATTTTCCCTTTAGAAGCTAGTGAACTCAGAGGAGCGAGAGAATGATGAATTGAGATGGAAGTTGAAATCACCGAGGATGAGAAGTCATTCAGTGCAGAGGGAGGAACGTAGTGAAGATACCTTAGTAATTGAATTTTTATGATACTTAGGTGGGCAGTAGGGAACGAGAATTTTAAATGAGAGGTGAGAGGAGCAGAATAAGGTGAGATGCTCTAAGGAGAAGAAAGTGCTGGAGGAGTCGGTGGACAGACCAAGGTGTGATTTGCTGATGAGAGCCACACCGCCACCACGGTGGTCTGAGCGGGGCAAGTGGTAGAAGGTATAGCTAGGCAGGGAGGCTTCATTTAAGGATATTGGTGTCTTTACCCCTCAACCAGGCTTCCGTCAGGGCCATGATGTCGATGCATTCATCCACAATAAGCTCATGGATGGGAAGAGCTTTGTTCGAAAGTGAACAGACGTACTGGAGGGAGAAGCAGAGAGGGTCGGTGATGGTTACCCCACTGTCAGCGTCCACTGGGTCAGTGCTGGGGGGTGGGTTAAGTTGGATGTGGACGAGATTGGCAAGAATAGCCCCAAGTGTGCACGTTAGGTCGAAGGTCAGTGAGAGAGTAGGATGGGCCAATTGGGGTTTTTGCTCGTAAGGTGAAAGTGACGATTGCTTCGATGGGCCTTTCATAGGATGCCAAGAAAGGCACAGAGGGAAGCTGTGGGCTTATCTAGGAGGGAGTCAAGTCTGGGACGACGGCAGGAGAGTATGAAGATTGCGGTAGGGATTTGGGAGGGCAAAGTATCTGAGAGAGGAGAGATGAAAGGGGCATGACAACAGGAGAGAACGGTCAGGGAAGGATAGAGAAAAAGGAAAGAGGGGGAAAAGTGGAATAAGTATTGAATGGCTCAGGTCCCAAGCGGCAGCCAAAGTGCTCATGTGTTTGGACATGGGAACTAGTCTACTTTTATTTTTCATTGCAATTTTCCCTTCCGCCTCACACACTCCTCTGCCCCTTCCCCTATTCACGCACAGATGCTGACCTATTCAATAAGGACATAAGAACATAAGAACATAAGCACATAAGAGATAGGAGTAGGAGTAGACCATACGGCCCCTCGAGCCTGCTCCGCCATTTAACAGATCATGGCTGATCCAATCATGGACTCCGGTCCACTTCCCTGCCCGTTCCCCATAACCCCTTATTCCCTTATCTGTCTTAAATTTATTCAATGACCCAGATTCCACAGCTCTCTGAGGCAGCGAAGTCCACAGATTTACAACCCTCTGAAAGAAGACATTTCTCCTCATCTCGGTTTTAAATGGGCGGCCCCTTATTCTAAGATTATGCCTCCTATCAGTTGAAACATCCTCTCTGCCTCCACCTTGTCAATCCCCCTCATAATCTTACACACCTCAATAAGATCACCTCTCATTCTTCTGAATTCCAATGAGTAGAGGCCCAACGTACTCAACCTTTCCTCATAAGTCAACCTCCTTATCTCTGGAATCAACCGAGTGAAGCTATGCTGAACTGCCTCCAAAACAAGTATATCCTTTCTTAAATATGGAAACCTAAACTGTACGCCAGGTGTGGTCTCACCAATACCCTATATAACTGTAGCAAGACTTCCCGGCTTTTATACTCCATCCCTTTTGCAATAAAGACCAAGATTCCATTGGCCTTTTTGATCACTTGCTGTAGCTGAATCCTAACCTTTTGTGTTTCATGCACAAGTACCCCAAGGTCCCGCTGTACTGCGGCACTTTGCAATCTTTCTCCATTTAAATAATAACTTGCTCTTTGATTTTTTTCTGCCAAAGTGCATGACCTCACACTTTCCAACATTATACTCCATCTGCCAAATTTTTGCCCACTCACTTAGCCTGTCTATGTCCTTTTGCAGATTTTGTGTGCCCTCCTCACACATTGCTTTTCCTCCCATCTTTGTATCGTCAGCAAACTTGGCTACGTTACACTCGGTCCCTTCTTCCAAACATTAATATAGATTGTAAATAGTTGGGATCCCAGCAGTGATCCCTGCGGCACCCCACTAGTTACTGATTGTCAATCTGAGAATGAACCATTTATCCCAACTCTCTGTTTTCTGTTAGTTACCCAATCCTCTATCCATGCTAATACATTACCCCCAACCCCGTGAACTTTTATCTTGTGCAGTAACCTTTTATGCGCTACCTTGTCAAATGCCTTCTGGAAGTCCAAATACACCACATCCACTGGTTCCCCTTTATTCACCCTATTTGTTACATCCTCAAAGAACTCCAGCAAATTTGTCAAACATGACTTCCCTTTCATAAATCCATGCTGACTCTGCCTGACTGAATTATGTTTTTCCACATGTCCTGCTACTGCTTCTTTACTAATAGACTCCAACGTTTTCCCAGCCACAGATATTAGGCTAACTGGTCTATAGTTTTCTGCTTTTTGTCCGCCTCCTTTTTTAAACAGGGGCGTTACATTTGCAGTTTTTCAATCTGCTGGGACCTCCCCAGAAGCCAGGGAATTTTGGTAAATTACAACCAATGCATCCACTATCCCTGCCGCTACTTCTCTTAAGACCCAAGGATGCAAGCCATCAGGTCCAGGGGATTTACCCACCTTTAGTCCCATTATCTTACTGAGTACCACCTCCTTAGTGATTGTGATTGTGTTAAGTTCCTCCCCCCTATAGCTCCTTGTGTATCCACTGTTGGAATATTGTTAGTGTCCTCTACCATAAAGACTGATACAAAATATTTGTTCAGAGTTTCTGCCATCTCCATGTTCCCCATTACTAATTCCCCGGTCTCGTCCTCTAAGGGACCAACATTTACTTTAGCCACTCTTTTCCTTTTTGTATACCGATAGAAACTCTTGCTATCTGTTTTTATATTTGATGCTAGTTTAGTTTAGCTATCGTCCCTATTTTAATCATTTTTTTAGTCTTTCTTTGCTGGCTTTTAAAAGCTTCCCAACCTTCTGTCCTCTCACTAGTTTTGGCCACTTTGTATGCCCTTGTTTTTAATTGGATATCATTCTTTATTTCTTTAGTTAATCACAGTTGGCTATCTTTTCTTTTACACCCTTTCCTCCTCACTGGAATATATTTTTCTTGAGAGTTGTGAAATATCTTCTTAACACTGTTCATCAACCGTCCTACACTTTAATCTATTTTCCCAGTCCACCTTAGCCAACTCTGCCCTCATACCTTTGTAGTCTCCTTTATTTAAGCTGAGTACACTGGTTTGAGATCCAACTTCCCACCCTGCATCTGAATTTGAAATTCCACCATGCTATGATCATTCATTCCAAGGGGATCCTTTACCAGGAGACTGTTTATTATTCCTGTCTCATTACACAAGACTAGATCTAAGATTGCCTGCCTCCTGGTTGGTTCCGTTACATACTACTCAAGAAACCCATCCCTTATGCACTCTATGAACTCTTCCTCAAGGTACCCAGACCAATTTGATTTGTCCAATCAATATGGAGGTTAAAATCACCCATGATTATTGTTGTTCCCTTTTTACAAGCCCCCACTATTTCCTGGTTTATATTCCGACCAACAGAGTTGCTACTGTTAGGGGGCCTATAGACTATGCCCACCGTGTCTTTTTCCCCTTATTATTCCTGAACTCCACCCAAACTGTTTCAACATCCTGATCATTTGAGCCAATATCATTTCTCACTATTGCAGTGATTCCATCCTTTATCAACAGAGCTACCCCACCTCCCTTTCCTTTCTGTCTGTCCTTCCGGATTGTCAAATACCCCTGAATATTTAGTTCTCAGTCCTGGTCACCTTGCAACCACGTCTCTGTAATGGCTATCAGATCATACCCATTTGAATCTATTTGTGCCATCAACTCATCTATTTTGTTACAAATGCTACGTGATTTAGACAAAGAGCCTTTAAATTTTTTTTTTTATCCCTTTTTCCTGCTTGTTTCCTCTCTTCTTCAAACTCATTTTCTTTATTTTTGCTTTCTAATTCCAGCTTTACTCCCCTCCCTACAGAATCTATTTTCAGGTTCCCATCTCCCTGCCAAGCGAGTATAAACCCTTCCCGACAGCACTAGCAAACCCCCACCCCTGGCGATGATATTGGTCCCGGCTCTGTTGAGGTGCAACCCGTCCAGGACAATCTGTCTTGCACGCACCTTCATAAAGTAACTACAGCTTTCTCAACAAGGGGATGCACTGAAGTACTACAATATATTCCCCCAGGCATTTAGTACTCCCTTTTCTCAGAGAAAACCACACAGGACATCAGCTACTAGAAAAAGAAATATTGATCAATTGGAGACTTAATAAAACAGATGTTGTTTGCTATTTTATTTCCAGAAAATCAATGGAAATCAGGTCAGCCTTATTGGGATATCAGATACAATGAGGATGATCTTTTAACCAGAGGATTATCAGTATTTATTATAGAACTACTGGTTCTGGGTTGGAAAACAAAACAAAATATGTCCTGATCAAGACTGAGTGCGGTGCCCTTCAACTATAACTCTGGCTTTGGTTTCTATTTCCTCTGACATACCTCGAGAGATTTCAGTGTACAATGGGCCTCTGATTTTATTTTTTTTTAAAATTTTTTCAGTTGTTAGTTTTCTGAATTTGAAGGACATTCTCATGATGGATTTTGTCAAGTGATGGATATTGTCAAATGAATTAATTTAAAAGCAAGTCCAATTTATGTTGTCTGACACAGTCCTACGATACAAAAGTCAGCCAGTGATTCCGTACGTAAGTGACCATCCTTTTAATGTAACCTAGTTGTCACAGCAAGACAATATAGTGATGGATGTTCTGTTATCAGAACTGCATCATGACCTATCTGTCCCCTTCCTATGTTTTGAGTCACTTCATTTGTCATTTATCTCTATTTATTTCCTTTAAGCCATGACAGGACTACCAGACTCGGCTACAATTTGGGATTTTTATGGAACCGTTTCCCCATCACGATTCATCAGCAGTTCCTGTAAGCAGAGTTTGCCTCTTATGATTTAAAGCATCCAAAGATTAACATTTTCATATTTCCAGTAACCGGCTCACTGGAGTAAATGTAACCATGTGCTATGTCAACATTCTCATCAGAACATGACATCTTAAACTGAGGCTAAACATTTCCCCTTAGCTTTTAAAGACAATTTCCAGCTTACTAGCACAGGAAATACAATTGGTCCGGCCATCTGGTGAAGTTTTCTCGACTAGTAGTGCTATGTCTCTCAAAGCCTAGAATTCAAAGAGATTCCTTATTTGAAACGTCAAGATTTTCAGATGAATTTAAGAAAGAGATGAATGCAATCTTTATTGAGGTACATCTGCATAGGTACTGGAAGCACATTGAACAAATTGCATGAATGAGACACTGTTGTGGCAATAAAAAAAAACATTATAGGAGTATCAAAAGCTTCAAGAGATGGGAATGTACAGAATGTTTAGGAACATAAGAAAATAAGAACATAAGAATTAGGGACAGGAGTAGGCCATCTAGCCCCTCGAGCCTGCTCCGCCACTCAACAAGATCATGGCTGATCTGGCCGTGGACTCAGCTCCACTTACCCACCCGCTCCCCATAATCCTTAATTCCCTTATTGGTTAAAAATCTATCTATCTGTGATTTGAATACATTCAATGAGCTAGCCTCAACTGCTTCCCTGGGCAGAGAATTCCACAGATTCACAACCCTCTGGGAGAAGAAATTCCTTCTCAACTTGGTTTTAAATTGGCTCCCCCGTATTTTGAGGCTGTGCCCCCTAGTTCTAATCTCCCCGACCAGTGGAAACAACCTCTCTGCCTCTATCTTGTCTATCTCTTTCATTATTTTAAATGTTTCTATAAGATCACCCCTCATCCTTCTGAACTCCAACGAGTAAAGACCCAGTCTACTCAATCTATCATCATAAGGTAACCCCCTCATCTCCGGAATCAGCCTAGTTGAATCGTCTCTGTACCCCCTCCAAAGCTAGTATATCCTTCCTTAAGTAAGGTGACCAAAACTGCATGCAGCACTCCAGGTGCGGTCTCACCAATACCCTGTACAGTTGCAGCAGGACCTCCCTGCTTTTGTACTCCATCCCTCTCGAAATGAAGACCAACATTCCATTCGCCTTCCTGATTACCTGCTGCACCTGCAAACTAACTTTTTGGGACTCATGCACAAGGACCGCCAGGTCCCTCTCCACCGCAGCATGTTGTAATTTCTCCCCAAAATAGAATAAAAATAAAATAAAAGGGTTTCACTCTAAATATCAGAGATACTTGGCAGGTAAAAGAAGTAGATTATGTTGAAAAGGAAAAGTTACCCAGCAAATTACTTGCAAGGAGAACTATTATAACAGTAAAGATTTCATTACAGAATGCCAGCACAAAAAGCAGAGGACAGGATACTATATTAAGTGAAAGAGATAAATCGCCAATATCATTTTCTTAATATTTTAAGCAAATAATTTGGAAATGTTCAAGTGACCAAAACTGGTAAATTTCTTCATAATGAGTTCATAATTCAGTGTATTATGGAAACTACAAGATGTAGTATTTATCTTGACTTGGTAATGCCAATTGATCCCAACATCATACACCTGGAATGTCAAGTACCCATCTCCAATCCTTCAGTGAATTTCTCCTCGTCTCTGATGCTTCATTAAATCCTTGAAGTTCTAGCCATGTTCAGAGTGATGCCATGCTAAAACTGTGCAATGCTACAGACTGTTCAGTTTTGGTCATCAAAACAAACAAAAATTCAAGTCATGGAGGCAATGCATAAAATAATCACAAATTGATCACTGGTGTCAAAACAATTGAGTTAAAGAAAATATTGGAGCTTTTTAAACTTTGAAAATTAGATAGCAGTTTGGAAGGTACTAAATATAAATCGAGCTGGAGCACTAGGCCCTGGAACATCGTGGTGAAGGTGCAGCGAATGAGGATACGGGGCCCAGAAGAGCCGAGGGCACAGAGGCAGCACGGGCCTGCTCACACTGCGATATGTGTGTGCACTAGGTCCGTGCAGCAGAGCAGGTCTCCAGTCATCCTGGTTCAATCCTTGCCACTGGATAAAGGCCTAGCTCTGTCGAGCCTGTGTGGTGGCTGATGTGCAACGATACCACACGTTAAAAAAATCCACGCACAGGCATCTTCCACCTCCTCAATTGGAGTTCAGGACTGGAACATTTGGTCCTTCATTGAAATATCTGTGAACACTTGTGGAAATAAGTCATCCTCATTCAAGGAATCACCTGTGATGATGAAATAGTAGAGAGAATTCAAATCCAAATCCAGCTGGATCAAGACAAACCAAGACACTGGAACAAGGTGAAAAATGGTTAACGAATAATTTAGGATGATGGTGGAAATAATTTACCTATGGAAGAAGGGATGAACACTTCTGCTGAAAGGTCATGGACTTGAAACATTAAATTTGCTACCTGATCTGCTGAGTGTGTTCAAAATTTTCAGTTTCTTTTTTCAAATTTGCTTCATCCATAATATTTTGCTTTTGTAATATAGACAGATCTGTGAATAATTACCATTCTGCTATCTTTATAAAAGAATGAGTAAAATAACATGGGAGTGAATGGTGGGACAAGGGGCGGGCAGCCAACGCACTCGCAGTGGGCAGGTAGGCACATTACATGTAATAATGAGACGCCGTGCCTCCTTTAGAAACTCCATTTTAAATTGAACTCTGGGTGGGCGAAATGTTCCCTTTATTTTTTTTGGTGTCTTGCAGTCCGGCCACGCAGCTGACAGGAAACATTGTCGGGTGCCGGGGGCGGGTTCCCTGGCCTCGGGGAACCCGCCGACTAAAGGAAGGTGAGGACTGCTGGATTCAAGAGGCAAGTGCCTTTACACTTACCTGGTGGATCCAGCGTTGCTCCCTCACCAACCCCCACGATCGGACACCCCCTTCCCTGACCCTTCTGATCTGCCACATACCTCTCCCCCAAGACCTCCAATCACATCCCCTCCCCCGCACCCCCGCCACCCGAGGCTTCCAATCTCCAATTTGACTCCAGCCTTCCGATCCCCGATTCCCCCCTCTGGCATTCGAACCCCATTCCGTGCCCCCTCCAACTCCAGCCTTCCAAGCCCCTCCACAATCTCCATCCTTCAACCCCCTCCACCCTGATCCCTCCCTCCCTCCTCTCTGTGGCTGAGTGCCACAGCTCTACCCGTTTGACAGCCAGCTAGCCTCTCTATCTGGTTGGCTGTGTGCGGGGAACAGAGATGCTAAATGTTAATTAGGCCCCGCCATTATATTTGTTCTCCTGGTTTCTCGACCACATTACAGGTGCCTCCCCCAAAAAAAACCACCCCCCACTCCCTACCTGCCTCCAAAATAAAATTATACTTTATACTTGCCTGAATACACTCAAATTAGACCCCGTCTACCAACTGGCCACGTATCCAGAGCAAAATTACTAGATTCCACTGACTGCACTGGCTCAGGAAGGTTCTTCAAGTTGCACTCATTCTCATAGGTGTACAGGCACCAGTAGGCACGTTTTAATAGTTTCTCATGAAGAAATGTTTAATTTACTAAGAAACTGACTAATGTACACCAATAAAACTGTTGAATAGTTCAGTATACGTTTTTGTAAGTAATTTTAAATTAGGTTACTCACACTTACTATTGGTGATAAACACATTTCCAGCTGTAATAATAAAACTGCACTTGGTTACCACTCTTAAATTTATCAAGAAAACCTTTTTAAAATGGAAACAAAACAAAAAAGAAATGATTATGTTCTATTATGCTGCCCGATTGCTCTGGTTCATGTAAGATTTTACATTAGTAATTATGCAAATTAATTTTTGCAGAAACCTGAAAATATAACCTGACCAGCACAATTTCAAGTGCATTTTGGACGCAATTTTGCCCAAAGCAGAAACTCTACACTAAGGTGTTAATGCACCGTGCCTTTTGGATTTGTTTACAACCTGAATTGTCCAATTGTCAATATTGTTTCTAAAAGAGCTGAAAATGACCCAATTATGTTTATTCTTGTTCCAGAATTTACGTCAAGTGCGTTAACCCTCCCACTAAAATCGTAGATAAAGCGACAACAAAAAGTGCTCTACATTCGTCCACTAACATTGCTAACAGTAAATTCAATGCAAACAAGGTGAGAAAGGAACCAGTCTGTTGAAAAATGGAAAATTCTTCCTCAACTGCACATAGTAAACCCTAGAAAAACACCCATGCTAAAGTCAAATTGCAGCAAATTAGGCTACCATATGATTTGCCTGTCTGACATCTTATAGGAAAATAAAAGTAAAAATAAATATCTTTCTGTAATTTGACTTCAGTACTTTGACTTCAGTACTTAGGTATTACATTTGTATCATGAGGTTAAAGTGCAGTTTCATTGCTGACCCTTGTGTAGGAAAACATAAAAATTACACTGTTGTTATAGCTACATCTGAACCTTGAAATAACACAAATATTTTATGCGACAATTGCAAGGTAGAATACTATACAGATGAGACAGTTTTGTTGTTTTAAGTGCATATTGTGCAGCTAACATGGATATTAGAGCATTAAATGTTGTAAATATTAATGTTGAGATTCAAATACAAACGGGGCCCATAATTTTTGGGATTAAAAGGTGGATTGTACACTTTTAAAAGAGATATTCATACAAAATGTTGCCATTTTCAATAGAAAAACAGAATTGTTCTCTGAGGATTTCACCTTATCTTGTGAAATGAAGTCATCTACACAACATACTTGCATAAATCTTAAGGGACGACAATATCAGGGGGATATTGTAAAGATGGGAAGTGAAGTAGCAGGTAATTTCAGATTAGAGTCATGGACCAGAACAGGCAATATGAGATTTGGGCACTGGGACTGGCTTTCAATTGCAGTGAAGCACTGAGATTGCCCGCAGACAAGACTCAAATTGGAACAAGGTATAGACTGCACCTGCGGAATGAGCTGTTGACAATAGTGTGTATTGGTAATGGCCAGAGGGAATAGTCAGGGATTGGGTCAGACTAGAAATGTTAGTGATAAACTAAAGTGATAATGGGAGTCAGTAATGGATTGAACATGGGTGGGAGTCAGGAACTGGAAAAGGCCATGAAAAGGAAATGGAGACCGAGACTAAAACTAATGATGGTTGGAAGTTGGGCATTCGAAGATAAGCTTGATACACAATAGAAAGCATTATGTAGTTATGGGTAGCCGGACTATTATGTTTGAGCACTCAATGTGATTTGGTTAGGTTAACAGTATAGGAGTTTAATGATTCTGTTTAAAAAATATATATAAACACATGGTAATATCAGGTACAGGAATAGTTTATTTTTATATTTTTCACTCATACTTCATAATAAAGGTAACGGAATGGTAAAGTGTACATTTTGCACCATTGAAAATGGATTCGAATTTGTGAACGCTGAAAAGTATCCCATTACCTGATAGTGTTATCATCTTGCAATAAATTCTTCTGCGGTCAAGTTAGCTGCCAAAATAACGGTGAATTTAATGCGCTTGCCGTTATTAATGTGTAAATTGTCCAGTAACTTGTGGCGAGGAAGAGACACCTCGTGAATTGAGAATCACCACAATTGGTGCAGGATATGTGCCGTTCCATCATTAGCCGAGTAAAATGTCAGCTCACCCTCAACCTCCCTGCAAGCTTCATGAAAGTGCTGTATTTGCGCAATTGCCAATTAAAATGTCTGCAGAAAGTTAGAGCTGTTACTTAACAGTGCAAGAACCCTTCTAATGAGGAATGTTATGCCACTCAACCTCTCCGACCCAGAAAGGGAACAACTGAATCTGTGGAGACTCACTTCTACAGGTAATAAATTGTTGTTTACTCTAGACTCGACTATTCCAATGCTCAGCTGGATGGTCTCCCACCTTGCACCCTCTAAATTTGAGCTTGTCCAAAACTCTTCTGCCCGTATCCTAACTAGTACCAAGTCCCATTCACCCATGTGCTCGCTGACCTACATAAGTTCTCTGTCTAGCAACTCCTCAATTTTAAAATTCTCATCTTTGGTTACAAATCCTTCCATGGCCTTACCCCTTCCCATCTCTATAATCTCCTCCAGCATGACAATCCTCTGAGATCTCTGTGCTCCTCCAATTCTGGTGTTTTGCGCATCCTGATTTTCTTTACTCCACCATTGGTGGCCTTGTCTTTAGCTGCCTCGACCTCATTCCCTCCTTAAATCTCGACCCCTCTCTCCTCCTTTAAGATGCTCCTTAAAACCCACCTCTTTGACCAAGCTTTCGGTTACCTGACCTAATATCTCTATATGCTTTGGTGGCAAATTTTGTGTGAAGCGCTTTGGAACATTTTATTACACTGGAGGGGCTATATAAATACCATTTCTTATTGTTAGATATTTTTAAATATTACATTTTAATTTTTTTTCTTACTTTCCCTTTCTGTCACTATTTTCTTTTTCCCATAATCCAATCTTTCTTTCCCTACTTTTTATTTCTCTTTCAATACCTGATTTAACACCATATTTCCTTTTCCGTCATTCCTCCATTTCTTTCTCAATCCTTAAATCTCTTTGGTCAAGAGATATAGAGGCTGAAATTACCTCCTGATCGAAAGTAGGTGCATCTACCGTTTCTGAAGATTTTTTTCCTTCCCAATCCAGAGTAGAGTGATAGTGAGGACTTTTAAAACATTTTCATTTCCAGACAGTGTTTGGGTCAGCTGCGGGGTGGAAATGTGTGTGGAGCGGGTCGGATGCCAGTATGTGCCATCAGCACTGTGTTGATGACATCAGCGCAACGCGGATATCCTACGTCGCACTGATGCGTCACAATGTCCCTCCCCTTCAGTTAAAGGAGAGGGCCACTATGAGCTCTGCATTAACTGCAGTAGTGCCCACTGGGCCACCAGGGAGGGTTCCGGCCGGGCCAGCCAAGAGGGATGATGTGCTGCGTTTCGGTGGTCCGGCCGAACCCATGGTCGGCATTGTTGGGCCGACTTCGGAGTCGGCTGACAATTAAAATAAAATGGTGGTAGCGGCAGTGCACCCTCCCCTTTAAGGGAAGCCGCACCACCATTGCAGAAGGCCACAGCCTCATTGGACCACTGGGAATACACAGGTTTTGGCACTGCCGGGCAGGCCGAAGAGTTTCAGAGGGGAATGTTGCCGTCGGGGGGGGTAGATTGGCGATGTGCACAATGATGATGCGCTTACCATGGATCGGCAGCAGCGAATTGGTAAGGGCGGGTGGGTGGGTGGCGTTGGGGCACTGCCGGGAAACCTCAGGAAGGCAATTGAGCTGTTAGCAGCCATTCCACGAAAAGTCGGTGGCCACTCCATTCCGCAGCATGGCTGCCAATTTGCGGTTGTAATGCCTTAAGGAGAGGGGCAATTTCTGTCCCATGAGCTGAAGGGTGAGGGGAAAAGTCTAATGGGACATGCTGTGAGATAGCCCACTCCAGCAAAATCTGGACCAATGATTATTTTCTGATTACTTTACCAAAAAAACGGCATTCAATTTATTTAGTTACACTATTCAATGTATTTAGTTACAAATAACCAATTTAAATTTCTTATAAAGTAGTGGTCATAATAACATTTAACATAATATCAACAGCACAAAATTAAATTTTCACCTTTGGTAAATACATTTATCCTTGTAGAAATTGCAATGTTATGCAGCTTTAGACAATCTGTATCACAGGCATATGTTCTAACTAGATGTCATCTTTCATTACATTCCAAAATATACATCCACTTTATCAGGCGATGCTTGTTTGCACGTGATTTAACAATCCTATTTGCCTTCATTGTACCAAGTTTAAGGTTTAGGGTATCATGTATGAATGCTTGGGGTTACTTGCCACCAGGTGGTGCCACTGTCGGAGGTCATTGGGCTGTACGCACGTGTGTGCGGCCCAGGTATAAAAGGCAAGCCATCATGGAATGTGATCACTTTGGGCCCTAATAAAACAGAGCCAGGCTTGGATCTGTGTTAGTTTACAGTATTCAGTCTATTGAGTTATTACATACATAACAAAGAGTATTAAAATAAATGATTCATTTCTGAAGTATAAAAGCCAAATCAAAATGGAAGTTGCTTACTTTTATTAAAGTTGAACAATAACATTGTATATGTTGCAAAGAACATTTGTCATTTGCTTTTAGATCCTATGCCACTACAAGGATGCACTGTTTGATAGCAGCAGAGCAACATTAACCACAGAACTCACTTAAAGGCTTTGGGCTAAAAATTCGCCAACCTTGCGCCTGTTTTTTTGCCGATATTTCTCTGTTTTTGGCGGAAAATGGTGCAGCGGAAAATTCATAGAAGCCTTGCGGCGGCGGTTTTTAAATTCCGCTGGGTAGAGGACCGCCGTCGTGCAAGACTCAAAATAGCACTTTCGCCAAAACTTTGGCTCAGCGCACACCCGTATTCTGCGCGAAAAAAACCGCCAGGAAAAAACCTGTGTTGCAGCCCTTGGAACAGCGGTAGGTATGAAGACCTGCAAAAAAGGTCAGCTAAAGTTTTTATTTTTTAATTCTTTTTTAGCGATTCGATACTTAAGTGTCTTGTGAATGTTTTGTGATGTTTTATTTTTTTGTTTTTTGCAATTTTTTGGGGGTGTTTTCCCCTCCTCCCAAGGCCTCTCTCGCTGCGGTATCGACTTCGGAGTAAAGTTGCAGAAAATTTGTGGTTTGTGCCACGAATCCTCATGCAACGCCGATTTTTACCGCTGCGCAAATTGAAGCCTGAATTTTCTGCCTCGTAGCGGTAGCGGAGTGAAAGTGGTTTTTTTGGCGAAAAAATACCGCTTTCACCAAAAAACAAATTTCTAGCCCTTTAAAAACTGTTAAATTAATTACCTGAATAGATGAATAAGCAATAACCAATATATTTACAGAAAATGTTAGAATATACTGGCTTCTCAATTAGGAATAATAAATGGCTCATAAAGTCTTTAATATTAAAGATAAATAATATTAGTTTACTATAGATGTGAACCACTTATCGTACGAGTTGTTATTCGCTTAGTCTTGCCAACTATGAGACTAACCTAACTGACTAGTAATGTTCTCTGTAGACTGTACTTTGTTCTGCGCAGCCTGTTTCTTTTAATGTGCAGTCTATTTAAATTTCTGTGCATGCGCGGTATTTACAGTGTAAGAGCTGGTGAGCGGCCTACACAGCACCTTTCCCATTACTGCACAGCTGCGCGGCTTAGAGGGAACATTGCTGATTAGTCTCTTGAAAAAGTTCTTGGATTTGAACAGACCCAGCTACTTAAATATTCCTAGTTCCTAAAGCTTCTTGGATTTGAATAACTGCCTGCCAGTCATACAAATAACTCAACAAAATCACATGGTGTAATGGTATAATTTTGTTTGAATGGTGTAGCTCATCTCCACCCTAAAGTAAACTGAAATCTTTGAAACATTTTTACCAAGCGAGGCTGAACACGGAATGTTGGATGCAGCTGGCATCATAATCCTCGGCCCAAAATTTCAATGATGCCATTGGAAGTGATGTGGAGCAGGACTTCCGTCTCCTGTGAGGGGTGCTGACCTGGATTTAAATTGAATGATAGTTTAGTTTCTATGTACACACGTGTTCGGGCCATCTAATTCCAGCCTGTAGTGCTTCAGATACACCAAGAGGAGGGGAGCTGAAAACCTTGCACGATTTGGCAGTTGGGCTCCAAATGAGCCCTGAATGACTAGTGGGTGGAAGAAACAAGAGATAGTTGGAGGAGAAGCAGAGACCTGGTGCAAAATATAAAAGCCACTGCTACTTAAAAAGAGACAACTGCAGCACTGAAGAGAGCAGCCATCTTGGACTACAAGGATGGCAGCAATGTTGAAGAAATGAGCGGCAAACTTCACGGATCCGGATCTGAATGTCTTCCCAATTGAGATAAGGAGGCAGAAGAAGGGTCAAGAATTGTATCCTGTAAAGGGATAGAAACATAGCAAATAGGAGCAGTAGTAGGCCATTCAGCCCTTCGAGTCTGCACCGCCATTTAATATGATCATGGCTAATCCTCTAGCTCAACACCATATTCCTGCTTTTTCCCCTTTTACCCCTTGATGTCTTTTGTTTCGAGAAATCTATTTATCTCCCTCTTAAATATATTCAGTGATTTGGCCTCCATAGCCTTCTGTGGTAAAGAATTCCACAGGTTCACCACCCTCTGAGTGAAATTTTTTTTTCCTCATCTCGGTCCTAAATTTCCTACCGCGTATCCTGAGACTGTGACCCCTTATTCTAGACTTCCCAGCTAGGGGAAACATCCTCCCTGCATCCAGTCTATCCAACCCAGTCAGAATTTTATACATTTCAATGAAATCCCCTCTCATTCTTCTAAACTCTAGTGAATACAGACCTAGTCGACTCAATCTCTCCTCATACAATAGTCCTGCCATCCCAGGAATCAATCTAGTGAACCTTCGCTACACTCCCTCTATGGCAGGTATATCCTTTCTTCGGTAAGGAGACCAAAACTGCACACAATATTCCAGGTGTGGTCTCACCAAGGTCCTGCACAACTATAGTAAGACATCCTTGCTCCTATACTCAAATCCTCTTGTAATGAAGGCCAACATACCGTTTGCCTTCCTAACTGCTTGCTGCACCTGCATGTTTGCTTTCAATGACTGGCGTACAAGGATACCCAGGTCCCTCTGTACATCAACACTTCCCAAGCCATCACCATTTAAATAATACTTTGTCCTTATGTTTTTCCTACCAAAGTGGATAACCTCACATTTATCCACGTTATACTGCATCTGCCATGTGTTTTTCCACTCACTCAACCTATCTAAGTTGCCTTGCAATGTCTTTGCATCATCCTCACAACTCACAATCCCACCTAGTTTTTCACAACTCACAATCCCACCTAGGCTGTGGCAGTGAATACCATTTCCCCAAACCTCGGAATCAATTGCTGCGTAGGCAGAAATGTAATGACCTTGCAAGAATAGCCACTGTGAACTGCCTGCTTCCTCTGACTTTTCAATGCAGTCTCTTTATATGTGCGGCATTTCATTCATTCCTCTCATGGTGCAAAAGCAGTTACAAACACAGCAACAGGAATAGGCCATTCAGCCCCTCGAGCCTGTGCTGCCATTCAATTAGATCTCGGCTGATCTGTATCTTAACTCAATCTACCCACCTTGGTTCCGTAACCCTTAATATGCTTGCCGAACAAAAATAAGTGGAAATATAGTTGCACTCGCAACTGGAAAAGGGGTATGTGAATATAACCTGTGCTCAGGACTGAGAGGAGCAATGGCTGCTGGCTACTGCCCAAAAGCAAATAGCAGGCTAGAAGGCCTCCAGCACCAACCCCTGTACAACATCTACTGAGGCCCTACAGTGCTCTGGTCTTTGCCATTTGCCCCTCTTTGATCCTTCAATTGGAGAGCAGGTGAGCACAGGCCACAAGGCCAACTTCACATAGGTACCCCTCAAAATTGATCCCCCTTCCAGCTTCTGGATGGGTGCAGGGATGGGGAGAGTAAGGGAAGAGGAAAATAGGGCTCCTCCTGCCTCATTACTATGTAGACGCTATCAGTCTCTTTCTCCACCCACCCCAAGAAAAACTCCAGAAATTCGAAGGCATGAAGTTAACTGAAATCATAGATCTTTGCACCCTTTTCCTCTCCTTTACACTGGGAACCGAGTATTCCCTGGTGCATTGGCCAAGAAACATCAGCCCTAAAAGAGAGGAAAATGGAGGGTAGCCACCAGTGGTGATTTTGTTTTTGAATAACAAAGTCACAAATAGATTGAACAGATTTCATATACTAACAAAGTATAGTAAATCACTATACACAAAGTGCGAGAGGCAATGTGAATATAGATTGGGAAAGAGCTCTAAACTCTTCACTTTATTGTTACTCAGAGTGTAAACTTATTGGAGAAGGATAACAAAACCTTGGCCTACTACATGGATCTACAGAACATACTTAAGCTTCTTTTGGATTGTTGGTTTTGGGACCTTGTGTGCTCAAATTAACTGCGCCATTTGCCAATATACCAGTGATTTCCCTTCAAATGAAAAAACACCTGCTGGCTGTAAAGTACCTTTGAAAGTCCGAAGGATGTGATAAGACATTATGGGGCCGAAATTGCACCTTTTTTTAAATAGGCGGTAACAGGGCGGAAATTAGTTTCTCACCGACGATCGGGACATTGCCATCTTGATTTTTTGAAGCAGAGAGGGTATCCGGCCTGCTCCTGTGCGAACAGCGGTAGTGACGTTATTAGAGCGCGAACCGCCTGGTCCCCGCCCGGAAGCGACATTGCCCTCAAATAATCGATTAGCCGCTTGTCGGTGCCCTTAATAGTTTTACGCAGTGGAAACCTGCCAAAGGCTGGGTGCCACGATCGCCTTTAAAGTGGATGGCGCAGCATTGCGGCTGTCATTTTATTTTAAATGTCGGCCGACTTTACAATCAGCCCGACAATGGTGGCCACAGGTTTGGCCGAAACTCTTCCTGGTGGCCCAGTGGGCGACAAGTAGGCCTTGCAACATTCTTCCCCTTTAAGTGAAGGGGGGGGATGTTGCTAAGCGGATGTGGCATGTTCGCGTCATGCTGACATCATCAGCGTGGCACTGATGTGCTCAGCGCGCCGTTGATGGCACCGCCCACCTTCTGCCCTGCTCCCACCTCACTTCTGTCCCTCTGCCATCCCAAACACCACCCCAATGATTTTTCAGAAGAAAAGACGGAAATTTTCCTCTATTCCCTGTCCCATCGATTGGGGAGGTAATTCAGCAAATAATTCTGATTATCCGCCCCAAATGGGGCGGAGGGCAATTTCAGCCCCCATATAAAAAAGTTTTGTTCCCTTTACTAGAATGTCTATGAATACAATAAACTTGAACTCAAAGAATGTATAAAGTAGATTTTTCAGCCAGTAAATTGTATTAGAACACTGACTTTTTGCATCTAAGATTTGGGTTCAAAACTATCCGAGCCAGCTGGAATGAGAATTTTTTCTGTCAGCTAAATTGGTCCAGGTATGACTCATACTTGGCCAATCTCAATCCAGTTCTTCATGCAAAACACTCCACAATACAGCACAAATTGGTACTAAATTGGCAATCTCATTCAGAGAATCCATAGGGATTGCTGATGTGGGAAATGGAAAATTTCACACTGGTGAGGCAAGATTGAGGTCAAACTCCGATTCAATGAACTTAACAATTGAACAGTGACATATAGAAAGTGATATCCCAGTTTCCAGATAACACTGAATGGATCTCACTTCAGAGGAGGTGAGGCCTCTGCCTTCATGTAACACCTGATGGAGTTGCAAACAGAGTTCTGTCACTCTGGTGAAAGTCTAAATTGGAGAAGAATCTTCTTCCTGACAATGTGTAGCCAGTTGCCAGCTTTTAGATTCACATTTTCAGAAAGAATATATTTCTGTAATTTGCTAATCAGTATTTTTTATTATGTATAGACAAAAATCATCTGCAAACCAAATGCAATGAATGTGTAATAAATAAACTGACTCTGATGCTGTATCTTCTAATTGAATTTGAGGAAAGGGTTATGTTGAACACATAAGCTATCACACCAATTAATGTGGCAGTACTCATTATATTCTCCACAGGCCAACTTTGCTTGCCCCTATTATAGCATTCAGCGGGATCCAACACAGCTTTATGTCTTTCACTTGTTTTGCTCTTTCCAGTGCGGGCAGGTACAGCAGGAGTGGTGAGGTCGGGGTGAAAGAGCAGCAAGAGTCGGTAGAGGGATGTGATCGGGGTCCAGAAGACGCGAGGGCCCAGGGGCAGCACGGGCCAGTCCACACTGCGATATGTGTGCGCATTAGTTCCGGTTGTCTTGGTTAATCCTTGCCACTGGACCAAGACCAAGCTCTGTCAAGCCCGTGTGGTGACTGAGGTGCAACGGCCACCACACATTAAAAAAATCCACGCACAGCCATCTTCAACCTTCAATATGCAGTTCGGGACTGGAATATTGAAATACCTGTGAACTCATCCCTTTTTGGTGTGGAAGCAAGTCATCCTCGTTTCGAGGGACTGCTTATGATGATGATGGTTCTCTCCATCAGAAAGACTGCCGACTTCCACTTCCACTGTTAATGAGGTGTCTCCCCTCTCCCCGGCAGGACACTCAGATGCCACGATATTAAAAGCCATAAAAAAAAGCGGTGGATGCGTGTTGGGGTTGTGTTCCCTGTATTTAACGTTCTCCAGCCCGTCGGTGAGGGAAGGGCTTAATATCGAGGCCATTATTTCAGTCAGGTTGTGTTTACACATTTAAGATTCAATTTTCAATGGGGTGCCTAAGTTTCATTTTGTCACATTTGTTGATGTCATTTCAGCAGCTCATAGGCAGAGGGTAATGAATCAAGTAGCTTTCTCATCTGTCCTGGTTTCCTGGTGGTCTGGGGAAAAATGAATGTCAGATTTTGCAGCAATCTGTGGGGAATATTGGATTTCCATGTCTGTATAGCTGAGGAGCATGCATCTGATTTTCACTGGTTCTCATTCTCTTCAGACTCGAGGGCAGATTCTGAAACCCAACGTAATCTGACGGTCTTGTAATTCTACTATTTTGCTATTGGACCAAAACCTAGCTCTGTCAAGCCCGTGTGGTGGCTGGTATGCAACGGCCACCACACGTTAAAGAAAATCCACACACAGGCATCTTCAACCTTCAATATGTAGTTCGAGACCTGGAATATTAGGTCCTTCATTGAAACACCTGTGAACTCATCCCTTTTTGGCGTGGAAGCAAGTCATCCTCGTTTCGAGGGACTGCCTATGATGATGATGGGTCTCTCCATCAGAAAGACTGCCTACTTCCACTTCCATTACATCACCTACCTTCTCCCCTGCATTAGCTTATCTGCTGCTGAAACAGTCATCAATGCCTTTGTCACCGCCAAATTCGACCACTCATGTTCTCCTTCCCATACTCCATACTTAGATAAGTGCAGTGTTATGCATTTGGGCAAGGCAAATGTTGAACATTCATACACCCTCCTGGGAAAGGCATTAAAGATGGTGGAGATAGAAAGAGATTTGGGCATTCTAGTGCATACATCCTTAAAGGTACACGAGCAATGCCGTGCAGCGATAGCTAGAGCAAATAAGGTGTTGGGGTGTATCTATAGGACAATTAGTGAGTGTAAGACGAGGCATACTGTTTTGTCCTTGTACAAGCCTTAGTCAGGCCGCACTTGAAATACTGTGTCCAGTTTTGGTCTCCTCACATGGTGGATGATATTGAGGCTCTGGAAAGGGTATAGAAGAGGGCCATTAGCCTATTTCCAACTCAAAAGCATCTTAGTTATCAAGGTAGGTTCAAAGACTTGGGACTCTTTACCTTACGGCAGCGTAGACTTAGGGGGCTATGATTCGAGATTTATAAGATAATGAAGGGAATAGACAGTGTTCCAGCTGACCGTTTATTTCAATTAAATAGGTTAGGCAGAACCAAGGGGCACAAATTTAAGTTGTATAAGGCGAGGGGGCCAAAATTCATAAATTCATGGCCGCCAGAAAGCTGGCGCACATTCCGTTTTTAAAACGTTTTTACAGTCGGGTCCGATGAGGCGGGTTTTCAATCGATTTTCATCCGTTTGTCGTTTTTTTTTTCAGAGCGGACCGGAAGCCGGTCATAATGGGGGTGGAAGTGTGGCAGTAAGTGCTGGTGAGGGACGGAATTGGAGGCGGGACAGATTCTCCGCCGCTGTCACTTAACGGCAGAGCGGTGGTGATGTCATTGTGCTTCGGCGTCACCATGTTTGTCCCCTGCTTCAAAAGTGAAATAATCGGCGAATATTTAGGATCACCCACCGGGCCACCAGGGAGTGTTTCGGCTGGGCCGGTGCCAGGCCGCCTGTTGGCGACCTGGCCAAACCCGGGGGTACAATTGTCTGGCCGACATGGAAGTCGGCCGGCAAAAAAAATAAAATGGTGGCCGCGATAGTGGGCCCTCGCCTTTATTGGCCAGGGTTCACAGTCATAATAGAAGGTGCGCCGACAGAGAAAGCTGTCAGTGGCACTGCTCAGCGGGGATTCGATTTTTCGGGCTGAATATAGATGGAGGTAGGAGGTCCCAGCGGTGCGCGCACTGATGACGCACTTACGGCTGCTCGGCAGTGGCAGGACAGGAGTGGGGACTGCCAGAAAAAAACCCTACTTAATTTAGCTTGAGGCAGCCGCTTGACCAGAAATTGGCAGCCATTGGATTCCTCTGCATGGCCGCTGCAAAAAGGCAATAATGGATCTTTTCCGGACCCTGAATTTCGGTCCCCAAATCTAGGTTAGATGTCAGGAGGGGCTGAATGGCCTAATCCTGTTCCTATGTAGGCCAATGTTAAATTTCTAACTTTGTATGTTGATATCAAAATTAGTGTTGAAAATTACTCTGAATTAATTTTTCAATTATTGGCTGCTCTGGAGCGGAGGGAGATAGGGGAACTGATATAGCATCTTACTTGGTAACATTGTCTAATAACTTCATAATTAAAAGTTGCACTTTCATTTTGGGGAATAGCTGTGTTTATAAGATATGGGACTTTCTGAATTATATACAGTTCAAGCATTATTTGATTTTGCAATACATAGTATTTTAAGTGATTAGAAAACACTGCACTCAGCTGGTGCAGCATACGGTACATTTCACAGAGAAAAGTAGACCTCTGGAACAAGCTGCCTTCTCATGTGGTGGATACAGACTCACTGAATTCCTTCAAGCAAGAGCTGGATTTGTTTCTGGCTGTGGCAGAGATTAACTCTTACAGAAGGTAGGTACTGCAGGGAATTTATTGGACTAGTTTTGATTGCCTAGATGGGTCGGAGAGGAATTTCCCAGATTTTTTCCCCCAAATTGGCCTGAATTTTTAATCTGTTTTTTTGCCTCTCCCAGGAGATCACATGTTTTGGGTGGGGTGGAGTGTATATATTGTGATACACAAGGTATCACAATTGTGTGGGACAAGCTCGATGGACCAGAGGGTCTTTACCTTTCGGTCATTGTTCGTATACAGTGGTCACACTGACAACTAAGAAGTTACGGTTTAAAAATGTCCATAGGACAATTATTTTTCAAATATGTCACAAAAATATTTTTAGAGTATGATGTATGATAGAAGTTTTATTTTTGAACAAAAAAAGTTAATATTTTACTTGCACCGATGAACAACAACATTCCAGGTGCCATAAAGTTCAGACAACTTTAGTGTTATATATTTATTCATTTGTTAATGGTGTTGATTAAATGCTTTACTTAGAGCTATGAATAAATGGCTGGTTACATTTATTTCCTGAAGAGAACAATAATGCTTAATTGGCTGTAAAGCGCTTTGAGACGTCTGATGGTCGTGAAAGGCACTATATAAATGCAAGTATTTCTTCCTTTTTAATTAACCACCAAAAGGGATAACAACATTAAAAAAAGGCAAATAGCATCATCTTCAAATTACTGGGTAGTGCTATCACAGGACACTATGCACTTGTATCAAATTCCTCTCCAAGCATTAACCCTTTTATTTTAAATGATTGAATGCCTTTTAAAATAGCAGAGAGGGATTTGATATGAATGCTTTAAGTGTGCTTACGCACTGTAATGTCTAGGCTTCAGACTAATTATTTTTATATTGAATAGATCGTGAATAAAAATATTCCACATCAAAAGAATAAACCATGATCTGAGTACATTCAATAATCCAGCACTATCTAAATCAATTGCATATGGTATTTGAGGTAGCTTATCTGTTCTATCTCAAAAGCCTTTAAATAAATTTCATATTCTTGCACATCTCAGACGGGTCTGTCAAATTATCCCAATTGAAGCACTGGTGGTTTAAATTACAATGATCGAAGTCTTCATTTTAATGATGAAGATAATTTTACTGCATTCTGTTCCCTATTATTACAACAGTGACTGCATTTTAAAAGTACTTCATTGGCTGTAAAGCACTTTGAGATGTCCAGTGGTCATGAAAGGCGCTATATAAATCCAAGTATTTCTTTCTTTATTATATTTTTTCATAATTTAAAACATTAATAACTTCCAATGTTTTATTTACTTTTATCCATAAAGGATAAGGAACCAAGGCTGTAAATGGAGTTAAGATGGAGATTATCCATGATCCAATTGAATGGCGGAACAGGTTCAACGGGCTGAATGGCCTAATCCTGTTCCTATGTAGGCCAATGTTAAATTTCTAACTTTGCATGTTGATATCAAAATTAGTGTTGACAATTACTCTGAATTAATTTTTCAATTATTGGCTGCTCTGGAGCGGAGGGAGATAGGGGAACTGATATAGCATCTTACTTGGTAACATTGTCTAATAACTTCATATTTAAAAGTTGCACTTTCATTTTGGGGAATAGCTGTGTTTTAAGATATGGGACTTTCTGAATTATATACAGTTCAAGCATTATTTGATTTTGTAGTATTTAGTATTTTAAGTGATTAGAAAACACTGCATTCAGCTAGTGCAGCATACGGTACATTTGACCTACAAATGCAATATAATTAAATAGGCTCTTGAATACCTTGAAAAAAACAACTTCATAGATGCGTATAGCACAGAAGGAGGCCATTTGAAAGAGCTATCCAATTCGTCCCACTTCTCTGCTCTTCCCGCAAACTCTGAAATCTTTTCCTTAAGTATATATCCAAAAACTTTCATAATCTTGAACACCTCTATTAAATCTCCCGTTAACCTTCTCTGCTCTTAGAGAACAATCCAAGCTTCTCTAGTCTCTCCACATAACCAAAGTCCCTCATCCATGGTACCATCCCAGCAAATCTTCTCAAGACATTGCCATCCTTCCGAAGGGCTCAATTTTCCACAAAGCATTTTTTTTGACATACTTGAAGAGTTACGCCCATTTTCTGGGGGCCCCAAGTACGCCAAAAAAAAATGCTCTAAGTTTCCCTGTTTGATTTCTTCATTTTTGGCGCAGTTCAACCAGTCCTTTAGTTTTGGGGGTGGAACCTTGATCTGGGCCAAAATGATTGAATTGCCACGGTAACCAGGGACACGATGCGAGCTGAGGCTGCAAAGTGAAACATACAGTCAGCTTGCAACACATTAAAATACATTGCAGCAACTTACCTCCAATTATTAAAGTTCCCTCCCCCCACCACCGCCCTCCCGATGCCGGTGCCGATCCCCGCCCCAATCCCAGACCAAAGGGCCACCCAGTCTGCTACCCCGCCCCAGCCCTGGCTGAGTGACCTGCTGGTCCGCTCCCCCAACCAAATGATCTGCCGGTCTGCTCTCCCCCACCCCCAACCAAGTGACCTGCCAGTCCACTCCCCACCCCGCCCCACCAAATGACCTGCCAGTCTGCTCCACCGCCCCTAGCCCAGGCCGCAGGGCCTCCTGGTCCACTTGCGCTCCCCTGCCTGCCCCTAGCCCCGAGTATCTTGCCGGTCCCGCTCCCCCGCCCCTAGCCCCGAGTGGCCTCCCGGTCCGCTCCCCTGCCCATAGCCCAAGCCGAGTGGCCTCCCGGTCCACTCCCCTGCCCCTATCCCACGCCAAATGGCTTCCTCCATCCTGGTACCTGCACCGAACTATACCAGAAAGGCTTCCCATCCCCTCCTCTCTCCCACTCTCTCCCCCTCTCTCTTGCCTCTCCTGCTGCTGCTGTCCAGGCATCTGCTGCACTTACCTGCGTCGATTTCCTTACCTGCATGATTTATTTAACTCTCCAGAAGGTTTTTCTGCAGAGGCCACATACGCTGGCCTAAGGAGAACTGGAGTAACTCTCAGCAACTTTCCTAAATGGCCGGAATTGGTGTGTGTGGCAGGTTACACCCACTTTGGCTGAAAAAACAACTTAACTAAAAAAATTGTAACTAACTGAGTTACGCTGATACAAATTAATCGGGGAAACTGTTGTTTTTTTTTAAAACTTAGGCCAAAAAAAGCAGCCTGCTCCAAAAAAACAGTGCAAATCTCTGGGGAAAATTGAGCTCGAGAACTTGGCGCCCAGAACTGGACACAATACTCCAGCTGAGGCCTGACAAGTGTTTTATAAAGATTCAGCATAATTCCTTGCTTTTGTAGTCTGCAGGATCCCATATGCTTTTTTAAAAAAAAACAGCCTTCTTAACTTTTTTGCCATCTTCAAAGATTTGTGTATGTGAAATTTGACCAATTGCTTAAATTCCCATTTCAACAATTAAGAAGTGCTCTCAGACTGACATAAAGAGGGTATAATTGCTTCAAGACTACAAGCATTTAAATTAAGGAATTCAAAGGCCAACATAGTAACTTCCCAAAAGCTATGGTAGTGGACATTTAGGGTCTTGCCTTAGACATTAGAAAATCATGATTGACAAATTTGCTGGAATTGTTTGAGAATGTAACGAGCAGGGTGGATAAGAGGGAATCAGTGGATGTGGTGTATTTGGATTTCGAGAAGGAGTTCGATAAGATGCCACATAAAAGGTTACTGCACAAGATAAAAGCTCACGGGGTTGAGGGTAATATATTAGCATGAATAGAGGATTGGCTAACTAACAGAGAACATAGAGACGGGATAAATGGGTAATTTTCCGGTTGGCAAACAGTGACTAGTGGGGTGCCGCAGGGATCGGTACTGGGTCCTCAACTATTTGCAATCTATATTAATGACTTGGATGAAGGGACCGAGTATAATGTAGCCACGTTTGTTGATGATACAAAGATGGGTGGGAGAGTAAATTTTGAGGAGGGCACAAAAAATCTGCAAAGGGATACAGACAGGCTAAGTGAGCGGGCAAAAATTTGGCAGATGGAGTATAATGTGGGAAAATGTGAGGTTATCCACTTTGGCAGAAATGATAGAAAAGCAAATTATAATTTAAATTGAGAAAAATTGCAAAGTGCTGCAATACAGAGAGACCTAGGGGTCTTTGTGCATGAAACACAAAAAGTTAGTATGCAGGTACAGTAAATAATCAGGAAGGCAAATGGAATGTTGGCCTTTATTGCAAGGAGGATAAAGTATAAAAGCAGAGAAGTCCTGCTACAACTGTACAGGGTATTGGTGCGTACAGTTTTGGTCTCCGTATTTAAGGAAGGATATACCTGCATTGGAGGCTGTTCAGAGCAGGTTCACTAGGTTGATTCCGGAGATGAAGGGGTTGACTTATGAGGATACGTTGAGTAGGTTGCGCCTATACACATTGGAGTTCAGAAGAATGAGAGGTGATCTTACTGAAACTTATAAGATAATGAGGAGACTTGACCAGGTGGTTGCAGAGAGGATATTTCCACTCATAGGGGAAACTAAAACTAGGGGACATAGTCTCAGAATCAGGGGCCACCCATTTTAAACTGAGATGAGGAGAAATTTCTTCTCTCAGACAGTTGTAAATCTGTGGAATTCTCTGCCCGGGAGAGCTGTGGAGGCTGGCTTATTGAATATATTTAAGGTGGAGACAGGCAGATTTTTGAGCGATAAGGGAGTAAAGGATTATGGGGAGTGGACAGGTAAGTGGAACTGAATCCATGATCAGATCAGCTATGATCTTATTGAATGGCAGAGCAGGCTCGAGGGGCCAAATGGCCGACTCCTGCTCCTATTTCTTATGTTCTTACATTTTCGGTTACAGCAGTGGTAATCAGGTAAGCAGACTGAGCATTTTAGTTTTAGATTTTTGCCCATACTGCCCGACTGTGACGCTAGTATAACTCAGTAGTTATAAATAACAGTAACCTTCGTCATCTGAACCAGATACTCACCTCTTTCATTTGCGTGCTTTTTCAATTTCTTCAAAGGAAAGCGGAGAAATTGTTAAGCTGCTTAATTTCACAGCAAGTGAACATACAGAACAGTTTTGATCAGACTCACTTAGTTCAATCAGTACAACTTATCTTCGTGCAATACAAAATAAATGAACATGCGACACTTCCCCATACCAATGGACCATCTTACTTCCCTCAAGCAAGTTAATTCCCGACTATCCTTCCACATGCTAAACTTCTAAGCCTGATGAAAGCTTGCAGCTTTCTATTTTAAAATCCTGACCTAATTTGCAGCCTTTGTTGGATATCACTGCCCATGGGCTAGATTTTACACAGAAACATAGAAACATAGAAAATAGGTGCAGGAGTAGGCCATTCAGTCCTTCGAGCTTGCACCACCATTCAATATGATCATGGCTGATCATGCAACTTTAGTACCCCATTCCTGCTTTTTCTCCATACCCCTTGATCCCTTTAGCCGTAAGGGCCACATCAAACTCCTCTTCGAATATATCTAACGAACTGGCCTCAACAACTTTCTGTGGTAGAGAATTCCACAGGTTCACAACTCTCTGAGTGAAGAAGTTTCTCCTCACCTTGGTCCTAAATGGCTTACCCCTTATCCTTAGACTGTGACCCCTGGTTCTGGACTTCCCCAACATGGGGAACATTCTTCCTGCATTTAACCTGTCCAATCCCGTCAGAATTTTATATGTTTCTGAGATTCCCTCTCATTCTTCTAAATTTCAGTGAATATAAACACTTTTTTTGCATGCATAACGCCCACTTAACGTCCATTTTACCGCTGAATGGAAGTATAATGCCCAGATATCGCCCATTTTGCCACAAAATGGAACCTAACGCCCATTTTTCGGATACTTATCGCCGAGCGTTACATAAGAACATAAGAACATAAGAATTAGGAACAGGAGTAGGCCATCTAGCCCCTCGAGCCTGCTCCGCCATTTAACAAGATCATGGCTGATCTGGTCGTGGACTCAGCTCCACTTACCCGCCCGCTCCCTGTAACCCTTAATTCCCTTATTGGTTAAAAATCTATCTATCTGTGATTTGAATACATTCAATGAGCTAGTCTCAACTGCTTCCTTGGGCAGAGAATTCCACAGATTCACAACCCTCTGGGAGAAGAAATTCCTTCTCAAATCGGTTTTAAATTGGCTCTCCCATATTTTGAGGCTGTGCCCCCTAGTTCTAGTCTCCCTGACCAGTGGAAACAACCTCTCTGCCTCTATCTTGTCTATCCCTTTCATTATTTTAAATGTTTCTATAAGATCACCCCTCATCCTTCTGAACTCCAACGAGTAAAGACCCAGTCTATTCAATCTATCATCATAAGGTAACCCCCTCATCTCCGGAATCAGCCTCGTGAATCGTCTCTGTACCCCCTCCAAAGCTAGTATATCCTTCCTTAAGTAAGGTGACCAAAACTGCACGCAGTACTCCAGGTGCGGCCTCACCAATACCCTATATAGTTGCAGCAGGATCTCCCTGCTTTTGTACTCCATCCCTCTCGCAATGAAGGCCAACATTCCATTCGCCTTCCTGATTACCTGCTGCACCTGCAAACTAACTTTTTGGGATTCATGCGAACCCCAGGTCCCTCTGCACCGCAGCATGTTGTAATTTATCTCCATTCAAATAATATTCCCTTTTACTGTTTTTTTTCCCAAGGTAGATGACCTCACACTTTCCGACATTGTATTCCATCTGCCAAACCTTAGCCCATTCGCTTAACCTATCTAAATTTCTTTGCAGCCTTTCTGTGTCCTCTACACAACCCGCTTTCCCACTAATCTTTGTGTCATCTGCAAATGTTGTTACACTACACTCTGTCCCCTCTTCCAGGTCATCTATGTATATTGTAAACAGTTGTGTCCCAGCACCGATCCCTGTGGCATACCACTAACCACCGATTTCCAACCCGAAAAGGACCCATTTATCCCGACTCTGCTTTCTGTTCGCCAGCCAATTCCCGATCCATGCAAATACATTTCCTCTGACTCCGCATACCTTTATCTTCTGCAGTAACCTTTTGTGTGGCACCTTATCGAATGCCCTTTGAAAATCTAAATACACCACATCCATCGGTACATCTCTATCCACCATGCTCATTATATCCTTAAAGAATTCCAGTAAATTAGTTAAACATGATTTCCCCTTCATGAATCCATGCTGCGTCTGCTTGATTGCACTATTCCTATCTAGATGTCCCGCTATTTCTTCCTTAATGATAGTTTCAAGCATTTTCCCCACTACAGATATTAAACTAACCGGCCTATAGTTACCTGCCTTTTGTCTGTCCCCTTTTTTAAACAGAGGCGTTACATTCGCTGCTTTCCAATCTGCTGGTACCTCCCCAGAGTCCAGATAATTTTGGTAGATTATAACGAATGCATCTGCTATAACTTCCGCCATCTCTTTTATGGGATGCATTTCATCAGGACCAGGGGACTTGTCTACCTTGAGTCCCATTAGCCTATCCAGCACTACCCCCCTAGTGATAGTGATTGTCTCAAGGTCCTCCCTTCCCACATTCCTGTGACCAGCAATTTTTGGCATGGTTTTTGTGTCTTCCACTCTGAAGACCGAAGCAAAATAATTGTTTAAGGTCTCAGCCATTTCCACATTTCCCATTATTAAATCCCCCTTCTCATCTTCTAAGGGACCAACATTTACTTTAGTCACTCTTTTCCGTTTTATTTATCTGTAAAAGCTTTGACTATCCGTTTTTATGTTTTGCGCAAGTTTACCTTCGTAATCTATCTTTCTTTTCTTTATTGCTTTCTTAGTCATTCTTTGTTGTCGTTTAAAATTTTCCCAATTTTCTATTTTCCCACTATCCTTGGCCACCTTATACGCATTGGTTTTTAATTTGATACTCTCCTTTATTTCCTTGGTTATCCACGGCTGGTTATCCCTTCTCTTACTGCCCTTCTTTTTCACTGGAATATATTTTTGTTGAGCACTATGAAAGAGCTCCTTAAAAGTCCTCCACTGTTCCTCAATTGTGCCACCATTTAGTCTGTGTTTCCAGTCTACTTTAGCCAACTCTGTCCTCATCCCACTCTAGTCCCCTTTGTTTAAACATAGTACGCTCGTTTGAGACACTACTTCCTCATCCTCAATCTGTATTACAAATTCAACCATACTGTGATCACTCATTCCAAGAGGATCTTTTATGAGATCATTTATTATTCCTGTCTCATTACACAGGACCAGATCTAAGATAGCTTGCTCCCTTGTAGGTTCTGTAACATACTGTTCTAAGATAAAATCCCGTATGCATTCTATGAATTCCTGCTCCAGGCTACCCCGTGCGATTTGATTTGACCAATCGATATGTAGGTTACTTTCCCCATGTACGTAATGCCGGGAAAAAATAATAGCGCCCGCCCACTTTTTTTGGGCAGAATCATCAGAATGGGTGAAACCAATGCCCATAATATCGGCCAGCGTTACTTTTCACACGTAATTAACGCCGAGATTCAATAATACCGACCACCCACTTTATTTTGTCGTAAAGATTATATTTGCCAAAACTAATGCCCAGGAGATCGCCCAGTGTCACTTTCACCACCTCACACACATACCTCGCCCACAATATCGCTCACCCAAAAAATCACCGGGAAAAAGTGGAACTAACCGAAACTAATCACAGCATTATGGACGCCATGTTCTAAATCACATGTCGCATCATTTAAAAGGCTGCTCTGCTTCAATCTCTGGGGAGTTCGGATGTACTCTGGAGCTCTTTGGAGGTGATGTGAACATCTGAACAAACATCCTTATACACTGTGGACGATTGGAATTTAATAGGTGGCTTCATCGGGACATTCATTCTTTGTGACCAATCGGTGAAAAACAGATAGCTATTGGAATGGGGCCTGTCCTTTCTCTTCTCTCTTGATGACCACTTACATGTTACAGACTCGAGATGGGAGAAGGTATGCTCAACAGCATCATGTGCCCAATGTAAGACGTGACAGACTGATGAGGAGGACCAGACGTTACACCCCCGCAAGTACAGGGAGAAGCGGTCTTACCCCAGCTTGCCCGACACCACCTGTCTTCGGAGATTGTGCTTCCACAAAGAGGTTATCGCTGAGATATGCCAGCTCATAAGGGCAGATCTGCAGCCTGCCAGCGCCATCAAGACTGCACTGTCCATCGAGGTCAAAGTCACCGCGGCACTGTCATTCTACGCGACGCGTTCTTTTCAGGCCTCAGCTGGCGACATTTGCGGTATGTCTCAGCATGCCACACATTGCTGCATTAGACAAGTCACTGAAGCCCTGTACACATGCAGGAGGGACTTGATCAGCTTGCCTATGACCAGGGAGGCTCAGACTGAGAGGGCTCTAGGATTCATCCGAATTGCAAACTTCCCCAAGGTGCAGGGAGCAATAGACTGTATGCACATCACAATGCGGGCACCTTTTCAAGCTGCAGAGGTTTTCAGGAACTGCAAGGGATTCCAATTCCTGAATGTCCAACTCGTTGTCGACCACCAGCACATTATTATGGCAGTGAATGCTAAATTTCCGGGCAGCATCCATGATGCTCACATCCTGTGTGAGAGCACTGTATCTGACTTGTTTAACAATCAGCCACAAGGTCAATGCTGGATGCTTGGTGACAAAGGATATGGCCTCGTCACCTGGCTGATGACCCCCACATGACACCCACACCAAAGCCAAGAAGTGATACAATGGGAGCCACAGAGCCACTCGCAATATCATGGAGAAAACCTTTGGAGTACTGTTAGATCTCTTAATTTCCAATGAAATACGAACTCCGATTGTAGTTTTAATGTCACTTTATTTCTGGCAGCTGTAAGAAGTTCTTGGCTTTAAGCCAGGTCTTTGTCCTTCTGAGACCACATGGTCAAAATAGCTGTACTTATACCTGGATCAATTTACAGAAAAGATCTCGCCTTCTTTGACCTTATTGGCGCAATTAATAATCTTTTAACCTTTTAATTGGCTCGCTACCCAAGGGTCCTAAAATGTCAAGTTGATTGATGACTTAATGCAACATGCTCCCACTCGCGTAGCATCTCTGACTTGTTGTCTGTGAATTTTCACAGCCTGTCTAAATGCAGCCTGTTTGAATTCTCTATCAATCCCCCCTTTGATTCTTTCACAAACTGAATCATAAAACATCAGGTGTCACTGGTTAAACATTCGACAAAATAATTTCATACATGTCCTTCTAAAATTTGTTGATGTGTTTCGCCACATGTCCGGACTCGTAGCTTACACAAAAATTTACACCAACCCGAGTTCCATTGTGGCCATAATGGAAGTCTGGTTTTAGTAGGTTAATTAACCTTATTCCAATTTAATCCAAATCAATATCTTAATTCAACCAGTAAACAACCTTCCCTTAAGCATAACATACCCCTGTGCCACGTACAGATGGTCTGCTGGGACCTGCAAGGTGTCTCACATGTGGGACAGCAGCTACAGCTGCCTGGTCGCAACAACATTTAATCAACATAAACAAACAATATAAAAGTAAAATAATTACAACAAATAGAATTAAACCTTCCACCAATGAAGTTCCTATTGAACCTAGCCATTCAGTGGCTCCACTCGACAAAGTGAATGATGGGGGTTGCTTAAGTTTTTCTACCTCCTTTTGGATATGCTCCGATAAGTGGGTAATTTCTTCGGAGCTATCTGGGATATATGTGCAACACTCAGTTCCGAGTAGGGTGCAAGTACCTCCCTTTTCAGCCAGGATGTAATCAAGGGCCAGTCTATTCTGTAGGGCTACTGTGCGGATTGCTACCATTTCTGCATTGATTTTAACTAGGGCCTCTGAGGTATCATTGGCTACCCGTTCCACAACAGATGCCATGTTAATGGATTCCCTTGCCAGTCTGGTGGTCCCATACCTGGGGATCAGAATGGCAAAGAACCTCTCTGTTTCTGTGATAGCTCTCTTAGGACGGTGTAACCTGCTGACTTCCATTTACGTGCCCAGTTTTCCGTATCCTGAAACGCATTGCCTGTTTTGTTTTGATTAATTATCCACTCAGCCATTTCCAAGATATTCAAGGGAACTGGCCTCAAAGGAATCCCTCCCTTTGAGTGAATAGGAATATGCGCACACACCCAACAACTAGAAATGTTACCTTGTTTGGCATGAATGTATGACATATATAAAAAGGTATTTACATGCAATTCTCTTGCTACCCTACTATTTCCCTTTGGTGCAGAGGGTTGGCTAGTAAGAAGTAGGCCTATGCCTAGAATACCTACAATCAATAATACAGTAAATTTATACATTTTTGCTATTGAACCTAGCCATTCAGTGGCTCCTCTTGACAAAGTGAACGATGGGGGTTGCTTAAGTTTTTCTACTTCCTTTTGGATATGCTGCGATAAGTGGGTAATTTCTTCGGAGCTATCTGGGATATATGTGCAACACTCAGTTCCGAGTAGGGTGCAAGTACCTCTCTTTTCAGCCAGGATGTAATCAAAACAGGCAATGCATTTCAGGATACGGAACACTGGGCATGTAAATGGAAGTCAGCAGGTTACACCGTCCGAAGAGAGCTATCACAGAAACAGAGAGGTTCTTTGCCATTCTGATCCCCAGGTATGGGACCGCCAGACTGGCAAGGGAATCCATTAACATGGCATCCATTGGAGAACGGGTAGCCAATGATACCTCAGTTAAAATCAATGCAGAAATGGTAGCAATCCGCAAAAGTAATTGTCCTTATTAGATTTCAGCTTCAGTTACGGGTGCTCGTTTAACGTGTGAAACGTGGATCCAGGCTTTCTTTCCTTGGACTTTAACAGCTGCCTGAGTGGTCAATAACACTTGATAAGGTCCCTCCCACTTGGCACCCAAAGGTTCTTTATGCAACTTTTTCACATACACCCAGACTCCCGGGATGATGTCGTGTCCTCCTTCGGGTGGATTACCCCAAGCTGCCGATACCTGTCGGGAAACAGAACTAATAGCATTGGTTAAGTTCTGACAGTATGATAACAAAGTGTCACTCATTAAGTAAACATCAGCTTTCCATAAATCGCTAGTTCCTGGCAGCGACATGGGTCTTCCTGTTATAATTTCAAATGGGCTTAGACCTGTAGTTCTGTTTGGGGTTGCCCTAATGCTACAAAGCACTATTGGTAGTGCCTGGGGCTATGGTGTTCCTTCTTGGTGATATTTAGCAAGCCGTTGAATCGAACTCTGAAACATTTGTTCTACTTGTCCTGATGATTGTGGATGATAAGGACAGTGTAAATCCCACGTAATGTTCAGTAACCTACAGACTTCTTGGCAGACAGCACCTGTGAAGTGTGTTCCCTGATCTGAGTCAATGCTACTCGGGACTCCCCATCTGGGAATGTAATCCTTACACAAGACCTTTGCAGTGTGATTGGCTGTGGCTCTTTTAGTTGGGACAGCTTCTACCCATCTAGAGAATCTGTCGACCATGACAAGAATGTTAGTGTATCCTTGGCATGAAGGAAGAGATATATAATCAACCTGCAGATGCTGGAATGGTCCGACAGGAGCAGGGGGCCTCAGTTGGGGCATTACCGTGATGGGTCCAGAATTATTTTTCTGGCAGACCACACAGCGGTCTGCTACCAGCTGGGCATGTTTTTTAAATCCCCGACCCCACCAGCTTTTCTGGAACCGTGCCGTCATCTGTTGTGAAGCCAAGTGTCCCCACGAGTGGATCTGTTGGGCTAAAAAGGCATAAGCGCTTGTGGCGCGACTGGCTTGTCGGTAACTCTTTGTCTCCAGACACCATCTTCGCATAGCTTAATTCCTGCCTCAATCCATGTCCATTTTTCCTCTCGGGAGCACTCGCCTTGCATTGTTTGAAGGTCTCGTGTCAGAGTCCTGAGTGCTTGCAATCTGCACATCTGTGTTGGTTCTTCTGGGGGAACGCCCTGTGAGGCGGCATCTTTAGCTGCCTGGTCGGCTAGGGCATTTCCCTGTGCTTCTGTGGTATTTTCCTTGGTATGGGCCTTACACTCCAGGATGGACACTTCCTGAGGTAATTGTATGGCCTCCAGTAAGTCTCGGACTTCTTTTCCATTTCGGATAGGTGTACTAGCAGCAGTGAGGAATCCTCTTTTCCGCCATAACAGACCAAAGTCGTGAGCGACTCCAAAAGCATAACGCGAATCTGTGTAGACATTAGCTGTCTGTCCTTCTGCTATTCGACATGCTTCTGACAGGGCTCGTAACTCGGCCTGTTGTGCTGACGTTCCTGAGGGTAAACGTTCTTTTGCCACTACCTCATATAAGGTTGTAACTGCCCATCCTGCTTTTCTGATACCATTGTCAACAAAGGAGGAACCATCTGTAAACAGGATGAGGTCTGGGTTGTGCATAGGCTCCTCTGCTGCTAAGGCTGCTTCTTCTGTTTCTTTTAAAATCTCCACGCAGTCATGCTCTTCACATTCTCCCCCATCTTGCTCCCTTGATTCTGATATCGGGAGCATTGTTGCGGGATTAACCGGGCTGGCCCGGACGATATGGAGATTAGGAGCTTCCAAAACTGCTGTCCAGCGGGTCCATCTAGCTGCTGTCACCTGAGACATTCTATTCATAGACAGCAAAGCGTATACGGTGTGGGGACACTTGACAATCAGCTTTTGGTCGAGGACTAGACCCGCAGTGATCATTACCGCTCGACATGTAGCTTCCATGACCCTTAGACAACTTCCCCATCCGAGGGCTACCGCATCCAGTTTTGCCGAATAATAGCCAATAGGTCTTTGCCAATCCCCATGTTCTTGTGTCAGTATAGCTGTCATATATCCTTCTTTCTCATGGACAAACAGGGTAAATGGCTTGCCACTGTCGGGGATTCCCAGAGCCGGTGCCGAACACAAAGCCTTTTTCAAACTCAGGAAGGCCTCTTGCTGTTCCTTAGTGAGGGTGATGACTTCTTTAGAGGCACGTTTTCCCCTTTAAAATATCATTCAGTGGCTGAGCAAGCTGTGTGAAGGAGTCAATCCAATTTCTGTTAAAGTTACACAATCCCAAAAAAGACCTTAGTTCCTGAATAGTGGTGGGTTTTTTAGCAGCTCGAATGGCTGCAGTTCTATCCTGGGTAAGTTCTCTCTTTCCTTTAAAATTTTTGGCCCAGGTATACAACCTCTTGGGATATTTGTGCTTTGTCGATGCTGGCTTTATGTCCTTTCAGCCGAAGGTGGTCCAGCAAAGCTTGTAAATCTTGTTCGTGTTGTTCTTCTGTGTTTGAAGCTAGCAAGATATCGTCTACATATTGGATGACTGTGGATGACAGGGGAGGTAATTCTCGCAAATGGCTTTGTAAAGCCATGTGGAATACCGTAGGGCTGTTGTGGAAACCCTGCGGTAACCGGGTCCAAGTATACTGTTGTTCTTGGACCGTGAAAGCAAACCACTGTCGAACCTCCGGTGCCAGAGGCACCGACCAAAATCCGTTGGCCATATCTATGGTGGAGGGATCTGCGACCAAAGGAGCTTTTTGATCAATACACTGGTTAGCTTTCCTATAATCAACAGTCAAACGCCAAGTCTCATTAGATTTCTGTACCGGCCACACGGGGCTATTGCGTTTTAATAAGCACCCCTTTTTTCTCCAATTGCTGAATAACCGGTAAGATTCCCGCGATGGCAGTTGGACTGATGGGATATTGTTTAGTGCATGGAGGCTTGGTCCCGGTAAATGACGCAGGCTCCATCTGGAGTAGGCCACAATCGTTCTTATCTTTAGCCCATATCGGGTGTTCCTTCAATTCTTCTTTCTTCAAAGTTCTAATTGACCATGTCACCCGACCATCCTCGAAATGCAACGATGAATCTATTTGGATTAGAACGTCCATTCCCAAAAGGAGTTGAGCTACTGGGCCTATCCAGACCGGCGTGGTTAGTTCATGTGGACCCAGCCCTATAAGTACCGGTGTTGTCCTTTTAATTTCCATTTTATGGCCCCCAACTCCATAGGCCGTACGTGCCCTACCATCCAACGGCAAAAAGTCTCCATATTGTAGGGGTAAGCATGTTAATTCCGCCCCTGTGTCTAAAAGACAGTCCACATCCTTATCGCCCACCCTCACAGTTATATATAGCACATCTCCCCTCTGTTGTATTAGTGCGAGGAGGGGGGCCAGGGTGGGCTCTAACCGTTTTTTGCTATCCCAAGTAACTCCTTCTGTTGTTGTATTGTCAGTCGCTTAAATGCTTCTATGAGGTCGTTATCTTGTGACAAGCCTGGTTTGTTGGCTGAATTGTATCCCTGGCTGAGTCCTCTTTCCCAGCCTTGACCTTTCTGTTTTGCCCTGCACGTCTTGGCCCAGTGACCTTCTTTCCCACAATAATGACATTTTCCGGGTAATTTTCTTCATGACTGTTTATCGGAATCCTGGGATTTCCATCCCATAGCCTGTACAGCTTGGACTTTAGCTCCCATATGCCGATCTAATTGGTTACATCGATCCACCAATGCTGCAAAGGTAGTTCCTCTACCTTCCCAGTCCGGTAACACTACCTTAAGCATTTTGGACGGTTCTGGCTTTAGACCTGCCACAAAAGCTGCATTCAGGGTTCCAAACACTTGTTCATCCCCGAATGTTCTAGCCACGTGCATCTAAACCGCTCGTCATACTCCAGGACCTCCTCTGTTCCTTTCTGTTGGCAGGCTGCAATTTTTCCCCAGTCTGTCTTAGCTGGACTGAAGGCTTGCAGCCAGTGTTTAATCGCCTCCCATCCTGCGTCTCATTCTTGCTCATCCTGTCCCAAAGCTTCTTCTACCTTGTCGTGCAATTTTCTTCCCTGTGTTTTTGGCACTGTTATGGTCAAAATTTGCACTCCGTCCCAGGGATGAAGTTGATATATATTTCTTAAGCGGTCCAATTGGTCCCACGTTTTCACTCCCCCTTTCTTTGGATTGGGCAATCATAAATATATCTGTAAAAAACAATCCTTCCCCCCCCGCCCCTTCTCATCCCCACCTCTACCCCTCCCCTTCCCCTCCTGACACCAAGTCGCCTGGCCGAGTAGTTTCTCAGGTGCTGCTTCATTGCAGGGGGGTGGTTGACGGCTGAATCGCTGCTTGGACGGATACGGGAGAGGACGGTCCCGAGGTGGGAACGTGCTCCAAACCAGAAGCAAGATGTTGCTCCTGGCTCTCATGTGTGGTTGGCAATGGAGGTGCGGCACCTTGGGGTGCAGTGTCGCACTCTGGGACCACTGGGATCCCTCTGCCACCAGTGTTCCTGGCTTCCAGCTCCAGGGCTTCCAACATCCCTTCCATGTTATATATTATTTGTTGGACAAAAACTCAGTGCCAACTATGTTCTGGGTGTTTAGTAGGCTTTTTTTGCTGGTGAATCTCCCTCATGCCTCCCACAACAGCCAAGCAAGCACACATCACGCCCACACACGCTTTCAGTCCCTCTCTGCTCCCTCTCTCTCTCTGTCTCCTTTTCTGCGCATGTAATGATGACCCCTGACCTCCTGAATCGCGGGAAATGAGCGTTGCCAAGCCGTTGCTAAGTACAGTGACACTTTATGGCAGAAGGTCAGTGAGACTTAATACTAAAGCCCATTTCAGATCGCTCGTGGTAATGCCCAATTTTTAAAGTGGAGTCGAGTGGCTTTGAGAATGAGTGACAAGCCGGCGATCTGAAAACCTATTTTTACTGCCCACACTCTAAATACCGCCCATTTTTGGGCGATCTGCACAAAGTGTAAAATCTAGCCCCATGTCTTGTTCTCTGTCTTTACCCACATCTGTTCATAGCCAGAAAGTAAGGCCTACCAGACCCCACTGCCAAGCACCAGAGACGTTAAAAAAAAATTAGTTCCTGGGAGGTGAACATCGCTGGCAAGGCCAGCATTTATTTCCCATCCCTAATTGCCCTCGAGAAGGTGGTGGTGAGCCACTTTCTTGAACTGCTGCAGTCCATGTGGTGAAGATACTCACACGGTGCTGTTAGGGAAGGAGTTCCAGGATTTTGACCCAGCGACGATGAAGGAACTGCAATATATTTCCAAGTCAGTATGGTGTGTAACTTAGAGTGGAACTTGCAGGTGATGGTGTTCCCATGTGCCTGCTGCCCTTTTCCTTGTCCTTTGGGAGGTGCTGCTGAAGAAGACTGGTGAGTTGCTGTCGTGCATCTTGTAAACGGTACACACTGCAGCCATGGTGTTCCAGTGTTGCAGGGAGTGAATGTTTAAGGTGGTGGATGGGGCGCCAATCAAGCGGGTTGCTATGTCCTGGATGGTGTCGAGCTTCTTGAGTGTTGTTGGAGCTGCACTCATCCAGGCAAGTGGAATGTATTCCGTCACACTCCTGACTTGTGCCTTGTAGATGGTGGAAAGGCTTTGGGGAATCAGGAGTAGTGATACTCACTGCAGAACGCCCAGCCTCTGACCCGCTCTTGTTGCCACATTATTTATGTGGCTGGTCCAATTAAGTTTCTGGTCAATGCTGACCCCCAGGATGTTCATCGTGGGGGATTTGATGATGGTAATGCTATTGAATGTCAAGGTGCAGTGGTTAGACTCTCGCTTGTTGGAGATAGTCATTGCCTGACACTTTATCAACCCAAGTCTGAATGTCATCCAGGTTGTGCTGTATTCGGGCATGGACTGCTTCATTATCTAAGGAGTCATGAATGAAACTGAACACTGTTTTATCATCAGTGAACATTCTCACTTCTGACCTTATGATGGCGGGAAGGTCATTGATGAAGTTGCTGAATGCAGCGATGTCCTGGGGCTGAGATGATTGATCTCCAACAACCACACCCATCTTCCTTTGTGCTCAGTATGACTCCAGCCAGTGCAGCATTTCTCCCTGATTCCCATTAACTTCCTATTTACTTGGGCTTCTCGATGCCACACTCGGTCAAATGCTGTCTTAGTGTCAAGGGCAGTCATCTCACCTCACCTCTGGAATTCAGCTCCTTTGTCCATGCTTGGACCATCTGCTATCATCCTTGTAAATCTTCTCTGCACCCTCACCAGTGCCTCTACATCAACTTTTATGATATAGCGACCAGAACTGCATGCAGTACTCCAAGTGTTGTCTAACATCTCCAGGCGTCTTGGTTAATCCTTGCCACTGGATCAAGATCTAGCTCTGTCAAGCCTGTGTGGTGGCTGGTGTGCAACGGCCACCACACGTTTAAAAATTCCATGCACAGGCATCTTCCACCTTTCAATATGTAGTTCGGGACCTGGAATGTCAGGTCCTTCAGTGAAACACCAGTCAACTCATCCCTTTTTAGTGTGGAAGCAAGTTATCCTCGATACGAGGGACCGCCTAAGAACAAAGACCAAGCTGTAATGAGGTCTGCAACTGAGTGGCGGAACCCAACTGAGCATCAGTAAGCAGGTTATTAGTGACTAAGTGCCACTTGATTGCCCTTTCAATGACACCTTCCATCACTTTTCTGATGATTGAGAATGGACTGATGGAGCGGTAATTGGCTGGATTGGATTTGTCCTGGTTTTTGTGGACAGAACATGCTTGGGCAGTTTTCTACATTGTCGGGCAGATGCCAGTGTTGCAGCTGAACTGGAACAGCTTGGCTAGAGGCGCAGCTAGTTCTGGAGCACAAGTCTTCAGCATGACAGCCGGGATGGTGTCAGGGCCCATAGACTTTGCTGTATCCAGTGCATTCAGACGTTTCTTGATTTCACCTGGAGTGAATCAAATTGGCTGAAGACTGGTTTCTGTGATGGTGGGGACCTCAGGAGGAAGCCGATATGGATCATCCACTCGGCATTTCTGGCTGAAGATGGTCGCAAATGCTTCAGCCATGCCTTTTGCACTCATGTGTGGGCTCCGTCTTCATATTCCCAACATAATGAGAATGAGGTGTTTATGAATTACTGAGATGGAGTAACAATTTGCTCACAGTCTGAGAAAACTAGAATTGTAAACACCTTTCATCTCAGTCTTATTTTACATTTAAAAAAATAATTAATTCCAAATCCTTTCTGTGGATCAATGGTCAAAAAAAATCCTGACACAGCAAGAAGTTATTAGCCAGTGTGTAGCTGGATATCTTGCAATTCTTGTTCTGTTCATCACTGGAACAGAGGCTAGCTAGAGGCATAGATTATGTTCATATGACGAATATATGAAGAAAACTTTTCTTCAAATTGACACTGCTATTATTTGGATAATTCCAAATGGCTAACTTGAATGACCCCCTAAAGCAAAACATTACAATGCAATGTTTTTTTGTTTCTAGAAGAATAGATCTGCCATCCTTGCATGAATACATTTTGTGATATTGTGATATTTTGTAAGAAAAAAGATTTTCTAATTGTAGAAAAAGTCTTGACTTTTGCTTTTCCACTTTGGCATTTTTCATACTCTCTATACATTCCTTAGCGATAGGATTGTAGGACTGGATTTTCGGCTTTTTGCATTTTCGCCTGTTTTCGGGCGCAATTCACGGTGGAGCCAAAAATTTAGCGCTGGATTAACATTAGCGCCAGAGCTCGCAATCTTTGCCGAATGAAAGTTCACGAGGAGCATTAGCGTTAACTCCGACATTGCACCACACACTTTGTGCGCCGGAGCCGAAAGTACCAGCGCTGAAAAAAATCGCCCGTTCTGTGCATGCGCAAATTATTTTTTCTTCCCGTGCTTCTGGTCTGGTCTCCAGTCGCAAACGCTAATGTAGGGTGTGACCGTGCGCATGCACAGTACAACCGGGGCTGTATCAGTTATTTTACATTTGGATTTTGATCCTGGTGGAGGATGACAATTCTAGACAGCTTGCCAGGCAATTCAGCCACGAGGCTAATGAAGCTCTAGTGGGGACTGTGGAAAGAAGATGGCAGGTGTTGCATTTTCAGGGTGGATCTAGACCAGTGCCATCGATATTTCAAAGGATTTTGAGGAAATCGCTGATGAGGTCTTCTGTGGTCAGAACTGGCACACAGTGCCAAAAGAAGTTTAATGGTCTGACAAGTGTCGTCAGAATAAATACAATTTTAATTCATGCACCCCTTCATTACTTCAATTATAAATCTGACACACTATTTGTTCTCATGCTGTTGGTGCCTCTCAGCACTCTGTGGGTTGCCTCCTAAAATACATGACACATAGGTAGGCTTAGTTCTGCACCCTATTTGTCATGAATGATCTTTACACATTATTAAGCTTGCTTTCTGAGATCTCATCAGACTGCTCCCCACTTCGATGTCCTCCTGATGAACCACATGCATCTTCCAAGACCATTAAACAAGGGGCTCTATTACAGTCAGACAGTATGGTATAAGTGCATTGGTGGTTATCTGTGCCACAAGAGCAGATGGACCCTCTTGTAACCATTCCCATTTCCATTTTTGCAGGCCAAGAAATCTCATAATCGCTGCGAGCAGGTGTGGACAGGCGGCAGTCCTCCTCAGACCCAGCCACTCACTGACATTGAGGACAGAGTGGCAGGCCTCATCAGTGTCACAAGTGGCGCAGACCCCCATTAGGATACTGAGGGTAAGTCCTGCACACTCCCTGGGATAGGTTGGGGCAATGTCATGCAGTGTCTCTGGACTAGGGTTGGGGCAATGTCCTGCAGTGTCTCTGGACTATGGTTGGGGCAATGTCATGCAGTGTCTCTGGACTAGGGTTGGGGCAATGTCCTGCAGTGTCTCTGGACTAGATATAATGGAGTCGCGGCGGTCTTTCAAATGAGCCTGTGCTATGCGACCTTCCTCATGTCACCCTGCCCCCTCCCCTGCTGCTAACCACTCATCTGTTGCTTTCTACTTCCAGATGACCAGACACAGGCGCCGCATCCCTCAAGGGACCACTCCGCGTCAGGCCATCATCTGGTGGAGGAGGAAGAGGAGGTGGATACAGATGAGCCGACTCCGGCGCAGCATCAATCCAGCCCTGTTCCACCACCGGCACTCAGCTCCTCTGAGGACGATGTGACATTCTCGGGGGTCGAGGAAATAGAAACTCCTGGGACCAGTGGTATGCATCAACGCAGTGCTGGGGTTGAATCCCACATGCCATCTCTCTGGAGGGTGAGTTGGCAAAGTCGGTCTGTTGACAGACAGGCAGATGTGGAACTGGGCATGGTGGGAATGTCCAGGGAGAGTATCTAGCTCACTCATCAGCTCCTTGACGTCTTGGGTAGGATTCCCACGAGCAGTGACAGTCTGAAAGCGACCGTTACGGAGGTAGGTTCGCAGATTGTCAGTGTGAGCCGTGAAACCAGTGAGCCATCACTGTCCACACGAGGCTGGCCTCCAGCAGTGACAGTGGAGTCCCGGAGAGTGTGGCATGAACCATTGTAGAATATGGCGCATCACAGGCACAAGCTCTGCTTGAGCTTGGGCAAGTGATGTAGTCCATGCCTGCCGCCATAGTCTCTGCGTTCCCCACTGTCACATCTAAACCACCTGTGATTGGCAACACCGATGAAGAGGCTAGCCAGTCAGAAGCCAGGCATTTCACACCACGAGCTGTTCCAGTGTCTCCCCAGACGGCGTCTCCATTGTCTCTCCCCGCAACACAGCAGCACTTGGGTACCCTTTCTGCACGCCATCTTGGTGTCACTTTGAGAAGGAGCAGCAGGCAAGGGAGGGTGATAAGGGGAAGGGGGGCAAAAATAGTGGGGCAGAATATGATGTTGCTGCATTATGTTGTTGATGCTGGATGCTTAGTATGTTTTATGTTACAGTATTATTACATTATAGATTGTGTTTCAGTATCACACTGGATTATATTGTTGATAATGTTGTTGAATTATCGCACTGCTGGATGCAGCTCATTCTATTTTATTTAAGTCTCACGATAAAGGTTACAAAGTTTACAATGTTTAATAAATGTTTTTGTTCACCTTAACCACTCCTGTGTAGTGTCTCATTTGCAGAATAAGAGAGAGAATTGTCAACATAGTGGGATAGAGTGGCTAGGCAATGATCAAAGACTCTTCAAGCAAAGTGTTCAATTATGAGCTGCCAACATAAGGCTTTCGCAGCGGCGAAATCTCCATGATGCCTCCCCTGTGGTTGTGGTTATGGTGGTGGTGGTGGTATGGGTTCCTCGCTAGGATCCTCTTCCTTGTCTTCCTCCTCCTCCTCCTCCCACCACCGCCCCACCCCCCTTTCTCATGCAACACCTATTGGCAATTCCTGTTCCCTCACGATGGCTAAGTGGTGTTGTATGCAGCACACCACAATGAATTCAGAGACCTGCTGAGGGGAGTATTGCAGGCAGTCTCCAGAGTGGTCCAGGCATCGGAAGCGCTGCTTGAGCACTCCAATTGTCTGTTCGACGATGTTGCTTGTGGCTGCATGGCTCTCATTATAGCGATGCTCGGCTTCTACCTGAGGGTTTCGGAGGGGGTTCATGAGCCAGGTGGTGAGGCCGTAACCTTTGTCCCCGAGCATCCAGCTCTGGCCTTGTGGTTGACGCTGGAACATGCGTGAGACACTGTTCTCATGCAAGATGAAAGCATCATGGATGCTCCCTGGATATTGGGCATTGACTGCCATGATGCGCTGAGTATGGTCACAGGCGATCTGTATGTTCATGGAGTGGAATCGCTTTCGGTTTTGGAAAACCTCTGCATTCTGTAAAGGTGCTCGCAAGGCAATATACGTACAGTCAAGTGCACCCTGAACCTTGGGAAAGCCAGCAAATCATCCAAAACCTACAGCCCACTCATTTTAGGTCTCCCTGGTCATTAGGAAGTTTATGAAGTCCATCGGCATGTGTAAAGTGCATTAGTCATCTGGTGAATGCTGCGATGTGTAGCATGCTGCGAGATAGAGCATATGTCCCCCGCTGATGCCTGAAAGGAGCCAGCGGTATAGAAGGCAAGTGCCATAGTCACCTTCACTTTGACGGGCAGTGCAGTCCTGTTGCCGCTGGCAGGCTGTCGGTCTGCCTGTAGGAGCTGGCATATCTCTGTGACCACCTCTTTTCAGAAGCGCAGCCTTCTAACGCACTGTGCCTCAGACAGCTGCAGGTATGAGCGCTGTTCTCTGTAAACTCATGGGAGGTAAGGCCAACTTCCCATTTGTCTGCGATCTCTTCGACTGTGTTGCAAATGATCAACAATAAGTTTTCTTCCAGCTTGGAGCCGTATGAATATAGCATCCAAGATTACTGGCACCTGACCTAGCATGGCCCCCCATCTTTTAAAATGTCCTTAAATGTCCTTTATAAAACAAACTAGAAACTCACACAAACTTCACAATGAAAAGTATGCAGTAATGCAGCATTCTTCTCCCAATCCTTTTAATCACTCACAACTGGGACTTTCCCCTCCGCTTTCAACATGCCGCGGTTAGCGCCTAGTACGCCCTGGGTCTGTCTGTTTCCTCTGGGAGGGCTCTCGGGCGGACGCTAAATCGGGCAAAATGCTAGAATGTTCCGCGTGGGCGCTAGCACAGCGATGGATGTACGACGATTTACGTCATTCAAACGGTCGAAACAGCTGCGAAGCAGTAAGTTTTAGCGCCACCGCAAAACCATTGCCGAAAGTTTCACCTGGGTGCAAAATTTTGTGCACCTCATTTCATGTCAAAAAATCATTTTTGTGTCCCGCCGAGGCACTAAATGGGATGCAAATCAGCCGAAAATCCAACTCTAGATCATTTTTTTCCAGGTCAGAAGAATTTAAAGGGTGGATTCACTTTTCTGAGACCACTAGCTGCAGCATCACTTCCAGTGAGACGGCGTCACAGTTATACTACTTGGTTCCAACTGGAACCCTACTGTCCAGCACAGAACTTTGCACATGCACGAGAGGAACTCCAAGAGATGGAATTAATAGATTGCATATTCTGTAACCTGTAAAAAAGAAAATGAGGAGATTGTTGATATTTTAAAACGTGATCTTCCTACTGCTCTAGTTTTTTTTGGTGTGATACGTTAAAACTAAATCTGTGACATATGAAATTGGCGCCACGATAAAAGTTGACAATAAGAATCAGATATACTTTGAGGAACAAAATAATTAAAAATAAGTACATAGATATACTTAAATAAGATACAAAAAAGCAAAACACCTTTTAGTACATCTAAATAGACCTAATAGTAGCATGCCCATCAAAGGATAAATACTTGTGTCAATCACATAGGGCTAGAACCTCCACTTTTGTGCTTTTCGCCCAAAAATGGGCGTAATTTCCGGCGTGGGCGTTAAAAAAAGTTTTTCAGATCGTCGGCTTCTCGCCCATTTTCAAAACACCTAGTTTCCATTTTTAAAAATGGGCGTTACCGCGAGCGATATCAAATGGGCGGTAGCGTTAAATTTTTTTGACCTTCTGCCGTAAAGTGTGGCCAACCTTAGCAACGGCATGGCAACGCTCAATTCCCGTGATTCAGGAGATCAAGGGTTATCATGACATGCGCAGAAGAGGAGACAGAGAGCGAGGGAGCTCAGAGCCACTGAAAGTGTGTGTGGTTGTGGTGTGTGCTTGTCTGGCTGTTGTCGGAGACACGACGGCGATTCACCAGTAGCAAAAAGCCTACTAAGCACCAAGAACATAGTTGATACCAAGTTTTTGTCCAACAAATAATATATAACATGGAAGGGATGGAGGAGGCCCTGGAGCAGGTAGCCAGGAACACTGGTGGCAGAGGGCTCCCAGTGGTCCCGGAGCACCGCACTGCACCCAAAGGTGCCGCACCCCTATTGCCAACCTCACATGAGAGCCAGCAGCAACATCTTGCTTCTGGCTCGGAGCACGCTCCCACCTCGGGACTGTCCTCTCCTGTATCCATCCAAGCAGTGCTTCGGCCATCACCACCGCCCTCCTCCCCCCAATGAAGCATCGCCTGGGGAGCTCCTCGGCCAGGCGGCTTGGAGTCAGGAGGGGAAAGGGAAGGGATAGAGGTGGGGAGGAGAAGCAGCGGGGGGGAGGGGTGGAGGGTGGGGGGGGGAAGGGTTGGTTTGCACAGAAATACTGATGATTTCAGACTAATGTTCGGTTTAAATGTTTTTTATTTAACAAGACTTTGTAGCACATTGGCTCAGTTGGCTGCAACATTACACGCTGGTGAATCTTTAACATCAAAGGGTATAATTTCATTTAACTTCAATCAACTTAAACTTTAACTGTCACCAAGGTGATGCCCACCATTGATGTATGACCTGCACACCCAGCAGTGTGTTAGCCTTGTAAGTAACACCAATGTTTTTTCAGGCAAAGCGATCATTAATGAGCTCCTGATGTAAGGCTCTTGCAACTATCATGCCACCATAAGCCCCTTCATGCGGTCTACAGGGGGGTGGGGGCATGGCTTCCACGTCAGCCTGATTGTCTGGGCCGATGTCAGCATCCACTTCCTCATCCTCCTCTTCCTCTCTCTGGTGAGGTGGACTGTCAGACTCATCAGGCAATTCTTGTCCCCTCCTGATAGCCAAGTTGTGTAGCATGGAACACACCCCACTGCAAATTGAGCTACCTGCTCAGGGAGGTATTGGAGCTCATCTCCTGAGTGATCCAGGCATCTAAAGCGTTGCTTCAGCACTCCAATGATGTTCTCCACGATAGTGTGAGTTGCTCTGTGGCTCTCGTTGTATCGCCTCTTGGCCTCGGTGTGGGTGTCATGCACGGGAGGCATCAGCCAGGTGGCGAGGCCATATCCTTTATCACCAAGTATCCAGCATTGACCTTGTGGCTGATTGTTAAACAATTCAGATACAGTGCTCTCACACAGGATGGAACATCATGGAGACTGCCCGGAGATTGAGCATTCACTGCCAGTATAATTTGTTGGTGGTCGACAACCAGTTGGACATTCAGGGAGAGGAATCCCTTGTGGTTCCTGAAATATAGAGACATAGAAACATGGAAAATAGGTGCAGGAGCTTCGAACCTGCACCGCCATTCAATATGATCATGGCTGATCATGCAACCTTAGTATCCCACCCCTGCCTTCTCTCCTTAGCCCCTGATCCCCTTAGCCGTAAGGGCCACATCTAACTCCCTTTTGAATATGTCCAACGAACTGGAATCAACAACTTTCTGTGGCAGAGAATTCCACAGGTTCACAACTCTCTGAGTGAAAAAATTTCTCCTCATCTTGGTCCTATACGGCTTACACCTTATTTTTAGACTGTGACCCCTGGTTCTGAACTTCCCCAACATTGGGACATTCTACCTGCATCTAACCTGTCCAGTCCCGTCAGAATTTTATAAGTTTCGATGAGATCCCCTCTCATTCTTCTAAATTCCAGTGAATATAAGCCTAGCCAATCCAGTCTTTCCGCATATGTTAGTCCTGCCATCCTGGGAATCAGTCTGGTGAACCTTCGCTGCACTCCCTCAATAGCAAGCACATCCTTCCTCAGATTAGGAGACCAAAACTGCACACAATACTCAAGTTGTAGTCTCACCAAGGCCCTGTACAACTGCAGTAAGGTCTTCCTGCTCCGATACTCAAATCCCCTCGTTATGAAGGCCAACATGCCATTTGCTTTCTTTACTGCCTGCTGTACCTGCATGCCTACCTTCAATGACTGATGTACCATGACACCCAGGTCTTTTTGCACCTCCCCTTTTACAAAACTGTCACCATTCAGATAACAATCTGCCTTCCTGTTTTTGCCATCAAAGTGGATAACCTCACATTTATCCACATTATACTGCATCTGCCATGCATTTGCCCATTCACCTAACCTGTCCACGTCCCCCTGCAGCCTCTTAGCAACCTCCTCACAGCTCACACTGCCACCCAGCTTAGTATCATCTGCAAACTTGGAGATATTACCTTCAATTCCTTTGTCTAAATCATTAATGTATATTGTAAATAGCTGGGGTCCCAGCACTGAACCCTGCGGCACCCCACTAGTCACTATCTGCCAATCTGAAAAGAACCCATTTATTCCCATTCTTTGCTTCCTGTCTGCCAACCAGTTCTCTATCCACGTCAATACATTACCCCCAATACCATGTGCCTTAATTTTGCACACTAATCTCTTATGTGGGACCTTGTCAAAAGCCTTTTGAAAGTCCAAATACACCACATCCACTGGTTCTCCCTTATCCATTCTATTAGTTACATCCTCAAAAAACTCTAGAAGATTTGTCAAGCATGATTTCCCTTTCATAAATCCATGCCGACTTGGACTGATCCTGTCACTGCTTTCCAGATGCGCTGCTATTACATCTAAAACAATTGATTCTAGCATTTTCCCCACCACCGATGTCAGGCTAACCGGTCTATAATTCCCTGTTTTCTCTCTCCCCCCTTTTTTAAAAAGTGGGGTTACATTAGCTTCCCTCCAATCCATAGTAACTGATCCAGAGTCCATGGAATGTTGGAAAATGACCACCAATGCATCCATTATTTCTAGGGCCACTACTTTAAGTACTCTGGGATGCAGATTACCCAGGCCCTGGGGATTTATCGGCCTTCAGTCCTTTCAATTTTCCTAACGCCATTTCCTGACTGATAAGGATTTCCCTCAGTTCCTCCTTCTCGCTAAACCCTCGGTTCCCTAGTATGTTCGTGAGTTTATTCGTGTCTTCCTTAGTGAAGACAGAACCAAAGTATTGTTTCAATTTGTCTGCCATTTCCTTATTCCCCATTATAAATTCACCTGATTCTGACTGCAAGGGACCTACATTAGTTTTCACTAATCTTTTTCTCTTCACAAATCTGCAGAAGCTTTTGCGATCAATTTTTATGTTCCCTGCGAGCTTACTCTCATACTCTATTTTCCCCCTCCTAATTAAATCCTTAGTCCTCCTCTGCTGAATTCTAAATTTCTCCCAGTCCTCAGGTTTGCTGCTTTTTCTAGACAATTTTATGCCTCTTCCTTGGATTTAACACTTTCCCTAATTTCCCTTGTTTATTCTTACGCCACACAGGGGTGTACAATTGTTGTAGTTCATCCATGTGATCTTTAATTGTCCGCCATTGCCTGTCCACCGTCAACCTTTTAAGTATCATTCTCCAGTCTATCCTAGCCAATTAACGTCTCATACCATCATAGTTTCCTTTCTTTAAGTTCAGGACCCCAGTCTTTGTATTAATTGTGTCACTCTCCATCTTAATGAAGAATTCTATTATATTATGGTCACTTTTCCCCAAGGGGCCCTGCATGACCAGATTGCTAATTAATCCTCTCTTGTTACACAAGACCCCATCTAGGATGGCCTGCTCTTTAGTTGGTTCCTCGACATATTGGTCTAGAAAACCGTCCCTTGTGCAATCCAGGAAATCCTTCTCCACAGTATTGCTACCAGTTTGGTTAGCCCAATGAATATGTAGATTAAAGTCACCATGATAACTGCTGTACCCTTATTGCACGCGTCCCTAATTTCCTGTTTGATGCCACCCAACCTCCCTACTACTGTTTGGTGGTCTGTATACAACTTCCACTAACTTTTTCTGCCCTTTGGTGTTTCGCAGGTCTACCCATATCGATTCCACATCATTCACGCTAATGTCCTTCCTTGCTATTGTGTTAATCTCCTCTTTAACCAGTAACGCTACCTCCTTGTCCTTCCTGTCTGTCCTTTCTGAATATTGAATACCCCTGGATGTTGATTTCCCAGCCTTGGTTACTCTGGAGCCATGACTCCATAATCCCAATTACATCATACTCGTTAACAGTTATCTGCGCCGTTAATTCATCCACCTTATTACGAATGCTCCTCGCATTGAAACTCAGAGCCTTGAGGCTTGTTTTTTTAACACTCTTTGTCGTTTTCGAATTATGTGTAATGTTGTCCTTTTTGAATTTTGCCCTTGATTTCTCTGCTCTCCACTCTTGCTGTTCTCCTTCCTACCTTTTGCTTCTGCCCCCTTTTTACTTCCCTCTGCCTCCCTGCATACATTCCCATCCCCCTGCCTTTTTAGTTTAAACCCTCCCCAAAAGCACTAGCAAGCACTCCGCCTCGGACATTGGTTCCGGTCCTGCCCAGGTACAGACCGTCTGGTTTGTACTGGTCCCACCTCCCCCAGAACCGGTTCCAATGTCCCAGGAATTTAAATCCCTCCCTCTTGCACCATTCCTTAAGCCACGTATTCATCTGAGCTATCCTACAATTCCTACTCTGACTAGCATGTGGCACTGGTAGCAATCCTGAGATTACTACCTTTGAGGTCCTACTTTTTAATTTAACTCCTAGCTCCCTAAATTCAGCTTGTAGGACCTCATCCCGTTGTTTACCTATAATGTTGGTTGCTATATATACCACAGCAGCTGGCTGTTCACCCTCCCCCTCCAGAATGCACTGCAGCTGTTCTGAGACATCCTTGACCCTTGCACCAGGGAGGCAACATACCATCCTGGAGTCTCATTTGCGGCCGCAGAAATGCCGATCTATTCCCCTTACAATAGAATCCCCTATCACTATAGCTCTCCCACTCTTTTTCCTGCCCTCCTGTGCAGCAGAGCCACACCTGGTGCCATGGACTTGGCTGCTGCTGCCTTCCCCTGATGAGCCATTGCCCCAACAGTACCCAAGGTGGTGTACCTGTTTTGGAGGGAGATGATTGCAGTGGACCCCTGCACTACCTTCCTTCCACTGCTCTGGCTGATGGTCACCCATTCCCTATTTGGCTGTGTAACCTTTACCTGCAGTGTGACCAACTCACTAAACTTGCTATTCACGACATGTTCAGCATCTCGGATGCTCCACAGTGAATCCATCCGCAGCTCCAGTGTCGTAATGCAGTCTGTCAGGAGCTGCAGCTGGATACATTTCCTGCACATGTAGTTATCAGAGACACCTCTGACTTCCCACATAACACAGGAGGAGCATGACATGGTCTGGGGTTAAAAAATGCACCAGTATCTGTTTGGGCTTCGTTTCTAGCTTGAAACCGATCACAAGCCGCTCATGCCTTTGTCCAATCCAATCAGATTGAATGGATAGTTCGTCTTTGTGATGGTTGTAAAGTTTGGTCTCATCACACACTTCCCTGTGAATGGTTGACCGATCACCACTAAGGACACAACGTTTTCTAACCGATAAGATCGGATTCTGGCTGGTCCAGGTCCTAACTTGTTGAGCAGTGACAGGCGACCCTTCACTCTCAAAGACATTCATGACCAACAATAGGTCTGCGGGCTGTGGCGTTTCCACTTCCGGCATAGGCAACGGTAAACGGCTCACTGCATCCGCACAATTCTCGGTGCCAGGTCTATGGCGAATGACATAATCGTAGGCAGATAATGTCAGCGCCCACCTCTGGATGTGGGACGATGCGTTGGTATTAATAGTTCTATGCTCTGAAAACAAAGATATGTGCGGCTTGTGATGATGGGTTCAAACTCGAAACGAAGCCCAAACAGATACTGGTGCATCTTTTTAACCCTAAAGCTTCTTTCTCTACCATGCTGTAGGCTCTTTCCGCATTAGATATGCTTCACGACGCATACGCAATGGGTTGTAGTTTACCCGACTCATTGGATTGTTGGAGCACGCAACCAACCCCATGTGATGAAGCGTCACAAGCCAATACTAACTGCTTGCACGGGTCATAATGTACCAGCAATTTGTTTGAATAAAGCAGATTTTTAGCCTTCTCAAAGGCTCTGTCTTGAGATACACCCCAAACCCAGCTGTTGCCTTTTCTGAGCAGCATGTGCAGTGGCTCTAATAATGTGCTCAATTTAGATAAGAAATTACCGAAGTAGTTGAGAAGATGAGGTGGACTTTCAGACTCATCAGGCAATTCTTGTCTCCTCCTGATAGCCAAGTTGTGTAGCATGGAGCACACCACTATGAATTGAGCTAGCTGCTCAGGGTGGTATTGGAGCTCATCTCCTGAGTGGTCCAGCTAAAGCGCTGCTTCAGCACTCCAATGGTTTTCTACACGATATTGTGAGTTGCTCTGTGGCTCTCATTGAATCACTTCTCGGCCTCGGTGTGGGTGTCATGCAGGGGGGTCATCAGCCAGGTGGCGAGGCCTTATCCTTTGTCACCAAGCATCCAGCAATGACCTTGTGGCTGATTGTTAAACAAGTCAGATACAGTGCTTTCATGCAGGATGAGCATCATGGATGCCGCCCGGAAATTTAGTATTCACTGCCAGTATAATTTGCTGATGGTCGCCAACGAGTTGCACATTCAGGGAGTGGAATCCCTTGTGGTTCCTGAAAACCTCAGCATCCTGAAAAGGTGCCCGCATCGCAATGTGCGTACAGTCTATTGCTCCCTGCACCTTGGGGAAGTTAACAATTCTGGAGAACCCTGGAGCCCTCTCACTCTGTGCCTCCCTGGTCATAGGGAAGCTGGTCAAGTCCCTCCTGTGTGCATACAGGGCTTCAGTGACCTGTCTAATGCAACAATGTGTGGCATGCTGAGAAAGTCGGCAAATGTCTCCAGCTGTGGCCTGAAAAGAACCCGAGATGAAGAACGACAGTGCCGTGGTGACTTTGACCTCGATGGACAGTGCAGTACTGATGGTGCTGGCAGGCTGCAGATCTGCCCTTATGAGCTGGCATACCTCAGTGATAACCTCTTTGTGGAAGCGCAGTCTCTGAAGGCAGGTGGTGTCGGGCAATTCGAGGTAAGAATGCTTCTCCTTGTACTTGCGGGGATGTAATGTCTGGTCCTCCTCATCTGTCTGTCACTTCTTACATTGGGCACATAATGCTGTGGCGCGTACCTTCGCCGATCTCAAGTCTTCTGCATGTAATTGGTCATCAAAAGAGGGTGAGAAAGGACAGGCCCCATTGCAGTACCTCTGTTTTCCACTGATTGGTCACAAACAAGGAATATCCCGATGAAGGCACCTCTTTAATTCGAATCGGTCACAGAATGGTCAAGATGTTTTTACAGATGTTCACATCAACTCCAACGACCTGTAGAGTACATCCGAACTCCACCGAGGTTAAAGCACAGCAGCCTTTTAAAGGTCGCGACATGTGATCCAGAACAATGTGTCCATAACGCTGTAATTCGTTCCGTTAGTTCCACTTTTTGTGGACGTTTTTTTGGGCGTGCGTTATTGTGGGCGATATGTGTGCAATGTAAATTTAGGTAAATATGCTCTTTACGACAAAAAACATTGGGTGGGTGTTAATATTGAATCTTGGCGTTAATTCTGTGCGGAAAGTAATGGGCGTTGATTTCGCGCATTCTGATGATTCCGCCCAAAAAAGTGGGCGGGCAGTAATATTTTTTCTCGTCATTAAGCACCTGGGGAAAGTAACACTCGGCGATAAGTTTCCGAAAAATGCCCGCCAATTTCCATTTTGTGCCAAAATGGATGATATATGGGCGTTATACGTCATTTCAGCGGTAAAGGGGGCATTAAGTGGGCGTTAAGCATGCAAAAAAGGTGGAGGTTCTAGCCCATAGAATCTCATCGTTAGGTGAAAGTAATTCCAATAAGAAACTAAGAACGGACATACCATTCAACAGAATGAAGGCAATCATTACTCCTGTAATTAACCAAAATTAGGTCATCATTGCAGGCCAAGGCTGGAAGACAATGGCTGGAATAAATAGCAGAAGCTAATTTTGTCATTTGAGTTGAAATCACCTCACAAACAATGTTCCTCACCCAGAAGATAAAAATCATCTCCTTGAATGGCCAAAAAATGAGTTCTCAAGTGTCCTCCAGTTGAATCCTTCAAGGAAATAAACTGCAATATAGCTGAATATACAGCAGAAATATTTTTCAAACAACCTAAACTAGCTCAAGGAGATAATGAAAAAGAAAATACTGAGCATAACTGATTTGAATTACAATATATAGGGCTAGAAATTTGGTTTTTAGTGAAAACAGTATTTTTTTGCCAACATCACCGTTTTCGCTTTGCTACTGCTAGTAGGCCGGAAAATCAACTTTTAAATTGCGCAGCGGTGAAAATCGGCATTGCACGAGGATTCGCGATCTAACACTGCGAGAGAGGCCTTAGGAACGAGGAAAAACACCAAAACAAATTGGAAAAAAAAATTCACAAAACATTGACAAGACACTTACCTATCGAATTGCTGAAAAAGAATTAAAAAATATAAACTTTAACTTACCTTTTTTGCAGCTCTTCATACTGACCGCTGCTGGCAGGGCTGCATGGCAGATTTTACCCTGTCGGTATTCCGAGCGCAGATTACGGGTGCGGAGAGAGACAAATTTTGGGCGAAAATGCTGTTTCGAGTGTTGGACAGCGGCGCTCCTCTCCCTGACAGTACGTGGAAAGCGCCGCCACAAAAAGTCACCGAATTTCCCGCCGACCAGGTTTTGTCAAAAAGGGTGAAATATCACCAAAAACCCGGTCGCAAAATCGCTGAATTTCTTGCTATAGTAATTTCTCTAAAGGTTTATCTTTAAAAAGTGCTGTCATGCTGATAGCTAAGCTTTCTCATACTGGCTTACTGCAGATACCAAAAGAAAAGAACAGCTCCAACCTTACTTTGAAAGACAATGCAATTGAAAGACTTGTCAAGCAGGTGTCTCTGCTCATTAAAAAAAAAGCTATCAGTTAAGCCTCCATTCCTAACTTCAGATGAGCTAAAGTTTAGCCTTATCTGCATTGTATTGGAATCTGTTGGCTCCACAAGCCTCTGACAGATCCAGAGGTCCTTACAAACTAAAAAAAAGGCGAATTTAATCCTCAGAAATAGGTGGGTTGGGGTCAGGTGAGATGTTAAAATTTTAAAAATCTCAATCCCTCAAAGGATCGATATACTTGCTTTAGAGGAAGTGCAACAGAAGTTCACTCGACTGATTCTAGGTTGGAGGAATTGTCCTATGAGGGAGATTGAGTAGACTCGGCCTATATGCACTAGAGTTTAGAAGAATGAGAGATGATATCATTGAAATGTATAAAGTGTTTAAGGAACTTGACTGGGTAGATGCTGGGCTACCTAGAACTAGGGGTCACGGTCTCAGAATAAGGGGTCGGCCATTTAGGAGATGAGGAGACATTTCTTCACTCAAACGGTTGTGAATCTTTGGAATTCCCTACCCCAGAGGGCTATGGCTGCTCAGTCATTGAGTATATTCAAGACAGAGGTTGATAGATTTTTGAATACTATGGGAATCAAGGGATTTGGAGATAGTGCAAGAAGGTGGAGTTGAGGTAGAAGTTCAGCCATGATCATATTGAATGGCAGAGCAGGCTCAAAGGGCCAAATAGCCTACTCTTGCACCTAGTTCTTAAGTTCTTAACCCAACTCCAATCCACCCATTTTCTGGGTTAACAGAGGCAGGACAGGAGGCAGGCAGCCAATCTTCTCCCAGGAGGTGGGTTGTCAATTTAAATATTTTAATGAGGCTGGTAGCCTCAGATTTCACCTGCCTTGCAGGTTTAATCCTAGCCAGCCAGGTTTCCCGGGAGGAAACCTGGCAGCTCAAGACAGGCGAGGAATGCTTCATGGAGAAGGTAAGTGCCTTTATAGCACTGCCTGTGGGCCAGGAGGAGGAGGAGGAGTGCTTCCCGTGCAACACCCAAGCTTGCCTCCTTTCCTGGGATCGGAACCCACCCCCAGCAGACCACCCCCCATAAAAAGATCCACCACTCATTAAGATTCTAAAAATTATTCAAATGAAAAAAAACCTCATGGTAAGATTTTATGCTTTTCTCATTTGAAAGGCTTTCTGAGCTCAGTTCATCAATGTAAAACAAGCAATGATGGTAAGACATCTTCTGGCCTTTGGGAAACCAATTTCTTTAGATGGAGTTTGCAAGCTGGATTAGCTTTGTTGCATTTTTTGGCGTTTAGGAAAGTTTCCTATCACTGAGTGCATTGGAGAGAGAGTCAACCTCACAGTGGACATACCTCTTTTCCAAAGCCTCTCAGATCTGGATTAAACAAATCTGGTATAGAATACTGGATTTCGACATCCAGACCAAAAATATGGCTGGCACATCGCAAACTGACCTGTATAAGTCCTTCTATCAGTTTTGATGAAGATGTCCATCGTACAGCTTATAAGGAAATTTTGAGACTTGTAGCAACAGCTGTTGGAAGATGTTACTTACAGGCTATGAATGAGATCACTCACTCATATATCTGAGGTTCAGGGTCTACTTTAATTGGGTTGCAGAGATACAAGTAGCTGCTGGTGAAGATTTGCATCTCCAAATAATGAAACCGCAATTTCAGTGTGTGTGTCCATCCTGTGGTTAGGAGGATTTTATGAATGAACTCACGCATTTTGCATTGCGAGTCTGGAACCAAGTCACCCCTCTGTGATGGAGTCCACAATGCTAGTGAGAATCGACCAGCCAGCCTGGCTCACTAATGGAACCTAGAGGCATAGACTTTTTACTGGTTGATGAGATATTTCCATTAGTCTTTTAGTTAACTCTACAAGCCAATATACTAACCAATAGGGGAGTCTTAACTGGGCAAGCAGCAATAAGCTTACCAATACTCTGGTAGTAGGCTATGTAGTTTTAGGTAGTTAAATTCCACTACGAACCCTGATGCCTCAATTTTAAAATTGGCGTCCTTGTTTTCAAATCCCTCCAAGGTTTCACCCTCCCTATCTCTGTAACCACCTACAGTCCTACAACCCTCAGAGGTCTCTGTGCTCCTCCAATTCTGGCCTCTTGCACATCTCCAATTTTAATTGCTTCTCAATTGGCAGCCGTGCCTTCAGCTGCCTAGGCCCTAATCTCTGGAATTCCCTCCCTAAACTGCTCTGCCTCTTTACCTCCCTCTCGTTCTTTAAGATGCTCCTTAAAAACTACCTCTTTGATCCAGCTTTTGGTCACCTATCCTATTATCTCCTTACGTGGCTCAGTGTCAAATTTTATTGGATAAAATAAATCTATCCTTATTTTCAAATCCCTCCATGGCCTTGCCCCTACCTATCTGTGTAATCTCCTTCAACCCCACAACCCCACCGAGATATCTGCACTCCTCTAATTCTACCCTCTTGAGCATCCCTGATTAAAATTGCTCAACCATTGGTAGCCGGGCCTTCTGTTGCCTAGGCCCTAAGCTCTGAACATCCCTGCCTAAACCTCTCCGCCTCTCTACCTCTCCTTCCTCCTTCAAAATGTTCCTTAAAATGTACCTTTTTGACCAAGCTTTTGGTCACCTGCCCTAATTTCTCCTTATGTGGCTCAGTGTCAAACTTTTTATCTTATAATATTCCTGTGAAGCGCCTTGGGACATTTTACTACATTAAAGGCGCTATATAGATCCACGTTGTTGTTGTTGCATACATGACAGTCCCTAAACCTTGGCCCTGCCAACCTGCACCTATGTTCTCTGGACTTATATAAGTGAACTCCCTGACCAGTAGCCCATCCCAGCTAGAAAGGTAATGGCTAGAAAAGAGTTGCAACACAGATTAATAAATTCACGTTACGGTGAAATGATACTGTACTTGCAACTCGGGAGACAACAAGAACAAATTTAATAGAATCAGTTCCCTGTTTATGGTAAAAACTGTCAGCCTTAGCTCAGTGGTAGCATTCTCAGCTCTGAGTCAGAAGGTGGTTAGTTCAAGTGCCACTCCAAGACTTCAACACATAATTTAGACTGACTTTCCAGTGCAGTACTGAGCGAGTGCTGCACTGTCAGAGTTGGCATCTTTCTGATGAGATGTAAAACTAAGGCTGCGGCTGCTCTCTCAAGTGGACATAAAAGATCCCATGGCGCTATCCAAAGAAGATCAAGGGAGTTCTCCTCGGTGTCCTGGTCAATGGTTATCCCTTATCCAATACCACCATAAAAGAGATTTTCTGTCCCATTGCTGTTTGTGGGACCTTGCTGTGTGCAAAACTGGCTGCATGTTTCTCTATATTACAGCAATAACAGCACTTCAAAACTAGTTTATTGGCTGTGAAGTGCTTTGGGATGTCCTGAAGTCATGAAAGGCACTATATAAATGGAGCTTCTTTCTTTTTGTTAAATGCAGGAAAGCATAAAACTGAACTCTGAATGTAACCAGAAAAGGAAAGTTAACACAGTAGTTCTCAAACCATCTCACATATCAAAATAATGACAGTACTTTAGAAAGTAGGTTTCAGTTTAAAAGCAATAAAGGAAGATACTTTTATCTTGGAAACATTAAACTTGACTTTCTGTTGAACAACAATTTTATAGCAATGTATCGCAATTTTGAATTGGATGTTTTAGCACTAAACAGATCACGTTCTTGTTTTCACTCATTTTAAATAATACAAGAATAAAAATAAATGCAATTTCTATAGACGGTGTTAATGGTCTATTTTCAATGTTTAGTTCTCTTTTGATAAAACGTGCCCCACCAAAAATGGATGAATAAACATTAATGAAAAATGTGATAAAAGCCCATTTTCATTTGTTAAATCTTTATTTTGTTTATTAATGATGAACTCATGTGGCATTCTCTAGCTGGTCAGACAAACTGAAAAGCGAGGATTTGACTCTTGGTCAGACTTGTGCAGATATGTTAACAAAGGGGAACATTCCATATTAATAAAATAAATCAATAGCGCGAAGGACTTTTCTACTTGAGAACATGGGTGTAGCATTGGTGGAGACCAGTGATGCAGGATGAGAAGGAAATTTGGCAGCACAGCTTACATAAGAGGCACATGACTTGCAATAGGTACGCCCAAAGGGCAGTAGAGACACCCCACAAGAAGCAAATCCCTGGGCATGCAGAAAAGCAATGTGTGATGAGGATGAGGCTGAACCTGAGAGGTTGTGGATGAGGGCTGAAACCCATCCAAGAGGAGACGCAAAATCTGACAATTGTCTGCCAAGCACTACCAGTGCTAGTGAAGGACATCACAGGAAGTAACCACTTTATTTTTCATTTGGACATCTGACACTTCCTTTTCTGCTCAATGGAAGAATTACAGACTGTTAAACTGAATTATGATTTTAAATATATTTTTCCCGTCCTTGTAGCTTGTGTGTTTTGAACCACTTTCACCATGCTGCTTGTGAATGTGAAAATAAAAGCATAAACACCAAGAATAAAGTAGCAAACAGCAGCAAACGTTTGCTTATATTTAGTCAAATTGACTGAATCCAGGTTCAGCAGGCAAATTGACATGAGTGGATTGAGTGAGTGGCCTCATTAGCAATCAGTTCCATGTTGCCAAATATATGCAGCAATATATTTGGGATAATTAATGACAGACAAAATAGATAGTGGGCTGAATGGAATGGAAATGGCAAAGCAAATAGGTCCTGTGAGCTGATCTAAACTTAATTTTGTCAGTGTTGACACTGCTTCTCAACTAATTCCATGGCGAGTTTACTTTCTAATGAGATTGCTTCACTGGGCAGAATTCTGTAACTTACATAGAGTCAGGGGTTGTATTTGGAGACCAAAGAATCCACTGCTCTCACTCGCTCTCTCGCTCTCTCTCTCTCGTTAAACAGACAAAATCCAGCTTTGGCTAATTAAATCCTAATGAAGTAAATTGAACAATTTATTTATCTAGACTTTCATATTGTATTTTATCATCAGTAATTTGTTTAATTGAACAATTCTGTGGGAGGCAACTAGATAAAAGCACATGGTCAGTGGCCAATCCAAATGAGAAATAATAAGTTTGGAAAAATTTCCCCCATTATCAGTGAGAATGGATTGTGATATATTACGGTTGACCAACGCTTGTGACAAATGACAGACTGTCTCTTTGAGCACAGCTAATATGTAATTCATCCTGAATGAGAGTGCCTTCAAAATTTAAGTAAAGATCTGAAAGTTCTAACAGTTGAGATGAAATTCAGCCAGTTGCTTATAGATGGTGAAGGCAAATGGCATGTTGGCCTTCATAGCGAGAGGATTTGAGTATAGGAGCGGGGAGGTCTTACTGCAGTTGTACAGGGCCTTGATGAGGCCATGCCTTGAATATTGTGTACAGTTTTGGTCTCCTAATCTGAAGAAGAACATTCTTGATATTGAGGGAGTGCAGCCATGGTTCACCAGATTGATTCCCGGGAAGGCAGGAGTGACATATGAAGAAAGACTGGATCGACTAGGCTTACATTCACTAGAATTTAGAATAATGAGAGGGGATCTCATAGAAACATATAAAATTCTGACGGGATTGGACAGGTTAGATGCAGGAAGAATGTTCCCGATGTTGGGGAAGTTCGGAACCAGGGGTCACAGTTTAAGAATAAGGGGTAAGCCATTTAGGACCGAGCTGAGGAGAAACTTCTTCACTCAGAGAATTGTGAACCTGTGGAATTCTCTACCACAGAAAGTTGTTGAGGCCAGTTCGTTCGATATATTCAAAAGGGAGTTAGATGTGGCCCTTACTGCTAAAAGGATCAAGGGGTATGGAGAGAAAGCAGAAAAGGGGTGCTGAAGTTTCATGATCAGCCATGATCATATTGAATGGTGATGCAGGCTCGAAGGACTGAATGGCTACTCCTGCACCTATTTTCTATGTTTCTATGTTTCTCCAGACAATAAGTAGTTATGGTCCCTCCTAATTCTCATCTGTAATTTGAAATGCTGTCTACTTCTGTTAATGTTAAATCATTTTTTGGGTCGGCTAAATTAAGCAATTGGAATAAACCAGCACTACAAGATGGTTCAATTTGAATTATCCAGTCATTTGAGTGAAGCATCTTCAAATGAACAGGAGTTGACTGTAGATTGTAATAATGCCAGTAGTTAATTTGGAAAATGTTATTTTTTGAACAAACAAATCTAAAGTACTCAGTTAAGATAGTTAAGGCATACTATGCTGAATTTAACGGCAGGACCGCATTTGAATTTTTTCTCTCCTTTGCACACCCGGCAGCCAGCCAAATTGAGAGGCTGACTGGTTGTCAGGAGGATGACCTGCACTGGAAGGCTACTGCCAGGAAGCGATTGTGGGGAGTTTGAAGAGATCGTGAGTTGCGGGGGGGCTTCGGATCGTGAGAGGGTCAGTGAAATTGCAGGGAGGGAAGTAGGTTTTGCTTGAGGGGCTGGGGCCAGGAGAAGCATTCCTGCTCCTCCTGGCCCACAAGCAGTGCTGGATAGGCACTTACCTTCCTGATCCAGCCCTTCGCGCCTCCCTTCTGCCAGATTTCCCGAGCACTGGGAAACCTGTTCCGCAGTTGTTAAATCTTAACGGCTGTTAAAATTTGAGGCATGCAGTCTCATTAATATATTTAAATGACCGACCTCTCGAGAGGAGATTAGTAGTCCCCTGCCCTCCAACCCTCCTTCGTTAAAACCAGAAGTTTGAAGCAGGCGGGAATCGGGTTTCGGATTCTTGAAATTTTAATCTACCTCCTTGCCCTTCTCCCACCTGTCCTGGAGGGTTAAATTACCCCATTGTGTATTTCACGAAATTCAAGATAATTCAGATTGATTCAACAGAACCAAAATTCAGTTAAGATACAATCATAACTCTCCATCTTTAATGTTAAAGTTATTGCTCAAATCAAAAGAGTTAGCAAACTTGCTGAAAGAAATTGTATTGTAGATTAATGAAATTTATAATTCCCATGATTGGGAGGTGTCACCACGTGGAATTGAAATGTATACATAATTTATGTTCTTCATGAAGTGGACGGAAGCTGAATACATTACGAAATCGAGTTCTGTCTTTTATACTGCCACACTCTGCAATTAACTGCTGGCTTATGATCTTAGTGCAGATATAATGATGTTTAGCAAAGTGACCAGGTAGAATAATCTATGTCCCAGAATTGATATCAGCCCTACATGAATATCAGCAATTATTCTACTTTCTGTGATTTTTTTTGAATTCTGGTGAAATGTATGCTCTGTGACAATCTTACTCTGCAAAAACTGAACCCTGTCCATTTATTTAAATTTGCACTGACCATGTTGGCCTATCTAATCATATTGTGGGCCGCCCCGACCTGTGTGAGAACACCACCGCAGGTCGGGGCTATAAATAGAGCCAGAGCGTCGGGCCCTGGAACATCGCAGCTGTGGTGCGGCGAATGAGTGTACAGGGCCCAGAAGAGCAGAGGGCCCAGGGGCAGCACGGACCTGCCCACACTGCGATATGTGTGCGCACTAGGTCCGTGCAGCAGAGTAGGTCTACAATCGTCCTGGTTAATCCTTGCCACTGGATAAAGGCCTAGCTCTGTCGAGCCCGTGTGGTGGCTGATCTGCAATGGCCACTACACGTTTAAAAAAAAATCCATTCACAGGCATCTTCCACCCCCTCAATTGGAGTTCAGGACTGGAACATTGGGTCCTTCATTGAAACATCTGTGAACTCTCGTGGAAGCAAGTCATCCTCATTCGAGGGACCGCCTATGATGATGATCTAATTGAAAACAATTAAATCCCGTTCTGGCACAATTCCCATCTAAAGTGAATTTTGAATCAATACTCTCATTGGAAGAATTCATGAATGTTATATACTTCTTGATCGGAGGTATCCATGTCAATTACTGGTCTCTTTGGGAGACTGGCTATTTCCTACGTCTTATATTTTTTAATGTTTAATTTACATTATCTTGACCTGATTACTTCAAGAGTTCCATCTGCACCAGTTATGAATAATTACTTAGATATTCATGGATTCTAAGGTTCGAACAAAGTTGAAGCCTTCTCTGCTGAAGTGTACAATTAAAATTCATTGTTACTGGATGTTGATAAGGCTGGTGAGCTTTCAAAAGTTGGAATGAGAAATATCAATTTTTAATCTTTATTAAAGATGACTGTGGAGGAAAGTACTTCCAAAGCAAAGTACTGCATCTTGTTGCATGGAATATAGTTTTGATACCAGCATAGGGTCTGGAATTAGATGCTTTCATTGTTATTGCTATGCACTTGCGTGTTATTAGATATTTACTGCTTGATAATATTAGATCACACAGGGGTGTAAAGGAAAGCCTGGTTTTGATTGAGGTAAATGCTGAACACTAGCCATCGTCATTCTCTCAACAGAGAAGACTCAAAAAAATACTTTCCCTGCTAGCTACTAATATAGCCAAAAATCCAGTCATATTCTCTTCATGTTTCTTTTCACCATTTACCCATTTACCGGAGTTTAAAAACATATATATATATATATACAGTCTGAGCACAGCTACAGATGAAAGCAGAACTGGAGAACTAAATAGACTTTATCTATGTTCTTACTAAATAAAGAAGTCAGATATGCACCATTATTTGGACAGACTGGAAGCTACTAATGCATTTGTTTCTGGTTGAATTTAGTTTTTGTTAACATTAATGTTATGATTTATTGCAAATAAATGCTTAGCCTACTTCTAGCTCACCTCCAATGCTAATGGAGCCATCCATTTGTTAGTGGCTGTACCAAAACTAGCATATTTCTTCTGACTAAGAATGACATATGGACACAACATTCAAACTAGAGCTGGGAAATCTGATGGGTAAGCAAAGAGATGGATGGGGAAAAATTAATAAAAGAACTGGAAAAATCAGAGAGGGCAGTTGACAAATTAAAAGTACAAAGACCCTGAAAAATGATTCCAGAAAATAGAATTGAAACAAACTACAGCAAAAAGAAGGTAAAACAAAGATGTAATGTTCTCGTTAGTTTTAATTAAAATGCTAAAACAGATAATTAGCTCTAAATTAATAGATCATGCATTGAGACAATTGACCTATGATCTCCAGTGATTGATGTTCTGAATGTTATGATTTATTATAATCTGAATTATAATTAATCTGAAAAGGATTCTATCTGACTATGATATTTAATAAAAATTGAATTGGTTATTAATTATTGCAATTATCTTTCAATGCTTGCACAAGAAGGAAATGTTGAGTTTGGAAAAAAGCAAATTGAAATGTCTTACGAAGAATTAGTACTACAATAGTGACTCCGATATATAAAATGATTATGCAGATTATCATGTCAAGTATACAAGTATTGAAAACAATATTTTAACTAATGATTATTGACTTGATACTGACTATAGGGATTAGCCCTTATTGCAAAGGAATAAGGGTACCTATGTTCTCCATACACCTTAATGTAAATGACATAATTAAGCATTAAAGAGCAAGTTGGCCTACATACAAGAGTACATTAAGTAGAAGTAAAATGACAAAAGTTCTTACATATGCCCTTGTTGACAGCTTATCAATATAATTAATTGCCTTTTTGTGACGAGTCAGCATGTATGGCTCTTGATTTTTACCAGTTCTCTCCCCTGTTTTTTTTAGTTCAGTATATAAAAGTACTTGTTTACCTTCTGATTTTTAGTGTACAGCCAAAATGATAATCTGTCTCTTCTCTTTTCAGATGCTGATGGACTTCAGTCTTTGAGTGGTTAGGAACTGATGCAAAACTAGCCAGAAATGCAGGGGTAGATTTTAACTTTCGCCCGAGCATAAACCTGGTGGTAGTGGATCGGCTGCCCATTTTACACCCTGCCTGATTTTCCTTTCCATTAACTTCACTGATGTAGGTGAGAGGCACAAACCATTTTGATGGTCGGGCTTCATTTACATTTAATTGTGGAGCTGATCACATAATTTGAATGCTGGTAGATCGTTCTGTGTTTAGGAGGGTGGGAAATCTGGTCACCCTGACTTGTATTTAAAGCAAGCTTATACCTCATAAAGGGGAAGCGTCTTTTCACTTGTGTGAGGTGTGATTTTTGAACACTGATAAGAACATCAATTGCCAGAACTTCCCATTTTTCTGATGCTGCTGTTGAGATGATACTGAAGCAAGTGAGGGCAGGATGGAGGATCTCTATAGTCTGGGTGGCAAACGAAGCAACTGTGAGTTGAGTAGATGGGAGCAGGAAATTACAAAGGAATATAGACAGATTAAGTTAGTGAACAGAACTGTGGCAGAAGCAGTTCAATGTGAGGAAATGTGAGGTTATCCACTTTGGATCCAGGAAAGTCCAATCGTAATATTTTCTTTATGCTGAGAGACCAAAGGGATTTAGATGATCCTGTACAGCACATCACTAAAAGTTCATGCACGGGTACACAAAGTAATCAAAAAAGGCCAATAGAATGTTGGCCTTCATCTCAAGTGGATTGGAATACAAATGTGAGAAAGCGATGCTACAAATGTGCAGACCTTTTGTCAGATCTCATCAATATTACTGTGTTCAGTTTTGGTCAGAAATATTGGCCTTAGAAACATAGAAATATAGAAAATAGGTGCAGGAGTAGGCCATTCGGCCCTTCGAACCTGCACCGCCATTCAATATGATCATGGCTGATCATGCAACTTCAGTACCCCACTCCCGCTTTCTTGCTATACCCCCTGATCCCCTTAGCTGTAAGGGCAACATCTAACTCCCTCTTGAATATATCCAACGAACTGGACTCCATAAATTTCTGTGATAGAGAATTCCACAGGTTCACCACTCTCTGGGTGAAAAAGTTTCTCCTCATCTCGGTCTTATATGGCTTACCCCTTATCCTTAGACTGTGACCCCTGGTTCTGAACATCCCCAACATCAGGAACATTCTTCCTGCATCTAACCTGTCCAGTCCTTTCATGATTTTATATATTTCTATGAGATCCCCTTTCATTCTTCTAAATTTCAGTAAGTATAAGCCTAGCCGATCCAGTCTTTCTCCAAATGTCAGTCCTGCCATACCGAGAATTAGTCTGGTGAACTTTCACTGCACTCCCTCAATAGCAAGCACGTCCTTCCTCAGATTAGGAGACCAAAACTGCACACAATACTCAAGGTGTGTTCTCACCAAGGCCCTGTACAACTGCAGTAAGACCTCCCTGCTCCTATACTCAAATCCTCTCGCTATGAAGGCCAGCATGCCATTTGCTTTCTTTACTGCTTGCTGTACCTGCATGCCTACCTTCAGTGACTGATGTACCATGACACCCAGGTCTCTTTGCACCTCCCCTTTTACTAATCTATCACCATTCAGATAATATTCTGCCTTCCTGTTTTTGCCTCCAAAGTGGATAATCTCAAAGTTTATCCACATTATACTGCATCTTCCATGCATTTGCCCATTCACCTAACCTGTCCAAGTCACCTTGCAGCCTCTTAGCATCCTCCTCACAGCTCACACTGTCACCCAGCTTAGTATCATCTGCAAACTTGGAGATATTACCTTCAATTCCTATGTCTAAATCATTAATGTATATTGTAAATAGCTGGGGTCCCAGCACTGAACCTTGTGGCACTCCACTAGTCACTGCCTGCCATTCTGAAAAGGACCCATTTGTTCCCATTCTTTGCTTCCTGTCTGCCAACCAGTTCTCTATCCATGTCAATACATTAGCCCCAATACCATGTGCCTTAATTTTGCACTTGTGTGGGACCTTGTCAAAAGCTTTTTGAAAGTCCAAATACACCACATCCGCTGGTTCTCCCTTATCCACTCTACTATTTACATCCTCAAAAAACTCAAGAAGATTTGTCAAGCATGATTTCCCTTTCATAAATCCATGCTGACTTGGACCGATCCTGTCAGTGCTTTCCAAATGCGCTGCTATTACATCTTTAATAATTGATTCCAGCATTTTCCACACCACCGATGTCAGGCCAACCGGTCTATAATTCCCTGTTTTCTCTCTCCCTCCTTTTTTAAAAAGGGGGGTTACATTAGCTACCCTCCAATCCATAGGTACTGATCCAGAGTCCATGGAATTCTGGAAAATGACCATCAATGCATCAACTATTTCTAGGGCCACTTCCTTAAGTACTCTGGGATGCAGACTATTAGGCCCTGGGGATTTATTGGCCTTCAGTCCCATTAGTTTCCCTAACACCATTTCCTGACTAATAAGGATTTCCCTCAGTTCCTCCTTCCCGCTAGACCCTTGGTCACCTAGTATTTTCAGGAGTTTATTTGTGTCTTCCTTAGTGAAGACAGAACAAAAGTATTTGTTCAATTGGTCTGCCATTTCCTTGTTCCTCATTATGAATTCACCTGATTCTGACTGCAAGGGGCCTACATTAATTTTCACTAATGTTTTTCTCTTCACGTATCTATAGAAGCTTTTGCAGTCAGTTTTTATGTTCCCTACGAGCTTACGCTCATACTCTATTTTCCCCCTCCTAATTAGATCCTTAATGCTTCTCTGCTGAATTTGAATTTCTTCCAGTCCTCAGGTTTGCTGCTTTTTCTGGCCAATTTATATGCCTCTTCCTTGGATTTAACACTATCCCTAATTTCCCTTGTTAGCCACGGTTGAGCCACCTTTCCTGTTTTATTTTTACGCCAGACAGGGATGTACAATAGTTGTAATTCATCCATGTGATCTTTAAATGTCTGCCATTGCCTATCCACCGTCAACCCTTTAAGTATCATTCGCCAGTCTATCCTAGCCAATTAACGTCTCATACCATGGAAGTTTCCTTTCTTTAAGTTCATGACCCTTGTCTCTGAGTTAACTGTGTCACTCTCCATCTTAATGAAGAATTCTACCATATTATGGTCACTCTTCCCCAAGGAAGATTGCTAATTAATCCTATCTCGTTACATAAGACCCAGTCTCGGATGTCCTGCTCTCTAGTTGGTTTCTCGATATATTGGTCTAGGAAACCATCCCTTATACAATCCAGGAAATCCTCCTCCACAGTATTGCTACCAGTTTGGTTAGCCCAATCAATATGCAGATTAAAGTCAGCCATGATAACTGCTGTACCCTTACTGCACGCGTCCCTAATTTCCTGTTTAATGCCATCCCCAACCTCCTACTACTGTTTGGTGGTCTGTACACAACTCCCACTAATGTTTTCTGCCCTTTGGTGTTTCGCAGCTCTACCCATATAGATTCCACATCATGAAGATCAGTACCCTTAGAGAGGGTGCTGCACAAATTCATCAGAATGATACCAGGACATGAAGGGTTACATTATGAGCATAGGCTGCATAAGCTTCTCTTGTGTTCCCTTGAGTTTAGAAGTTTGAGGGATGATCTAATAGAGGTCTTTAAAACATTAAAGGGATTTGATGGCATTGATTCATGGAAACTATTTCCTCTAGTGGGCAATCTAGAACAAGGGGGCCATTATATTAAACATAGATCCAGATCATTCAGGCATGAAATCAATCAGAAAACACTTTTTTACGCAAAGGTTAGTGGAAATCTGAATTCAATTCCCCAAAAGGCTGCGAATGCTACACAAATTAATATATTTAAGCCTGATTGATAGATTTTTGCTCAGTTAGCATAAATGGAGTTCAGGTACAGATCAGCCGTGACCAAAACGAATGGTGTAACCGGCTTGAGGGGCTGAATGGCCTACTCCTGTTCCTATGAGTGCCCAAGCAAATGATTTAGCATGCATGGAGAGAAGTTGCAGAGCATGTCAATACCTGCTGTCTTACACTCAGGACATAGCTGCAGTGTAGGAATTAGTTCAATAATCTTTCTAGGCGAACTAAGGTGAGAATTTTATCTTCATTTGTCCTTTTCACGAAATGAAGCTTTGAAACATCATGCTTTCTGTTAGTACTCCCAATCCTTCCCTCCCTGACTGCACATGCTTCTCCTCCAATCAAAATGTAACACTGCACCACAGTCTCTTCTGCTTACAATCACACTCTCACCATCTGCTTTAATCTGGTTAGACCGGAAATGCATTCCAATTCTGCTAACTGCTTTCATATTCCACACTATATGCACTTTCTTGAGACAACCACCTCCCCAGCTTGCTCACAACCTGCTGCCTCTCCCTCTAAGCATGCACACTGTCATGTATGTAACCTCAATGTAACACCACTTATTACTGTATACACTCAACCTAGATGCACATCTTGACCACAAGGGGTGAACTTGTGGGAGACACTCCTTACCTGATCACACAGGTATAAAAAGGGAGGTCCCACACAGGGTCATCGTCTTTGGAGTCCCGTAAATAAAGAGTTAAGGTCACAGAGTGACCTTGTCCCCAGAATGTGCCTCGTGTGGTTTCATGTTGTAGAGTAAGGACTTTGCACACACTATATGAAGCTGCCTCACACATCTGCATAACCCATTCATAGGCCTTGCACTAACCCATTCCCATTCTTCCTGCAGGATGAGATGGTGAGCAACAGAAGGGAGAGGGAAAGAACTGGGGGAGGTACCAGGTCTCACTTCAATGGAGGATGCAGCCATGCACATCTTCGACAGAGGACAGACATGAAGCATCAGGGATTTGTAAGATTGGATGCCAAGTCCAACAACTGTTTCCCTCATCATTGCTCTTCAAACAGATACAAAGACAGTCCATCCGATGACTTGAGCACTTCAGGAGAGAATTTAACGTCTCTCCGCTGGGCAGGAATAGACTGAGAGAGCGGCTCCATTTCTCGCTCCATTCCTACTGATCTCCGATTTTAACGTCACTGCATGTTCTGGTAGGTGAGGCAGACCCAGGCAGGAGCCTCATGCATAAATGTTGATTGAACCCCCCTCCCCCGCCTCTGCTCGAAACCCGCTCCGGTTTGAAATCAGCCCCTGTGTGACAGAAATTTCAACCAATGTAAAAGTAGCAGTTTCAATTGAGCCATTTTAATTGTGGTTTTAGTGAAAGTGATCACTTTGTGAACATTATAGGAATAGAACAGTAAGACAACAATTTGCAAAGCATATTCAATAGAAATATTGGCCTGTAATTTGCAGTCAGCAATGAAGCAAAGGCACACGCCGGCGGACCTGAAGAAAGCTGCCTGCAAAGATCTTGCAATCTTTGTGACAAGAAGTTTGGCTTTTTCGACATGCAGTTGAGATCAGCGCCATTTAATGGGAATTCCATCGCGAGAGCTGCAGTGACATCAACAAGTCGTCTAAGCAGCCAATCACAATGCAGAATTTTCACTGGCAGGCATCCAGGAAGTGAAGAAGTTCCTTTTATTCTGACTTTTAAAAAATGTTATAGAGAGCAAAACAAAGATTGCGGGTCTCACATGGGGAAAAGTTAAACTTGAAATAAATATGAACAAACTTTGAAAATATATATTTTTTTTGTATTTCTTAAAAATTGTAATTTTCATAATTATGGAGAAATTTGACATTCCACAAAATTAAAATGAGTTTTTCAGGGCCATAATGTTTCTTTAGTAGTCAATTGCGCTGTTAAAAACCGTAGTTACACCTAATCCAATAAGGTCTAATTTTGAACAGCGATATTATTGCGGAAAAGTTTCTGTCAGTTTCACTGATTGCCGGCTAACGGGGGGTTTCCACAGCGCAGCCAGTGTGGGAGCAGTGAATGACTGAGCGCAACTTCAAAATTTCCGCTTTATGATGCGCATGCACTACATCCTGAAGTTGAAATCAGTTTCAAAGGTATAATAACAGCGACCGCTGTTCATTCACTGTTATTACGCACCACAAATTCCCGGCCATTAACTTCAATTAATTGTTGTATTCCCTTCTCCTCCAAAAAAAGAACATTTACATTATTTTAATGGGGGAACAGAAAATTATATTACCTCGCTGCTCAAACTAAAAGTAACTATGACTGAAAATAATTGCTAAAGTCACTTTAGTATTTATGTACTGTTTATAGAGTGTTCATCTCGAGCACACAAAGTACTTTTTAACACACTGTATTGTTCCTTTATTTTCATAATTGACAATTCTACTAACAATATTGGCTAAATAATACATATGTTCAACTATGTCAAATGTTTAGAAGAATGAAATCATTAGTGCTTTCGAATAGCCATTTAGCAAATGGCTGAACTTGTTAAAAGTGCGAAAGGAAAGAAATCAATTTTTCACTTTCAAGTATACACTTCAAAGCATGTCCTTTTATGTTGCAAGTCTTTGAACATCTGCACACCTTCAGACACTGTTACTGCACTTCAATTTTCATTTGGGTTTATAGACACTTTAAAGACTTACAGATCCTTCAAGTATTCTATCCCAGTAATAATATTTTGCACTCTTTAGCTTATCCATGTGGTCAGGTTAAAGTTTCGTTATACCGGGACCACCATTTGGGATCAGCGTTCTAAGCAACAAATATTACATTTGAGAAGTAAAAGTCACTGACTTTTACAATATAGAAGATGGATTCTAGATACCAGAAATATTTTGCATGACTTGGCAGCAACCAATTATGTGAAAGTGTAACAAGACACTTTAGAGTTGAAATTCCACAGGGCTGTTTTCTCCCACTGTTGCTTTATTAAGCCAAGATTTTCACTTGTTAATCCACTCCAGCATTGAACTTACCAGAAATTGTAAGGTCAACTCATTTACATATCCATTGGCATTGCCTATCCCCATGCAATATAGTACTGTGGTGGGGTGGGGTGTCAATTGCATCCTTTCAAATGGTTGAAGTTTACAGCAACAGGTTGGGCAGACAGCAGATAAGTATTACATGGTTTGAAAGACAGACTAAACTATTAGATAGCTTTAATGGATGGCTCATGTGGGATTTTGTGGCATTTTTAAAGAATGTCTCCGAGTGGAGGAACAGGCAGAGGCCACAAAGAAAGGGTTTCCCTCATTCTGTATTTTGTAGGATGTGTATCCATTGCCACAGCAATTACTTGACTGCAGAAGCTTTAAAGCCCTTGCACTTTAACGGGGTGATACCTGCTGATCTGCTACACCAGCTGTCTACTGCCTCCTGAGAAATATCCCTCAAATGCAATCTTTCACCTAAAGAACTTAATTGCATAGAATTACATTGCATAGAATATATAGCACAGAAACAAGCCATTCGGCCCAACTACTCTGTGCTGGTATTTATACTCCACATGAAATGGAGTCTCCTCCCATTCCATCTGCCTCATCTCAACCTTTCAGCATATCTTTCTATTCCCTTTTCTCCCATGTATCTATCCAGTTTCCTTTTGAAAGCATCTAAGCTATTTGCCCCAACCACTTCCTGTGGTAGTGAGTTACACATTCTAATCGCTCTCTGAGAAAATAAATTTGTCTTTATTTCCCTATTGGATTTATTAGTAAGGATCTTGTATTTATGACCCCTTGTTTTGGATCCTCCCACAAGTGGAAACATTCTCTACACATCTACCCTGTCTAGCCCATTCATAATTTTAAAGACCTCTATCAGATTACCTCTAAGGCTTCTCTTTTCTAAAGAAAAATTCAATCTTGTTATGGGAGAAATAGTGCACAGTGTTCATGAAAGGCTGGGCACCAGAGATGTTTTCCCATCATCAGCGATCTCATCCTCTGTGAGCATCAGGCTATATAGCCGGATGGAAGGCACTCTGCTGAAAAAGTGGGAGATGGTAATATTGGTGGGATATTGCACGAATCAGGTTAGATTGCAAGGTAATAGCACTGTTAGAGAACAGGACAAATGTTCACTTTATGCATCAGGTGTAATTTTCCGAGTTAGCACTGCTGTAAATATATGAAGAAATCACAAGCGTGCTGTCTAGGATTTTCCAATTTTCACGGTCATGTCAACTCAAAGTTCCCCTTCCAATGTCACTCTCTTTCATCTTTAGTTCTGTTTTCACTTTGCTGAAGTTCTGAGTATTGAAGTTGCAAAACTTCTCCAGACCTCTCTAACTAGTATCCAGTACCTTTCATTGTCTGCCCATTGACTTTGATTTTACTATATCTGTCTCTATCTCTCTCTGGATTTAGTTAAACTATATACTACTGTTTGCTTACCAATACCCAGCTGATTGCCTTTCTGATGCATTTTGTTCCAAAATTGATATAATTGATTGCTACGTTATAATTAGCAACTAGTTCCAAATCACATGTAAATTTACTCCTTAGATATTGCATATTTCAACCCTTGATGATTTTGTTGTAGAGAGTAGATATATATATATAGACTTAGGCATTAGGCACCTGCTGGATATTTAAAACTCACATAAGCTTAAATGGACACACACATAAAATGGCTGCCCAGGCATGATGGGAAACCAGGTAGTCAAACTGTGAACTGTTGAACGTTCACTGACCGAGCAATAACCCTGTGAGGCCCACTGTAGGAATGCCTGGGATGAGGGAAGACAGAGATAAGAAGGAAACCATCTCCTGTGAACAAGGCCATAAACCAATTAATTCCCCAGGAAGAAAGATAAGAAGGAAACCATCTCCTGTAAACAAGGCTACAAACCAATTATTTCTCCCAGATGAAAGAACTAGGGAGAGAACATATAAAGTCATCGATCAGCCCAAGTTGACAATGGTTCCCTGGATACTAGGAGAATTCTATTGGGTTAAAAGAACCTATATGTAATCTATAATCGTTGTGATTGGCTTGTGTCCAGCCGTGATGGGCTGTGTAACTGTAGTAAACTGTTTTGTAACTGTTGTGAAACATATAAAGGTACATGTAACTCTTTGTTCTGTGAAGAGAAACCTGGATACGGTCCTGAGTTTTTCCTTCCCGCTGAGCGTAATAAAAGCTGCTTCAGCATTGGAACCGACCCTGAGTGTTGAGTGATTCTTCTAAGAAAACACTAACGCTAACAATGGCGTAGTCGACGGAATTTCCCGGAGTCGCTGGACGCCCTTGGAAAAAACCCGGGTGAGTATAAAAAACAATTTTTAAGTATAAAGGGTGCGGAAGGTGGAAGCTGGTTGATCGACATGAGGAGACGGTCTAATATCTCAAACACCTAGCCTGAGCCTGAATTAAGAGGACTTTTGTCCCACGTGACGGCCAGGAACCAAGTAGGCGTAGGGAACACACTTAGACCGTGGGATCGTGATACCGAGAGACATCTTCCGGACCCAGTAGTGTAATTTGAAATACCCCGGGATAGAACCAAGCGGTGTACAGCGGCTAACGGAATCCAAACCTGTGAACAGGGTCGGACCAACGGGCTGAGCGGTGGTAGGTAGTCGTTAAGGATATGTAGAGCACTGCGGGAATTGCTTAAACGCGTTTTTAAGAATTGTATAAGTTTGTGCAACAGCAGAACTTGTGACCTGACAGTAGCCAAGAGACAGTTTACTACAAGTCGCGCTAGAAAGAAAGCGGACCTCTGAGAGTAGATTCCTAACGGTAGTAGTCCTACCCAGGAATGGCCATGAAAACAAGTAAACTCGAGTGGGGACCAGAAGGGTCGCTTACCCGCCACCTGGCGGAAAAACAAAAGAAGCTAATTGAAAAAATGATTAAAGCAGGGTGGAATCCTCAGGAATTAGTTATGTGAGGAATTATTTAGATAAAACTACGAATTCCCTGAAAGGTCATGGATCCAAAAATAGAGCCGGCCAAAACAAGAAGAGAGACTGTTGTAAATGTCTGATCGTTGAGTGAGAAGTGTCTGTGTGATTTTTGACTGCAGAATGAATTTTTTTATGTTTTCATGTTCCGAAAGCCTGGTTGGAAGAGGAATGCAAGTGTCTGTTTATTTTAGAAACAGAGTGAAAGTCTTTTTTTAAACCCTTTGTAATGTTGTCCTGTATGTGGGAAGTTTTAAGACATTTAAGTTAGAAACGCAGGTGTGGATTTATTCGGATAATAAGTTACAGAGCTAGGAAAATAAACAAATAAAGAATAGGTTTGTTGAGCAAAATATTTATTTGACATGCTCACTTACTTGCCGAAAGAAAACATGCAATGATTGATTGGGTTGAAAGACATAAATTTAGTCTCGGAATGAGATAAAGAATGCTTTAAAAAAAAAGAGCTTCTAAAAAAAAAAAGTTTTAAATATTCAGAGAAGGCACAGGAAATACTGAGGTGGATTTTAAAAAAAAAAGAAAAAGATTAAATTAAATCTGATCAGGTCAAACTCCTGGGCAAGTGGCGAGCTATCTGCGAAGGTGTAAAAGGAACTTTTGGAAAATGTTAAAAAACAGCAAGCTTTAGTAACGACTTTGAAACTGGAGCATTTTGAGATAACGAAAGGCAGCACTCAAACTCTCAAAGATGGACTTCATTCCAGTTATGGAGAAAAAGAAAAAGATAAAGACGCCACTTTGAAAGTAAACAAATGATTTTAAATTAACAACTTTATGGAGTTACGAACCCTCCGTGTAAAATACAAAACCTAATTTGAAGAAAGGAAAAAAAGATGTAACGGACTAAATGGAAAAAGACATAACTTACTAAATACTAGTTGATGTTTGCTGTGAAAAAGATATTGGTTTAATTAGAAGAGAAAAAAAAAAAAAATTGGAATAAGTAAAAAACACTCTACATGGATTCGAATTTTCAAAAGTTTCAATGCAGTTTGAAAAGATTTCCAAAATGGACAGTGTTTATCAAAAATGTCCCGAACAGTCTAAACAAGCAGGAGGGTTTTGAAGATAACGAGGAGAAAGAGAGAAATAAAAAAAAACAGAATTGAATTTCAGTAAACAAAATTGCTATTGTATGTGTGGTCTTGTTTTAAAACAATAAAAAAAAAAAATTCTTTGGCAAGTACTTGAATTAGAAGTTAAGAAAACATTGGAGTTTACTCTAATGATTTATGCTGTTTTTAACGGATTCCTAATTTCGAAGCCAGTTTTGAAGGCACAAAGACTTTTTTTTTTCAGATGATTACGTGAAGTCACGTAATGACATCAGGTCTTCTTACAAACCTGGAAAGGAGTTAACCCTTTCCATTGACAGCCGTTTTATACTGAACATTATTAATTTGGATTTCTTAATAGAAAAAAAAAGACTCACCTAACAGAGGAAACAAAAATAAAAACAGAACTAGCTTATGTAATAATACTTGCCTGATACAATAAAGAAATAGATATTCAATAAAACAAATTGAAGAGTTAAAAGCTAAGATAAACAGGCTGGAAGAGATAACGGGACTAGACGGATAGTGCAGTGCGCAGCCATAGCACCATCACCTCTGGCAATAGAGCCAATGTACCCCACGGTGGGTAGGTGTAGTCCACAAACCCAACCTAACGGTAAAGCAGACAGCGATGTTTGGAGGAATAGCTTTGGCCTTGGTCATAGGAATTTGGGTAATATTTAAGTGGGTAAAGACACGGGCGCACGCCCTACAGATTCAGCTCGAAATGGTTCGATTATAACCTTGTGCTTCTGATTTTGCAGGGTGACAGGGACACTCGTAGAGCAAAAAAACTTAACCCCTGGTGACGACCAGGCCGTCTGTTTAAAATTACAGATAATACTTACCGGAATGGGAATACGAACGGCGCTACTCGTAATATGGATAGCCCTGCGACATGCACGTACCCTGGGCAACACCGACGGACAGCAGAGCACGCTGGAAATAAACAACTATATGAACTATGGAGTCTTGTTTAATTTAACGGACGGAATGTGCATTCCAGCAGCCAAGGACTGGAGCAAGGACAGGACTTATTTTAATGCATGGTTACAAGTGAATCCTAATAAGAATCCTAATAAGAATAAGAGTATGTGTACAGTGCTCCACGGGTATAAGGAGCAGATGCATTAAACGGAGGGATGTCAAAGGGCCTGATGAATGTACTTTCGGCATAATTTGTGCGCCTCCGGGACAATCCCAGCAATCAGTCATCCGCAAAAAGGGCATGGGGCTGTGTGGGTATTACGAGGAGGTGGGGGCGGCTGCAATATCATTGTATGTATGTTTCTCACCCCCTCCGACACCGCGCCCCATAAGAATCACTACATTGCCCGAGGAACTGCCTTGCCCCATAACTACGAAGGGACCAGAGAATGGGATTGTAATGTACAGCGAGGGGGAACTGTTGTATGATAATGTTAGACATGAAATTGTGCCTGTTCTGATCAATATTTCAGGCATCCAGATGCCGGAATACTGTACAGAACAGTCAAGGAAGATGTACAATGTATTAAGTAAAGTTGTAATGCAGCAGGCTGCCGATGCCATGGGTGCCAGTAAGTTCCGGGGACAGGGGTTAGCCCCCAGGATGAAGAGGGAAATAGTTAATGATGTTGCTACCGTTTTCAATACAGAGACCTCCGTAGTGAACTCCATAGACATACAAGAATTAAATGAGAGGGTAGAACAGCTTAAAGGGGTGATGAAGGGGTTATTGGAGAGGGTGGAGCAAAACCAGGAAGACCAGGCCAACCTAGGAAAGGAGGGTGTCGAAATCCAGTTGGATGGCATCTCAGTCCTGGAAGCTCACGCCAAAACCATCAATCACCTCATTGATAGAGAACAAGAAGATACAATAAAGCAAAGACAGGGGCAACTCTGTCATGCTTATGGTCTGTGGATGGTGGGACAGATCCGCCACAACCTCGACCAGATCCAACGCGGGGAAGTACCCGATTGGATAGACAGTTCACATTTAGCTCAGTTGGCGAACCAAAGGGGGACACTGGATAATTGTACTCTGAAGGGACTGACCCGAGTATACCCCGCAATTCCAGATTGCCAGATGGGTAGGACTACCGGGATAGGGACAGTCCTGATGATCCCTATAGTCACGCCGGACTCAGGGCCGTTCCCCTTATACCAACTAGAGAATATCGGAGTAATACGGGAAAATGTCTCCATACGCTACTACCTAACCACCACCTCTGCCGTTCGTCGAAACAACATACTTACTGGGATTTCCCTAGCAGATTGCAAGCAAAGGGGGGAAATCACAGTATGCCCTCACCCGGTGGGCCGAGGTGAACTAGACGAGTGCGGGTTTAACCGAACCAACGGGTGTGTACTAGAAATAGTGCCCGCACACATGCACTTCGCGAGGGCAGGCTACGGAGGGAGGGGAAGATACTGCGTCTCTACCACAGAGCGTTCATACCAGTATAATGACCTGCAGTGCCCTATACCGCAGCCAAACTTTTGCTTTACACCACTACGACCTGTCGCGATCGGGCAAGCACATATCACCCAGGTTAGGCGCCGGAAGTCCGAAGTTATTGAAGTAACTGATCAGCTCCATGATCATTTGCAGGATTATGACGAGCCAGAGCAGGTCCCTATCCCACATCTAACCGAGGTATTACGGGAGTTAAGGCTCAGAGTGGGGCAATCCGTAAAACTCTATCACCAGCTACAAACTAAAATCAAAGAACTGGAAGAAGATACCGAGGTAGACTTACAAAGTCAGAGTTGGTGGAGAAAGGTCTGGGACTGGGGAATAAATGTGAACATCCACCCATGGATCCAAATTATTTCACACACACTGGTCGGAATACAATTAATCTTAGCAATAACATGGGGCGTGATGGCCTGCCAGGTATGCAGGCGCCACAAACGGCGGAAACGGACCAATCACCGTTCCCTGGATATTAAACAAGCCTGTTTGATAAGGGGACGGGAGGAGCTAGCCTTTGTTAATTTGATCTAAGCAACCGGGACTCCTGAAACCGCGTGACTGGCCAGCACGTTGAGGCAAGGAATACCGGGCCGTGCACAAATATCAGATAAAGGCAGTATTTCGGTTAAAAGGGGACTAGGACTAGTCCCTTTACCGAAAGGGGGAATTGTTGTAGAGAGTAGATATATATATATAGACTTAGGCATTAGGCACCTGCTGGATATTTAAAACTCACATAAGCTTAAATGGACACACACATAAAATGGCTGCCCAGGCATGATGGGAAACCAGGTAGTCAAACTGTGAACTGTTGAACGTTCACTGACCGAGCAATAACCCTGTGAGGCCCACTGTAGGAATGCCTGGGATGAGGGAAGACAGAGATAAGAAGGAAACCATCTCCTGTGAACAAGGCCATAAACCAATTAATTCCCCAGGAAGAAAGATAAGAAGGAAACCATCTCCTGTAAACAAGGCTACAAACCAATTATTTCTCCCAGATGAAAGAACTAGGGAGAGAACATATAAAGTCATCGATCAGCCCAAGTTGACAATGGTTCCCTGGATACTAGGAGAATTCTATTGGGTTAAAAGAACCTATATGTAATCTATAATCGTTGTGATTGGCTTGTGTCCAGCCGTGATGGGCTGTGTAACTGTAGTAAACTGTTTTGTAACTGTTGTGAAACATATAAAGGTACATGTAACTCTTTGTTCTGTGAAGAGAAACCTGGATACGGTCCTGAGTTTTTCCTTCCCGCTGAGCGTAATAAAAGCTGCTTCAGCATTGGAACCGACCCTGAGTGTTGAGTGATTCTTCTAAGAAAACACTAACGCTAACAATTTCAACTTCTGCCTAACTTTCAGCACTGTGACAGTTCCTCATCATTTAAAAAATATGTCTTCTGGGAGCCCAACCTCAGCTGTTTACTTTGCTAATCAACTGTTTTATTCTCCACCACTCATTGGATAGTACATTTTATATTGGGCAGTACTAAACTTAAACCAAGGCCTTTCCATTCATGTGTCCTGGGAGCGGGGCCTTGTCAAAGGCTTCAGAGTTTAGCACAAGAAAAAAAAATACAATTGATGCAATTAATTTTAAATTAGGAATCCAAAGTTCACTTGAACATCTAAGAGATTTTCTTGAGTCGACACCCAGGTGCACTAGATCACCTGGACACATGGGATGTCAGACCAGATCTTACTGGAAAGTAAATGGTGTATTAATGGTACGGTAATGATACATGGCGTTATTAATATGCAAATCATCCAGGGATTAAGAGAAATGCCGGAGTTGCAAATCTTCGGAACTTGCTGGTCAAGTTACAAAAGGCATCTCGTCCTTAGGAGGCCCCGCCCCCCTCCCCTCCCTCCATGCCATTACTTTAAAGAACTGCTAGATTTACACGTTAATTGCTCTTTCAACTCACCACTGAAAATTAAGCCTGGTAATTAGCAGCATAAGTTCCTTTTTAGCGACATGATAATTGTTGGTGTAATATCAATCCACCTTTCTGGCACAGAAATTGACCACTTTAAACCATGGAGTCTCATTCCTTCAGGTGGTAAATTGTTCTTGGAGATTTATAAAATGTCAAAATTTTAAATGTTTTAATTTTTTTCTTACTTCTCTTTTCTGAGTCTGGTTCTTTCTTTCTTAATCCAATCTTTCTTTCCCTCTCTTTATTTTCTTTTTGTACCTGATTTGACTCACCCATTCCAATTTGCCATCCTCTGTTGTTCCTCTGTTTCTTTCTCAACCTTTAATCTCATTGGTTAAGGAGATACATTGTTGGTCCCATCATTTACTGAGGTCCTAGATGCCCCATTGCTATGCTTTTATCAGCTTGCACTTCCAGCAAGGTAAGACGCAAAAACATTTTGAGTTGAAGGGTACAGATAAAACTCTAACTCATGTTGCATGCCGCGAGATGCCCCAGTACAGCAAATTCTGGCCAATTTCTTTAAATTGGGTCAGTTTGAGTGCACATCTGTAATGAGCCTGTCCGATTTTCCTTCAATGAATCTATAAATAGGTTTGCATGCTGCTAGATATTTTAGATAGCTCTTAGTAAATACTGGCCTCCAGGAGAGAATTTTAGGACTTGTGTACAGTCCAGACATCATTTTCAACCTGAACTGAGCTTGATACCCCACATCCTCTCCATCACTGACATTTACTTCCACCTCTGCAACATTGCCTATCTTTATCCCTACTTCAGCTTGTCTGTTGCCGAATCCCTTCTCCGTGGTTTTGTCACCGCCAGACTTGACTATTCCAGTGGTCTCCTTGCTGGCCTTAACATTGTCCACCTTCTCTCAACTACAACTTATCCAAAATGCAGTTGTCCCACCTGTCCTCACTGGCCTACAATGGTTTCTTGTCCATTAACGCATCCAATTTAAAATCCTTTTCCTCTCTTTAAATCTATTCTTGGCCTTGTACCTCTGGCCCTCTGTAACTTTCTCCATTCATACATTTCCACACACATTGATTCTCCAACTTTGGCCTTCTGTGCTTCCCCCCACTCCATTCGCCACCCCCCCCCCCCAAACTGATGGCATAGCTTGCAGTGACCTCTATTCTCTGCACCTTCCTCCATAAACTCCTCTGCCTCACTCACTGCTTCTCTCTCCTCCTTTTAAAATCTTCTTAAAACTTACATTTTGACCTAGCTTTTAGTAACCTCCCCAAACTGCTTTGCTGTAGCTCAGCATTTATTCCTCTTATTATATCACTGCAAAGCACCTTGGGACATCTTGTAATTTATATAAATGAGAGTTGTTGTTAATAATAAGTAATTCTAATGAGAGATTTTATAGTAATTCCAGACATCAGCAGAGTAACTTGAGTGAGTCATAACAAGGAGGAACCCTTAAAATTCCAACGCTGCCCTTCGTCAAATCCATCAAAGATAAGAAAGTAATATACACAAACAGTAGGATAAATAATTGGTTGATCACAAAAAGGGGTCCAGCTTTAAAACAAATAAAAAATATGAGAAATGAATTTGAAACTGAGTTAATGACATTCAAGCAGTCATTTATATATCTTATCAAACTTCTGTAGAACTGAGAACAACATTCAGTACAATGGAAAAAAGAGTTAGTGAAGTGGAAAAAAGTCATAATAATATTGAAGAAAAAGAACCACCAATTTAGCAGAAACCTCTCTGCTCCAGTCTAGAGAAGGAAGACTTGGCAATAGAAGGCAGAATATTTTCGAGATGAGCTGAATGGTATAGGGAACAAAGCCCTTAGGAATAAAAATTCAATTGATGGGTCTATTAGAGGGTGTCAAAGGCTGGAATACAATTTTATTTTTATAAAATCTAATTTCAGAACTTTTTAACCTCTTGGAAAACACTTTATTAATATAAATGTAACAGGAGCTATCACAGTCTATCTAGCCTGACTCTCTCACAGAAAGTGCTAACCCATTTTCATTACCAAGTTCACAAGGAATGTAGAGTTCACAAGGAATGTAGGACAGAGTTGGATGAAACAAAAGCAGCTTATGCAGACACAGAAAAGCACATTCTTCAGTAGAACTGGACCAAATTCAATCCAGCAAGCAAACGCAACAAATCACGTAGCTAGATATTTTTCAGTAAACTGTATACAACTGACCAAAACAACTTGATTCAGATAAGAAAGAAGAAAAGGCCTTACATTTATATAGTGCCTTTTACGACATCAGGATGTCCTAAAGCGCTTCACAGCCAATTAATTACTTTTGAAGTGTAGTCACTGTTGCAATGCAAAGAAATGCAGCAGCCAATTTGCACATTGCAAGGTTCCACAAACAGCCATGAGATAAATGACCCTTTAAACTGTTTCTGTGGTGTTTGTGGAGGGATAAATGTTGTCCAGGACACCGGGAGAACTCCCTCGCTCAAAGTACTCATTTAAAGTCAAGTTTTACCATACTGGTAGACATTCCTCTTGTTGCATCACTCATCATCATAGGCAGTCCCTCAGAATTGAGGAAGACTTGCTTCCACTCTTAACACAAGTTCTTAGGTGGCTGTACAGTCCAATACGAGAACTACAGTCTCTGTCACAGGTGGGACAGATATTCATTGAGGGAAGGGGTGGGTGGGATTGTCACACACTCTTTCCTCTACCTGCACTTGATTTCTGCATACTCTCGGCGATGAGACTTGAGGTGCTCAGCACCCTTCTGGATGCGCTTCCTCCACTTAGGGCGGTCTTTGGCCAGGGTCTCCTAGGTGTCAATGGGGATGTTGCACTTTATCAGGGAGGCTTTGAAGGTGTCCTTGTAACGTTTCTGCTGCCTACCTTTGGCTCGTTTGCCATGAAGGAGTTCCGAGTAGAGCACATGCTTTGGGAGTCTCGTGTCTAGCATGTGAACTATGTGGCCTACCCAGTGGCGTTGATCAAGTGTGGTCAGTGCTTCGATGCTGGGGATGTTGGCCTGGTCGAGGACGCTAATGTTGGTGCGTCTGTCCTCCCAGGGGATTTGTAGAATCTTGCAGAGACATCGTTGGTGGTATTTCTCCAACGACTTGAGGTGTCTACTGTCCATGGTCCATGTTTCTGAGCCATACAGGAGGGCGGGTATTACTACAGCCCTGTAGACCATGAGCTTGATGGCAGTTTTGAGGGCCTGGTCTTCAAACACTCTTTTCCTCAGGAGGCCGAAGGCTGCACTGGTGCACTGGAGGCAGTGTTGGTTCTCGTTGTCAATGCCTGCTCTTGTTGATAGGAGGCTCCCGAGATTTGGGAAGTGGTCCAGGTCTGCGTCGTGGGTCTTGATGAATGGGGGACAGTGCTGTGCGATAAGGACAGGCTGGTGGAGGACCTTTGTCTTGCTGATGTTTAACATAAGGCCCATGCTTTCGTACACCTCAGTAAATACGTCGACTATGCATCACTAAAACCTGTTAGCAATGCCAGTCTTCATTCCAAAAAAAACCCCACATTTTCTTCATATTCAGTTAGGGAACAAACATGAGAGAAAGATCTGAAGTAAAAAAAAAAGGCGAGCTTTCCAAATTGCTGTCTAATTATATTGCATAGGCTGTCCTGCAAGTTGCAATCAACCTCTGGTGAAGGAGATTCAGCACAGTGCTGCCTCTGCTCCCTGCTGGCATGGTACATTAACTTGAATAAATGTACTGGATAAGGAAGAGAAGATATACACATGACATTTATGATGAATACAAGCTGCATAAACAAATAACCCTGAAATATAATTATTTTTATAATTGAACTCAGAAAAAAGTCTAAACTTCCATAATTTATGTCAAGCTTTTTAGAAAACAAAATCAGTTATCTATCTGGCTTTCAGATTTCTTCACTGGATTGCAACAGTGTGGGGCTATTAAAGAGTAAGTTCTGCTACATCTGACTGCCCCGGTGCCAAAAAAAAAGGGAGGGGGAGGGGGAAGGGTTGGTTGCCATGACAAACACAGGCAGTTATTAATCAGGAGAAACCAAGGCATTTACAGAAAAATATCAGCAAAGCTCAATTCAATAATTCCAGCTCTAACCTTAACTGAGATTTCAGGTGCAGATTGGAAACCCGCATGTTAAGCCCGCCCTGCGAGGTTCCTGGCCAATTAAAAGGAAGCATCATCAGTCGGTTTCCTTAAAGAGACCATGCCCACTTTCATTTTGACAATTGTGCTGTCAGTGTTCGACAGCATTGAGGTGCTGCAAACCTGACAAGCACTGCACAAAAGTGCATGGCTGCACCCAGGCCCTCCCATGACTCCCTCCATATGCTTATGAACATAAGAACATAAGAAATAGGAGCAGGAGTAGGCTACTTGGCCTCTCAAACCTGCTCCACCATTCAATAAGATCATGGCTGATCTGATCCTGGCCTCAGCTCCACTTCCCTGCTCACTCCCTAAAAACCCTTGACTTCCTTATCATTCAAAAGGAGGACAGGAGGACAGATGCAGAGATGTTGTCAGGAGGAACTGGCTACAGTGGTGAAAACCTTTCAATTATCTCAGTAGATCACAAAGTGTTACTGCAAAGCCACACTCAACTTCATCCTCTGTGTCACTCATCACATCCCCATTACTCTGCCTTCCCTACCCTACTCCTGCACATCCTTACTCACACTAACTTATTTTGCACTTCCACCCATCCCTCTCTCTCTATCTATATTATCACTTCCCCATCTCACTAGCCACTCCTCATACTCACCCTCGTCCTTGTCCAATCATACCAACTAACAACACACAAGGGTAGGCACTTGGGTCTTTTAGCCAATGTTCATGTAAAGTTTCTGATCAAGTGTTGTCAAACATTGGAATCTTTATTTTCAACACTTTACCTTCTTGGACAGATTTATGTGCTCCCTTGGAAATGGCTTGGTTAGTTGTAGTGAATGGTGAGACATAACAATACCCTCCATAATGGTGATGAGTCTGAAAGGCACGTCTTGGGCAGTGTAGGGATGCTTTATGATGTTGGTGTGGGGTGGTGCCAACCTGGTGCATCATGTGTACAGCGTCAAGTGAAGTAAACCTGGTCATGGTGAGGCCATTCCTGGCCTCCCGGGCTGCAAAGTACTCAGGTGCTGATGCCCTGTGTCCTGTGTAGCATCAGGTGATTGCGGAGAATGTTGGTCTTGTTCTTGGTGTTGCTGGTGTGCCTGGTGATGTTGGTGTTGGGGCTGATCAGGGTGGGATTCTGAGGACCAAGGTGAGATTTTTTCAAGGGCACCGTGCAGCTGGAATAGATGGCAGCTGAAGTTGAGATGACAGAAACGATCTGCCAATGTTTAAACAGGTTGTTCCAAAGAGGTGACAGTGGATAGAGAGTATACTCCAAATACTTCCACCCTTCCTAAAGCTGAAAAGTGTATTCCAAATCCTTGGAAAGTGAACAGCTGTGAAATGGTAGCTTTATAACCCTTTTGCAGCCGTCATCTATTCAAAGCAATGGGGAGTCACTGAAAACCCGATGTACTTACCTGACGTGATCCCTGAGCAACGGGAACCTCCTGAAAAATTTGGAAAAATGGATAGTAGCTGGTAAAATGTTGTTGAAATACCTTTAAACTTCTTCTTAAGTATTTCAATTGCCTGACCCATTGCTTAGTGTTGGGTCTGTAAAGCACAGGCAGAGTCGGCACTTGAGAAACTTACATGGAGGCGGTTGCCGAGTGGGATATCACCCCGCTGTAAATCCTTTAGATTTTGACAGTGAACCCATATCCAAAGCCACCCTCCAAGCGCCGGCAAAATCCTGGCCTGTAAGTGGGAATAGGTATCTTATGCAGGGTGGTTCATTTTGAGGGGGGTCTGGCGACTAACATCCTAAATATGTTTTACCTGTAAATTTTGAAGTGATACAAAATTGAAGATAGTGGCTGAAATCAACTTCACAAATTTTGTGGAGAAATCTGATTGGTTCTGCTACATTTTTCTTACTAATTAACATCAACTCAATACTTTCATATGTGTTCAGTCATGCTTCATCTGTATATTTTTACCACTTAGCTTACATTGTGTTCATATATTCTCTACCTAATGTATTCTGATTTGTTACTGTATCTGTTAGCAGATCTAAGGTAGTATTGCTGTTTCATAACAACATGAGTGTTAAACCATGCGAGGGAGATTTTCCACGCCTGCACCTATTAGTTTAAATGGAAGGAAAATTAAGTGGGTTCCTTTACAAATATGCGCTCCACAACCCACGTTATTTTCTGATATTCACTGCAACCAGGTGTTCAGTGCACCTCTGGTCCTTTGCAGTACTGGGTTTGATTGGCTCAGGTTCTACTTTGCTTTCTTTAACAACTTCAGTTACACTCTGTAGCTACTGAGAGTGATTCTTTTTGAATATGTATATTGTAAAAATCAAAAAGTGTGATGCTCAGTGCGGAGAGAAACAAAAATCCAGAAATGAAGTGTGAGTGAATCAAAAACTGCAATAGCAAAATGAGATACAGACAGTGTGACAGAACAAAAAGTCATACTGTTTTTATATAATAGATACATAAATTGATTAGATTCCATATGCAATGGAAATCTAGTAAGACTGCAGAAAATAGCAGTTCAGCTTGAAAAAAAGTATGCACGATAAGTACACGATAATCAACAAGTAGGCCATCTGCAGGAAACTTTGTAGGTGACTTAATGATTGGTGTCAGATCTTTTATGTGTTTTATCCAACTAACAGAATGCGCAATCCATATTTTATCAATCTACTTCGTCTTTCCAGTTTGCAGTGTCTTTGATAGTTTTTTGTTGTTTTGGCTAATTTCTGATTTCAATATTTTCATTATTTTTCACTGCTTTTGAGAAAAAAGTAGAGCTCACGTTTATCTTTCTGACTTGACTATAATGGCTGTATTCAGTCCAGACTCACATGGACTGATCCCTTCAGGCACATTGTGGTGCAATACAATGAAATAAAAATGGGCAACATACTTATATAATGAATGGTGATGATCCGGTTGTGGGAGAGACTGGGAATAATATGAGATTCTAAACTTACCATGGCTTATTTTCTGTTGTCCCCCACACCCCCCTAGAATAATCCAGTATAAGAGGGTAAATGTCAGCTAAGAATAACAACACAATGTCAGCGCTGGCTTAAAACAAGGGGTTGGAATTTGTGCGCAGCAGCTTAAAAAGGAAGTTGAATTTTTCATTGGTGACTGTTGTTTCTGTCAGCTGCAAAATCCCATCCACCCATAAACAATTACCGGCAAAATTTGTAAAATCACTGCTTTAGTCTAAAAGTTGAATTTGCTGTCCGTTGGAGGTAAAGATGAAGCCATGTTGCTTCTTGTTGCTGTCTGCAACGCTCTCGGAACTGCTGCACACTGGGTGTTATGGACAGGAAAATTGTCCCATCATGTCTAGTGATTGCAGTGCAGCAATTGGAGCAGAGACCCATCCTGGTTCATCTGTTCTACATTGAAAGTGCTGAGTGGGGGGTTCACAACATTCCATTTAACAATGCCTGTGCTGCATTCTCCCCACCCCTATCATCCTCGTACCGCCATATGCCCCCCCCCCCCTCCCCAAAGACCACGTTGTACAAGGACCAGAACTCCCCATTACATTTCTGGTAGATATCTATGATGCACCTTGGTCCAATAGCCTTGCTACAACTCCGCACCATCCCCCGCTACCACCATTCAGCTCTTGTGTCCAGTCCCTGCCCCCCCACCCTCCCCCTCCACCCCAACATTCACTATGCTGTATATCTCCTTGTGGATCTTGCCCCAAATGGAACTAAATTAGAAACTGTGGGGCAAGACCGATTAACAAAACACACCTTATCCTACTTTGATACAGAATTTGGAGCCAATAAGGAAAAGAACATAGAAAGTAGGTGCAGGAGTAGGCTATTCTGCCCTTCAAGCCTACACCACCATTCAATATGATCATGGCTGATCATGCAACTTCAGTACCCCATTCCTGCTTTCTCTCCATACCCCTTGATCACTTTAGCCGTAAGGGCCACATCTAACTCCCTTTTGAATATATCTAACGAACTGGCCTCAACAATTCTGTGGTAGAGAATTCCACAGGTTCACGATTCTCTGAGTGAAGAAGTTTCTCTTCATCTCGGTCCTAAATGGCTTACCCCTTATCCTTAGACTGTGACCCCCTGGTTCTGGACTTCCCCAACATCGGGAACATTTTTCCTGCATCTAATCTGTCCAATCCCGTCAGAATTTTATGTGTTTCTATGAGATCCCCTCTCATTCTTCTGAATTCCAGTGCATATAAGCCTAGTTAATCCAGTCTTTCTTCATATGTCAGTTCTGCCATCCCAGAAATCAGTCTGATCAACCTTTGCTGCAGTCCCTCAATAGCAAGAATGTCCTTCTCCAGATTAGGAGACGAAAACTGCCACACAATACTCAAGGTGTAGTCACACCAAGGCCTTGTACAACTACAGTAAGACCTCCCTGCTCCTATACTCCAATCCCCTAGCTATGCTTTCTTTACTGCCTGCTGTACTTGCATGCCTACCTTCAATGACTGATGTACCATGACACCCAGGTCTCGTTGCCAGGAAAAGCAGCAAACCTGAGGACTGGGAGAATTTTATAATACAGCAGAGGAGGACAAAGGGTTTAATTAGGAGGGAGGAAATAGAGTATGAGGGGAAGCTTGCTGGGAACATAAAAACTGACTGCAAAATCTTCTATAGATGTGTGAAGAGAAAAAGATTAGTGAAAACAAACGTAGGTCCCTTGCAGTCAGATTTCAGGTGAATTTATAATGGCGAACAAAGAAATGGCAGACCAGTTAAACAAATACTTTTGTTCTGTCTTCACAAAGGAAGACACAAGTAATCTTCCGGAAATATTAGGGGACCGAGGGTCTAGTGAGAAGGAGGAACTGAAGGAAATCCTTATTAGGCAGGAAATTGTGTTATGGAAATTGATGGGACTGAAGGCCAATAAATCCCCAGGGCCTGATAGTCTCCATCCCAGAGTACTGAAGGAAGTAGCCCTAGAAATAGTGGATGCATTGGTGATCATTTTCCAACAGTCTATCGACTCTGGATCAGTTCCTATGTACTGGAGGGTGGCTAATGTAACACCACTTTTTAAGAAAGGAGGGAGAGAGAAAACGGATAATTATAGACCGGTTAGCCTGACATCAATAGTGGGGAAAATGTTGGAATCAATTATTAAAGATGAAATAGCAACGCATTTGGAAAGCAGTGACAGGATCGGTCCAAGTCTGCATGGATTTATGAAAGGGAAATCCTACTTGACAAATGTTCTAGAATTTTTTGAGGATGTAACTAGTAGAGTGGATAAGGGAGAACCAGTGGATGTGGTGTATTTGGACTTTCAAAAGGCTTTTGACAAGGTCCTGCACAAGAGATTGTTGTGCAAAATTAAAGCACATGGTATTGGGGGTAATGTACTGACGTGGATAGAGAACTGGTTGGCCAACAGGAAGCAAAGAGTCGGGATAAACGGGTCCTTTTCAGAATGGCAGACAGTGACTAGTGGGGTGCCGCAGGGCTCAGTGCTGGGACCCCAGCTATTTACAATATACATTAGTGATTTAGATGAAGGAATTAAGTGTAATATCTCCAGGTTTGCAGATGACACTAAGCTGGGTGGTGGTGTGAACTGTGAGGAGGATGCTAAGGCCAGGTTAGGTGAGCGGGCAAACGCATGGCAGATGCAGTATAATGTGGATAAATGTGATGTTATCCACTTGGATGGCAAAAACACGAAGGCAGAATATTATCTGAATGGTGGCAGATTACGAAAAGGGGAGGTGCAATGAGACCTGGGTGTCATGGTACATCAGTCATTGAAAGTTGGCATGCAGGTACAGCAGGCGACAAAGAAGGCAAATCGTATGCGTATGTGTTGTGTATGCATGCCTGTTTACTGTGTGATGTCTGTAACATTGTTATGCCACACTGAATGTACCCTTATACTGTACACACCTTACCTGTACACCAGAGGGTGCTGCTGCTGGAGACCTAAGGGTTACCTGCACACTGTTTGAACTCACAGCTTGTTGTCCCCACTCAGGAGCTGCTAATAAAGGACTGCAGGTCTACACAGTTTAAGTATCACACCCTGTCTCGTGGAGTCATTACTAAAGGTGCCAACATACACCACAACTGGCGACGGGAATACGAGGTCACTAACTACACGCTCAACATGTTTAACCTCCGCAACTTCCAGCAATTTACAGAGGGGGAAGATTGGGATGCTTTTGTGGAAAGATTGGAACACTTATTTATAGCCAGCGACCTGGACAGGGACACACCGGCCACACTACCGAACAAATGCAGGGCCATCCTGCTTAGCAGTTGTGGGTCCACCATCTATTGCCTCATCAGGGACTTACTAGCCCCGGAGAAGACAACCACCAAGAGCTATGAGCAACTTGTAACAATCGTACAGGAACAACTAAAACCGAAAGAAAGCATCCTCACAGCCAGGCACCGGTTCTACACTTACCGGCGACCTGAGGGCCAAGAAATTGCTAAGTATGCTGCACACTTAAGAAGACGAGCTGCTCCGTGTGATTTTGGCGACCACCTCAATGAAGCACTAAGGGACATATTTGTCATCGGAATCGGCCACGAAGGCCTCCTACACAAATTGCTCTCGGCTGACATCACGGTCACCCTGCAGAAAACAATTCAAGTGAGCCAGGCCTACATGGTTTCAGCCGGCGACACCAGACGAATACTGACCCAGGACTCTAAACCGGCGAGCGCAGTGCACCGCATGGATACTTCCAAAGGCAGAAATTCTACCCGAGTCCCACAACCCTGAGTCCACCACATGGGTCAAACCAGATGGCCCCGTGCTGGCGCTGTGGAGGAAACCACAGGGCCCACCAGTGCTGCTACAAAGACTACACATGCAAAGGCTGCAAAGAGAAAGGGCACCTTCAGAGAATGTGCAGAAAACGCTTTACTCACCGTGTCTCTGATGAGCTGGCTGATCACCGGGCTCCAACACAGATGAAGAGGAAGTTACTCAAAACCTGGAAGAAGAGTATGGAATCTTTATCTGCTCCACCAAAAGTTCTCCGTGGACGATGGAAGTGGACATCGACGGGGTCCCAGTCTCCATGGAAATCGACATAGGAGCGAGCCAGTCTGTGATGAGCCAAATGATCTTTGAAAGAATTTGGATTATTCCCGCCACTCGACCAAAACTGTCTCCTGTCCAGGTGAAGCTGCTCACCTATACCAAAGGTAAAATCCAAATTGTTGGCAGCGTAAACGTCCAGGTCTCCCAGGGCGGCATGTTGAACAAACTCCCCCTGTGGATTGTAGTCAGCGATAGTCCCATGCTGCTGGGTAGGAATTGGATAACCTGATCCAAATCAGGCGAAGTGGCGCTGTGGAAGAAAAGATCACCACAGCTCACCTGCAGGAAAGCCAGGAAATGGCTGCAGCACCAGCATCATAAGGAGAAACACTTGTAATCAAAATGGCCACAGCCATGCCACAAGGAGCATTGGAGGAGCATCACGTGACACCGAGCGGCCAATCGGATTTGAAGGCTCCCTTAAAGGAGACCAGTAGCCAAAGAAATTTAAAGGGGAAGTTTCAACTATTTGAGTACACGAACTTTAAAGCTAAAGATGCGATTAAAGGGTGCAAGTATGAAAATGTATGCAATGTAACAATGAATTGTGATGCTGGTTTAACTAATGTGACTAATGAGATGAATGCAGGTGTCAGTAAGGTTAGGAAAAAGTTTATTGAGCTTAACAATAGTGATAGAGAATGTGAAATGCCTAATGTAACTATGTCTGTTGAAACCAGGACACCCAAAAGTGATGCAAATGCTAGAATGTATAATGCAGGCTCGACTATGTGTGATCAGAGCCAAGGTGTCATGTATACCGGTAGGACACTGCCAAAGGACATTGGGTCCTACAGGGACCATGCCGATGCGAATGGAATCCCTCTGTGGGAAACCCCCAGGTCCAGCAGGCTACCTGACCATGTAGCCTGGACCTTTGGAATGAATGTGATGCCACTTGCAGGACACACACAGCCAGTGGGAGCAGACCCACTACAGGGATAGTGGTCAATGGGCAGCCCAGCCACCACCAATGGCAACCTGCACTAGCCCTACAACCTCTGGCCACCAGGGCCAACACCAGGAGCATGAGGCCAATACCCTCCAGCTTCTCTGGCAAACCCTGGGATGACCTGACTCTCATCCCAATTGGTGGACAAGGAGTCCACCCAGTCTTGTGGCCCTGCCCACCACCCCTGCCCACCACCCCACAACTACCCACATCACAGTGTATACACACCACCCACTGCTGCCATGGCTACCCCCCCCCCCCGAGGGATCCCACAACAGTGACACCCACTTGGTCTGTGTGTGAGGGAAGGGAAACGTACGAGGCCAGCCTCAAGCACAGGGGTCACACCTGACAACCACACAACCTTCACCACAACCTCCCATTGCCCACCCCTGATCACCTCCCCTGGTCATGACAATAAGGATATGAAAAATGCTTAGGGGGAGTATTGTTGTGTATGCATGCCTGTTTACTGTGTGATGTCTGTAACACTGTTATACCACACTGAATGTACCCTTATACGGTAAACACCTTACCTGTACAGCAGAGGGTGCTGCTGCTGGAGACCTAAGGGTTACCTGCACACTGCAGGTAACCCAGTATAAAAAAAGGAACTCACAGCTTGTTGTCCTCACTCAGGAGCTGCAAATAAAGGACTACAGGTCTACACAGTTTAAGTATCATACCCTGCCTCGTGGGGTCATTACTAAAGGTGCCTACATACACCACAGTATGTTGGCCTTTATAGCTAGAGGATTTGATTACAGGAGTAGGGAGGTCTTACTGCAGTTGTACAGGGCCTTAGTGAGGCCTCAGCTGGAATATCGTGTTCAGTTTTGGTCTCCTAACCTGAGAAAGGACATTCTTGCTATTGAGAGAGTGTGGCAAAGGTTCACCAGACTGATTCCCGGGATGGCAGGACTGACATTAGAGGAGAGACTGGATCGACTGGGCCTGTATTCACTGGAGTTTAGAAGGATGAGAGGGGATCTCATAGAAACATATAAAATTCTGACGGGACTGGACAGGATAGATGCAGGAAGAATGTTCCTGATGTTGGGGAAGTCCAGAACCAGGAGACATAGTCTAAGTATAAGGAGTAAGCCATTTAGGACTGAGATGAGGAGAAACTTCTTCACTCAGAGAGTTGTTAACCTGTGGAATTCCCTACCGCAGAGAGTTGTTGATGCCAGTTCATTGGATATATTCAAGAGGGAGTTAGATATGGCTGTTATGGCTAAAGGGATCAAGGGGTACTGAGGTGAATGATCAGCCATGATCTTATTGAATGGTGGTGCAGGCTCGAAGGGCCGAATGGCCTATTCCTGCACCTATTTTTTATGTTTCTATGTTTTTATGTTGCACTTCCCTTTTACTAATCTGTCACCATTCAGATAATAATCTACCTTCCTGTTTTTACCACCAAAGTGGATAAACTCACACTTATCCACATTATACTGCATCTGCCATGCATTTGCCCATTCACCTAACCTGTCCAAGTCCCCCTGCAGCCTCCTAGCATCCACCTCGCATTTCGCACTGCCAACCAGCTTAGTGTCATCTGCAAACTTGGAGATATTACATTAAATTCCTTCGTCTAAATTATTAATGTTTATTGTAAATAGCTGGGGTCCCAGCACTGAACCTTGCGGCACCCCACTAGTCACTATCTGCCATTCTGAAAAGGATCCGTTTATTCCCACTCTTTGCTTCCTGTCTGCCAACCAGTTCTCTATCCACGTCAATACATTACTCCCAATACCATGTGCCTTAATTTTGCACACTAATCTCTTGTGTGGGACCTTGTCAAAAGCCCTTTGAAAGTCCAAATACACCACATCCACTGGTTCTCCCTTATCCACTCTACTATTTACATCCTCAAAAAATCTAGAAGATTTGTCAAGCATGATTTCCCTTTCATAAATCCATGCTGACTTGGACCGATCCTGAGACTAGAATTTGTGTCTCAGGATGCCCCCCTAACTAAAATGAAGACCCTAGAGTGAATTAAAGTCATATCACAAGCCCCCAGGCCCAAAGAGAGTTTCCTTCCTTCCCTCTCTCCCTCTCCCCTTCCATTTGATGTCTCCTTCTTCCCCCTCCCTCACCTGGGTCCAATTATTCCATCCCCCTTCTAACCCTTGACCTGAATTATTGCACTTGGTCTTGACTCTGCAAATTATGCAATGGCACAAGAGATGTGACTAGTATTAGGACATTTTCACATTAAATTGTAGCTCGGCAGTATTTTGTAAATTTGAAGTGAAACTCTATTAGCTGTCTTCTGAAACAAATTCTGTCGACCTTTTGGAGGGAGAAGTAAGTTAAGTCAATATTAATATTGTGTAAGGATATATACATTTCTGTGGGATTTTCTACCTATCCAGTCTCCTGAAGAGAAGTGATTACATATTAATTGCATCAGGGATTCTCTCCTGCTTTTGAAGCGTGGGTAGCAGGCAAAGACTGCAGATGCATAACAATCACTAAAGGCTGTTCTTGAGATCAAATTATTTGATATGCAAGTTGGGTATAAAAATGAAATATGAAATCCATCAGAGTTTGAAGACTGCAATTCAGTTGCCAAAATGAAAAGGAAAATTGATTTTTTAAACAAATGACCTGCTGAGTGGGTCTAAACTCATTTGGTGTTGTATTCTATCTGCCCTGGAGACCCAGAATGATGGTGTCTGCCCTTTGTTTCAACTCTTTATGTGCACATTGTAGCCATGAGACAGAACTGCATAAAGCAGTGACATTCCCATATTACAATTATTAAAGGCTTGGTTATAGATTCTGGAAAGAACTTTAAGATTTGGGATTCTGGGGTTTTTTACGACAGTTTAAAGTATTATGTAAGTTAAGTTCTTGTATTGCTGCTTATTTTGCTATATCGCTTTTGCAACAGTAGAGACATAAATCAAGAAATTAATGATATTAGTTTTAGTCTGAACAATATGGTCTTTTGCTTTTTGAAGAGAAAGGAGTGCATAATGGGCAGCCCATCCAACCTCCAGTACAGGAAAAGGATAATTGTTAATCCATCCTACTCATGGCATGCAGAAGGGAGTCAACTTTTGATTGGAGGCATGGGACTGTCTATGGAAACTGCATTTTTCTGTGAACACGAATAGAGAGTTGGCAGAGTGACTTGTAACATCAAAAAATAAAGCAATCAGAATACTGAACTATTTGCCAAATCAGTAGAGCAAAAGTTTGAGCCAGTCATATGAGGCTGTGTAGTGCTCTGGTCAGGTAGCACCTTAAGACACAAAGGAAACATTCAAGCTCTGGAAGCAGTGTGAAGAAAAGCATTGAGGTTAATCTTTAATGTCATGGGATGGAGTTATAAGGAAAGCTTAGAACAACTCAGACTCTAACCTTGAAAGGGAGGGAAATAAGAAGGTGCTTTATTGATATATGCAAGATACTAAGGGGGTGAATTTCCACAGGAGAGTTCCTGTCGTCTGCCGTAACTTCAGTGGAAGTGCTGAGGAAACCCCAGAATACCAGCGTAAATGACAATTACGTGGCTTTTCTGCCGAAGTTATGGTGGACAAGTCAGAGAACTCCTGCAGGAATTCATCCCAAGTGCAATGGAAAAGATTAATCATATGCACTATTTCAAATTAAACCATGACTGCAGGACAGTGGATATTGATATAAACTAGTAGAAGCGAAGTTCAGGATTGATATTAGCAAGAATTTCTTCATGCGAAGAGTGATTAATACTTGGAATCATCTTCCAAATGGAGTAGTGGAGGTTAAAATAGATTTGTATTGTGAAGAAATTAAGGTGTCTGATCAAAGGAGCTATTGGAAGAAGGAAGAAGTGTTGTCAAAGAGTCGATGGGGTTAAGTTTCGGGCCGCGCCTAGAACAGCGCAGCCCTTACATGGACGCCCGTTTTTGGCGCCTAAAAGCTCGACAAAAATGTACCTTGCAATTCTTGGGCTCCCTGTAGGTCCCTCGGAGCTCGGTGTGGCGCGCAGACATCAGCGGGGGGCGGAGCCACAGAGTCGCTCCGATTCTGCAAGCGCAGGCGGGCGGGGCTAAGTCAGATGAGAGAACGTCGTGCCGACAGCCCTGCGCGTGCGTGTTGGAGCGCGCACATGCGCAGTAGCCCATAAACATTGGCACTCGGCCATTTTTAAAGGAACTTGAAGAAAAGTGCTGATTTGTATCGTGGACCTCTGGAAAGGTTTGGGATTGAATTTTGGTGATTTTTTTTGTGTCTGAAGGAGTGCTTTTAGCAACACTGTTGAAGAAATCACCTGCTGAAATCAATGAGTGCTAAACTTCCAGAACAGGTGCTGCATAGGTGCATGCAAATTAAGGACTGTGTGTTTTGAAAAATAAGAGTGTCAATTCAATACAGCAATGAAACAACGTCCACCAAGAACAAAAAATTTCTTGCATGAGGATGTGGAGATATTAGTCAATGTCATTGAGCAGAGTTGGCAGGAGTTAGATACCAGCAACAGAGGTCGCATAAAAGTGCCACCTAAAGAAATGAAGAAACGCTGGAACCAAGTTGCAGAAGATTACTGCGCAGTGGTGCATACCATGAGATCTGGAAGCCAGTGTAAAAAGAAATGGCACGATCTTGGTCAAGTAGTTAGTGTAAGTAATATTTTTATTTTTTAATGTAATCGTAATTGTAACGTGACTATCTGTATGTCCCACCCTGCAGAAAGATGCACTCTGTAAAAAGTTATATTTCACTCTTTGCAGAAGAAATTGGCCCACAACAAAACGGAAGCAACTCGAACAGGAGGAGGCACGCCCAATCTGCATCCACTGACACCCTTGGAACAGAGGGTAGCTGCTATGATGAGTCGTACATGGAGAAAAGCAATCAGTACAGCAAAGGCTGGGCTCGCACGTGAGGAAGAGGGTAAGTCCTGAAAATGCATCGTGGCACTTCAAATCAACTTGCTGCCTGGTCTACTATGTGTGAGAATACTCATGCCACCCATCCTGCCCCCTCCCTTGCTGTTAAACATTTGACTGTTCTGATGTATTTTGCAGAACATGATGATGATGATGACGATGCTGCTGCTGCCAACCCTGAGGATCCTGAAGATACAGAACAAGATCCAGTACAACCAGATATGGACGATCCAGACTGGATGATGGCGGCGATGACTGAAATGTCTACGGGGAGAGCTTCCAAATTAATGTTTATGAGCCCCCATTAAGGGGTATCAGAGTTTCAACCCCTTGCATAGGTTCTGGTTCCACCTTCCATGGTTTTGATTCTGATGTTGCAGGTCCCAGTGGTGCTGCTGGTGTAATGCAGCAGTTTACACTCAGTGCACGACCGTCCGAGCCTGCGCCTCCCACTCGCATAGGTTCTGGTTCCACCTTCCATGGTTTTGATTCCGACGTTGTGGGTCCCAGTGGTGCTGGTGATATAATGGAGCAGTTTACACCCATTCACCCATCATCCCAGCCCACAGCTCGCAGTCGAGTGCTGCTGTCTGGAAGACTGAGTGCCCCACCGTCCCAGCCCGCGCCTCTCTCTCTAGTACTGCCATCTGCAACACCGAACGTCCCTCCGTCCCAGCCCGCGCCTTCCTGTGTAGTGGTGCCATTTGGAACACTGAGTGTCCCACCGTCCCTGCCCGTGCCTCCCAGTGTAGTGGTGCCCCGAGGCAGACCCAAGCAAAGGAGAAGGAGATTGGAGACACGCTCTCCTGAGATGCTGCGTGCAACAGATGCGGCTCAGGTTGTGGCATTGGGTATGGAGACCAATGAGCTTACCCGATCACACATCGGTGGCGTCAGTGCAGTGGGTGAAGAGGTGAAGGTCCTGACTGGAGAAATAGCAGTAATGACACGGGAACTTAGGGAGGGAATGTCCGAGGGAGTGCAATCGACGGCACAGGCCGTGAGGGAGGGCATGCATGCGACGGCACAGGCCCTCATGGAGGTAGCTGCTGCAATAAGGGCACACAGCCCGGCCAATCAAATGACACCGCCAGGAAGAAGTGAACATTCACTGAGATGTGGATGAGAGATGGTTGCAGCCTTTCTTTGCTGCTTTTGTTCTTGTTCTTGATGTAGCTGTAGTAGCGTTTTTCAAATTGAAATTGTTTTGTAATTTTTGTAACTTTACAATTTATAAGTGATCTTAGGGTTTTTAAGTGATCTTATAGTGTAAATGCTCTCACTTTTTGTAACTTATTTAATTTTGCACCTAAAAAGTGATTTTGAAGTATAAGTGATCTTAAGAGTGTAAGATTTTTCACAATGAAATTGTTTTTAACTTTACAAGTTTATAAGTGATCTTCAAGAGTCATATTAAAAAGTAAAGTTTGATACAACAAATATTTTCTTACAGTGATGTTAACTTTTCAATAAAATATTTTTTCATTAAAACTGAATCATGTTCCATTAACACAACACAACGTAGGAACAATTGCAAAGAATAAACATGTCCATGCGCAACAGTGGTCGCAGAGCCCTCAGGCATCAGTAATTGAAGCGTTCACGGATGAGTTGCTGGCGCAGGGCTCGAGAAATCATTAAAGGAGCACGATGGACGGCCCTCCTCCAACCTCGTGCTCCGGCATCAGGCACTTGCATGCTTTTCTGATCGTCGTCATCATCCTCATCCTGCTCTTCCAAAATAATATCATCAGGCACTGGACCCTCACGGGGGTCTTCTGGTTCCACTACCAGCTCCTGCTGCCTCATGATGGCTAAATTATGGAGCATGCAGCACACAACAGTGAAGTGACCGACAATCTGAGGAGAGTATTGCAAGTGGCCTCCGGAATGGTCCAGGCATCGAAAACGCTGTTTCAATATGCCAATGGTTCTCTCAATGATGCTGCGCGTCGCAATGTGCGCCATTGACGGTCAGCTTCCGTCCGTGTCACGCATAGGGGCGTCATGAGCCAGGTGGTCAGGCCATACCCTTTGTCTCCCAGTAGCCAGCTCTGCCCTTCTGGCTGCTGCTGAAACATGTCAGATATAACGCAGTCGCATCATGGGTGCTGCCAGGGTATCTCGCATCGACTAATATGATACGCTGCTTGTCGCCACACACGAGCTGCACACTGATGGAGTGGAAACCTTTTCTATTACTGTACTGCTTGGAATCCTCCACAGATGCTTGCAAGGCTATGTGGGTACAATCAATGCAGCCCTGTACCTTTGGGAAGCCAGCAATCCTGAAGAAGCCCACAGCCCTCTCATAGATCGCTTGTGCGGTCATTGGGAAATTGATGAAGTCATTCCTCCGCGCATACAGTGCAGCCGTGACCTGGTAAACGCAGGCATGTATTGCACGTTGAGAGATGGCGCACACATATCCAGTTGTAGCCTGAAATGATACCGAGGCATAGAAGGCAAGTGCAGCTGTTACCTTCACTTCAACAGACAAGGCAGTTGGCATTCTGCTTCTGGGCTGCAAATCTGCTCTCAGCATATCACAGATCTCAACGACAACTTCTCTGCGGAAACGCAGCCTTTTGACACAATCAGCCTCGCTCATGTCCAAATACGAGCGCCTGGCTCAATATTGCCGACGTGGGTAAGGTCTCCTACCTATCAGCCTACGGGCTATGACGTTCCTGGTGTGGTGAGCTCTAATCAATTCTCTCCTATGCAGTGAATTGCTGGCGAACCATTGCATAATCCGTGGTGTTGACAATGCAGCACCCATTCTGCAATTACAAATGTAAGTTTCAAACTGGCTATCTAGCTGCCTCTCCCTGTCCCTGGCCAAATGGCCTCAGCCTCCCTCGCAGCTCGAAGGTTGCTTCCTGTTTCTTCGGCTGCCGTCGAGCCACTGACGCCGCCCCTGTCACCTACGTGGAAGGAAGGCCTGCCTGAAGCACCACAGCTCGAAGGCTGCTTGCTGTGTCTTTGGCTGCCGTCAGCCACTGCCACCGCCCCATCCCGTGGCTGAATGACCTCAGCCTCCCTCGCAGCTCGAAGACTGCTTGCTGTGTCTTCGGCCACCGTCGAGCCACTGACACCGCCCCTGTCACCTACGTGGAAGGAAGGCCTGCCTGAAGCACCGCAGCTTGAAGGCTGCTTGCTGCTTCACACAGGTAGAAATATTCAATATTTTGTATTTGCTTTGTTTATAATTTTTTATTCAGGATGGCTCTTTATTTGTATACATAAGACTGTTGAATGCTTGTAGAATTTAATTACTTCCCTCCCCCCCCCCCTCCCCTCCTCCCCACCGCCCCCCCACCATTCCCTATGCCTGATTTGTAACCTACGCCTGATTTCTGAAGTGTAGGCAAGGTTTTTCTGAGCGTAAAAAAATCTACACTTACTCCATTCTAAGTTAGTTTGGAGTAAGTTTTCACTGCCTAAATTTTCAAAATGGGCGTAAGTGGCCGGACACGCCCCCTTTTGAAAAGAAAAATCTGTTCCAAAATGTAACTGTTCTAACTGACTTGAACTGGAGCAAACTAAATGCCGAGAATTGCAATTTCTAAGATACTCCATTCTCAACCAGTTGCTCCAAAAAAATAGGAGCAACTCAGGCCGAAACTTGACCCCAAAGAGTGGGAGATCTATTTAGGACTGGAACATTCACCTTGGAGTGCATGAATCCTGGACTCATGCCTAAAGGTAGGTTCCTTGTTTTGAATTAGTGCCAGTGGTGCTTAGCAAATCTGGTAATGTAAGTTGCATCAAAATGTTATGTTTTAGATGATGTTATAGTGGTTGGCTGCTAAAGTTGGCTGCCTTTCAAAAATGCTGCTTCAATCTTTCCTCTTTTAAATATGTCAATTACATTGGGCTTGAATTTGCGCTTCACGGGCAGGTATGAGGTGCACACGCGCCCGTGGGGTCCCCGCAAATTCTGGGTTTAGGTATCCCATACGCCTAAACCCGGAACTTGCGATTTGTCAAGAATTCTCTTGACAGATCCACCGCATCTGAAACTAAAGGGCCTCTGCGGGCAGAGAGTTGGGCTAACTCCTGCCCAGTGAATGTCCTTCAAATTCTTATGACTGATGAAAGCTGGAATAAGGCCTGCTTTTATCAGCTGAAGACTTTTAAAGTACAGAAAAATACATTAAAAAAAATAATGTAAACATTTAAAATTCTGTTAAATAAGGTAAGTTTATTTTTAGACCCTTTAAAATATGTAAATTTATTTTCAAAAAATTACATTTTTGTTTTAAATAATTAATTAAATTCCATTTTTATTCATTTGAAATACATGATGGTTTTAAAAAAAAAGTTATTTTCAGTGTTTCTGTGTTTTGGGGGGTATTCGCATTCATACTTATGGCAGCTCCATATAGATGGAATTACCATAAGTATGAATTACCATAAGGATCCCCTACTCTGATAAGTTGGGTCAGCCCACATGATCCCAGTGATACGTACGAAACCCATATGTTCCTGGGATACGCGGGCCTCTACGAAGGCCTTCACGTAGAGGCCCAGGACCGCAAGTCTCCAAACCTCCGGGACCACCAGGTACCTTCGAAGAAAATTTTGCGTTTGGAAGCATCGGCCCCGTGGGAAGCCTCCGACTGCAAATTCTGGGCCAATATGTCCATTCATCCAGTTCTAGTTATACTGTTGAAAACAGATGCACTGGAACCTGTTCAAAGAGGCTATTTGAAATGGAAAGACCTTTAGGGCTCTTAGAAGCTCAGGGAGAGAGACTGCACTTAAACAGATTGGAGTTACACATGGTCAAGAGAGCACACTTCTACAGAAAAATGAATTTTATAGTGCACCTGTCAATTTTCTGGTGAACAACAGATCAGTAGTCATATGGCCTAATAAGAAAAGGCACAATAGGTCACATACAGTCTGGTTTTATAATTCATATTATAAAAACACAAATCAAACTACACATGTTTGTTCAGATAAGATCATTTGACCTTATTTTCCTTCTTTAGAAACAATTATTTTATGTTTCTGATTATGCTCATCTTTTATCAATCAAACTGGCAGGTGCACCTGGATTTCCTCCTGTTGAATTTGTGCCTCATAAATTCAATCATCTCACCTAGTAGAAATCGGTTAATCAGCACATTCTGCACTGATGCTTACTTTCATCATTTTCAGGCAGTTAACGAGCTGGTTAATCCCAGCACTGGCAAACAGCCCATAAGTACAGCCAAGGAGCACAGAATGTACAAACAATAGCTGCTCACAACAGTACGAAATCTTGGTTTTTCAACCAAGATCTTACCATTTCTTTTGGTATGCATGAAAACAAAATTTGAGACCAGAGTGGAGTCCACTACAGCAACTTCAGGTCCAGGTTGGCCAAATTAAGAACTGCAGAAATTAGTGTAGAATTATAGAATATTTCTACATAAAATGAGCCCACCAAATGTGTCTAATCCCACCCTCCTGCTCACTCATCATACCCTTTGATATTCTTTTCCAGTCAGAGGAGGAAAAGGAAGAAGACAATGAAGATGAAGAGACACTGTTGATGGATCTTACACTCACAGCCACCAGCTCAGAGATTGACACTGTGTGTATTTTAGAGGCTAGGATAGAGGAGGAATTTGCATAGGATGAGATAAGGGGCAGAAGTACACAGGAGCCAGCGTGGGGGGGGGGGTGAAAGGGTAGCGCAGGGGCCAGCCCGCTGGAGGGCGAGGTCGCCCACTAGTTCTGCTGTAGAGGAATCAGATGGTGACGTCAATAGGCCAGACTGCAGAAGAAGGCTGACGGGTATACATAACCAAATGCTTGGTGCACTGGATAATCTGCCAGAAGACCTGCGCACAATGTCAAGAAACATGGAGAACTCCAGCACCAACTTGGCACGGCTTTGCGCAGAACTTCCAGCCCATCCTTTCCAACATTGAATGCGTGGTCACCTCCATCAGCACACTTGTGGAACCCACCATGATGCAACATCTGTTGGCCGATGTCACAGTTTGCATTACAGCACAAATGACTTCCATTGCAGCACAGGCAGCTCCATCAATGTCCTGAGTGCTGTATTGGAAGCTCAGATACTGCCTTGCCAGCTCAGACTGTTGCCATCATGGCTCTGGGTACCATTGTTCAAAGGGGCTTCCATGGTGTCCCAGCAGCCCATCAAGCACCACCCCTGGAGAGTGGCAGTGGCTCCATGGTACAAGAACCTGCTGTCCTCTCTCAGGATGATAGCATTCCTGCTCTCACCCCTGCCACTCTGTCAGTGCTCTTGTTGTTGCCTGTCAGACAGCCATCCCAAACTGCTGCAGCCCAGGCTGAGATAGTGCTAAGACACCTCGGGGCCTGACAGCCCACCGACACCATGGGGCCGCTGGCCCGCCGACCACTCGGGGCCCGCTGGCCCACCAACACCTTAGGGGCCTGCCGACACCTCGGGGCCCGACAACCCGCCGACACCTCGGGGCCCGACAACCCACCGACACCTCGGGGCCCGACAACCCATCGACACCACACTGACTGACTGACTGACTGTCTGACTGACAGTCGTTCCAGCCAATCGGCACGCACACATACCCACTGAAAACATGTGACCTTCCCTTATCTGGAAATATCCCTCATTTGGAACAGGCCAGGCCCTGAGGGTTCCGGATAAGGGAGGTTCAACCTGTATTCTGTAATGATTGAATTTATAAAATTGGATTGGAATGTGAATTTTCTTGTGGTTTTTATTTTTGTGTTGTCAGATAGAGAACAATGTAATGGTCAATGATAGAGGAACAGTAAGGAAGATGGGACTGTTGGTGAATGGGGAGTTGTGGTTGAGGTTACTGATATTGCTCATGAATTATTTGATAATGTAGAGCCGGGCAGAAAAGAGGTGTTTATGTTGTAGCCTCCCATCCTCTTCCTGTTCCCCCACTTCATGTTGCCTTTCCTCTTTCTCCACTTCCTCATGTTCCTTAGCTTCTCACCTGATAGGTGTTGCCAAGTGCTAGTCCCTCAGAATAGCCAGGTTGTGCATCATGCAGCATTCTACTACAAATTTTGATACCTGTTCAGCTGAGTACTCCCAGGCATCAGATGCGTTGTTTGAGGACACCGATGGTGTATTCGATAACATTCCTTGTGGCAGCATAGCTTTCATTGTAGGTGTGCTGTGCACATGTGTGTGGGTTACGGACCAGTCATGAGTCATGTCATGAGTGGATAAACCTTGTCACCCAGCAGCCAGCCTTTGATTTGTTGTGGTGGGTCAAATACAGGTGGCACAGAGGACTGCCACAGAATGAAGGAATCATGACTACTGGAAGTAACGGGCATTTACCTGTGCTGCCTGTGGTCATACACCAGCTGCACATTGAGCGAGAGAAATGCCTTTTGTTTCATGAAAATGGCCGAGTTCACATGAGACGCATGCAAGGCAATGTGCGTGCAGTCAATGGCATCCTGCACCATGAGGAAGTCTGTAATCTGTGTAAACCCTTGTGCTCACTCTATCGATCCAAAATGTTCCTAGAAATCCTGGCTTCCCCGGGTTCGGATGAAGTTTCTATGGATCCGGGAAGGCATCGGAAAACCGGCTTTTCCAATCTGTCAAGCTCAAGCTGACAGATGATCCCCAGATCGGGAGCGAGGGCATTTGCACAGGCAAGATTGCAGTATTTACCCATATCTTGTCCAGCAAATGTCCTCAAAATTCTTGCGCCTGCAAACATAATTAAATTAAATTAAAAAACACATATTATTTTAAAAAACCCTGCCCACTTTGTTACATTTATTTTTAACCACAATTAAAAAAACTTTTTAAAAACTTGGCAAAAAAAATGTTCTCTCAAATATTTATTAACTTTAATTTCAATTAATTTTAATTATGTCAGGTGTGTTTTTTATTTTTTATTACATGTGTTTAGTGTCTTTGTTTTTTTTTCATTAATAGCAATGAGAACTCATAGATACGGAGTTCTCATTGCAATTAATGAGAAAGCTGTGGAATACTGTACCTGATTGGCTGAGCAGTCACACATGACTGCACCTTCTGCGTTGGAACCTGGAGGACGGGAGCGCGCTTCGCAGCGCGGGAAGAGAAAGTCTTCCTACCGGAATCCCACGCTCCTCCCGGACCACCAGGTACTTTCGTAGAAATGTTTCAGGTCGGAGGCAATTTCCCGCGGGAAGCCTCCGACCGCAATTTCAGCCCCGTTAACTCTGCTTCCTCTCCACAGATGCTGCCTGACCTGCTGAGATTTCCAGCATTTTCTGTTTTTATTCCAGATTCCAGCATTCACAGTATTTTACTTTTGTGCTCACTCTATCTGCTTGTCTCTGGCAAGAGGGAATGAGATTAAACTGTCTCTCTGTATATAGAGTGACATCCCTTATGCAGCAGGTTACTGTAAGCTATGAGATATTACTTGTATCTCCAGCAACAAACTGGAAGGAGCCTGATACATAAAAGTTAAGAGCCACGGTCACCTTGACTTCCACAGGCAATGCTGTACTTGCCCTGCTTTGAGGTTGCAGTTGTGGCTGCAGCAGTTGGCAGATTTCAGTCATGACCTCCTTTGTGAAACGAAGATGTATCATGCATTGGTTCTTGCTGATGTTGAGGTAAGAGAATTGCTCCCTAAAGATCCACAGCAGATATGGCAGATAGCAGCTTGTCCTGCTCTGTGTGGCATCTCTTCACTCTCCCAGTCATGATCAATTCCCAGAGGAAGGCTTAACAGGCCACCCATGTCTCGAAGCAACTTGTTTCAGCACAAGCTTTTAAATGAGTAGAAGTGTACTTCAGCACCAGCCAGACCACTCTCTGTAGACTATTCAAACATTAGCCAAGCATAGGAAAGTTCCAAAAATATATATAATTGTACCAGCAGCAAAAATAAATAATGCAGCAATTTTCTTATAAGTAGTTCATAATCACTTCAAGTAGTGTTAGTGAGTGGTCCTTCATTCCATTTAATGTGTTGTGCAGTTGGAAAATGGTAGCGCTGGTGTCAAATCAGCATTGCACACTGATTGATGTTATAAAATGACTGCTGGCAGTTGTTGGCGCATGCACAAACCCCTTTACCAAAATGGCTTCCTGCGCACTTCCTGTTGAAAGTGTATACGGATCTTGGACACCATTTCAGCATTAGGTGGATGCCTAGCACCTCAAAAGCTGACGGGACAGAGCCCAATTTAGCCTCCTGCGTATTTCAGTAAGAATTCTTCAGTCTATTTGGCTGAGGAGACACATTGTTGTTTTTCCTGTTCACATAGGTCCCAGATCTCCGATAGAGGGTGCGTCGCTGAAATGGATATCTAATAACTGCAAATCACAGTGCACAAGCCCACAGAAAGTCTGTGGGGAAGGTAATTAAAACAAGAAAGTCTACAGTTTTATTGATGGAGGTAGCAAAGCAATGAAGCCACTTACTGCCTTTGAGCAAATACTGGCTTACATCGGTAAGTGCACAGTAACAATACCTGTCTAAGTGGGAGGAGATGCCCACCAGTTGTTATGATCCAACAGCTTCCTACCCTTTCCTGATTTGTGGAGCTGAATGAGTTTTCACACCATGAAGGCAGTGGGGAATTGGTTAAATGTACTAATGCACTCAGAAATGTTCCTTCTGTTCACTTTACAGATAATGATGCTGAAGCAGTAGGGGTGTGGTGTGGGGGGTTCTGGGGAACCAAAATCAGAGCACTCTAGATAAAAGCTGGTCAGTTCCCCTGTAACATACGAGTTCCTCAAATCAGCTGCTGTGTTTGAATGCCCCATCATTGCAGCAAATACATTCACCATATGGTACCTTATTTGTTTAGGGAACCCAGCACTAATATGCTAAGAGTGTGCTTCGCATTATGCAATAAGATCCATTCTATGCATTGTCAGTGGAACATTTCAATCAACTGCTGCAACACCTGAAAATTTAGCCAGTTGAGCGTTACTTAAGATAATGTCCTTCAAAAATGGGATCAATTGGTCTTTTTGTTCTATTGGTGGTAATTGTTTGTCACTGAGTCACCAAAAAAATGTCATGTAAGCATTAACACTGCCAATAGTGCTTTTTTTTAATCTAGTACTATGTTGGTATAAACATGACTGACATTTGGAAAATAGGCCCTTAAAACTTAATTGATAGTTCATTCAAAAATCAAATTTAAGGCTTTGAAGTCACTGAAAGAGCTCCATAGTATCACACCATCTGTTTTTGTACAGCTGGACTTCAACTGCAGACATGTTGACAACTAAATAAAGTTACAAGCCAATGGTCAGTGAAATTGCCAGGCAGCGCCATAGATGGCATGTATGAGCTTCCTCATATCATATCTACCCATAAGCAGAAGCAGAAAAACCCTCAAGCTAAACAGTACAGTATTCAAAGTTATGGCCTGTAACAAGCTCCCTGGCCATTCTGTTAGAAGAAATATAATAGACATTTTGCCGTTGATCTGTCAGTCAAACCTAAAAACATATGCAGCAACAGCAGGATTTGTCTCCTGAGAATTCTTCTCAAGGCTCTAAGCAAGTTTATTTAGTAGGTGTCTTTTTTTACTCGAGACCCTTGTGTGATTGCAATATAGGAAAATGCAAAACAGAACAAGGAATATTGTCGATACTTTTGATTTAAGGAATGCTTCCTTAAATTTTGCTGAAATGCACCTTTTCATCTGTGTCATGCTATTTCTGTGCTGGATAACAGCAAATATATAATGGAATGACAAAAGTCTGATTTTTAATTTTCAGTATTACAACTATTCAAGAAGCAGTATAAATTATGTTTAAAATGATAAACTGCCGTAGAAATATATCCAGGGGAGCCAGGGGCTGCTTGTGTTACAATGGGGATGCAGAGAAGTGTAAATGACAGCAATGTGGAATACGTAAATGATACAAGGGAATTAGGAAGTTAGCAACTAAGGGGTGGGAAGAATAGGAGGGATGAGCAGCAAGAGAGAATGTGGAAATGAATTAATTCAAGTGTTGCTATCGACCCTCATTAATTTAGCATGTAATTTACTTGTCTTTTGCTATTCCCGTGTCAAAACAGTATTCTGTGTTCTCAAAATGTTAAATCAGAAACCATGCTGTGTTGTTATTACTTAAAGAGATCGATCTGCTTTTAAAATGGTATTTTTCAGTAGCAGTATTACTATTCGTGTATTCTTCAAAAGACCCACCAGTTTGATTTAATGTTATGTGCAAATGTTACAAGTATCCGTAAATTCAAAAGAAAATGTTTTTTTTCATGGATTTACTTAATTGAAAAACAATTTGGCAAAAAATTAAATAAAATTGGCAATCTCATACAGAGAGCCTGGAAAGTTCAAAAGTTACCATGTATACCAATAAGTCAATCCACCCCAATTCCACTCAACATCCCCTACTTCCCCCATACCCACCCACCTCCAAACCACTCACCCCACACCCACCTCCCTCCCACCTCACTCAATCCCACCCACCCCACGTTCACCCCACCCACCCCCCACCCCACATCCACCCAGCCCACCCATCCCCCACCTCATCCCCCAACCAACCCCACACCCACTTCACTCACCCCAACCCCCACTCACCCCCACCCCACCCACCTCCACCCCATCCGACCCCCACCCACCTCCCAAAAAACCCTTGTATAAAATGAAATTCAACAATACAAACCTTCTGCCCATCAAAACTTTCACTTTCATGTTCGTGAATACATTTTTTCTCTGTTCTTTTTCATTTCAACTGGAGAATTCTTATCAGTTGATCTTTTCTTCTGCTCCTCCAAGGTTGTGATATTTAAATGGATCTTACCCATCTAACCTCAATTCTGGCTCCGGTAGCTTCTCTTTCTCTATATTGATCCTGCTGTACTGTCTTTGATCTGAAATCAGCAAGCTGAGCCTGGAAGTCATGGGAGTCAGGAGAGAGAGTGATCATTTAAATAGCGAATGTTGTTGGCTTCCTCTGCCCCGACACTCGACAGAAGCAGCACAGCTGTCCAGGCTCAACAATGTCGTTATTCCCTTTTTGGGTCATATAAATCCCTGATCCACCCTCTCCCCAGCACATTAGACCTGCAGCCATGTGTCAGGCCTTCCCAAAGGGGCCTTTTGGCTGTTGATGAGATCAGAAGGCTGAAGGACCCAGTTGAAAATAACCTTGGAAGGGATGGATTCTAAAAAGAACCTTCCCGACTTTGGCCCAAAATGTTATATATATGGACTTGTATTTACTCTGTACAGCCACCAGAGGGCTCATTCCCCGGAGTCCCAAGGGATCCCATAATTCCTTGGGAAACAGGTATTTAAGAAGGCAGGTTGGAGAGGTACTCTGGAGACTTGCAATAAAAGACTAAGGTCACACTTTACTTTGAGCTCACAGTGTTCCGTCTGACTCTTTCTCCATACACTACAACTGGCGACGAGATCCAGATAGCGAACCCAAAGATGCAGAGAACAGTGGGCATCCTGGAGAAATTTTCAGAGGGAGATGATTGGAAAACTTTTGTGGAACAATTCGACCAATACTTCGTGGCCAACGAGCTAGATGGGGAAGAAAGCGCTGTCAAACGAAGGGCGATCCTCCTCACCGTCTGTGGGGCACCAACATATGGCCTCATGAAGAATCTGCTCACTCCAGCGAAACCCACAGAGAAATTGTATGACGATTTATGCATACTGGTCCGAGAGCATTTGAACCCGAAGGAAAGCGTTCTGATGGCGAGGTACTGGTTCGACACTTACAAAAGATCTGAAGGCCAGGAAGTGGCGAGTTATGTCGCCGAGCTAAGACGCCTTGCAGGACATTGCGAATTTGAAGGACATTTGGAGCACATGCTCAGAGACTTTTTCGTACTTGACATTGGCCACAAAACCATACTTCGCAAACTTTTGACTGTAGCGACCCCAACCTTGAGTAAGGCCATAGTGATAACCCAGGCGTTCATAGTCACCAGTGACAATACGAAGCAAATCTCTCAGCACACAAGTGCTGCTAAAAGTACTGTGAACAAAGTGATGTTGTTTTCGAATCGTAACGTACAGGGCAGGTCACACATACCTGCAGCTGCATGTCCGCAGATGCCTCAGAGTCCACCATCAAGGGTGATGAATGCAAGGCCATTAACACCTTGTTGGCGCTGCGGGTGTGATCATCGTTTCCATTCATGCTGATTCAAAGGGCACGTTTGCAAGGGCTATGGAATAATGGGACACCTCCAACGAGTGTGCAGGCGAGATGCTAAGCCTGTTAAACATGCAAACCACCATGTTGCAGAGGAGGATCACGACGAACCAGAGCCTCAGATAGAGGAGACAGAGGTACATGGTGTACACACATTCACCACGAATTGTCCCCCGATATTGTTGAATGTTGAACTAAATGGACTCCCGGTGTCAATGGAGCTGGACATGGTGCAAGCCAGTCCATCATGGGCAAAAAGACTTTGGAAAGGTTGTGGTGCAACAAGGCCTCAAGGCCAGTCTTAACTTCAATTCGCACGAAACTAAGAACGTACACAAAAGAACTGATTCCTGTAATTGGCAGTGCTACCGTAAAGGTCTCCTAAGATGGAGCAGCGCACAAGCTACCACTCTGGGTGGTACCGGGCGATGGTCCCACGCTGCATGGCAGGAGCTGGCTGGGAAAGATACACTGGAACTGGGACGAGCGCTATCGCCCGCTGACGACACTTCGTGTGCCCAGGTCTTAAACAAATTTCTTTCGTTGTTGAACCAGGCATTGGGAAAGTCCAAGGAGCAAAAGTGCAGATCCACCTAATTCCGGGGGCGTGACCCATCCATCACAAGGCGAGAGCAGTACTGTACATGATGAGAGAAAGGGTAGAGATCAAGCTAGACTGGCTACAAAGAGAGGGCATCGTCTCACAGATCAAGTTCAGCGAGTGGGCCAGTCCTATTATCCCAGTCCTCAAGAGAGACAGCACCGTCAGAATCTGTGATGATTACAAAGTAACTATCAATCGTTTTTCCCTGCAGGACCAATACCCACTACCAAAAGCTGACGACCTCTTTGCAACGCTGGCAGGAGGAAAGATGTTCACAAAGCTGGATCTGACTTCAGCCTGCATGACGCAGGAACTGGAGGAATCATCGAAGGCCCTCACCTGCATTTACACGCACAATGGTCTTTTTTGTTTATAATAGATGCCCGTTTCGAATCCGATCAGCGACAGCGATATTCCAAAGAAACATGGAAAGTTTAATGAAGTCGGTACCGCACACCGTGGTCTTCCAGGACGACATCTTGGTCACAGGTCGGAACACAGTCGAGCATCTGCAGATGCTGGAGAAGGTTCTTAGTCGACTCAACTGTGTGGGGCTCAGGTTAAAATGCTCAAAGTGTGTTTTCCTGGCGCCTGAAGTCGAGTTCCTGGGAAGGACGGCATCAGGCTCACCAACGCGAAGATGGAAGCAATCGAGAACGCATCGAGGTCACAGAGTGTGACAGAGCTGCGGTCGTTTCCGGAACTCTTGAACTACTTTGGTAACTTCTTACCTGGTCTCAGCACCCTGCTAGAACCACTACATGTCTTACTACCAAAAGGGGGCAAATGGGTTTGGAGCAAAAGCCAAGAAAATGCCTTTGTAAAAGCGAGAAAATTGTTATGCTCAAACAAATTGCTTGTGTTGTATGATCCATGTAAGCATTTGGTACTAGCATGTGATGCATCGTCAAATGGCGTCAGGTGTGTATTGCAAAAGCTAATGATTTCGGGAAGCTGCAACCGGTTGTTTATGCATCCAGGAGTCTGTCAAAGGCTGAGAGAGCCTACAGCATGATTGAAAAAAAAGCATTAGCGTGTGACTATGAGGTAAAGAAAATGCATCAATACCTGTTTGGGCTAAAATTCGAATTGCAAACTGACCATAAGCCACTTATATCCCTGTTTTGCAAGAGTAAAGGGATAAATACTAATGCATCGGCCCGCATCTAGAGATGAGCGCTCACATTGTCCGCATACAACTACGCCATCCGCCACCGACCAGGCACAGAAAACTGCGCTGATGCTCTCAGTAGGCTGCCATTGCCTACCACGGGGGTGGAAATGGCGCTGCCCGCAGATCTAGCCATGGTTATGGAAGCATTTGAGAGTGAGCAATCACCCGTCACTGCCCGGCAGATCAAAACCTGGACAAGCCAGAACCCCTTATTATCTCTAGTCAAAAGCTGTGTGCTTCACGGGAGCTGGTCCAGTTGAGGCCAATTCACTAAATATATTCAAAAAGGAGTTAGATGTAGTTCTTACTATTCGGGGGATCAAGGGATATGGCGAGAAAGCAGGAATGGGGCACTGAAGTTGCATGTTCAGCCATGAACTCATTGAATGGCGGTGCAGGCTTGAAGGGCCGAATGGCCTACTCCTGCACCTAGTTTCTATGTTTCTATGTCCCAGTGAAAATGCAGGAAGAGATAAAGCCATTCCAGCAGCGCAACGATGAAATGTATATCCAGGCAGACTGCCTTCTGTGGGGCAATCAAGTAGTGGTCCCCGAGAAGGGCAGAGACACCTTCATCAATGACCTTCACAATACTCACCCAGGCATCGTAATAATGAAAGCGATAGCCAGATCCCACGTGTGATGGCCCGGTATCGATGCAGACTTACAGTCCTGCATTCACAGATGTAATACATGCTCGCAGTTAAGCAATGTACCCAGGGAGGCACCGCTAAGCTTATGGTCTTGGCCCTCCAAACCGTGGTCTAATGTACACGTCGACTATGCAGGCCCGTTCTTGGGTAAAATGTTCCTTGTGGCTGTAGACGCATATTCCAAGTGGATTGAATATGAGATAATGTCGGCTGGCACATCCGCTGCCACTACTGAAAGCCTGCGGGCCATGTTTGCCACTCACAGCTTACCCGATGTCCTGGTGAGTGACAACGGGCCATGTTTTATCAGTGCTGAGTTCAAAGAATTCATGACCTGTAATGGGATCAAACATGTCACATCTGCCCCATTTAAACCAGCGTCCAATGGTCAGCCAGAGAGAGCAGTGCAAACCATCAAGCAAGGCTTGAAGAGGGTAACTCAAGGCTGACTGCAGACTCGCCTAGCCTGAGTCCTGCTTAGCTACCGCACGAGACCCCACTCACTCACTATGATCCCACCTGCTGAACTGCTCATGAAAAGAGCACTTAAGACAAGGCTCTCGTTAGTTCACCCTGATCTACATGAACAGGTAGAGAGCAGGCGGCTTCAACAAAGTACATACCATGATAGCGCAAATGTGTCATGTGAGATTGAAGTCAATGATCCTGTATTTGTATTAAATTATGGACAAGGTCCCATGTGGCTTCCCGGCACTGTCATGGCCAAAGAGGGGAGCAGGGTGTTTCAGGTCAAACTTTCAAATGGACTCATTCACCGGAAACACTTGGACCAAATCAAACTCAGAGTTATGGACTATCCTGAGCAACCCACCTGGACCCTACCTTTTTTGATCCCCCAACACACATACCTGTGACAACCGGCACCACGGTTGACCACGAAGCAGAACCCATCATCCACAGCAGCCCTGCAGGGCCCAACACACCAGGCATCCCAGCAAGACCAGCTGCACGGCAGCCCAGCGAGGGCCCAACAAATGATTCAACATCAGCTTTCACACCAAGACGATCAACCAGATCAAGAAGGGCCCCAGATCGATTCACATTGTAAATAGTTACACTATTGACTTTGGGGGGGGGGGGATTGTTGTTATATATGTGGACTTGTATTTACTCTGTACAACCACTAGAGGGCTCATTCCCCGGAGTCCCAAGGGATCCCATAATCCCTTGGAAGCACAGGTATTTAAGAAGGCTTCACAGGTTGGAGAGGCACTCTGGACACCTGCAAGGAAAGACTAATGTCAACTTTATTTTGAGCTCACAGTGTTCAGTCTGACTCTTTCTCCATACACTACACAAAATGTAAACGTATCTCTTCTCTCCAAATAGGCTGAATGACCAGCTGTGCTTTTCTAGCTTTTTCTATTTTTGTTTCAGATCTTCAGCAGCTGCATTACTTTGCTTTTATGGTGATAGAGGATTCTGGGATGTTGGTTAAAAGATATAGCTGTGAGTTTGATTAAATACCATAGTGCTAGAAAATTGGAGTAATAGCCTACTGGAGCCACTGAGAGGAATGTTTCGTTCTGTCCTGTTTGCCTTCCGTATTGAATAGTTTGTTGCTGCTCACTGTCTAGACTCGTATATTAAGGAAGCCCACTAGGATGCAGTAAAAGAGGGCTGCTCGCACCTGTGGAATTGTTCTCCTGCATCAGCCTTTATTTGCCCCTTTTGTAAGGAACTGCTAGCGGCCGAGCAAAAGGTTGTGGACTAGACTTTCCACCAGGTGGCCATCGCCCCAAAAAATGGGCCTTGTTTCAGCGATGTAGGACATCTCAGCCTTCGTGATCGCTGGAACATGGCCCATTTTTGGGGGGGTGGTTTTCCACTCGGCCTTAGGCCGGTGATGTGGAATAGGCCATCTTAAAGTTCGCCGATGTCACGTTCGCCCACCGAACATGGGAGAAAAAAGCTTCCCTAGCAACGGGCTTCTGCGCATGTGTGAAATTTTTTTTTCTTCGGCCAACTCGCTTTCCCATGTTTCGGGAGGTCAGGGGTCATCACACATGCGCAGAAGGCACAGGGAGGGGCAGAGAGATAAAGAGAGAGAGGAGATAGAGAGAGAAGAGGAAGCATGAGATCAGAGGGAATACCTAACTTAAAAATAATAGCAAAAATATCATTAGAAGGCAATTCGGAGAGGAAAATGGCCAAGCCAATGAGGCCTCTTTAACGAGGTGCCGTCCAGGAGGGCAGTCGTGACTCGGGGTGTGCATGGGAAACCTCCACCCCGTGCATACCGAAGAAAATGGCGAGCGATTGCAGATGTTGTTTCGTCTGCCTCCCATGAGGCGAGGGGGGCAGACCAGTGCAGAAAAAGATGGAATAGCTTGGTCGCCGCAGCGAGTAAGTTGCATTTTATATTTTATATTTTATATTTTATATTTTACTGATGCATGCAAATTTTTATTAGAACAATGAATCTCCTGCATTGAATTTAAGTTTGTCATTCATAAATGTATTCCGTAAACCATGTTAAGATCCGGAGAGTGCTCTGAACTATCAGCATGTAACATTTTAAACTGTTGTGACCTCAGGATATGACCTAGTCAATTAGCTTATGCAATGCTATGCTCTTTTCTCATTTGCAGAAGAAGATATCTAACAACCGTGCCGAGCAAAGACAGACAGGGGGGCGGCTCTGCTCAGCTGCAGCCACTAATCGAAATTGAGGAACATGCGGCCGCACTGGTTGGCTATGAGAGCCGTTCGGCCACCACCCGTGGGCTGGTCGAACCCAGACATGCGTCTCGTGAGTAAAGTGTAACGTGTCAAACAGTATTAAAAACTCAAATAAGTAACTGACCTAATGTCCTGTAGTTATAATGCAATATGCAATATACTTGTAATGTACTTATGATATACTTGGAGTATTGTGTACAGTTTTGGTCTCCTAACCTGAGGAAGGACATTCTTGCTATTGAGGGAGTGCAGCGAAGGTTCACCAGACTGATTCCCGGGATGGCGGGACTGACCTATCAAGAAAGACTGGATCAACTGGGCTTGTATTCACTGGAGTTCAGAAGAATGAGAGGGGACCTCATAGAAACGTTTAAAATTCTGACGGGGTTAGACAGGTTAGAGGCAGGAAGAATGTTCCCAATGTTGGGGAAGTCCAGAACCAGGGGACACAGTCTAAGGATAAGGGGGAAGCCATTTAGGACCGAGATGAGGAGGAATTTCTTCACCCAGAGAGTGGTGAACCTGTGGAATTCTCTACCACAGAAAGTTGTTGAGGCCAATTCACTAAATATATTCAAAAAGGAGTTAGATGAAGTCCTTACTACTAGGGGGATCAAGGGGTATGGTGAGAAAGCAGCAATGGGGTACTGAAGTTGCATGTTCAGCCATGAACACATTGAATGGCGGTGCAGGCTAGAAGGGCCGAATGGCCTACTCCTGCACCTAGTTTCTATGTTTCTATGTTTCTATACTAATGATGTCATGTTATGTCATGCAGCATGCATGTATGCAGCCCTTTGAGCATAAGAAACAGGGGCTGCAGCTGCTGCAGCTTTCTGAGGTAGTGAAAAGTATTGATATGTAATGTCCCTTGGTAATGTTCACCGCTATGTTCTAATAAGCTCTGTACAAATGTCATCATATGTGTTTTTAAAGTCAACCTGATATGCTGGTACACATCCAGCCGGCACCAGCAGTATCACCGACACCCTCGGAGGCGGAAGAGGGGCAGGAGGAACAGTTGCAATAGGAGGAACAGGAGCACTTTCCTCACCTCGAGGAGGAGGAGAGGTACGATGACAAGCTGGAGGTCCTGCACGAGCCGTTCATTGTTGTGGGGGGTGATGAACCTACGGTCATCTCCATGGAGAGGGGAGAGGATACAGAGGCACTGGGACCAAGCAGTGTGCAGTCAGCGGCGCCAAGGCGCGTCATATTGCACACACCGACCCCAGCGAAGTGAGCAATCACCTACCTCGGAGGCACAGACGGAGTGCTTGATCTCCACGTGCAGAGAAACGGTCGCGATAGGTCGCAAGCTTATCCAGGAGTTCCATCAGTTCTCCCCGATGTTGAGCCAGCTCTCCACGAACCTCTCCAACTGGTCTGTCGTGTCAACGGAGTTAGCACAGCAGACCTTGGAGGGGATCAGAGAGCAGACCGCCGCAACTAATGCCCTTCGGCGCTGCACCCCAAGGTGTGGTGTTGGTTCAAAGTACAACCCCAAGCACTCAAGCGAGTACGGAGGATACAGTTCCCCTTGACTCGGAAGACGAACAGCATCATTCGTCTTCCACTCCGACACCTCCACCACAGCAAGAAGTCTTCCGTTGCCCGCTGCATGCCAACTTCGTCTCGGTCTGCGGGGACCAAAACAGACGGGTGATTTTAAAACACTGGGTGGTAAAGGACCTGTAGGGAAATGTGGCCGCAGGTAGGGAGTGGGGTGGTTTTTTCAATATAAATGTTACATTTTTTAAAGTTTCTATGTTCATTGTTGTTTGGGGTCGGGGGTGGGGCGGGGGGGGGGGGGCGGTGGGGGGTGTTGATAAAATAATTTTAAAAATTGGTTGTGTTAAATAAAAACATTTATTGAGTTTAACAATTGTTGTGCATTCTCTTATAGTTACGTTAAGCATGACATTTTTACAATTGTTCTGCATTTGTTGTGCATTCTATTATTGTAACAAAAGTTTACTTAAGTTAAGCATTAATGCAAATGCCAGGCCAGTGCAGGCAAGGCAAAGGTGTAACTCAATGTAAATGCAACTTTTGTTTAATCGTAACTGTAAATGTAAATGTGACTACCCCCAATGTAAGTTCATAAAAAGTGTTCATAAATGAATTGCTGACACAACAGCTTAGCAGCCACATAACTGTCACTGGGTACTGGTCTTCGGTGGGGGGGGGTGGGGGGGCGGGGGAGATGCAGGATGGGACCATGGCTACATCGCCAGGCTGATTGGCCTCCCTTAGATCCTCACCAGCCTCCACTGCTGCCTCTTTCGCCTCTTCCTCCTCTTGCTCCTCGCTGGCTGGCTCTTCCGTCTCCCCTCCTTCTGGAGGTGGACCTGCAGCCCCATCTGGCATTAGTTGTCCTCTCCTTATAGCTAGGTTATGCAGCATGCAACACACCACAGTAAACTCAGTGACCTGGTCAGGGTGGTACTGTAGATTGCCACCAGAATGGTCCAGGTATCTGAAGCGCTGCTTTAGGACTCCAATTGTCTTTTCGATGATGTTACGTGTCGCTGTATGGCTTTCATTGCAATGCTTCTCTGCTTCAGTGATGGGATTACACAGTGGGGTCATCAACCAACTGGCAAGACCATATCCCTTATCCCCCAGCATCCAACCGTGACCTTCTGGCTGATTGACAAACAGGTCACGGGTAGCACTCTCACATAGGATGTGTCCATCATGGATGCTGCCAGGAAATGTAGCATTTACTGTCATGATTATTTGCTTGTGGTCAACAACAAGCTGTACATTCAGGGAGTGGAATCCCATTCTGTTACGAAACACCTCCGCGTTCTTTAAAGGGACTTTCAGGGCAATGTGCGTGCAGTCTATTTCTCCCTGCACCTTGGGGAAGTCTGCTGTTCTCGAGAAACCCAAAGCCCTCCCGGTCTGTGCCTCCTTGGTCATAGAGAAGCTTATAAAGTCCATCCTGCGAGTGTAAAGGGCTTCAGTCACCTGTTGAATGGAGCAGTGTGTGACGTGCTGAGAGATACGACAGATGTCAAGGATCCCGAAGCGTAGAAGGCTAGGGCTGCAGTAACCTTCACCTCAATGGACAGTGCGGTTCTGATGGTGCTAGAAGGCTGCAGATCTCCCTTGATGAGCTGGCAAATCTCAGCGATGACCTCTTTCCGTAAGCGCAGCCTCCTAAGACATGCGTTTTCAGACAAGTTGAGGTAACCTTGCGTTTCTTTGTACCTTCATTGGCTGTAAGCTCATCTCATCTGTCTCCTCTGTCTCTGTCTACACATTACTCTGCCACCTCTTCGATTGATCCTTTCAGAAACCAACTTGTGAGCAGTTACGAGTAATGACGCAGAAAGCATAGGCCCCATCACTATCAATAATTATTTTCACTTATTATAAATGCATTTTCACTAAAAAATGTAATCTATTAAACTACTCTCTCTATAAAAGCCCCAGTCTAACACTATACCAATCTCAGACTAATACTCTCTCTATTCCAGGCCCAGTCTAACACTAGACCCCATCACATTCAATAATTATTTTCACTTGGTATAAATGCACTTTTCACAAAAAAATGCCTAATCCACTCGGCTACTATTAGTAAAATTAAATATAAATAATAATCTGAGTAGGTCTATCTATACAGGACCCTTAAATAGCTCACAACTCTGTAAGCACGATTTTTTTTAGCTGCCTCCACCCTTCCTCCAATCTTCAAAATGGCGTCTTTAGTGCCCATTTCCTTCAGTAAAGCCCGGGAAAAGCAACTATTACCCAGTGATGTTCTCGGCGAGCGATCAGCCTGGCGAAGTGCTGGCGATATGCTGAAAGTTGGGATGGGCGATGTGCGGGCGATCACCACAACGATCAGTTCGGCGAAGTGAGCCGAAACTTGGGGGCTTAATTTTCCGGCGATGTTTCTGGCCCAGTTTCCACTTTTTGGTCAAAATGGGCGATAGCAGTCCGTTTTGGGCGATATATGGGCGATGGGAAGTGGAAAGTCTCGCCCTGTGTGTGGGGGTGGGGGTGGAAATAGTAGTTGAATTGCAGTGGACGGATTAAAACAAATTCTGATCTTTTAGGATGAGACGTTAAAGCTTTAACGTCTCATCCTAAAAGATCTCAGGTGAACGGAAAAGATCCCATGGCACTATTTCGAAGAAGAGCAGGGGAGTTATCTCCAGTATCCTGGCCAATATTTATCCCTCAATCGACATAACAAAAACAGATTACCTGGTCATTATCACATTACTGTTTGTAGGAGCTTGCTGAGCGCAAATTTGCTCCTACATTACAACAGTGACTACACTTCAAAAGTACTTCATTGGCTGTAAAGTGCTTTGAGACGTCCGGTGGTCGGGAAAAGCGCTATATATCCAAGTCTTTCTTTCTGGGATTTGACTTTTTGGAGTGGGATTTTACAAATTAGCACTCATGGTATAGAGCCTCAAATGGCAAAAGCATGTATCAGGTATGTGGGCAGAAATGTCAGCATGCTGCATGATTTTCCCCTCTATTAAAATGAATGCTTATTTCCCTCTGGAAAAGGGAGAAAGAAAAGCTGTAAACTCCTGAGATGCTCCATCATATCACTGTCCTCCCTGCAGTGAACTATAGGCAACAGGACATGTTAATTAAAAACAGCTATTCATTTAATATTAACAATAAACTAATGAGGTCAAAAACTGGGCATGTTTTATCAGAAATACTAATATGCTGGCTGACTGTTGAATATTCTCTGAGAATACAAGAATTGCTGAGCTGCTGCATAATAATATATTTTCTTAAATCTAACGGATTACATTTTTACCTTTTATTAGGCTCTATGTAGTTCTCTTACTCCAACAACCTAAATATGGTTAAAAATGTACAAGAAAAATCAAAGTTTTATATTATAGAAGACAACAAAGAATGTTTGGTATTCAAGGGTTGAACATTGAATCTTTTTTTTCTTTCCAAACTTATACTTACTGTTGCCATTCATTAATAAAACATGCCTTTCTGTAGAACAAAGTGTGCATAAAGTATATTCATGCAGAAGCTTGACTGAGAAGATAATAAGGTTAGTGTTAATTTACTTTGATTTATGTAAATTACCTGGTGAAAATTTAGATGGCAATAAGATTAAGCAACAAAACCCAGTTAATAAATTTGAAACACGAAATTTGAAGCAGACTGAAGCGTCTGAACTTTACCAAAGGGTCAGATTTATTAAGAATAAATTATTAACCTTAATATGGAATAGTGGGAGAATAAGGTGTCCAGGCAATAAGTTGGTCTTGGACTTAGAAATTCTTTGTACTTGGATGTGTTACACATTTTAAAGTGAGCTTGTTTCGATGTCAGTGCCCTTTAATTTACAATGTAGGAAGATTGTTTGCTAAGTAAGAATTGAGTGACTGTGTTTGAAGAATTGATTTTATGTTAGGAGATAGCATAGCAGAAACACCTTTGTTATCTTTTTATTTGAGACAGATAGTAACATTTGTAATTTACTGTAAATACTGTTTGCTGTTTGCACTATGTAGTGTTCATTTAGCTGTTAATGGTAAGTAAATTTGCCTGTTGATTTATATCTAAAACCTCAATCTGAGAGAGTGAATATTCACCCGCCTACCAAAGACAAGGAGATCACACGGTGACATGTGGCACATTCCAGACAGTTGCAAGGGTTCTCTGTTCAATCTTCGTGTCACGCTACATTTATCCAGATATTGGGCAGTTAAAGACACATTCTGCCCCATCGGGGAGTAGTAATTAATGTCAAACCAAAGAGGTATATCTAACAAATGTCCCAGCCAATGTCCCAGAATCCTCCAGTCGGAGGAGGTGGCCACAGGAGCGGAAATTCAGGGAGTCGAGCGGCCTATAAAGGCCCAGCAGTCGAAGGAGGCGGCCACAGGAGCGGGAGTTCGGGCAATCGAGCGGCCTATAAAGGCCCAGCAGTCGAAGGAGGCGGCCACAGGAGTGGGAGTTCGGGCAATCGAGCGGTCTATAAAGGCCCAGCAATCGAAGGAGGCGGCCACAGGAGTGGGGTTCGGGCAGTCGAGCGGCCTATGAAGGCCCAGCAGTCGAAGGAGGTGGCCACAGGAGCGGGAGTTTGGGCAATCGAGCGGCCTATAAAGGCCCGGCAGTCAGAGGAGGCGGCCACAGGAGTGGGAGTTTGGGCAATCGCGCGGCCTATAAAGGCCCAGCAGTCGGAGGAGGCCAGCTGGTGCAGGGGCAGGGGCAGGAGATAAACAAAGAAGTAGAAAGAAATCGAAGGGTGACGTTACAGCCAAGGGTTAAGTGATTGGCTGGTTGGTGAGTATTTGCTCTTTTATTCTTCTTTTTATTTCCTGATCAGTAGGTAACCTTTGACATTGTTGCCAAATTAAGTTAATCTAAGGGTTAAGTCATGGCAGGAGAGCCCAGACACGTGTCATGCTCCTCCTGTGCTATGTGGATTCACTCTGGAGCATCCGCGATGCTGAGGATGTCATGAATAGCACATTTAGTGAGTTTGTCACACCGCAGGCAAAGCTTACTCAGGCAGATAAGGAATGAGTGACCATCAGGCAGAACAGTGGAAGAAGGTTTGGGTACTGGTGGGGGGGATGACTCATCAGGGGAAGGCAGCAGCAGCCAAGTTCATGGCACCATGGGTGACTCTGCTGCACAGGAGGGCAGGAGGCAGAGTGGGAGAGCCATAGTGGTAGGGGCTTCTATTGTAAAGGGAATAGATAGGCGTTTCTGCGGCCGCAATCGAGACTCCAGGATGGTATATTGCCTTCCTGGTGCAAGGGTCAAGGATGTCTCGGAGAAGCTGCAGGATATATTGGAGGGGGTGGGTGAACAGCCAGTTGTCATGGTGCATATAGGTACCAACGATATAGGTAAAAAGTGGGATGAGGTTCTATAAGCTGAATTTAGGGAGTTAGGAGTTAAATTAAAAAACAGGACCTCAAAGGCAGTAACCTCAGGATTGCTACCAGTGCCACGTACTAGTCAGAGTAGGAATCGCAGGATAGCTAAGATGAATACGTGGCTTGAGGAGTGGTGCAGGAGGGAGTGATTCAAATTCCTGGGAAATTGGAACCGGTTCTGGGGGAGGTGGGACCAGTACAAATCAGACAGTCTGCGCCTGGGCAGGACTGGAACCAATGTCCTAGGGGGAGTGTTTGCTATTGCTTTTGGGGAGGGGTTAAACTAATATGGCAGGAGGATGGGAACCTATGCAGGGAGAAAGAGGGAAGTAAAATGGGGGCAGAAGCAAAAGATAGAAAGAAGAAAAGTAAAATTGGTGGGCAGAGAAACCCAAGGCAAAAATCAAAAAGGGTCACATTACAGCAAAAGTCTAAAGGGACAAAGTGTGTTAAAAAGACAAGCTTGAAGGTTCTGTGCCTCATTGCGGAGAGTATTCGGAATATGGTGAACGAATTAACTGTGCAGGCAGCTATTAACGAATATGATATAATTGGATTACGGAGACATGGCTCCAGAGTAACCAATGCTGGGAACTCAACATCCAGGGGTATTCAATATTCAGGAAGGATAGACAGAAAGGAAAAGGAGGTGGGGTAGTGTTGCTGGGTAAAGAAGAAATTAACACAATAGTAAGGAAGGACATTAGCTTGGATGATCTGGAATCTGTATGGGTAGAGCTGCGGAATACCAAAGGGCAGAAAACGCTAGTGGGAGTTGTGTACATACCACCAAAGAGTAGTAGTGAGGTTGGGGACAGCATCAAACAAGAAATTAGCGAAGCGTGCAATAAAGGTACAGCAGTTATCATGGGCGACTTTAATCTACATATAGATTGGGCTAACCAAACTGGTAGCAGTACGGGTGGAGGAGGATTTCCTGGAGTGAATTAGGGATGGTTTTCTAGACCAGTATGTCAAGGAACCAACTAGAGGACTGGCCATCCTAGATTGGGTGATGTGCAATGAGAAAGGACTAATTAGCAATCTTGTTGTGCGAGGCACCTTGGGGAAGAGCGACCATAATATGGTAGAATTCTTTATTAAGATGGAGAGTGACACAGTTAATTCAGAGGTGAGGGTCCTGAACTTAAGGAAAGGTATCTTTGATGGTATGAGACGTCAATTCGCTAGAATAGACTGGCGAAAGATACTTAAAGGGTTAGGCAATGGCAAACAATTAAAGATCACATCGATGAATTTCAACAATTGTACATCTCTGTCTGGAGTAAAAATAAATTGGGGAAGGTGGCTTAGCCATGGCTAACAAGGGAAATAAGGAATAGTGTTAAATCCAAGGAAGAGGCATATAAATTGGCCAGAAAAAGCAGCAAACCTGAGGACTGGGAGATATTTAGGATTCAGCTGAGGAGAACAAAGGGTTTATTTAGAAGGGGGAAAATAGAGCATGAGAGGAAGCTTGCTGGGAACATAAAAACTGACTGCAAAAGCTTCCATAGATATGTGAGGAGGAAAAGATTAGTGAAGACAAATGTAGGTGCCGTGCAGTCAGAATCAGGTGATTTTATAATGGGGAAGAAAGAAATGGCAGACCAATTGAACAAATGCTTTGATTCTGTCTTCACTAAAGAAGAGACAAATAACATTCTGGAAATACTAGGGGACCGAGGGTCTATCTTGAAGGAGAAACTGAAGGAAATCCTTATTAGTCAGGAAATTGTGTTAAGGAAATTGATGGATTGAAGGCTGATAAATCCCCAGAGCCTTTATAGTCTGCATCCCAGAGTACTTCAGGAAGTGGCCCTAGAAATAGTGGATGCATTGGTGATCATTTTCCAACAGTCTATCGACTCTGGATCAGTTCCTATGGACTGGAGGGTAGCTAATGTAACACCACTTTTTTAAAATGGGAAATTATAGATCAGTTAGCCTGACATCAGTAATGGGGAAAATGTTGGAATCAATTATTAAAGATGAAATAGCAGCGCATTTGGAAAGCAGCGACAGGATCGGTCCAAGTCAGCATGGATTTATGAAAGGGAAATCATGCTTGACAAATCTTCTGGAATTTTTTGAGGATGTAACTAGTAGAGTGGACAAGGGAGAACCAGTGGATGTGGTGTATTTGGACTTTTGAAAGGCTTTTGACAAGGTCCCACACAAGAGATTGGTGTGCAATATCAAAGCACGTGGTATTGGGGATAATGTAGTGACGTGGATAGAGTACTGGTCGGCAGACAGGAAGCAGAGGGTTGGGATAAATGGGTCCTTTTCAGAATGGCAGGCAGTGACTAGTGGGGTGCCGCAGGGCTCAGTGCTGGAACCCCAGCTATTTACAATATACATCAATGATTTAAATGAAGGAATTGAATGTAATATCTTCAAGTTTGCAGATGACACTAAGCTGGGTGGTGGTGTGAGCTATGAGGAGGATGCTAAGAGGCTGCAGGGTGACTTGGACAGGTTAGGTGAGTGGGCAAATGCATGGCAGATGCAGTATAATGTGGATAAATGTGAGGTTATCCACTTTGGGGGCAAAAACATGAAGGCAGAATATTACTTGAATGGCGGCAAATTAGGAAAAGGGGAGGTGCAATGAGACCTGGGTGTCATGCTACATCAGTCATTGAAGATTGGCATGCAGGTGCAGCAGACGGTGAAGAAGGCAAAAGGCATCTTGGCCTTCATAGCTAGGGCATTTGAGTATAAGAGCAGGGAGGTCTTGCTGCAGCTGTACAGGGCCTTGGTGAGGCCTCACCTGGAATATTGTGTTCAGTTTAATCTCCTAATCTGAGGAAGGACATTCTTGCTATTGAGGGAGTGCAGCGAAGGTTCACCAGACTGATGCCTGGGATGGCAGGACTGATATATGAGGAGAGACTGGATCGACTGGGTCTGTATTCACTGGAATTTAGAAGAATGAGAGGGGATCTCATAGAAACATATAATATTCTGATGGGACTGGACAGATTAGATGCAGGAAGAATGTTCCCGATGTTGATGGAGTCCAGAACCAGGGGTCACAGTCTAAGGATAAGGGTTAAGTCATTTAGACTGAAATGAGGAGAAACTTCTTCACTCAGAGAATTGTGAACCGTTGGAATTCTCTATCACAGAAAGTTGTTGATGTCAGTTCGTTAGATATATTCAAAAGGGAGTTGGATATGGCCCTTACGGCTAAAGGGATCAAGGGGTATGGAGAGAAGGCAGGAAAGGGGTACTGAGGTGGATGATCAGCCATGATCTTATTGAATGGTGGTGCAGGCTCGAAGGGCCGAATGGCTTACTCCTGCACCTATTTTCTATGTTTCTATTTTTCCATCACAATCCCTGGGTACGTCCTGTCCCACTGGTAGGACAGAGCTACCCGAGGTAGTGGCATAGTGGTATACCGTCGAGAGAGAGAGCCCTGGGAGTCTTCAACATTGACTCCAGATCCCATGAAGTCCATGGCTTCAGGTCAAGCACGAGCAAGGTTACCTCCTGCTTATTGCCACCAACCGCCCTCCCTCAGCACATGAATCAGAACTCCTCCATGTTAAACACCACTTGGAAGAAGCACAGGGGTAGCAAGGGCACAGAATGTACTCTGGGTGGGGACTTCAATGTCCATCACCAAGAGAGGCTCGGTAGCACCACAAGTAACCGAGCTGGCTGAGTCCTGAAGGATACAGCTGCCAGACTAGGCCTGCACCAGGTGGTGAGAGAACCAATACGAGGGAAAAACCTATTTGACTTCGTCCTCACCAATCTACCTGTCACAGATGCATCTGTCCATGACAGCATTGGTAGCAGTGATCACCACACTGTCATTGTGGAGAGGAAATCCCGTTATCACACTGAAGACACCCTCCATTGTGTTGTGTGGCACTACCACCATGATAAATGGGATAGATTCCGAACAAATCTAGCAGCTCAAACCTGGCCATCCATGAGGCGCTGTGGGCCATCTGCAGCAGCAGAATTCTATTCAACCACAATTTGTAACATCATGGCCTGGCATATCCTTCACTCTACCATTACCGTCAAGCCAGGGGACCAGCCCTGGTTCAATGAGGAATACAGAAGAGCATGTCAGGAGCAGCACCAGGCCTACCTAAAAATGAGGTACCAACATGGGAAAGCTGCAACACAGAACTACATGCATGCTAAGCAGCAGAAGCAGCATGTTATAAACAGAGCTATGTAATCCCACAATCAACGGATCAGATCAACACTCTGTAGTCCTGTCACATCCAGTCATGAATTGTGGTGGACCATTAAACAACTAACAGGAGGAGAAGGCTCCATGAATATCCCCATCCTCAATGATGGCAGAGCCCAGCACACGTGCAAAAGACAAGGCTGCAACGTTTGCAATCAGACACATAGCCATAATCTTGACCTTGCCATCATGAGGTCATGTCACCTCAAATAATCAACAAACTTATTGCCAAACATTTCATCATTTCATTCACAATTCACATCTGTCTAATCACCATCAATCCCTTTATGTTTATCTTCCACTCTGAGATAAATCTACCCCAAAGCTTCTTTGGCATCATTGTCCCTACCTCTCTTCGTCCAGAAGTGCCGAGTGGATGATCCATATTCGGGTCCTCCTGAGGACTCCACCATCACAGAAGCCAGTCTTCAGCCAATTCGATTCACTCAACATGACATCAGGAAGCAGCTGAGTGCACTGGATACAGCAAAGGCTTTGGACCATGAGAAGTTCCCGGCAGTTGTGCTGATGACTTGTGCTCCAGAACTAGCTGCCCCTCCAGCCAAGCTGTTCCAGTACAGTTACAACCCTGGCCTCTACCTGACAATGTGGAAAATTGCCCAGGCATATCCTGTCCACAAAAAGCAGGACAAATCCAATCCAGCCAATTATTGCCCCATCACTCTGCTCTCAATCATGAACAAAGTGATGGAAGGTGTCATTGACAGTGCTATCAAACAGCACTTACTCACCAATAACCTGCTCACTGATGTTCAGTTTTGGTTCTGCCAGGACCACTCGGCTCCAGACCTCATTACAGCCTTGGACAACATAGACAAAAGAGCTGAATTACAGAGGTGAGGTGAGAGTGACTGCCCTTGACATCAAAGCAGTATTTGACCGAGTGTGTCATCAAGGAGCCATAGTAAAATAGAAGTCGATGAGAATCAGGGGGAAAACTCCACACTGGCTGGAGTCATACCTAGCACAAAAGAAGATGGTTATGGTTGTGATTGTTGGAGGTCAATCATTCCAGCTCCAGTACATCACTGCAAGAGTTTCTCAGGGCAGTGTCCTAGGCCCAACCATCTTCAGTTGCTTCATCAATGACTTTCCCTCCATTATAAGGTCAGAAGTGGGGACATTCACTGATGACTGCGCAGTGTTCAATTCCATTCACAACTCTTCAGAAAATGAAGCAGTTCATGCTCGCATGCAGCAAGACCTGGATGACATTCAGGTTTGGGCTGATAAGTGGTAAGTTACATTTGTGCCATAAGTGCTAGGCAATGACCATCTCCAACAAGCCAGAGCTAACCACCTCCCCTTGATATTCAACGGCATTACCATCACTGAATCCCCCACCATCAACATCCTGGGGTTCCCATTGACCAAAAACTTCACTGGACCACATACTATGTCAACAAGAGCGGGTCAGAGGCTGGGTATTCTGCGACAAGTGTCTCACCTCCTGACTCCCCAAAGCCTTTCCACCATCTACAAGGCACAAGTCAGGAGTAAGATGGAATAATCTCCACTTGCCTGGATGAGTGCAGCTTCAACAACACTCAAGAAGCTCAACACCATCCAGAACAAAGCAGCCCACTTGATCGACACCCCATCCACCCGCCTTCAGCATTCACTCCCTCCACCAGCAACCCACCGTGGCTGCAATGTGTACCATCGATAAAATTAACTGCAGCAACTTGCCATGGCTTCTTCGGCAGCACCTCCCAAACCCGTGAACTCTACCACCTATAAGGACAAGGGCAGCAGGTACATGGGAGCACCATCACCTGCAAGTTCCCCTCCAAGTTACACACCATTCTGACTTTTAAATATATCGCCGTTCCTTCATTGTCGCTGGGTCAAAATCCTGAAAGTCCCTCCCAGAACAGCACAGCACAGCACTCTTGTAATGTGCGCAAACGCAGTGGCCAACTTGCATACAGCAAACCTTGCAATGGGATCAATGAGCAGATGCTAAATGGTATTGGTTGTGGAATAAATGTTAGCCAGCAACATGTTGTTCAGATAGTACCATGGGAACGTTGACATCCACCTGCAAGGGCAGATGGAGCTTCAGTATAATGTTGCACCCAAAAGAGGCAATGGTGTTACCACTGAGCCAATGCTGACACAGCAAGTTGATGGAGGAAATAGAGTCATGGTAGATGGAGTCCCGGAGGAGTTTGGAGGTGGGGACACCAAGGTCCGAGGTCCGAAATCTGGCAAAACCCAAAATCCGGCATGGATTCGGTCGAGGATTCCGGATTTCAGACTTGATTTTCTTGTCTCAAATCGGAATCCTCGACCGAATCCGTGCTGGATTTTGGGTTTTGCCTCAAAAATGTCCAGTTTTCCAACAATAATTCTAGATTCTAGACAACTCCATCAGCTGCATGCAAAATGTCCATTTTTTGGAAAATTCCGGTTTTCGAAGTTCCGGTTTCGGGACCTTGCACCTGTACTTAAGGGTGAAAATGCCTCTTCTTCAGAGGCCCCTTAATGCCTCCGGGCGACAAGAGACTTTTTATCCAAGGTGGGGAGGGGGGTGGGGGTGGGGTGGCACTAATGCACGACATCCCTTCAGCGTGCCGACCCCTTACTGCGGGAAATTTGCCCCACGGCACACGAGGCTGGTGCTTTGCAGGCAGTTCGGATGTGTCCCTGGGATTACATGGGCCAGGTCCTACTATCAGAATTCCTCATATGCTTACAGGGACTCCATTTATGAACAGATTCCCCAAAAGCATATGAGGAATCCCCAAATAATTAAAATAATTTACACTACTGAAATAAAAATAAATGTTCCTATTTTCAAATGTAATTAAAAATCCCTTTCATGACTCATTTAAAATAAAAATTTAATCTTTTGGAAAAATAATTTTAAACTTTTTAATTCGGCCAAAATTTACATCAACTAATTTTAAATATTTGTGTATGATTTTACTTATTTTTAATTTTTTAATTTAACATTTATATTACCCTTTACGCTGGTGAAAACAGGCCCTATGCCTGATTTTACCAGGGAAAGGGTTTAGTGGGCAATTGCTGAGCAGTAGTTGGGCAAATAGTGCAACTCTGCCCCACGAAAGTGATTTTTGGGTCGATGTGGTCAATCTGTCAAGGCGAACTTTGACAGATCGCAAGTTCCAGATTTTTGCGCAGTGCACGCAGAAACCTGTAACTTGCGGGGGCTTTTACAAGGCTTACGATGGCGTATGCTATGCGTTGCCTTCATGAGGAACGGAAAATCTGGGTCAGTGTTAGCTTCAGGGGGCATTAGAATGTGGAACTCACTACCACAAGGGTTAGTTAAGACGACTTAGCATAGATGCATTTAAGGAGATGCCAGATAAACACATGAGGGAGAATGGAAGAGGGAAGAGAAGGATATGTTGATGAGGTTAGAGGAAGAAGGATGGGAGGAGACTCATGTGGGGCATGGACCTGTTGGGCCAAATGGTCTGTTTCTGTGCTGAAAATATATGGCAAATGATACAAGATGCAATGTTATTTGTCAAAATGATAAGCATATTGGTAGCACATTCTTCTAAAATGATTGGTGGGTCAGATTCAAAGAGTAACCTGCACATTGTGCATCACTGTTGTAGGTACTCATGTGTTCTCATCCTCACATTGAGTGGGGCAATTTCATTGTTTTGAAACCACAAGGATCTGTTTAAGGAGTTGCTTCCAGGAGTCAACCCCTTGCTGGCAGTCCTACATAAAAATATAAATGAGGATCCAATGTATTTCATTCATGTGAAATACCACCACAAAATCACAAAAGATACGCAATTAATGGCTGTCCATCTCCTCTGCGTAAAATAGGCAGATTACTGGGCAACTAATAGTTCTTAGCAAGCAACTTAATTTTGATTGCTAATGTGCAGTAATCTGCAAGGTTGCTTCTAAACACTGAGTTTAAGCTGCAGTATAAACCACCAATGTTAGCATAAAGGCTGTCAAAGTTATGGTACAGATATATTCCAAGTTTACAATTTAAAAGTTAGTCACCCCGAATATTCTGGATCACATGAACACACAAATTACGCTGAAAACTATCATAAAATCACAAATGCACTACAAATTGTACCATCTAGCGAAAAGGAGGAACTGAAGGAAATCCTTATTAATCAGGAAATTGTGTTAGGGAAATTGATAAGATTGAAGGCCGATAAATCCCCAGGGCCTCATAGGCTGCATCCCAGAGTACTTAAGGAAGTGGCCCGAGAAATAGTGGATGGAATGGTGATCATTTTCCAACATTCTATTGACTCTGGATCAGTTCCTATGGACTGGAGGGTGGCTAATGCCACACCACTTTTTAAAAAAGGAGGGAGAGAGAAAACAGGGAATTATAGACTGGTTAGCCTGACATCGGTGGTGGGGAAAATGTTGGAATCAATTATTAAAGATGAAATAGCAGCGCATTTGGACAGCAGTGACAGGATCGGTCCAAGTCAGCATGGATTTATGAAAGGAAAATCATGCTTGACAAATCTTCTGGAATTTTTTCAGAATGTGACTAGTAGAGTGGACAAGGGAGAACCAGTGGATGTGGTGCATTTAGACTTTCAAAAGGCTTTTGACAAGGTGCCATACAAGAGATTAGTGTGCAAAATTAAGGCACATGTATTGGGGGTAATGTACTGATGTGGATAGAGAACTGGTTGGCAGACAGGAAGCAGAGAGTTGGAATAAACAGGTCCTTTTCAGAATGGCAGACAGTGACCAGTGGGGTGTCGCAGGGTTCAGTGCTGGGACCCCAGCTATTTGCAATATACATCAATGATTTAGATGAAGGAATTGAATGTAATATCTCCAAGTTTTCAGATGACACTAAGCTAGGTGGTGGTGTGAGCTATGAGTAGGATGCTACGAGACTGCAGGGTGACTTGGACAGGTTAGGTGAGTGGGCAAATGCATGGCAGATGCAGTATAATGTGGATAAATGTGAGGTTATCCACTTTGGTGGCAAAACAGGAAGACAGAATATTATCAGTATGGTGACAGATTAGGAAAAGGGGAGGTGTAACGAGACCTGGGTGTCATGGTCCATCAGTCTTTGAAGTTTGGCATGCAGGTACAGCAGGCGGTGAAGAAGGCAAATAGCATTTTGGCCTTCATAGCTAGAGAATTTGAGTATAGGAGCAAGGAGGTCTTACTGCAGTTGTGCAGAGCCTTGGTGCGGCCACACCTGAAATATTGCGTTCAGTTTTGGTCTCCTAATCTGAGGAAGGACATTCTTGCTATTGAGGGAGTACAGCGAAGGTTCACCAGATTGATTTCCGGGATGACAGGACTGACATATGAGGAGAGATTGGATCAACTGGGCTTGTATCCACTGGAGTTTAGAAGAATGAGAGGGGATCTCATAGAAAAATATAAAATTCTGACGGGATTGGACAGGTTAGATGCAGGAAGAATGTTCCCGTTGCTGGGGAGTTCCAGAACCAGGGGTCACAGTCTAATAATAAGAGGTAAGCCAGTTAGGACCGAGATGAGGAGAAACTTCTTCACTCAGAGAGTGGTTAACCTGTGGAATTCTCTACCGCCGAAAGTTGTTGAGGCCAGTTCATTAGATATATTCAAAGGGAGTTAGATATGACCCTTACGGCCAAAGGGATCAAGGGGTATGAAGAGAAAGCAGGAAAGGGCTACTGAGGGTGAATGATCAGCCATGATCTTATTGAATGGCGGTGCAGGCTCGAAGGGTCGAATGGCCTGCTCCTGCACCTAGTTTCTATGTTTCTATGTTTCTATCAATTATTGTGCATTGATGTTACAAATGTAGATATAAAGGCCTAAAAGTTTGATGGCGCTGCATACACTTTTCAGCTGCTAACTGGGTGCTTAAGCTTCCAATATGGCAGGCAGGAAGTTCACGCTTATTAGAACTTGGAAGTGCACCGCCTGCCATATTGACATAGCAGAAAAATAGCTGTCCAGGGCCTGGGCCTGAAGCAGGCGTTAGTTCTTCCGCATATGCAAAAAAGAGGCCTAACACCTCTTCGAGGCCTCCTCTGTAATACTGGTTTGTCCTGAGGCTGCATTCAGGAAAACCAGGCCGACATGCGGCCTAACAGTCTCCTTAAAGGGGCCACTGCAGATTGCCATCAAAAGGTAATTTGGTTAAAAGTGCTGACAGCTCTGCTCTAAGTTTGCAGCGGTTCCTGATTTTATTTCAGACTTCTAATATTCGCAATTATTTTTTGCAGCAGGTTTTTGGCTCTGATTCATTTCATTATCTGATCTGTTTGTATTCTCTACTGAGACTGAAAACATTACAACTACCTTTGGTGTTTTCAGTTAAAATCTCTATGAAATGCGCAATGTCAAACTAATTATCACATGAAGATGCTTCACACAAGCTAGGGAAGTAAGACTGAAGGTAGGGAACGGCTCTGATATCTGGTTAGAAATTCCTTGCTGAGACAGGGGTTAATTGAACCAGGGAACTGCTGCAAGGAACTAGTCATGGAGACGCTTTAACATTCTGAATGTTCTTTTTTGTTTACTTAAACCTCTATACTGCTGTGCTTTATTTGTGTGAAAAACAATTTTACAGTATCTAACAGCTGTCTTATTTTGTTGATATGTCAGACACTATCAGCCTCTAAGAAAACAATCTCCTTCAAAATTGTTTACCAGCAGTTAGAGAAACCAAACTGAAGGGATTTGAACAGAGTGTGATGGGTTTAATGTATGCACATCTGAGTATGCTCACAAGTTTGTAGAGCTGTTGCTACGCGGCGGGGATTCCTCTATGGGCTGCTCTTGCACACTCTCCATTTTGCCATCCTCGTCTGCTGTCTGGACATGCCATGGCACACCATCTTGCTGTCCGGAGGAGGCGGGGGTCCCCAATGGAGTGCACTCTATGCGGGAATCCTCCCCCTATTTATCGGGGACTTGGCCTGGAGGGTGGTGCACGGAGCAATCCCGTACAATAAATTTTTAAGTCGGTTCACGGGCTCCCAGGCCGCCTGCAATCTGCGTTCTGGAGGAGTCCGTGTTCCACGTTTTTAGGGAATGTGCGAGGTTACAGCCCCTGTTCCATTATTTGAAGGGGCTGCTCCTCAACTTTTGGTTGCACTTCAGTCCCACATTCCTGATCTTTGGACACCCTGTGCGGAGGGGAATGGGTAGGTCCGAGGGACTCCTCGTAGGACTGCTCCTGGGCATGGCCAAGGGGGCCATCAGCTGGTCCAGGTAACGGGCGGTCGAGGGGGTCGTTCAGCCCGACTGCCTGCCTCTCTTCCGCAGTTACATCTGAGCCAGGGTGTCTCTGGAGATGGAGCACACGGTGTCCACCGGTACGCTCGCGGCCTTCTGCGAGAGGTGGGTGCCGGAGGGACTGGAGTGCATCATCACCCGCGACAACCAAATTTTAATTTGATTACCTTTGTTTAAAGTTTAATTTGTTTAATTGCCGGTTTTAGCCAGGGGGCACTTGTATAATTTGCCTCTCGGTGCCTTCGGAAAAAACAAACAAAAAAAAAACAACGGGCACTTGTTTGAAAATGTTTGGTGTGCCCCCCCCCTTTAATCAAAGCGCACTTGATTTATTTATTGTTTTTCTACAAAAAGAATTGTAGGGCTGTTTCTGCGTGGTGGAGATTCCTGTACGGGCTGTTCTTGCATACTCTCCATTTTTCCATCCTCATCTGATGTCCGGACACGCCATGGCGCACCATCTTGCCATCCGTGGGGGCGGGGATCCCCAATGGAGTGCACTCTATGTGGGAGTCCTCTCCCTATTTATTGGGGCCTGGAGGGTGATGCACGGAGCAGTCCCATGCAATAAGATTTTAAGTCGATTCATGGGCTCCCATGAAGCGGGTAGTGGGTCTGTCAGCTTGCCTTCCTGTCCAGAGTGGTTGCGAGTCGCTCCCACTGCCTGGTTCGCGACCTTGGATTTATTAATCAGGGTATGATAAAGTGCAGCAGACAACTGTCTTGTACAAAGAAGGTTTTGGGTTTTATCCAATAAAACTGGAAAATGTTACAAAAAGGTTCCAAACAATGGGGAAAAATACAACAGAAATATCTCCCACCTCCCACTTGGCGGGCTAGCTAACTGAAATTTGATTAAATGTTTTAATCTGGCGTTGATAGACTTTGGGATCGCAATACTCCTTATTTATGAGCTGATGAACTCTTGTCCATTGTAATTGCACTGCTTTGGCTTTGGGAAGTCTGGGCTGAGCCAGATATTTCAAGCATGTTGAAAAAGGTGTTGAAATATATATGTGATATTTGGGTCCTGTGGGAGGAGTGGATAATGTTTCTTCCATGGTCGATTGTTTAAATGCTAATGTTTTCTGGGAGCCTGACTATGGTTAAACAGCTCGCCCAGACAAACTGATTAGCTACAATATCCAAATTGTAAAGGTAAAGATTGATCCCACCCCTCTGTCCCTGCAGCTTTTCTCCAAAGGCCAAAACATGCTTTTTAAAATCCCAAACTTGCTTAAAACACGTAGATTTCTTCCATATGCATTTTAGGATCCCAAACGTTCTGTTTAATAGGCCCAAATCGAATTTCCTTTTCAGTGAGTCCAAACACTGGGGAGTTTCCACGAATTTTGGAATCTTACACCCAGGCCGCCTGCAGTTTCTGCGGTCTGGAGGAGTCCGTGTTCCATGTTTTTATTCTGGTTGCACTTCAGTCCCACACTCCTGATCTTTGGGCACCCTGTGTGGAGGGGAGTGAGCAGGTCGGAGGGCCTCCTTGTAGGACTGCTCCTGGGCCTGGCCAATATGGCCATTAAGCCCAGGCAGTGGGCGGTCGAGGGGGTCATTCAGCCTGACTGCCTGCCTCTCTTCCGCGGTTATGTTGGTGCCAGGGTACCCCTGGAGATGGAGCAGGTGGTGTCCACTGGTATGCTCGCGGCCTTCCATGAGAGGTGGGCGGGCGCCAGAGGGACTGAAGTACATCATCATCCCCAGCAACCAAATTTTAATTTGATTTAAGTTGCAGTTAAAGTTTTATTTTGAAATTTGTGGGTCCTAGTGCCAAAAGGGGGCATTTGATTTTATGTTCTGCTTAAAATAGTGTAGAGCTGTTGCATTGAGAGTGGCTTAGCCAGTCATGTGATGTTCAGAAGACTCAATAAAACCGCAGTCAGTTGGGTCTAGGTCATCCACGATGAGGTATGCAGTTATGAGCCTAGTGGATGAACTGGCAGTGTGTAGTATGATTGTTAAATCTTTGTTAATAAACAAACTAGTTCTTAATAGCCATGTGTTGCTATGAATTCTTAAGCATAGAACCATGAAGCAAATATATTAGAGTGGACAAGGTAGTCATGGAGTTGGGTGGCATGATGTGTTGAGGACCATAGCGTGGAGGGGAATGGGGCTGTCGTTGAAAGTTCAAAGCTTTTAAAGGAAAAGGTTATGCCAGCAGCTTTCAAGACTGAAAACAATGCCTGAAGAAAGGAAAGAAGTTCATGAAGCCAGCAAGCATTGAGCCATGGAGAGGTAGTTGAACTGGGTTCAGAGAGGGTCAATATAAGTCTGACGTGTTGGGGGAGATTTAACACAGAAGGTAATCACAGAGGATGAGGAGTCACAATGCAAAGGATAAATGAGGAAAACTGAGAAGAGATTTGAGCAAGGAAATGACTGGGAACTTAAGGGCAAGGGCTGATGGAGAATTATGTGCTAACGTAGTAAAGGGACAAACTGGGATGGGAGTTGGAGATGAGAGCATGCCATCAACATAGTAGCTTGAATGGGGAATGTGTAGCTGTGCAAATTACACAGAAGGTATTATAGCAGTGACAGTATGTATGACTCTGTCCATTATATTTGTGTGCTACCTATCAGCCATATGCACAACAAACTCAATGATTCCTATGTACAAGCTGTCAATTAATGACTCGAATTACTTGCTCTGTATCTCATTTTTGTTATAAATCATGTCTATGACTCAACTTCTATTCTTGTAATAGAGAACAGTATCCTGTACAGAACCCTAAATTTGATTATTTCTATGTAATGAAACACTTACGCTTTGAGACTTTTGTTAGCATGAGGCATATGGTTGCTTCACTCTAAGATAACCTTGTAACTGTTGGTGCAGGTGCAAAAGCTGCACAGTGCTAATGTTTGGACAAGATCCAATGCAAGACTTTCCATCTGTTATAGATATTTTCCTTATGTTTCGAGCACATCTGAAAGACAGCTGCCTTCTCTCTCTGTCCTTATCCTAGTTCAAGTAATTTTAAGATGCTGCTAGATATCACCTGTGTACACTTCAAGTAAATTGTTGTTTATTAAAAATACTGCAAAGATCTCTTAACATTGCCCTGAACAATTGGAATATAATGCTCTGTCCTTCAAAATGTTAGGGTTTCCTTTAAGAACATAAGAAATAGGAGCAGGAGTAAGCCCTACAGCCCTCGAGCCTGTAAAATAGTCATGAGGAGAGTTAGCAATGCATAATCCACAGAAGATATTAAAATCAGTATGTGAATCAGGCACAACCATATTATTCAAGCTAACAATACAGGATGAAGTATATCATCGTCACTCCAGGTAACTGGAGGACAGCACTCCTATTTACATCTCCTTATCTCAAGAAGCTGAATTTTTTCATGCCTCCTTTGCAATCTTGACAATTTCATTTTGTGACAAAGATAATGGGCTAGATTTTCCATTATTTTTGCATGCATACCGCCCACTTAACGCCCATTTTAATGCTGAAATGAGGTATAACGTCCATATATCGCCCATTTAGCCATAAACTGGAAAGTAACGCCCATTTCTCGGTCACTTATCGCCGAGCATTACTTTCAGCATGTACGTAATGCCGATATAAAATAATACCGCCCGCCCATTTTTTTTGGGTGGAAAGATCAGAATGGGCGAAATCAACACCCATAATATCGCCCAGCGTCACTTTTGGCACATAATTAACGCCGAGATTTAATAATTCTGCCCGGCCACTGTTTCTTGTTGTAAAGATCACATTTGCCAAAACTAGTGCCCAGAAAATCACCCAGCGTTACTTTCGGCACTTCGCACACATCTCACCGACAATATCACTCGCCGAAAAAAACGCTGTGAAAAAGTTGCCTTGACCTGAACTAATCACAGCGATATGGATGGCATTTTCTACATTTCAGGTCGCTTCATTTAAAAGGCTGCTCTGCTTCAACTTCGGGGGAATTTAGATGTACTCTAGAGGTCTTTTAAGTGAACATCTGAACAAACATCTTATCATACTGTGGACGATTGGAATTTATTTAGGTGTTTTAGTGGGGATCTTTATTGTTTGTGAACAATTGATGTAATACTGATAGTTATTGGAATAGGGCCTGTCATTTTGCAGCCTGTCTTGATGAGTACGCACATGCTGCAGACTAGAGATGGCAGAAGGTATATTCAACAGCATTATGTGCACAGTCTAAGACGTGCCAGACTGATGAGGAGGACCAGACCTTACACCCCCCCGCACTTACAGGGAGAAGTGGTCTTACCTCAACTTGTCCAATAACATCTGCATTAGGAGACTGCACTTCCACAAGGAGGCTATCAGTGAGATATGCCAGCTCATCAGGATAGATCTGCAGCTTGCCAGCACCATCAGGGCCGCACTGTCTGTCGAGGTCAAGGTCACCATGGCACTTTCGTTCTACGCGTCAGATTCCTGTCAGGCCTCAGCTGGCGACATTTGCACTAAATCGCAGCATGCCACACATTGCTGTATTGGATAGGTCACTGGAGCCCTTTACGCATACAGGGTGGACTTTATCAGCTTCCCCATGACCAGGGAGGCTCAGACTGAGAGGGCTTTAGGATTCTACCAAATTGCTAACTTCCCCAACGTGCAGGGAGCAATAGACTGTACACACATTGTGATGCTGGCACCTTTTCAGGAACTGCAAGGGATTCCACTCCCTGAATGCCCAACTCATTGTCGGCCACCAGCAAATTATTATGGCAGTGAATGCCAAATTTCCGGGCAGCATCCATGATGCTCACATCCTGCATGAGAGCGCTGTATCTGACATGTTTACCAGTCAGCCACAAGGTCAATGCTGGATGCTTGGTGACAAAGGATATGGCCTCACCGCCTGGCTGATGACCCCCCTGCGTGACACCCACACCAAAGCCAAGAAACGATACAACGAGAGCCACAGAGCCACTTGCAGTATCGTAAAGAAAACCATTGGAGTGCCTAAGCAGCGCTTTAGATGCCTGGACCACTCAGGAGGAGAGCTCCAATACTACCCTGAGCAGGTAGCTCAATTCGTGGTGGTGTGCTCAATGCCGCATAAATTGACTATTAGGAAGGGACAAGAATTGCCAGAAGGGACTGCCGGTCTACCTCAGGAGAGAGAGGAAGAGGAGGACGAGGAGGTGGACGCTGACCTTGGGCTAGACAATCAGGCTGACACTAAACCTAAGCCCTCTCCCTCCTCTAGATCGCAGGAAAGGGCCCATGTTGGCTACATAGCTGCAAAACTCTTGCGTCAGGAGCTCATAAATGAGCGCTTTGCTTGAAAGAACGTTGTTGTTATTTACAAAGCTGCAACACTGCTGGGTGTGCAGGACGTACATCAATGGTGTACATCACCTTGATGACAGTTAAAATTTAAGTTGATTGAAGTTAAGCGTAATTATACCCTTTCATGTTAAGTTTTATTTTTTCCACAAAACCTCGGTGCCAACTACCTTCTTTGTGCTTAGTAGGCTTTTTGCTGCTGGTGAATCTCCCTCATGCCCCCCACAACAGCCAAAGAAGCACACACCACACCCACACACGTGTTTAGTCCTTCTCTGCTCTTTCTCTCTCTGTCTCCTCTTATGCGCATGTAATGATGACCCCTGACCTCCTGAATCGCGGGAAACGAGCACTGCCATGCCGTTGCTATGGTCAGCAACACTTTATGGCAGAAGGTGAAAACGCCCATTTCAGATCGCTCGCGATAATGGCCATTTTCAAAAATGGAAAGTTAGAGTTTTGAAAATGGGTGATACTCCAGCAATCTCAAAACCCATTTTTACCACCCGTGCTGGAAATAATGCCCACTTTTGGCCGAGCTGCACAAAATTGGAAAGTCTAGCCCAATGAACCTTAAGTTACTGTGGTCACTAAAGCCTCATAACTGTAAATATTTTGGGGTATAATTTCTGCGGGTGCTCCCCAAACTCTCACCAAAGTTACGGCCGGAGATCAAGAAAACCGTCACCGAAATTACTGCCATTTATGATTATGGTCTTAAATCTCTCCCTTCCTGGTTCAGCGTCTGTTTTCCTTGTGCTTATCCATGTAGTGGTAATGTTAAAGGCACTTTACAATTGCAAAGTGGGTCTGCTGTCAAAATGGCGGTGATTGATAGGGGGGCAGGATCCCGCTCTGAACCCGAATCCTTGTCGGTTTACAAAGTGCCGGGTCTGGCTGCGGTTCACAGATTCAGCACCAAGCGGTGGGCCGGCCAATTAACATCATCAAGAGATACTTTAAAGGTATTTAAAAATAATTTTACCAGCTATTTACCATTTTTCCAACTTTTTCAGGAGCTTCCCATTGCTCAGGCTTCACGTCAGGTAAGTATGTCTGATTCTCAATGACTCTCCATCGCTTTGACTAGTTGACAGCTGCAGAAGTGGTATAAAAGCTATCATTTCACGGCTGTTTACTTTCCAATCTTTGAAGCTAAAGCCTTCAGGATTTAGAAGACACTTTTGAGCTGTATACCATTTGCAAGTTTTTGCAGTGAACTCTCTTTCCAATGCCACCTCCTTGGAGCAACCTCTCTCACCATTGACAGATCGCTTCTGTCATCTCAACTTCACCTGCCATCTATTCCATCAACTTTGGTTACCTTGAAAAAATCTCACTTGGTCCTCAGAATCCCACCACGATCAGCCCCAACACTAACATCACTTAACACACCAGCATCAGCACCAACAACACCAAACATCTCCACAATCACCGCATCAAGACACAGGGCATCAGCACCCGGCCACATTGCTGCCTGGGACACCAGGGATGGCCTCACCATGGCCACATTTACTTCACTTGACACTGTACATCCTGGCTGCCACATGATGTAGCAGGTTGGCACCACCCCACACCAGCACCATAAAGCATCCCTGCAATGCCCAAGCCATTCCTTTCACAGTCATCACCATTGTGGGCGGTACCCTTATGACTCACCATTCACTACAAATCATTAAGCCACTTCCATAGGTGCACACAAATCTGTCCAAGAAAACGAAGTGTTGAAAATAAAGATTTAAATGTTTGACAACACATTTGCAGAAACTCACATGAACATTGGCTATACGACCCAAGCATCCTTGTGTGTTGTTAGTTGGTCTGATTGGACAAGGATGAGGGTGAGTGTGAGGGGTGGTTAGTGAGATGGGAATGTGATAATATAGATAGAGAGAGAGAGATGGGTGGAGGTGCAAGGTAAGTTGGTGTGAGTAAGGGTGCGCAGGAGCAGAGTAAGGAAGGCAGAGTGATGGGGATGTGATGAGTGGCAGAGCAGGATAAGGTTGAGTGTGGTTTTGCAGTAACGTTTTGTGATCTACTGAGATCATTGAAAGGTTTGCGCCACTACAGCCAGGTCCCAGGTCCACTTGACGGCATCCCTGATTATGCCATCTTGTGCAATGTGGAACCAGGCTGTGTTGGTCTCCTAGGAAGGTCTCTTCTGCCCATTGGAAGGGAAGAGAAACTCTCTGCATGCTGTGACTCCCTCCATATGCTTATGGCAGAGCCTGGGTATGGATGTTCTCCTTGCTGCACTGCTTGTCAGTGGTTTGCAGCACCTTAATGCTGCAGAACACTGATGGAACAACTGTCAAAATCAATGTGAACATGGTCCCTTTAAGGAAACTAGCTGAAGATGTGTCATCAAATGGCGTCATCAGACCCGATTCCTTCACTTGGTCCAGGAAATGCGCTGGGCGGGCTTAACAATCCCAATTAGCTTAAAATCATTTCATAGAGTGGGCTGCAGCTAGCAGCGAGATCTCCACCCACCATTTAACAAGCCCCATCAATGGAAGGTTCTTCACACAGAGCGCGATGGAGCCAGGAGCGGGGTTTCCACCCACCACCGACCCATGCCTCCCGGTCCCGCCATGGTCGGCATGATCGTGGCCTAAGAAACTGACTAGTGTACACCAAAGAAACTAGTAAATGGTTCATTATAGTTAAAAAAAATATTTTCAATGATTTTAAATCAGGTTACTCACAGGTGGAGGGTTAGACACTCTGTTAAAAATGCTTATTTTTTTGTGATAAAGTCATTTTCAGCTGTATTAATAAATCTGCACCAATATAAAATTGTGAATATGCAAATACATTTTGGGGGAAACTTGAAATATAACCAGTGCAATTTCAAGTAAATCGATTCACTCTAAATATCTGAGACTACAAAATAAAATGTCGCTATTCTTTTCAAAATAGATTGAACTAATTATCTTAATTACTGTCCAATAATTAATTATCTTAATTACTGTCCAATATTTACATCTATTGTAAATCACTTCAAAATTGGTCATTTTGAGTTGATATTTACCTGTGGTATGTAAATCTTAATACATTGGCTATTTGGCCTTCATTCTCACTAGTAATGTAAACTATTCCATCAAACTCCACGGGGTCCGAAATTCATCAACTCACCGCCGGCTGCCGCCGGCTCCCACCCACTGCCGCTCAAATTGGCAGCGTACGCGTCCATTTGCCACCCGCCGACCTATGAGGGATCTCGGCGATGAATATCCCGCCCAAAGTACCGTCCGGTAGCTTGACGGCCATCCGCGGCACTTCGGGTGGCACTTGGGCGGGCGGAGGCCTTGATGAAAATCAGCCCAAAATAAATATGTTCAGGTTTAATTTGATATTATCCCCATTTATTGTGTCTAAAGCAATGAAGGGTTACCAATTATTGTGCAGCAAACAATATATTAAATATGGATTCTAAGGAGAATATTTGAGGTCTGGGATAATTGCAATAAAATAATTTACTGTAACTGCTGGGATGAGAATGCTGTCTTTTAAATTCAGACACCCACTGATTTTCAATAATACAATAGCATTGTTGTTAACCATAATAATTAAATGCTGTGTACTGTTGTGAGAAAGGTTTTAAGTTTATTTTCAACCTTGGCTATCAAAGTTGACATCAACAGCCTGAATACTCCAATCAGCTGAAGATTGATGGAAGGTTATATTCACAATATAATCACTACAGGATTACTGAATTAGTGCTGCAGTGAATTATTTGGAAACAGCGCTGTTCCATTTATTTTATTTCTTTAAGCTGACAATAAATAAGCAAAAGCTCCACTAAACTGAGACGTGTTAGTGCAATAAATAGACATGTTTTCAACTCTGTGACCTGCATTTGAATCCAAGCCAGATTAAAGGGATCAAAATCTTTTCTCTCTATTTATCTGATATGATTTGAGCATTTATAGTCTTAACCCTATTTTTGGGGTCCTGCACCAAATTCTTTCCACCTTGATCATAGTCTTAACCCAGTGGTTATGTGTTTACAGGACAAAACTGCCAAACATTCAGTGCGAAGGTGCTGAGTTGAGACAAGATGATTCTCTGCAATGCGGTGAGGAATTTGATTGGGAATTTCAGCTGGGACATATTCAGCATTCCCTGTATTGACATTCCCAATAATTGGAGAGCTGTCCAGCTATTCGTACCTGTCCGACATACGGTGATGGGGGCGAAATTGCTCCGCATCCCGATTGGGGGTGGTAACCATCTGGAATTGCCATTACTGCCCCTCAAAGGAAGCGGTGCGCAATCCTCCATGCTCCACTTCCTTTGGGGGCAGTAACCAGGGAACTATTTGCGTTGCCATCCGCTTGTGCTAGCATTGCGGCCTGGGGGGAAATTTTCCCCGTGGGGCCGTAAGGGATCGACGCGGAAAGATGAGGGGTCTCTGCACACGGCGATTACATCATCGCCAAATGCGCGGCGACCCGGGGTGCTAACCGCGCACCTCCGCAAACTCCCAGGCAATTTCCTGGGAGGTGGTAGCGACCCCCCCTCCCCTGGGTGAAATGTGTCTTGCACCCAGTTAGTGCCCCCCAAAGGTGCTAACGGGGCTATAATAAGGGACAATTTTGCCCCTGGGAGTTTGTGATCTGCAGCACATGATCAAGGTGGAAAGAATTTGGTGCAGGACCCCAAAAATAGAGATTTTACTATATCCTGATAAATATAAGGACACGCTTATTTGTACTGCCAAAATGGCCAGCATGCTCCACCCTTTGTCTATGATTGGTCCCCTTGAAAGATAAGCCACACCCTGAAGTTTCACTGGAATGTGTAACTGGAACCATCCATCCCAAGGTCTCACTGGCTTTGCAAATTGTAACTCAATCTACTTTGATTTCCTGAAGCGACAGAGGACAGAGCTCCCCAGAAGACAGCAATGGCCAGCCAACATGCCTTATACCCAGCCAAAGTCCCTTCTTACACCAGCGCAAGTGCATGACCTTACCCGCACCCCCCTCCCCACCATACCATAGATGGGGCATTGTGTACAGATTCTTAACAGGTTTATTGGGTATGAAGTGAATAGTGACAGTGTCATGACTTCTGGATTTCATCCACTCCTTGTAGGGGGTTGGAACAACATGATCTGTCTTCCCTGAGTTCCCTCGCTCCGCCCCACACCCGTCTCTCTCTCTCTCTCCCCCAGTGTCTCTCTCCCTCCTCCAGCCTCTCTCTTGCTCCCCCTCCAGTCTCTTTTTCTCTCTCTCTCTCCCCCAGTCTCTCTCTCTCTCTCTCTCTCCCCGCCCAGCCTCTCTCCCTCTCCCAGTCTCTCTCTCGCTGACCCGGCCGAAACCCTCCCTGGTGGCTCAGTGGACAGAACTTTAAAAATCGCGCAGGCTCTCCCATTTAGTGAAGGGGAGAGCCATGGTGATGTGGTGCTGTGATGATGTCATCAGCGCTACACTGATGACTGACAGTGGTGGACACCACACACACCACCCAACTTCCACCCCTCAAGTGTGCTCACCGCTGCACTGCCGCCCCCATTTTGAGCGACTTCCGGTCCACCGAAAAAAACTCTACATGTTGTGTTAAACCAGGATGATAGTTCAACAATATGTGTGAATTATTTTCTTTTAATTAAGATTTTTTTTCTCTTAAATAAATTAGAACATAAAGCTTGCATTTATTTCTGCTGGCAGAATAGTTTACATTGTAAAACAAAGATAGAAGCAGTGGAATGCATTAGTGCACGATGGTGCAGTAGTCTGAAGCAATCCCTTGTTTCCCTGCACATTAAATTACCAACTTCAGAAAGGCAGTCTGGTTATGTGTTATTAGTGGAATGAAACAAAATCAAGTGACCAAATCAATCTGTACTGTTGTGAATTACAGTGGTTCAATAACAACATTAGCAGTGATATATGAATAGGTTGTCTTCCCTCATGGTCAGGAAATGCTGCATACTGCAAAGATTGAATGTAAAGAGGAGGAGAATAAGCTTTATAATTGTAAGAGGAAAAATAGATTTGGCATTAGGGGTATGTACGAAATGTTTTAAGTTAGTTCGCCAGAAAAGGTGTATAGCTGAAATCCACTCCATAAACCTCACTGTGTCTCAACGGTTTATTAGCACATTAGAATGTTATCTTATCTCTTTTGCCTTGACCAGGTGGAGTTTTTCCATTTTCACTTTTGACCCCTTGCCCTGTTTATCTGCCCCTCTGGGTTGCTTGTGATGGGGCCTCCTGTAATTAATCATTCTGATATGTTATTTCCTTTACACATTCTTATAAAAGTGACCATTACAAAGGCCTATGTCCGAGGTTCATTCCTAACCCTGTAATTATAACAGAGCTCAATAGCCCCAATAACCAACCCGAGCCGAAGGTCGCCAGGTCAGCACATTCTAACAAGATGAGGTCACCCTAGAGAAGGCCTGAAACTGCCTTAAGACATTGATCTGTCAATCCAAGGTATTACTGATAAGGTAACCAATCAGGAGTCGTGGGAGGTTGTATTGGGGAAATAAAAGGGTTTTTGAAATTGTATAAAATCTGTATGAATTTCTGTTTGCAGAGCGTTTCCACTCACAGGTGGCTGTGTTGAGAAATTATTCCCGGACTGTTCGTGATTAAAGATCATTGAACCTTGCCTTCCTTCTCCGTCTATTAACTTCGAGGGTTGCTACATGGATTGGGACGAGTATCGACCCCTTATCTCAGGGAGTCCGCTCATGGAAAAAGAAGCCTTTCCGCTATCCCCCTTCAATAAATAAGTGCATATTTAACAAATTGGCAAGAGCACAATGCTTTAATGCTCAGAACATAAGATTGAAATCAGCACAAACGGATGGGATGAAAGTTTTCTCTCACTTCTCAAGGTTAAGTGAGACCTCTGTATAATTCTACATAATTGATTCTGTCTGCTGAGTTGCATCTAGAATCCACATTGCTTCAGATGTTTCATTCTATTCCGTAAGAACATAAGAACATAAGAAATAGGAGCAGGAGTAGGCCACATGGCTCCTCAAGCCTGCTCCGCTATTTAATACGATCATGGCTGATCCGATCATGGACTCGGGTCCACTTCCCTGCCCGCTCCCCATAACCCCTTAATCCCTTAACTCTGAACCAAACACATTCTTCATCAACAGCTACCTCTACAATCAGAAACATACTGTTCTTTGGAAGAATTCTATCTTATTTCATCTCCTATAATGACGTGCGTAGCCAGATTGTATGAATTCTATTGTTAGTTTGGGAAATTTACTGTAAAAAATATGGCGAAAGTCTGTCTTCGAATACTGAGTGTAATTGGAAAGCTGAAATAGTTTTGTAGCAAGTATGAAACATTTTTGTCCATGATATGTTATGGCGTTGGCCTCGTTCTTTCTTACTATGGTATAAACAGTGTTAAAAACTAGGGTCCCTCACATATTGTTTGATATGCAATGGGGCCCAAATTCAAGATCACCTCATTTATTTAACTAGTTTTTGTGGAGCTCCCAGAGTTTGGCATATCAGATCAGATTAAGCTGTGAGTAGCTATTAAAGGACTGCTAACTGACTTAAAAATGAGGTACATTTTGCAGTGGAAAAATGGCGAAGACCAGAACAGACCTGATGTTGTATCAACCTCTGGAGGCCAAGGAACTCAAGTGCTAGGAAAGAAGGGTGGTCCTATTTTGAGAATGAACATCCAGGAGAAAAAAGTTCCATGCACTTACAACCATTAATTGCTAGTGATTGCTGAGCCTTTGGGGTGTTGTTCAGATGCTGCAGACTCCTTTTTCTTCTTAGGCCACCCCCCGGAGTCGAGGATGACTTGCTTCCACACTTATATATGAGTTCTATGGTGACTAATGAGTGCTATGTGGGATCTACAGGCTCTGTCACAGGTGGTTGAAGGGACGGGTGGGTGGGGTGCTTGGTTTGTTGTACGCTGCTTCCGCTGTTTGCACTTGGCTTCCGTGTGCTCCCGACGAAGAAACTCAAAGTATTTGGTGCCTTCTCGAATTCTACTCGTCCACTTTGAGCGGTCTTGGGCCAGGGATTCCCAAGAATTGGTGGGGATGTTACATTTTTCAAGGAGATTTTGAGGGTGCCCTTGAAGTGTTTTCTCTGCTCTCCTGGGACTCGCTTGCCATGTCGGAGCTCAGAGTAGAGTGCTTGTTTCGGGAGTCTTGTATCAGGCAGGCGGACAATGTGACCCGTCCATTGGAGCTGATTTGAGCATGATCAATGCCTCAATGATGGGGATGTTGGCCTGAGAGAGAACACTGATGTTGGTGCACCTATCCTGCCAATGGATTGGCAGGATTTTGCAGAGGCAGTGTTATTTGTACATCTCCAGTGCTTTTAGGTGTCTACTGTATGTTGTCCGTGTCTCTGAAGCATATAGGAGGGCACATTATTTGCAGAACACCTAATTAAAATAAACGGGATGTTAATGTGCAAAGGGCTATCTCATTATGTAAGCATGTGAAGGATGCATTGAGTGTAGAAGAGATCTGATTAAATTACCATCCCCAATAACCCTGGATAAGGTGCTATGTCTACTTTCGGCACAGGGAAGCACACATATGAAATGCTTTATTTTGTAACTCTGTTTCACTCCAGTCCTAATTAATGCTCAGACACTAGAATAAGAAAGACTTGCATTTACATACTGCCTTTCATGATCTCAGGACATCCCAAAGTGCTTTACAGCCAATGAAGTACTTTGTGACATGTAGTCACTGTTGTAATGTAGGAACCGTAGCAGCCAATTTGTACACAGCAACTTGTACTCCAACAAACAGCAATGTGATAATGACCAGATAATCTGTTTTTGTTCTGTTGATTGAAGGATAAATATTGTCCAGAAATAATGCCATAAGATCTTTTATGTCCACCTGCGAGAGCAGATTGGGCCATGGCTTAATGCCTCATCTGAAAGGTGGCACCTCCAACAGTGCAGCACTCCCTCAGCACTACACTAGAGTTTCAGCCTAGATTTTTGTGCTCTTGAGTTTGACTTGAACCCACAATTTTCTGACTCAGAGGTGAGAGTGTTACCTACTTTATTGTGTAAATACATTGGCCTGAAAATTCCGGTTGGAGGCTTCCCGCAGGCAATTGCCTCCGACCGGAGATTTTTTACGAAAGTACCTGGTGGTCTAGGAGGTGCTCTGGATTCCGTTGGGGAGGCCTTCTCTTCCTGCGCTGCGAAGCGCACTCCCATTCGGAGGGTTCCCACGCAGGAGATGCAATCACGTGTCACTGCTCAACCAATCAGGTAGGTAGTTCACAGATTCCCATTAATAGCACTGAGACTTGCGTATCTATGAGTTCTCAGTACTATTAATGGGGGAAAAAAAAACAAACACACACTAGTAAAAAATAAAAAACAGACCTCACATAATTAAAATTAATTGAAATTAAATGCCTTAGAAAAAAAATATATATTACTGATTTTTTTAAAGTTTTGTAATTCCGGTTAAAAATAAACTTACCTTAGTGGGCAGAGTTTTTAACAATACAATGGCCCAGAAATTCCGATGTCCTGGGCCCGTACGGAGATTCTACATACACGGGAAAGCATCGGAAAAGCCGGTTTTCAACGCGCAATACACATGCGCTGAAAACCGGCTTTTCCGATCTGTCAAGCTGGAGCTTGGCAGATCTCATGCATATCAGGAGCAAGGACATTTGCTTGGGCAAGATTGCAGTATTCACGTATATCTTGCCCAGCAAATGTCCTCAAAAGTCTTGCGCCTGATAAAAGCAGGCCCATAGCCTACTTTTACAGGCGCAAGTGTTTTAAGACATACAAAAACATGATCAAATAAAATTATAAACACATATTTTATTATGAAAAATCCTCCCCACTACGGTAAGTTTATTTTTAACCATAATTAAAAAACTTTTTTAAAAATCGGGCAAATATTTTATTTTTATAAGACATAATAACTTTAATTTCAATTAATTTTAAATATGCGTGGTCTGTTTTTTATTTTTTTTATTATTTTGTGTGTTTGGTTTTGTCCCCATTAATAGCACTGAGAACTCGTAGATACGTGAGTCTCAGTGCTATTAATGGAAACCTGTGAACTACCTACCTGATTGGCTGAGCAGTCACATGTGACTGCACCTTCTGCATGGGAACCATGCGGACGGAAGCGCACTTCGCAGCGCGGGAAGAGAAGGCCTCCCCGACGGAATCCAGGGCGCCTCCTAGACCACTTCGTAACTTTCGTAAAAATTATCCGGTCGGGAGGCAATTGCCCGCGGGAAGACCTCGAGAGGAATTTCTGGGCCAATGTGTTTATTTTATTTAATTTTATTACATATATGTGTGTTTTTAAACACTTGCGCCTGCAAAAGTAGACTGTGTGCCTGCTTTTTCAGGTGCAAGACTTTTGAGGACATCTGCTGGGCAAGATATGCGTAAATCCTACAATCTTGCCCGTGCAAATGTCCTCGCTCCCAATCTGCGGATGATCTGTCAAGCTCTGGCATGTGCTTTGCGTGCTGAAAATGCGCTTTTCAGATGCCTTCCTGGGTCCGTAGAAACTTTGTACGGGCCCGGGACGTCGGAATTTCCATGCCATTATTTCAATTAAATGTGTCTATTGCAGAATCCATTAATTGCAATGAAAGGAAAATTAGGCGGGTTCTATTACAAGCATGCGATCCTCTCCACCAGAAATTCATTTACGCACTTGTGATATATTCACAGAGCAAGCACACACAGCTTTCTACATGGCAGGCAGCTCCCTCGGAAGCCTCCGGAATCTGCCTGGTTCTGCTTATTATTAATTCCTCAGTTGCAGTACACAATACGTCCACATCCACAGTGTGGAGCTACAAACATTACAAGCTTACAGATGTTACATTTGTCCCTCCTTAATGAAGAAGTTATTATAACAAACATCATACATAACTTTCATGTTTATACATAACACAGGATATAAACTTATCTTTTTTCCATATTTACAAATTTAACTTTGCCACTTGTTTTCTGTTTCGAAGAGGATACCTTCGCTCTCGAACAGAACCTTCCAAACATGGTGTTGAATTTAAACTCATTCGAGGCTCATCCTGAGGAACGTTTTCCTCCACGGAATTTCCTTGATTTTCATTTGAACTCACTCTCACTTCAGGCTCCTTGTTTTCCTGACTCGGATTCAGACTTTCATTCTGATTCTCTCCTGGATTTGTTTCCAGTACATTGGATTTAGGATTTGCTACTGGTGTATCAAAACTATCTGATGAGTCAGAAATAATTGAATCATTCCCACCTTCAACTCCTCCCATGTCTGTAGGTAAAATATGATCAATATGAATAAACCCCACTTGTCCATTATCAAACATCTTTGCCAAATATGTGCGAGGACCACATATCTTCACCACTCTTCCTGGTAACCACTTCAATCATTTATGGTGATGGTTCTTCACTCTCACCTTCTGGTTTAATTTCACACTTCTCTCTTTTATTCTACCTTTATCATGATTCTCTTTCTGTCTTAATTGTGTCTCTTCTACGGACTATGCCAAATTTGGTTTTAACAACGAGAATCTGGTTCATGGCTGTCGTTTGAGAAACAACTCTGCTGGTGTTCTACCAGTAGTTGTATGAGGAGTATTTCGATATGTAATCAAAAAATTAGTCAATTTGTGATCCAATGACAACTGTCGTTTCCTTGGATTTAGATTTAACATTTGATTTATGAGGGCACGTTTTACAATTTGTACAGTGCGCTCTGTTGCACCATTCGAAGCAGGATGGTATGGTGGAACCTTGGTATGTTTCACACCATTTTTGCTCGTGAATTGTGCAAATTCTTCTGAACAAAATTGTGGTCCATTATCCAAAACAATTTCTTCAGGGAGGCCAAATGAAGAAAATAATTTTCGTAAAGTGTCCAATGTTTTATTGTTGTTATTTTCCACATTGGAAACACCTCAACCCACTTCGAATGGCTATCAATCACAATAAATAATTGTTGTCCTTCTAACTCAGCAAAATCAATATGCCACACCCTGGGAGGCCATTTCCATGGCTGTAATGGTACTGGTGGTGGTTGCTTGCTTACCGATTGACATGTCGTACACTGACTCACGATGTACTCTATATCTTTATCAAGGCCTGGTCACCATAAATAACTGCGTACAAAACTCTTGGTCAAGCACATTCCCAGGTGCTGGTCATGGAGGTCTCCTAATAATTTAGACCTGAATTTATTTGGTATAACCACTCTTGCACCCCACAAGATACAATCTTTATCGACTGATAATTCATTCCTATGAATGAAGAATGGATGTGCATCTTTGTCTGTTACCTGGTTTGGCCATCCATTTGCAATATACTCATACACCTTTGACATCACTGGGTCATGTTTGGTTGCTCTACCAATCTCTTCAGCTGTGACTGGCAGTTCATCAATGTATGAAAAATAAAACACTTTTTCCCTATCGGGTGTAACTTGTGATGGGGAAGGCAATCTAGACATTGCATCAGCATTACTGTGATCAGCTGATCGTCTGTATTCAATGTCATATGTATATGCTGACAAAATCAAAGCCCATCTCTGCATTCGGGCTGCAGCTAATGTTGGAACTGGGGTCTTTGGATGGAGGATTGCTGTTAGGGGCTTATGGTCCGTAACGATGGTAAACTTATGACCATACAAGTATTTGTGAAACTTCTTGACCCCAAAAATTAATGCCAAAGCTTCCCTTTCAATTTGCGCATAATTACTCTCACTGGCACTGAGAGTGCGTGAAGCAAAAGCAATTGGTCTCTCCTCCCCACTACGTGATACATTAGAGATCAGTGCCCCAACTCCATATGGAGAGGCATCACATGCTGGCTTAATCTCCTTAGATATGTCATAGTGAACTAACATGGTGCTCTCTACCAATTTGCTTTTACACTCCTTGAATGTTGTGTCGCATTCTTTTGACCACTTCCAATGGACCTGTTTTTTCAATAGTTCATTCAGTGGATGTAATACTGTAGCCACATTTGGTAGGAACTTTCCATAATAGTTCAAAAGACCCAAGAATGAACGAAGTTCAGTGATATTCCTGGGAGTAGGTGCATTTCTAATTGCATCCAATTTTTTCATGGTTGGATGTGAACCATCTTTGAGTACTCCACTGAGTTTTGAAATAACTCAGACTTACGAGCAGACACTTGGCCTCTGTGCTTCTCGAGCTGTTGAGGACTTCATTCAATATGTTATTATGAATTTGCCTATTTGGTGCTGAAATTAATATGTCATCCAAATAACATACTACTCCTTCAATACCTTGCAAAATCTGGTTCATCACCCCTTGGAATATGGCAGAGGTGGGAGACACTCCAAACGGTCGCCTATTAAATTGACATAGGCCTAGATGAGTATTTATAGTCAAACATGATTTGGACTCCTCATCTAGTTCAAGCTGTAAGTAGGCATTCATAAGATCCAGTTTTGAGAAGATCTGACCACCTGTCAGTGTTGTTAACAAATCTTCTATATTTGGCAATGCATTGGGGACATTACCCTCTAGAACCTGGTTTACGGTTACTTTATAATCACCACACAATCTTAGCTTACCATCAGACTTAGGTACAACAACAATGGGTGTAGCCCAATTACATTGATCTATCTTACAAATGATGTTCTCAGTCTCTAGTCTTTTGAGTTCTTGCTCAACTTTTTCCTTGAGTGCATATGGTACGGAACATGGCTTGTAGTAAACTGATCTAGCGTCCTTCTATACCCTGACACTCGCCTTGAAGCCTTGGATTGGACTGCCCATTTCGCAGAACACCTTCGGATACTTCTTGATAACCTCATCCGTTGATGAAAATCTCGCTTCCACACAGAAAATCTTACACCAATCCAGCTTCAGTGAGCTCAACCAATTTCTTCCTGGTAAGGCAGACTTGTCTCCTTTCACTACTGTTAGAGGCATGTTCTGAAATTGATCTTTATATTTCACCGGTACGATGATATGACCTACCACAGGAATCTTCTCTCCCGAGTAGCCTCGCAGCTCTATCTTGGATTTCTCCAGTTGGAAATCACGCAATTTGTCGAGGGACAGCGACTCCGATACTACACTCACGGCTGCACCCATGTCAATTTCCATTGGTATCTTGAATCCCGCAACATCTATGTGGATTTTGATGCTTTCCGAATCGCTGTCCGTTAACCTCATGCTCCTGATGACGTGTAACTCTAACATCTCCTTGTCTGTTGTTGTTCTTCCATGCTATATAGTCTCTTGGGATTTCTACTCATAGCTTTGAATGCTGGACTGATAGCTTTGGAAGTTGGTTTACCCTTCAGTCGGCATGCCTTTGCAAGATGCCCAGTCTTCTGCAGAAGAAACTCTCTGCCTTCACGTATGGACAACTTTGAGCAATGTGTTGTTCCAGGCACCTACAACACGACTTCGATGCTCTGTTAGAATTTCCAGTTTCTGAGACTTTGGGCCCCCACCATCTTTTACTTACAACCTGCAGGTGATTTACCTCGATTGACTGACAACTGTAATCATTATTTAATTCTCGGGAATATTGTTCGGCCATGCCCATCGACCTCTGTCTGACAAGCAATCTCAAAAGTCAAGTCATCCATCGTCAATAACTTCCTTCTGATCGCATCATTTTTCACCCCACAAACAAAACGATCCCGTAATGCTCGGTTTTGAAAGTTTCCAAAATTACAGTGCATCGATACCTTTTTTAATGCTACGATGTAATCACTGATACTTTCATCATCCTTTTGATTCCAAATCCCAAAACGATAGCTTTCAGCAATTTCTAATGGTTTGGAGTTATAGTGCTGCTCCAGTTTTGTTAAAATCTCTTTAAGCGTTGTGTCCTTTGGCTCGTCAGGCACAAGCAGATTTACAAGGGTTTCGTACAATGCTGGACCCGCCTCCGATAAGAAGATCACTTTCTTACGTTCCAACACAGCCCGGTTCTGGACTGCATTGTCTGGAACTTCGATTATGTTATTTGCAATGAAATATATTTCTAGCCGATCCACATACACTTTAAAACGTTCCCAGTCATGTCTATATTCCCCCAAATGTCCGATTACACCTGTCATTTAAATCTCTAACTGTTCACACTGTGAGCTGTATTTTACCTCGGATTTTTGTAGCTTTTTCCAAAGACAGAAACTTCCAAAGTCTCTCTGTCGGCTGGCTGAATCCTTTACCAACAAAATTTAAGCATTAAATCATTCAAAAAATCCTATCTCATTGCCAAATGTGATATATATTTCCAGAGCACAGCACTAACAGCTTCCTACATAGAAGGCAGCTCTCTCGGAAGCCTCAGGAATCTGCCTGGTTCTGTTTATTATTAACTCTGCAGTTGCAGTACACAATACGCCCACATCCACACTGTGGCGCTACAAACATTACAAGCTTACAGACATTACAGCATTCTGCCCAGGCAATGCTTAATCCCGACACAGTAAAGACAAAGATCTATCCCAATGACACTGAAAAATAAAGTGCTATCTGCTCTATCTTTATTCATGTATAATCAACAAGCTCTCTGCTGGAGTGGAACTAAACTACAGAACCAGTGGGAACCTGTTCAACCTGCACCGTCTCCAGACCAGATCCAAGACCACCCCAACCTCTGTCGTCGAGCTACAGTACACGGATGACACCTGTGTCTGCGCACATACAGAGGCTGACCTCCAGGACATAGTCGACGTATTTACTGAGGTGTACAAAATCATGGGCCTTACGCTAAACATCCATAAGACAAAGGTCCTCCACCAGCCTGTCCTCACCGCACAGCAATACCCCCCAGTCATCAAGATCCACGGCGCGGCCCTGGACTCCGTGGACCACTTCCCATATCTCGGGAGCCTCCTATCAACAAGAGCAGGCAATGACGACGAGATCCAACACCCCCTCCAGTGCGCCAGTGCAGCCTTCGGCTGCCTGAGGAAAAGAGTGTTTGAGAACGAGGCCCTCAAAACTGCCACCAAGCTCATGGTCTGCAGGGCTGTAGTAATACCCACCCTCCTGTATGGCTCAGAGACATGGACCATGTACAGCAGACACCTCAAGTTGCTGGAGAAATATCACCAACGATATCTCCGCAAGATCTTACAAATCCCCTGGGAGGACAGGCGCACCTACATCAGCGTCCTCATCCAGGCTGACATCCCCAGCATTGAAGCACTGACCACACGCGATCAGCTCTGCTGGGCAGGCCACATCATTCTCATGCCAGACACGAGACTCCCAAAGCAAGTGCTCTACTCGGAGCTCCTTCACGGCAAACGAGTCAAAGGTGGGCAGCGGAAATGCTACAAGGACACCCTCAAAGCCTCCCTGATAAAGTGCGACATCCCCACTGACACCTGTGAGTACCTGGCCCAAGACCGCCTTAAGTGGAGGAAGTGTCTCCGAGAGGGCGCTGAGCATCTCGAGTCTCAACGCCGAGAGCATGCAGAAATCAAGCGCAGGCAGTGGAAAGAGCGTACGGCAAACCAGTCCCACCCACCCCTTCCCTCAATGACTATCTGTCCCACCTGTGACAGAGTCTGTCACTCTTGCATTGGGCTATTCAGCCACCAAAGAAATCACTTCACGAGTGGAAGCAAGTCTTTCTTGATTCCAAGGGACTGCCTAAGATGTTTGTTGTGTAGGCATGCCTGTTCACTGTGTGATGTCTGTAACACTGTCATGCAACATTGTATGTACCCTTGTACTGTACACACCTTACTGGTACACTAGAGGCTGTTGATGCTGGAGACCCAGGGGTTGCCTGCACACGGCAGGTAACCCAGTATAAAAAGGAACACACAGCTTGTTGTCAGCACTCAGGAGCTGCTAATAAAGGACTGCAGGTCTACACAGTTTAAGTATCATACCCTGCCTCGTGGAGTCATTACTAAAGGTGCCTACACACACTACAACTGGCGACGAGAATACGGGATCACGAACTACACGCTCAACATGTCTAACCTCAGCAACTTTCAGCAATTTACAGAGGGGGAAGATTGGGATGCTTTTGTGGAAAGATTGGAACACTTCTTTATAGCCAACGACCTGGGCAGGGACACACCGGCCACACTACCGAACAAACGCAGGTCCATCCTACTTAGCAGTTGTGGGCCCACCATCTACGGTCTCATCAGGGACTTACTAGCCCCGGAGAAGACAACCACCAAGAGCTATGAGGAACTTGTAACAATCATACAGGAACAACTAAAATCGACAGAGAGCATCCTCACAGCCAGGCACCGGTTCTACACTTACCGGCGACCTGAGGGCCAAGAAATTGCTAAGTATGCTGCACACTTAAGAAGACTATCTGCACCGTGTGAGTTTTGCGACCACCTTAATGAAGCACTAAGGGACATATTTATCATCGGAATCAGCCACGAAGGCCTCCTACATAAATTGCTCTCAGCTGACATCACGGTCACCCTGCAGAAAGCAATTCAAATGAGCCAGGCCTACATAGTTTCAGCCAGCGACTCCAGGCGAATACTGACCCAGGACTCTAAACCGATGAGTGCAATGCATCACATGGATACTTCTAAAGGCAGAAATGTTGCCGCGAGTCGCGCAACCCTGAGTCCGTCACATGGGGCAAACTGGATGGCCCCGTGCTGGCGCTGTGGAGGAAACCACAGGGCCCACCAGTACCGTTACAAAGACTATACATGCAAAGGCTGCAAAGAAAAACGGCACCTTCAGAGAATGTGCAGAAAAGGCTGTACTCACTGTGTCTCTGATGAGTTGGCTAATCACCGGGGTTCCGACACAGATGAAGATGAAGCTACTCTAACCCTGGGAGAGGAGTATGGAATCTTTACCTGCTCCACCGGAAGTTCTCTGTGGATGAAGGAAGTGGACATCGACGTGGTCCCAGTCTCCATGGAGATCGACACAGGGGCGAGCCAGTCTGTGATGAGCCAAAGGACCTTTGCAAAATTTGGAGGAATCCTGCCACTTGACCAAAACTGTCTCCTGTCCAGGCAAAGCTGCTCACCTATACCAAAGGTAAAATCCAAATCGTTGCCAGTGTAGACGTCCAGGTCTCCCAGGGTGGCGTGATGCACAAACTCCCCCTGTGGATTGTAGCTGGTGACGGTCCCACACTACTGGGCAGGAATTGGATGAACCGGGTCCACATCAGGCAAAGTGGTGCTATGGAAGAAAAGAGCACCACAGCCTGCCTGCAGCAAGACCACAAAATGACTGCAGCACCACAAGCATGTGGAAGAAAAGAGCACCACGGCCTGCCTGCAACAAGACCACAAAATGGCTGCAGCACAACAAGAACGTGGAAGAAAAGAGCACCACAAAATGGCTGCAGCACACCAAGCAGCAGACCTGCATTCAAAATGGCCTCCTCCATGCCACGAGTCAACATGGAGGAGCATCATGTGACATCGAGCGGCCAATCGGATTTGAAAGCTCCCTTAAAGGAGACCAGTAAGCAAAAATATTGAAAGGGGAAGTTCCAACTATTTGTGTACACGGACTTTAAAGCTAAAGATGCAATTAAAGTGTGCAAGTATGAAAATGTATGCAATGTAAACATGAATTGTGATGCTGATTTAACTAATGTGACTAATGAGATGAATGTAGCTGTCAGTAAGGTTAAGAACAAGTTTATTATGATTGTGAAATGCCTAATGTAACCATGTCTGTTGAAACCAGGACACCCAAAAGTGATGCAAGTGCGAGAATGTATAATGCAGGCTCGACTATGTGTGATCAGAGCCAAGGTGTCATGTATATCGGTAGGACACTGCCAAAGGACATTGGGTCCTGCAGGAACCATGCTAATGCCAATGGAATCCCCCTGTGAGAGACCCCCAGATCCAGCAGGCTACCTGACCATGTAGCCTGGACCTTTGGAACAAATGTGATGCCCCTTGCAGGACACACACACAGGCAGTGGGAGCAGACCCACTACAGGGACAGTGGTCAATGGACAGCCCAGCCACCACCAATAGCAACTGGCACCAGACCAGCCCGAGAGCCCCTGGCCACCAGGGCCAACACCAGAAGCATGAGGCCAATACCCTCCAGCTTCCCTGGCAAATCCTGGGATGACCTGACCCTCATCCCCATTGGTGGACAAGGAGCCCACCCAGTCTTGTGGCCCTGCCCATCACCCCACAACTACCCATATCACAGTGTTTACACACCACCCACTGCTGCCGTGGCTATCTCCCCGAGAGATCCTACAACAGTGACACCCACTTGGTTTGTGTGTGAGGGAGGGGGAACATACGAGGCCAGCCTCAAGCATAGGGGTCACACCTGGCAACCACACAACCCTCACCACAACCTCCCATAGCCCACCACTGATCACCTCCCCTGGTCATGACAACTAGAATATGAAAAATGCTCAGGGGGGAGTATTGTTGTGTAGGTATGCCTGTTCACTGTGTGATGTCTGTAACACTGTCATGCAACATTGAATGTACCCTTGTACTGTACACATCTTACCGGTACACTGGAGGGTGCTGTTGCTGGAGACCCAGGGGTTGCCTGCACATAGCAGATAACCCAGTATAAAAAAGAACACACAGCTTGTTGTCAGCACTCAGGAGCTGCTAATAAAGGACTGCAGGTCTGCACAGTTTAAAAACCATACCCTGCCTCGTGGAGTCATTACTAAAGGTGCCTACATACACTACAATTATGATGATTCATGTATTCTGATTATTGGCATTCGTATAACCCTTTAGTTGTTTAATCAATTTGCATGAAAATTAAGTTAAGATACACTTAGAGATAACACTTCCATGGGGGTTCTCGCGATCTCATGCAGTTACTTCAGTGAAAGAGTGGCGGAAACACTGGAGGAATGGGATGAAAAGTCATTGCACCGTTTCTCTGGAGTTTTCGCTGAAGTGATGCCAGGAGATCAGGAGAGACCCAATGGAATCTCTACCTCCAGTTGTTTTCATATGTCAGTGACCCAAACTTAGTACATTTTACATAATAAAATACAAGCTGCCTTTTCTCTGATTGTTTGGGTTTTCAGTGTATTTTTTACTACTTAAAGTGAACTAAAGTACCATAAATGTTCAATACTTGTAGCTTAACACCATTCGCCAATTATACAGAGAAGGCATGAAGAAGTGTACCTGTTGCAGAAAATCTAAATAACAGACAACTTTAGTGGATAACTAAAGACAAGCTGTAAAGACACAATTTATTCAACATTTCAAACATATACTAAGAAAGACTTGCATTTATATAGTGCCTTTGGAATCTCAGGACATCCATTCCAAAGCGCTTTACAGACAATGAAGTACTTTTGGAGTGTCATCACCATAGGCAGTCCCTCAGAATTGAGGAAGACTTGCTTTCACTCTTAAAATGAGTTCTGAGGTGGCTGAATAGTCCAATACAAGAGCCACATTCCGTGTCACAGGTGGGACAGATAGTCATTGAGGGTAAGGGAGGGTGGGACAGATTTGGCGCATGCTCTTTCCGCTGCCTGCGCTTGATTTCTGCATGCTATCAGCGATGTGCCTTCCCGGATGCACTTCCTCCACTTAAGGCAGTCTTTGGCAGGGACTCCCAGGTGTCGGTGGGGATGTTGCACTTTTATCAGGGAGGCTTTGAGGGTGTCCTTGTAACGTTTCCTCTGCCACCTTTGGTTTGTTTGCCATGAAGGAATTCTGAGTCGAGCACTTGCATTGGGAGTCTTGGGTCTGACATGCGAACTATGTGGCCTGCCCAGCGGAGTTGATCAAGTGTGGTCAGTGCTTCAATGCTGGGGATGTTGGCTGATCGAGGATGCTAATGTTGGTGCGTCTGTCCTCCCAGGGGATTTGCAGGATTTTGCGGAGACATCGTTGGTGGTATTTCTCCAGCAACTTGAGGTGTCTACTGTACATGGTCCATGTCTCTGAGCCATACAGGAGGGCGGGTATTACTACAGCCCTGTAGACCATGAGCTTGGTGGTGGATATGAGGGCCTGGTCTTCAAACACTCTTTTCCTCAGGAGGCCGAAGGCTACATTGATGCACTGGAGGCGGTGTTGAATCTCGTCATCAATGTCTGCTCTTGTTGATAAGAGGCTCCCAAGGTATGGGAAATGGTCCATGTTATTCAGGGCCGTGCCGTGGATCTTGATGGCTGGGGAGCTGTGCTGTGCGGCGAGGACAGGCTGGTGGAGGACCTTTGTCTTACAGATGTTTAGCGTAAGGCCCATGCTTTTGTACACCTCAGTAAATACATCGACTATGCCCTGGAGTTCAGTGTTTGTATGTGCGCAGACGCAGGCGTTGTCCGCGTACTGTAGCTCGACGACAGAGGTTGGGGTGATCTTGGACTTGGCCTGGGGACGGCGAAGTTTGAACAGGTTCCCACTGGTTCTGTAGTTTAGTTCCACTCCAGCGGGGAGCTTGTTGACTGTGAGGTGGAACATGACAGCGAGGAAGATTGAGAAGAGGGTTGGGGTGATGATGCAGCCCTATTCGACCCCAGTCCAGACTTGGATTGAGTCTGTAATGGATCCGTTGGTAAGGATCATGGCCTGCATGTCGTCGTGGAGCAGGCAGAGAATGTTGACAAACTTTTAGGGGCATCGGAAACCGAGGAGGACGCTCCATAGACCCTCGCGATTGATAGTTGTCTTGTGCCCAGTAAGGGACGAAATCTGCACTGTGACTCCGGGAGGAGCTCCTCAGCCACAGGGAGAAGACGGTTGAGGAGCCAATGAAGTACTTCTGGATTGTAGTCACTGTTGTAATGTAGGAAACACAGCAGCCAATTTGCGCACAAACAAGCTCCCACAAACAGCAACGTGACAATGACCAGATAATCTTTTTTTAACGATGTTGATTGAGGGATAAATATTGGCCAGGACACTGGGGATAACTTCCCTGCTCTTCTTCGAAATAGTGCCATGGAATCCTTTACGTGTACCTGAGAGAGCAGATAGGGCCTTGGTTTAACTGTAAAGTCCTGTCCCCTCAGTACAGATTCACACGAGGTATGTAGTGAAGTCAAGGTCACTCTGGACCTGCACCTTTATTTCACAGCTCTGGAATGCTGCACTTGCCTGAGACCTGTCCTTATATACCTGTCTCTTGCAAGTGCACCCCTGGTGGTAAGGTATGCTGGTGGTTACAGGTCATATCTTATTACAGTCATGTATAGCATGTTAGGATACAGTTATATATAATAATGTAAGATACATGACATTAACGTCTCATCTGAAAGACAAAATATAATACACCAGAAAGACCAAAACCATAATAAATAGCATGTGTGAGAAATTATTAATATTTTATCAACATAATAAATGAAATATCTAGAGCTTGTCATCTTCTATAGCAGGTAGTGAAATAAATTAACAGCATTTTTGTTTCAGTAATTTCTTTGATTTGATCCCAGAAACCTTACATTACCCACTGAACCACTGCATGTCTTAACATCAGTTGTTGTCAAAAGAAACAGAGCAAATCAAAATACCCTCACAATTTCCAGTCCGCATTTGTTGTACTGTATACACAAATAAAGTTGGGTGTATCTCACGAATGCATAAGCAGCTGATGCTAAAAAAAAGTGTTTCTGTTTTATTTATGGTTTTTGGGCAGAATTTGAACTCTTGAGGTGTTTTGTAGTTTTCTGTAGCATAAGCATTATCCTGTGTATAACATCCAAACATGCATCATACCCAAAACAAGCACAATAAAAAATATATCTACTCCGCTCATTTACCAAAAGCCACTACACACTGAAATGATGTAACTAAGTAAACATCAAAAACATTGCATTTAATGTAAAATAAACTATTCTTGTAAAGGTGCATGTTTGGAAATGCTGTTTCAGCACAGTACACCACCACTTGGGTGGGTGGTGGGGGGGGGGGTTTGTGGGGGTGGGCTTCTCTTTATCGTTTTAAGAATCAGAACAAGGTCACATCAGTCATAAAGTAGTTCCAGACTACATTTTGTCCACAACTATGGATTGATCTGATTATGCATAATCTGGACAAGGTTTATCAAGGACTGTCAATACAGCATGTTGTAATAATGCCATGCACTGCATCAGATGATTAAATATTAAAAGGGCATTGCAATCTATCAAATAAACAACATTCTCTGATTGGAAGCTCAATACCATCACATCATCATGGATTACAGATAACAAAATCATTAAAAAATACCAATAGTCAAATTCATTTCTATGAGTATTATTTGGGGAAGAACATCTGTTATGGTCCAATGGAATCAATTTTTGAATATGATGTTAATCTGGTGGGTGTTTTGTGGTCGTATGGTGGGTGGACTTTATGGTGGGCGTGCGGTGCCTGGGGCATGTAGTGGGTGGGGGATGTGGTAGATGGGTGTTTGGTGGGCGTGTGGTGGATGGGGTGTGTCGGGTGGGGTGTGAGGTGAATGGGGTGTAAGGTGGATGGCTATGCAGTGGGTTGGGTGTGAGGTGGGTGGGGTGTGTGGTGGGTGGGGTGTGTGTCGGGTGAGGTGTGAGGTGGATGGCTATGCAGTGGGTGGGGTGTGAGGTGGGTGGGGTGAGTGGTGGGTGGGGTGTGTGTCGGGTGAGGTGTTTGTCGGGTGGGGTGTGAGGTGAATGGGGTGTGTGGTGGGTGGGATGTGTCGGGTGAGGTGGGTGGGATGTGAGGTGGGTGGGGTGTGCGGTGGGTGGGGCGTGCAGTGGATGGGGTGTGAGGTGGGTGGGGTGTGTAGTAGGTGGGGTGTGTCGGGTGGGGTGGGTGGGGTGTGAGGTGGGTGGGGTGTGTGTTGGGTGGGGTGTGTGTTTGTGGGACGTGCGATGGATAGGGTGTAAGGTGGGTGGGGTGTGCAGTGGGTGGGGTGTGTGTCAGGTGGGGTGGGGTGTGAGGTGGGTGGGGTGTGTGTCGGGTGGGGTGGGGTGTGAGGTGGGTGGGGTGTGTGTTGGGTGGGGTGTGTGTTTGTGGGACGTGCGATGGATAGGGTGTAAGGTGGGTGGGGTGTGCAGTGGGTGGGGTGTGTGTCAGGTGGGGTGGGGTGTGAGGTGGGTGGGGTGTGTGTCGGGTGGGGTGGGGTGTGAGGTGGGTGGGGTGTGTGTTGGGTGGGGTGTGTGTCAGGTGGGGTGTGTGTCGGGTGGGACATGCGGTGGGTGGGGTGTGCAATGGATGGGGTGTGAGGTGGGTGGGGTGTGTGTTGGGTGGGGTGTGTGGTGGGTGGGGTGTGCAGTGGGTGGGCATGTGCTTTGCCTGCCCGATGGAGTCAGCATAGACCCCAAACCATTTTGCTATTTCAATGAATCCATTGAGTTATCTCACAAAACGTGCTCCTTCGAAGCAGCTCACCAATCCGAGAGCAAGAACACCAGTGGGACAGCTCAGAACGTATTTAAAGTAAGCTCAAAATGACTGCCTTCTGACTCATACTGTTCATGTTTGGTGGGCAGAATCAGGAATCAGGAGTAGCAATGCGAGCAGAGACGAAAATGGCTTTAGTGGTCAGAATTACGTTATCCGATCTCAATTTGTGTTTATTCATGACGTTCTCACCTGTTTCTGACATTAGCTCCAGTCACCAGGATCGAGATTGACACGAAAATCAGAACAAGCGGCCAACAAGCAGTAAATTGGCACTTCATTTTCCCACAAATTTTGTTCCCGCCACCGCCCCAATTTTAGGTACAAACAAAATGGTCGGGACATAAAAATAACCCTCAATATGTTCTGCAGTGAATAATTATAATCTGTGTGGCAGCCAACCCATATATATCTGAACAAATTAAATATGAAGTAATGCACATTGGAGCAGGAAATACAAAATTAATGTACGTGACAAAGGCAGGTCGCGAAGCTGGTGGACATCCGCTCTCGGGGCGCTCCTTAAAGGGAAGGGCGCCAGCGCTTCACGCCACCATCTTTTTTTGTCTGCCAATTCTCGGGGCGGCTCAATGATGGTGGCCCTAGCGAGATCTGGGCCGCCATCGCGCAGGCCCAGTGGAGGCCATCAGAGGCCTTGCAGAGTGTGCAGCGGTCCTCCCCTTTAATTGAAGGAGAGGGGCATTGAAGCATGTCTGTGCTATATGGAGTATCAGCGTAGTGCTTCCTTGAGGATTGTGCTCCGCAAAGGATTCTCCAGGTGCAGAATGTCCCGGCCCCAGAAGGTTACTGGCCCCAATTGGGGTGCGGGGCAATTTTACCCCCATGGTATCCTACCTTCAAAATGATCATTATATTGGAGAAGGTTCAGACAAGAGTAACAGTGGTTATTCAGGATTTGGGGCTCCATATTATGAAGAATGAATCTGAGAGACAAATTTATTTTTATTGGATTAAAGAACATCAATAAGGAACATCATTCTGATCTTTCAAATAACGGCAGATGTGTATATAATATATAGTGTGTATTCATGCATGCGTAAGTAAGCTGCTTAACTTGCAAGTACAAAATCAACAAGTTTCAAGCAAGGTTAAAGATGGTAAGTTTTGTTTTCTTCAAAGATAAGATGGATAATAACTAATCTGGACCAGGATTGGGATTGAAGGGTGTTGGATAAGTATAAACGGGTCAGATCCAATATTTCATGGAAGGCAATGATCCTGTGCTGGTTGGACCGTAGAAATGTAACTTGTCGGAAGCAATGCTCAGGTTTGATTATTAGAAGTGCTCGGCAAGATAAATACGTTGGAGTTTTTTTTATTATTAATAAGTAACGAGGAGGTGTTGGAGAGATATATTCAGACTTTTAAATGAGATAGAGTCCATGATAGGCCAACTTTTATTGGTCTGTGGAAATAAGAGCTTTGGTGGTCTGAATGGCCTTTTTCTGTTCCATTTTTTATGTCATTAGAAGGATAGTTATACTTTAAAGGGTTACAATTTGACCTGAGGTCACCTTGATTGATCCAAGGAAAATGGATAAAGTATCTTCCACATAACCTCTGTAATAATTCTTGCATAATTTCAAGTGCACATTGTTTTTAAGGTTTTCTAGTTCACGAAGAACCATGTGATAATATCAACAAAATTAATAAAAAATTAATTACTTTTTTTCTATTTTGTAAATTACAGTTACTTTCTTCCCTTCACTCCTAATCTCTCTGTTGCCTCGGCAGCACAAGTGCTCCATCTATCAGTCCAATCAAGAACTAGCAAAACTTAGCCAGTGATAGTAAATTAGTTTGAAAATCAGTCGGGGCTTGGAATGAAACTCAAACCTTCCGCATTGGAGTACAGTATTATAGGCATTAGCAGATTATGGGCTAGATTTTCGGATTTCGGCAAAAACGATAGTTTTTTGACAAAATTACCATTCTCACTGCACTATCCGTTTTTAGGCCTAACTTTGGGCCTTTATGTCTGCACGGTAAAGTTGATGTTGCATGAGGATTCGCGGCGCAAACTGCGAGTTTCGGCAACTTTAGTCTGGGGCCAGTAGTGCTGCGAGAGAGGCGTTGGGAGGGGGGAAAAAAAATAGCAAAGAGCATTCACAAAACCCTTACCTACTAAATCGCTGAAAAAGAATTTAAAAATAATAATGTTAGCTTACTTTTTTTACAGGTCTTCATACTTACCGCTGCTGGCAGGGCAACAAAGCAGGTTTGACCCTGTCGGTATTCTGGGAGCAGAATACGGGTCCTGAGAGAGCCGAAAGTATGACGGTACGGCAATCCGCGGCGTTGCACGTTGGCGCACCCTCTCCCCGGTGGTACATGGAAGCGCCACCGCAAAAAGGTGCCCGAAGATCCCGCTGATCAGGTTTTCGCCGCGGAGGGTCAAATCGCGGCGAAAACCCAGTCGCAAAGTCGGTGAAAATTCAGCCCAACCACTTGATTTGAATTTAGTGCATACCAGGAGTGTTGTTATAATTTCTGAGATTGCTGCAAAGTTATAAAGTGAAAAATGGAAATGGCTACATGCTTCATTTTTCAATGACACACTGAGGTAAATCTCATTTGAGTAAAATAGGAGTTCTTTTTAACAACCACAACAACAACTTGCATTTATATAGCGCCTTTAACATAGAAAATCACCCAAAAGCACTTTACAGAGAAATAATTTAAAAAAATGAAGCCAACACAATGGAGATATTAAGATGGGTGACCAAATGCTTGGTGAAAAGGTGGGATTCAAGGAGATTCTTGAAGGAGGACTGGAAAGTGGAGAGAGGGTGGAGATTAGGTAGGAAATTCCAGATCTTAGGACCGAGGTAGTTGAAGGCACAGCCACCAATGGTGGGAAGAACATTAGGAGCAGAAGTAGGCCATTTAGCCCTTCAAGCCTGTTCCCCCATTCAATAACATTATGTCTGATGTTTTACCTCAACTCCACTTTCCCTCCCTATCCCTTAATTCCCCTAGTATCCAAAAAATCTATCGATCTCAGTCTTGAATATACTCAACAACTGAGCATCCACAGCTTTCTAGGATAGAGAATTCCAAAGATTCACAACCTTTTGAGTGACGACATTTCTACTCATTTCAGTCCTAAACAGCTGACTCCTTATCCTGAGACCCCTATTTCTAGACACCCTAGCCAGGGGAAACATCCTCCCACCATCTATCCTGCCAAACCCGTTAAGAATGGAAAGGAAGTGGATGGATTCACAAGGGGTCAGGATGTTTTCAGATTAGTGTGAAGAAAAGAAGCACTGGTAGAATTTAAGTTGGTGGAACTATATTTTGCAATGGATAGCCAGATCAGTTGCCCCACAGGGATGTGTGCAGCTAGATCATTGTATCCACCAGAGGGACAATATAGATATAATGGAATATCACTTAAAAAATTCCTTTAAATAGGCTTCCTTTGTTTTAGGTAACTTTAACATGTAGTGTTTCTAAATAAATTGTCACTGCCTTGCAGATGTCTAAGTATGCTTATAAGACCATCTTCCACCTGGATTTTAATTTACAAGTTTCACTAACATTTACACTTTTACAATGGTCTCTTTCTCCCCACCAGAGAAGTTGGCCTCCTTCTGTACAGTTATTTTTCTTAATCTTGAACTGATAATTCTCAGCAGTATAGCAGTCATGAAAACATTTCACTTTTTTCTGGATGAACACTTTCCCCAGTGAAATAGAGCATACTATTTTAAACAATGTTAGAACGCAAAATAATTTATCAACTATTATTCGTCGAGCAAGTAAAGCCCGCTTGTAAATTATGTTAGCAGTTTCATTGTTCCTAATGTTGTCATTTTTGGAACTGAAAGAACCTATTTCTGCTGAATAACTTTAAATGCAAGAGCATCCACAAAAAAAACAATTGTCTTAGTAACATTTCCACCTGATAGGCTCAAACTGTTGACCTCGGGAAAGGACATTAATTATAATGCAATTTGTTAATGTACACTCTTTCCTGCGAAAATCCCTCAGAGTAAAATTTACATTCTTGCTTAGAGAATCAAATCCATTGTGTTCAATTGTGCTTTCACCAAGGTACGACTGGTAAAAATATTGCATTTTCATCAATGAAAGTTTGATGTTCCCATGGTGCCATCCTTTCAATTAGTCTTGAAATTCAAGTGTTTTCATTATCCAGAAATAGAATGATTGCAAAGTAAGCGGCCTATTTTCACTGAATATCAGCAGTGATCATTAACTAGGAGCTTGTTATCTCTGCTGCTGCTTTCACTGCCCCTGCGCACCTATGGAAGGAACAAAATAAGTAGCTCACCGAGTGAATAAGTGGCCTTGAAGAAAAACATGTTAATGAGTTTCAGTTTTGACATAATTTGCTTGATTTTCTTGTCCATTTTTCTGCCTGGGATTTACTTACCATAATTGTCGATAAGAAGCCTGAGAACAACAAGTATGTTTTATTTACTCTGTCAATTTTTGTCAGATCTTATGTTATCAGCCAATTACATATAGTCACTTAGGACTCAAGAATCACAGCAGCTTCAGCATATCCAAATATTAGTCGAAGTGTAATGCTTCAAATGTTAAAAGCTCTGGTTTGATCTTGTTTGAAGATTGTTGTCACTATAGCAGCTTTGCTGTCCACTCTCCATATTGTCACATCTGCACAAGTCAAATAAATCCGACAATCCCACAAGACAACGAATGTAACAGGGATTTCCCAGGGTCAAAACCTAATTAACTATTCATGCTGAGCTCCCAGCGCATTTCTAGCCTGGCGCTGGGAACTCGCTAAAGGAGGGACGGAAAATAACATGCAAAAATTAAAGAGATGGAATGGGAAATCGTGTGGGTTCTGCTGAACTGTGCACACTCATTTCTGATGTACACTCCCGGTGTGGGAAACTTCATACTGAGAGTGCAATTTTGTAAAACCTACCCTACTGTTAGGAGAAAGAACAGAAAATTATGAAAATATTTCCATAAGAATGGCAAAAGAGATTAGCAGGTATCTGTACCAAAAATGCACTCCAAAACAAACACAAATTCAAAAAGCCTTAACATTTAAGAGCTTCACCACTCAGGGAGCTATCTTTGGGCGCACACCAAGTGGGCAAAGGGAGAACACAGCTTAATTCTGGCCTAAGCCAGCAGATAATCATGCTAGGCTTGAAGTAAATGTATTATAATACGTATAACCTGAAGGGTCATCGACCTGAAACGTTAACTCTGTTTCTCGCTCCACTGCCTGACCTGCTGAGATTTCCAACATTTTCTGTTTTTATTTCAGATTCCAGCATTCGCAGTATTTTGCTTTTGTATTATAATACTTAAATTTGGCAGGGGAGCATATTCTCTCAGTAAAATAAATGGGTGAAGCAGACTCTATGATGAGGTAGATTGTACACTGTCTCTGTAAAGAGCAGATTTGATAGTCTGAATATTCTTTTCTTATTCCATCTTTTTAAGTGCTAATGTGCTTTGACTGAAAAAAAAAATGACTAAATACATTGGGTGAGACATTCAACTCACAACAGTCTGTTTTTGGCGGTGTAAAATTGGCATCAGATCTCTGAATTTCTGCCGCATGATTATTAGGAACATAGGAATAGGCAGAACTGGAGAAGGCCACTGTGGTCCATCTGGCTGGTTTTAGGATCAGAAAATGCTATGCTATTCTCCTACAGGTCTTAACTAGTAGCATTCTGCCTTTTTCAGTGCTCCCATATCAGATGCCAAATAAATGGATTTTCTACTCACCGGTGTGTCTGAATGATGCATCGCTCCATCTCTGTGCATGACATTGCTAGATAGGAATGGCATCTGATTTTGATGTATAGGCATATGGCAAAGCATCAGCAAAGGGGACTAGTTTTGCAAAGTTTGCTCAGCAGTCAAAGAAACTAGTTTAACAGGCAGGAACACACTCATTGTAAACTGCTTATCCTCTAAAGTATTTTGCGGCTATTGCAGAATAAATCAGATCTGAAGTGCTTCTGTATCAGATCCAAGAAGCAGACATTGAGTGAGACATTCAACTCACAACTGTCTGTTTTTTGGGGGTGTAAAATTGGCATTAGACCTCTGAATTTCTGTCGCATGTGATCTGCCACATTCGAACTGCACCAGAAGCGTGCCAGATGTCATATTAGTTCGGGCAACTCATATTTGTCCTGAGAACCCACCTGAAGCAGGCGTTAAGGTCCTTTATTATGCAAATCACCAGTTGTAGGACCCCAAGTGGGCGCACACTCTGATGAGTTGGACCAGGTATTGAGCAGCTTAACCAGTGATCCTTTAAGGGACTACAGGAGACAGCTCAGAAAACAGCCCAAGAAATTCTCAGTTTTTATTTTTGTAGGACCAAGAGAAACATTAAACACCAAGCCAAAGAAGAGATGTGGTCAAAAAGGAGGGGTGCCAAAAGATTTGACAAAGGGGTGGGTTTTGAGAAGCAGGTGAAGTGGTTTAGGAAAGGAATTCCAAAGCATGAGGCCTAGACAGCTAAAGGAGGCATAGCCTGCACTAGTGGGGTAAAGAGAGGCGTTGATACACAAAAGGCTTGAGCTAGAGAAACGGAGGGCTCTGGGGTTGGGGGGGTGGAGGGAGTTTTAGGCGGTTACAGAGGGGTGAATACATGAAAGGATTTAAATGCAAGAATGAGGATTTAATATTGGAAGCATTGGGGGACTGGGAGCCAGTGTCGAATAGGCAAACCAATATTACGATCAGTCTGGTTTAACATGAAACAGTGGGTGGGGATGAGGACAGAATCAGTGGCAAGGGTACAGAGTTTGTGGCGGGGACCAAAGAAGATGGGTACAGTCTTCTCAATGTTTACCTGGGAAAAATTGCAGCTTATACAAGGCTGAGGGTTCCTGGCCAATACTGGGCAGTAGGCAATTAAAAACAAGCAGGTTACTTACCTGCTCAAATATCGACCCTTTCCTGTCCCTCCGATATCAATCTGCAGGTGGATGAAGCGCCCGTCTATAGCAAGTGGAAGCCTCATGAATTTATGCAAATCGGGATCCTATAAATTCATTAGGACCTTGATAGCGTTTTAATCTGGGTCTAAGTGGGAAAGCCACTGAAGCAGGTTGACACTGGTGGGAAGAATGACAAGGCCCTCCATTAAGTCAAAAATCTCGGTGTTATGTATGGAGAAAGAGCCAGACTGAACACTGTGAGCTCAAAGTAAAGTGTGACCTTAGTCTTTTATTGCAGGTCTCCAGAGTGCTTCTCCAACCTGAGAGGCCTCCTTAAATACCTGTGCTTGCAAGGGATTATGGGATCCCTTGGGACTCCAGGGGATGAGCCCTCTGGTGGCTGTACAGAGTAAATACAAGTTCACGTATATAACAGCACTCCCTCCGCAAAGTCAACAGTCTAACTATTTAAAATGTGAGTCGATCTGGGGCCCTTCTTGCCCTGATTGATCGTCTCGGTGTGAAAGCTGGTATTGTTGAATCATTTGTTGGGCCCTCGCTGGGCTGCTGTGCAGCTGGCCTTGCTGGGCTGCCTGGTGTGTTGGGTCTTGCTGGGTTGTTTTGGATGATGGGTTCTGCTTCATGGTCAACTGTGGTGCCGGTTGCCACTGGTGTGTATGTTGGGGGATCAAAAAAGGTAGGGTCCAAGGTGGGTTGCTCAGGATAGTCCGTAAATCTGAGTTTGATTTGGTCCAAGTGTTTCCGGTGAATGAGTCCATTTGAAAGTTTGACCCGAAACATCCTGCTCCCCTCTTTGGTCACGACAGTGCCAGGAAGCCACTTGGGACCTTGTCCATAATTCAATACAAATACAGGATCATTGATTTCAATTTCGCGTGACACATTTGCGCTATCATGGTATGTACTTTGTTGAAGCCGCCTGCTCTCTACCTGTTCATGTAGATCAGGGTGAACTAATGAGAGCCTTGTCTTAAGTGCTCTTTTCATGAGCAGTTCAGCGGGTGGGATCCCAGTGAGCGAGTGGGGTCTTGTGCGGTAGCTAAGCAGGACTTGGGATAGGCGAGTCTGCAGCGAGCCTTCGGTTACCCTCTTCAAGTCTTACTTGATGGTTTGTACTGCTCTCTCTGCCTGACCATTGGACGCTGGTTTAAACGGGGCAGATGTGACATGTTTGATCCCGTTACGGGTCATGAATTCTTTCAACTCAGCACTGGTAAAACATGGCCCGTTGGCGCTCACCAGGACATCGGGTAAGCTGTGAGTGACAAACATGGCCTGCGGGCTTTCAGTAGTGGCAGCGGACGTGCTAGCCGACATTATCTCACATTCAATCTACTTGGAATACGCGTCTACAACCACAAGGAACATTTTACCCAAGAACGGGCCTGCATAGTCAACGTGTACCCTAGACTACGATTTGGAGGGCCAAGATCATAAACTTAGTGGTGCCTCCCTGGGTACATTGCTTAACTGCAAGCATGTATTACATCTGTGAACGCAGGGCCCTAAGTTCGCATCGATACGGGGCCACCACATGTGAGATCTGGCTATCGCTTTCATCATTACGATGCCTGGGTGGGTACTGTGGAGGTCATTGATGAAGGTGTCTCTGCCCTTCTTGGGGACCACTACTCGATTGCCCCACAGAAGGCAGTCTGCTTGTATAGACATTTCATCTTTGCGCCACTGGAACGGCTTTATCTCTTCCTGCATTTCCACTGGGACACTGGACCGTGAAGCACACAATTTTTGACTAGAGATAATAAGGGGTTCTGGCTTGTCCAGGTTTTGATCTGCCGGGCAGTAACGGGTGATTGCTCATTCTCAAATGCTTCCATAACCATGGCTAGATCTGTAGGCTGCGCCATATCCACCCCCGTGGTGGGCAATGGCAGCCTACTGAGAGCATCGGCGCAGTTTTCTGTGCCTGGCCTGTGGCGGATGACATAGTTGTATGCGGACAACGTGAGCGCCCATCTCTGGATGCGGGCCGATGCGTTGGTATTTATCTCTTTACTCTTTGAAAACAGGGATATAAGTGGCTTATGATCAGTTTCCAATTCGAATTTTAGCCCAAACAGGTATTGATGCATTTTCTTTACCCCATAGACACACGCTAACGTTTCTTTCTCAATCAAGTGCCAGGCTCCCTCAACCTTAGACAGACTCCTGGATGCATAAGCAACCGGTTGCAGTTTCCCGAAATCATTAGCTTGTTGCAATACACACCCAACACCATATGACGACGCATCACATGCTAGTACCAAACGCTTACATGGATCATACAACACAAGCAATTTGTTTGAGCATAACAATTTTCTCGCTTTTACAAAGGCATTTTCTTGGTTTTTGCCCCAAACCCATTCATCCCCTTTTCGTAGTAAGACATGCACTGGTTCTAACAGTGGGCTAAGACCCAGTAAGAAATTACCAAAGTAGTTCAGGAGCCCAGAAACGACCGCAGCTCCATCACGTTCTGTGGCCTTAGTGCATTCTCGATTGCCTCCGTCTTAGCATTGGTGGACCTGATGCCGTCCGCCGCAATCCTCCTTCCCAAAAACTCCACTTCAGGTGCCAGGAAAATGCACTTTGAGCGTTTTAACCTGAGCCCCATGCAGTTGAGTCGACAAAGAACCACCTCCAGGTGCTGCAGATGCTCGACTGTGTTCTGACCTGTGACCAAGATGCCGTCCTGGAAGACCACGGTGTGCGGGACCGACTTCAGTAAGTTTTCAATGTTTCTCTGGAATATCGCCACCGCTGAGGCACAGGCCGCTCATCACAACCACGAGAAGGTAACGTTCAACCGAGCAGTGGTACAGGCGTGGTACCCACCACCCGAAGCCGACGACCTCTTCACGACGGTGGAAGAGGCTCCAGGTCGACCATGCGGAGTGGGACTCCAGCTGAAATGATCCGAATGCGTCTTCCCAACGCCAGAGGCAAAATACCTGGGGAGGAAGATCACGGCAGTTGGCATCACGGACACAGACGAGAAGGCGTCCAGATCACGGGGTGAGAAGGCATCCAGACCACGGGACAAAGGTGCGTCCAGACCACGAGACAAGAGAGCATCCAGACCACGGGACGAGAGAGCGTCCAGACCACAGGAGGTCGCCGCAACGGAACGGAGGAATGCGTCGTCCAGCAAGGAAGATGACTGGGTTTGGGGCAAAGGTAAAGGGGCAGCCGTTGTGAAGGCCAGGAACCCACTACGCTCCAGTAAATTGTGTGCACTATGTAACCCTTGTGAGCGGTCTTTTGCGGCCAATGATGTACCATTGTATGGGGTCGGGGGGACCTTACAACAAGCCAAAGTAGCAGGCGAACCGGTCGTATATCTATCTGACAAAGTACTTGTAACAAGTGAGATGTTACCGCACGGGGTCGGGAGTGTTGTGCAGCAAGCCAAAGTACCGGGCGAACCCCAACCAGTTGTATATGTATCTAACAAAGTATTCATAGCAAGTGAGATGTTACCGCATGGGGTCGGGAGCGTTGTGCAGCAAGCAAAAGTAGCGGGCGAGCCCCAAACGATTGAACATGTATCCAATAAGTTAAACAAAGCAGCAGCCTGTATTCACAGGACTAAAGAGACATACCAAAGAGTGTTCCAATACGTGCTCAAGTCAGACAAGCTGCCCATCCCACAAGCTTGGGCGAGCAGAGGCACCATTATCGATGTGTTGTTTCGAGAATGTCTAACATTGTCTGTGCACTGTAACATGATCCACCGCGGGCCAGGCACTGAGATCGGCACTAATGCCCTCAGTTGGCTACAGTTGCCCACCACCGGGGTGGAAATGTTGCAGCCTGCAGACCCACTCGTGGCCGTGGAAGTGCTAGAAAGCAAGGGGTCAACCATAACAGCCCCCCAGCTTAGAACCTGGACCAGCCAGGATCCCACATTACCACCTGCCAAAGGTGAACTGCTAGACGGGATGTGGCAACCTACAGTCGCAGAGATGAAAGACCCATCGTAATGTTGCAAAGTAAAGCAGGGCGGCTACACACAGTCAGTGGTCCGGAGCCCCCATATCACGGGCCAAGGTCCACGGAGACCACTAGGCCTCCCGCCACTACCGAAAGTCTCAAGGCCATTGCGGCCATCCTGGACCTGCCAGACCTCAGGGTCAGCGACAGTAGCCTGGAACAGGTAGCCCAAATTACTAAACCTGGCACCACGCGTGTCACGGTAGACTCCCTACAGACCCGGCTATCCTGGGTGCTATGCCATCACCAGACAGAATCACTCAGAACCGAGCCTTCCATATGCCATCAGCAGAGAATGCACCATAATTGCATGGCCCCTCCACGTGACATCAGAATAAGTGATGTAGACCATGTTCAGGGCCCCAGTTGGGCCGCTAGCACCGCATTAGTCAAGGGGGGGAATGGAGTGTATGTGATGAAAACGGAGTGTTTGATTGTGAAACCATGTACCGGGCTAACGAGTAAAGCATTTGGACCAGACCAAACTGCTTCTACAGATAACCAGGGACCACTGTGAAAGGACCTGACCCCCAGCGATCCACTAACACAATCAACTTCGCCGTCAACCACGAGGATGAACCCACCACCTCAGGACTTCAACCCAGGCGATCGACCCGGGAACGCAGGGCGCCAGATCGCCTCAACTTGCAAATATCTTGCACATAAGACTTTGGGAGGGAGTGATGTTATGTATGTATGTAAACCTTACCAAAATGTAAGACTTGCCACCAGGGGGCATAGCTGTGGGAGACCTAAGGGTCACCTGTGCACCCTGGGGCAAGCAGGTATAAAAGGTGATTCACCATGCTGCTTACTCACTCTGAAGTCTGAATAAAGAGACCAAGGTCACAACCGTTTGAGCTTGCGATATAGTCCTGTGGATTTATTCTGAACATAACAACAACCTAATTTAATTGGGTCCCTTGTAAAGGCCTCTGAACAAAATGGCACCAGGTGGAATCAGCATAGGAATGGGGAAGTAAACACGAAACTACAATTTTAGGGCCATTATCATCCAGTGCTCAGTCGGCAGACGGAGTTCAAATTGGCCCGAGTTTCTCTCAGGAATGCTACGACTGCAACTATTGAGACCTCGGGCTCCAGCTGATAATGGTCTGCCAATGCCAGATTGGACAAGCTGGGGAATCAGCTTGAGAGATTCCTGTCGGCGGGTCACACTCTCCCCAGTACGATCGTTTGGTTTGTTTTTACGCATGGCGAAGCCATTGCATAAGCTAGCACCCAGAGGTCTGATGCCACCTTCACCTCATGACCCTCACTGAATAACAGCAACCTGACATTTCCCATCCAGCACTTAGATGTAGCACAAGGTTATCACTTATGGAAGCAGGGAAACACAATGGCAGGATCTGTATCAATGGCTTCTAACAAATCACCGCGTAAAAGTAAGACACTTTAATTTTCCCTCGAATGCAGAGTTTCTTTTCAGAAGAGCTAAGCTAACAGCTAATGGTCAAAAGTCAGTAAACCAGAGATGAAAATGTACAATAAGAACAGAAAATGCTGGAAATCTTAGCGGGTAAGACAGCATCTATGGAGAGAAACGGAGTTAATGTTTCAGGTCGATGACCTTTCGTCAGACCCTTCTAACGAAAGGTCATCGACCTGAAACGTTAACGCTGTTTCCCTCCACAGGTGCTGCCTGACCCGCTGAAATTTCTAGCATTTTCTGTTCTTATTTCAGATTCCAGCAGTATTTTTCTTTTGTATAAAAATGTACAAATTGTTTTTGATTACATTGTGGCATAGCATTAAGAAAATGTTCATTTGTGTAAAATATGACAAAAAAGAACATGATTTTTGCTCTTCAGTAACAATGATATTGCCACTTGCAATAAACCAGAATCTTCATTCTTGTTGTATAAACAATTGAAGGAATATGTCCGGTCCAGTGCATATAAATGTTTTGGTTTGACTTTGATCGGAACTGCAATTACCTTTATGATACATAAAGAAATACTCTAAAATCAAACTGAAAAAGCATTTTTATATTACAGTTCAGTTGCTTTTCACATGCAATTATATTAATTAATTATAAAAATGAACCCATTTCTGGAATTTGAGCTAGAGTGGACAAGGCATCTGTCTGAATTTTGAGTTGTATTCTTAAAAGTTTACAATTTTGTTTGACATAATGCATAAAAGTGAAAAAACTTTTATGAGTTTTGATGAATGTTTTATTTCAATTTGGCACTCCCACCAGACCATTTCCAGAAGTTAATAGAAACTTCGAAGCAGTGAGATTAGTTTCACGCTGAAGACATTTTGAATACTATTAGCTAATCTCCCGTGATGTTGCTCAGCCTGGGTATGAGGTACAGTTGTGATTTTTAGCTGCTAACTTTTAACACAATTCCTTAGGTGCTCCATACAGGAAAGTGGTCTTAATAGGCTCTGAGGTCCATCTCAGGTGAACTGGTGTGAGTGAGGGAAATTTGTCTCACCAGCTGCTTGCAAATTTCCAGCTCTAGGTCAATCTGCCACCTTCCTTCATTAACAGAAATTAACCTGTAAATGGCATCATGACTGCATTTTCTTTTGTTAATAGTTTTTTACATTGGAAAACTGAATGTGGCAGACCTGCGCTAGATGCAAATTTTACATTTATATATATATATATATATATATCTTTCCACAAATAATTTATGCATAGATACAAATAAATTTTTTGTGGTGCTGCAAATGTTTTAAAACAAGCGTAATGTATACAAAAGGTAAAATTATGAAAACAAAAGGCAAAATACTGTGGATGCTGGAAATCGGAAATATAAACAGAAAATGCTGGAAATACTGAGCAGGTCAGGCCTGAGTATTTCCAGCATTTTGCATTTATATTTATGTAAAATTATGAGAAGTGTTTAAGAATAAATTTGTTTGAAATGTCATGAAAATAGGAATAATTCAGTTATAATCATTCTCTAGGCTCACCTGGAGGAGTACCTTACCAACTTCTCCATCACCAACAAAACCTGTCTTGCTTTCAACTACTGGCTTATTTTCAGTATGCCACATCCCTAGGTTACAGTGCGCCTGTATACTATACACCAAATAAAAATTGATACAAAGCTTAGAAACTACTCATACATATGTACTGTAAGTAGATAGATGTATCTCTACCAGGGAATTTGCATGCACAACTGAGAATAGGGCAAGTTATATTGGTGATGGAAGAGTCAATATTGATTTATCTCATACATCACACATATAGCAACCACATAACATTGAAGCATCTCTTGTATAAAATATGTGACATGTATGTAAAATTAAGGTTGCTATTTTCCCAACCCTAAACTCACACACAGGCTATAAGATAAGGAGATGGAATAATGGATTAAACTCTGGTGTTTGCTTTCCTGATGGAAAACATTAATTGAAAACCAATTACTAATGTTTCCCCATCATAAAACATAGAAGTGAAGAGAAAAGGCTCGCTGGTCATTCAATTGGCTAAAGCAGTGAGTAACTAAACCCAATACACCAAGGCTGCTTTTGATAGAGTAAATAAGGAGAAACTGTTTCCAGTGGCAGAAGGGTTTGTAACCAGAGGACACAGATTCAAGGTGCTAGACAAAAGAGTTAGAGGCAAAATGTGGATTATATTTTTAGGCAATGAGTTGTGATTGAATGCACTGCTTGAAAGGGCTATGGAAGCAGATTCAAAAGTAACTTTCAAATGGGATTTGGATAAATTCTTGAAGGGAAAAAAAGTTACAGAGGTGGCATAGGTGTGATGGGGCAAATGGCCTCCTTCTGTACTGTATCATTCTATCATTCTATAATTCTATAAAGCCACTGCCTGATGAAGGCAGTGCTCGTACACACCAGGAATGTCACAGGCTTTTTCGTTGATATGTGCTGGGCTAATTGATCTCAGTTATAGCAATAGTAGAATTACACTTAACCTCACTGTGTGAGACTGAGAAGGGAAATCAGCCAGTGTTCCTGATTATTATCCACAACCCCTGCCAGAAGTGCATATTGACTGACATTGAACGAGGACAGGATGGAGAAAGGCGTTGATGCTCCTGTTGCAGTTTGGAATTATCTCCAAATCCTTTCCTTGTGACAACAGCTTGATGACAGTTTCCATAAGCAGGATAAGGTTTCTACAAACTGAAGCCTGTGTCTTTATCCCCTGGCATAGTTGAGTTCATGCAATCCTGGCCTAACAAGCCCTGATCACTGTAAGTTGCATACTGGAGAATACATAGAGTGGCTATTATATCTCTCGACAATGGGAGCGTGAGTCAGAGATAGAGCTACTGCATTGTAATCCTGATTCTTTGACCCACACTCTCTGCAAGTGCAGCTCTCCACTGGGAATGTGGAATCATAGAAGCACCCCATAATCTCCATCTGATAATAACTGCATCTATTAACAGTTTACACATGCCACTCTTCCATCAAACTGATTTTCTTGTCCATCATTGGCCAGATAAAAATGTATATAATACTTGTATCAATGTTAGCTTTTACACAATTGTAGCGAGGCAGCAAGATTTTTGATTCCACTTTGTTGCTGTATGATGTGTGTGTGTAAAAAGTATCAATTATGATTAAATATTATTGGGTATATATTGCACACCACAATTATGGACACAAGGTGAAGACAGGACTGAATGGTCTATGGTTAACTCACTCACCATGATCACATATGAATTACAACCACTTGGATAAGATACTGGGACTGATTGGCAGCCCACAAGAAACTAAGGCTTTCAGGGGAGGAGGGAAAGGAACAAAACTGGAGCCGGCAACAGGTTCACCTCAGGACTCAGATGCTGGTGTGCAAATGTCACCTCAAACCCTAGAGGCTGCTATGCGCACATAGCAGGCAGTGTCACACACTCCTGCACTGAGGTAGCACCTAGGCAAAGCACAAAGCTATGGTGATGAGCACATCTGTTACACACAGCACCATTTGCCGCTAAAAAATCTGGTTGCACTGAAGCTGTGTGCAAAGAGTGTTGTTGCCATGATTTGCTAGCATGTTTCATAAAGTGGCAGGAGTGTGATATTTGTGAGTTATCTATAAGATGTACGGCACTGTCAGTAAGGCACTGTAAGTAAAGGCAAAGAGGTATTAATGCAGTGGCCAGCAGTTCGAGAGCTTCCTCTTCATAGGAAATGAAAAGCCTAAGATCAGAGGTCATCGCCCAGGATCAATCAGTCCCTTTCATTGCTGATTGTCTTTCCCTGCAAGAACATTGCAGACAGTATAATTGGCCTGAGTGTAGAATGCAATGCCCTCTAAGCAAGATGAAGCAAGCAGTGGAGAATAAAGTGAGCACAGGTGCTTCAATAAAAATATTATATCCCATATATCGACAGGTATCATTTAAATGGAGAAATATTGCAAAGTGCTGCAGTATAGCAGGACCTGGAGGTCCTGGTGCATGAAACACAAAAAGATAGTATACAGGTACAGCAGTGAATTGGAAGGCCAATGGAATCTTGGCCTTTATTGCAAGGGGGATGGAGTATAAAAGCAGGGCAGTCTTGCTACAGTTATACAGGGTATTAACATAGAAACATAGAAACTTACAACGCAGAAGGAGGCCATTTCGGCCCATCGTGTCTGCGCCCTAAAGGTTACCTATAAACCTATGAACAATGATGGAAAAGCAAAGAGCACCCAGCCCAACCAGTCTGCCTCACACAACTGCAACACCCCTTACATTGAAACATTCTACCCTCCACCCAACTCGAGCCATGTGATCTCCTAGGAGAGGCAAAAAACAGATAAAAACCCAGGCCAAATTAGGGAGAAAAATTCTGGGAAAATTCCTCTCCGACCCATCCAGGCAACCAAAACTAGTCCAGGAGATCAGCCTGGCCATATTCTATTCCCTGCAGTATTACCATTATATCAGTGCCGTCCAACAAAAGGTCATCCAGGCTCATCCCAATTACCAGCTCTAGGTCCGTAACCCTGCAGGTTACTGTACTTTAAGTGCACATCCAACAATCTCTTAAAAGCAGTGAGGGTTTCAGCATCCACCATTCTTCCAGGCAGCGAGTTCCAGATCCCCACAACCCACTGCGTAAAGAAGCCCCCCCCTCAAATCCCCTCTAAACCTTCCACCAACCACCTTAAAACTATGCCCCCTCATAATAGACCCCTCCACCAATGGAAATAGACCCTTATTATCCACTATGTCCAAGCCCCTCAATATTTTGTACACTTCAGTGAGGTCTACCGCAGAGAATTGTTGATGCCAGTTCATTGGATATATTCAAGCGGGAGTTAGCTATGGCCCTTATTGCTAAAGGGATCAAGGGGTATGGAGAGAAAGGGGTACTGAGGTGAATGATCAGCCATGATCTTATTGAATGGTGATGCAGGCTCGAAGGGCCGAATGGCCTACTCCTACACCTATTTTCTATGTTTCTGTTTCTATGTCTTCTCTCAACCTTCTCTGTTCCAATGAGAACAAACCCAGCCTATCCAATCTGTCCTCATAACTAAGATTCTCCATTCCAGGCAGCATCCTAGTAAATCTCCTCTGCACCCTCACCAGTGCAATCACGTCCTTCCTATAATATGGTGACCAGAACTGCACGCAGTACTCCAGCTGTGTCCTAACCAAAGTATTATACAATTTAAGCATAACCTCCCCGCTCTTATATTCTATGCCTCAGTCAATAAAGGCAAGCCTTCTTAACCACCTTATCCACCTGGCCTGCTACTTTCAGGGATCTGTGGACAAACACTCCAAGGTCCCTTTGTTCATCTAAACTATTAAGTGGCTTACCGCTTAATGTGTATACCCTTTCCTTATTAGACCTTCCAAAGTGCATCACCTCACACTTCTCTGAATTAAATTCCATTTGCCACTGCTCTGCCCACCTGACCAGTAGATTGATAGCCTTCTGCAGCCCATGACTTTCCTCTTCATTATCAACCACACAGCCAATTTTAGTATCATCTACAAACTTCTTAATCATACTCCCTATATTCAAACCTAAATCGTTGATATATATCACAAAAAGCAAGGGACCCAGTACTGAGCCCTGCGGAACCCCACTGGAAACATCCTTTCAGTCACAAAAACATCCATCAATCATTACCCTTTGCTTGCTACCACCAAGCCAATTTTGGATCCAACTTGCCACTTTGTCCTGTATCCCATGGGCTTTAACCTTCATGACTAGTCTACCATATGGGATCTTATCAAAAGCCTTGGTAAAGTCCATATATACTACATCATACACACGACCCTCATCAATCCTATTGGTTACCTCCTCAAAAAATTCAATCAGGTTAGTCAAACAATCTTCCCTTAATAAATCCATGCTGACTGTCTCGAATTAATCCTTGCCTTTCCAAATGCAGATTTATCCTGTCTTTCAGGATTTTTTCCAATAATTTTCCCACCACTGAGGTTAGGCTGACAGGCCTGTAATTACTCGGCCTAGCCCTTTCTCCCTTTTTAAACAAGGGTACTACATTAGCAGTCCTCCAATCCTCCTACACCATGCACAGATCCAAAGAGGACTGGAAAATGATGGTCAAGGCCTCTGCTATTTCCTCTTTTACTTTGCTCAACAGCCTGGGATGCAATTCATCCAGGCCTGGGGACTTCTCTACTTTCAAAACTGCTAACCCCCTTAATACTTCCTCTCTCCCTATATTTATTTCATCCAGAATATCACACTCCTCCTCAATAGCAGTATCTGCATTACCCCTTTCCTTTGTGAAAACAGATGCAAAGTATTCGTTAAGAACCCTCCCAACATCTTCCGCCTCCACACAAAGATTACCCTCATGGTCTCTAATCGGCCCTACCCTTTCTTTAGTTACCCTCTTACTCTTAATATATGTATAAAACATCTTAGGGTTTTCCTTAATTTTACTGGCCAAGAATTTCTTGTGCTCTCTCTTAGCATTCCTAATATCCTTTTTAATTTTCTATATTCCTCTAAAGATTTAAAATATTTAGCCATTGGTATATGACATATGTGTCTCTTTTTTTTTTAATCCTCCCCGTAAGTCCCTAGACATCCAGGGGGCTCTAGAATAATTTTTCCGAGCCTTTTTCTTTAAGGGCACATGTTTGGCCTGAGACTTACAGATTTCCTCTTTGAATGCCTCCCACTGTTTCGACACTGATTTACCCACAAGTAGCTGTTTCCAGGCCACTATGGCCAAATCACTGCTTAACTTACCAAAATTGGCTTTTCCCCAATTCGGAACTTTTATTACAGGCCTATTCTTGTCCTTATCCATAACCAACTTGAATCTGGCTGAATCTCACTGGCACCCAAGTGCTCTCCCACTATACTCCTTCAATCTGCCCAGCTTCATTCCCCAAAACTAAATCCAAGACCGCCCCCTCTCATGTTGGTCTTGCTACATACTGACTAAAAAAGTTCTCTTGAATGCATTTCAAGAATTCCGCACCCTCTAAAACCTGCACACTAAATTTGTCCCAATCAATATTTGGATAGTTAAACTTCCGTACTATTACTACCCTATGGTTTTTGGACTTCACAGCAATTTGCCTACATATTTGCTCCTCTATCTCCCTCCCACTGTCTTTCAGGATTTTTTCCAATAATTTTCCCACCACTGAGGTTAGGCTGACAGGCCTGTAATTACTCGGCCTATCCCTTTCTCCCTTTTTAAACAAGGGTACTACATTAGCAGTCCTCCAATCCTCCGGCACCATGCACAGATCCAAAGAGGACTGGAAAATCTCACTGGCACCCAAGTGCTCTCCCACTATATCCCTTCAATCTGCCCAGCTTCATTCCCCAAAACTAAATCCAAGCCCAGCAGTGTGATCACCCCTTTTTTATTTTTCAATTCGACCCATATGGCCTCATTTGATGATCCCTCTAACATATCATCCCTCCTCACCGCTGTAATAGTTTTTTTAATCAGTACCGCAACCCCCACCCCCCTTTTTATCCCTCTCTCTATCTTGTCAAAAATCCTGTAGCCAGGAATATTGATCTACCAAACCTGCCCCTCTTTCAGCCATGTTTCTGTAATGGCTATAATGTCATACTCCCAAGTATCTACCTTCGCTCATCCGCCTTATTTGCTATACTCCTTGCATTAAAGTATATACCATTCAGCACAGGAAGACCTCCTTGCTTACTGCATACTAAACCCTGTTTCCTCTGTCTTACAGATTTGCTTTCTATTGATGAGGTCATACCTCGAATACTGCGTACAGTTTTGGTTTCCATATTTTAAAAAGGATATACTTGCTTTGGAGGCAGTTCAGAGAAAGTTCACAGTGGTTGATTCCGGAGATGAGGGGGTTGACTAATGAGAAAAGGTTGAGTAGGTTGGGCCTCTACTCATTGGAATTCAGAAGAATGAGAGGTGATCTTATCGAAATGTATAAGATTATGAGGGGGTTTGACAAGGTGGTTGCAGAGAGGATGTTTCCACTGATAGGGGAGACTAGAACTAGGGGGAATAATCTTAGAATAAGGGGCCGCCAATTTAAAACTGAGATGAGGAGGAATTTCTTCTCTGAGGGTTGTAAATCTGTGGAATTCGCTGCCTCAGAAAACTGTGGAAGCTGGAACATTGAATAAATTTAAGACAGAGATAGGCAGTTTCTTAACCGATAAGGGGATAAGGAGTTATGGGGAGCGGGCAGGGAAGTGGACCTGAGTCCATGATCGGATCAGCCATGATCATATTAAATGGCGGAGCAGTCTCGAGGGGCCGTAAGGCCTACTCCTGCTCCTATTTCTTATGTTCTTATGTTCTTATGTATCAAAGATAGGGAGAGCAGGAACACTTAGCGATGTACGAATGCACAGTGGTTGTAAGCATACATGCTTCGGAAAGTGCATTCTTGGAAGGTGCTTTTGAATCTCCTTACTTTGGTTCACTTAGTCAGCTTATTAAAGTTCTTGTGACACTGTGTAGCTGTGCAGGAATCATGGAAGTGGCACTAACAGCCAAAGCCATCTCCCCCCTCTAGTTGACCTCCTCCCCAGCCCACCCCAGTCACAGCTCCTGCAGCAACACACCTGAGAAACGGGGGAACATGAGAGCAGTCTGAGACTTGATGCCAGCAGTCGTTGATTGCATGTCAGCAGTCAGACTACACGTGGTATCCAGCTGAGACTGCACGAGAGAAGTGTGAGATTCGATACCACCAACCATTGTCTGCATTATAGCACCAAGCTCTTACGTTGTGCTGCAAGAAGCTGCCACATCACCCATGACATGCGTCATGAGGTCTGGATCTGCAAAGTCTCTCTGGGAGTCCATCATCGTCTGCAGACTGGCAACGATGGGCTGCATGGTGTGCGCAGAGCTCTCTGCAATGCTGGAGGCTGACTGCTCCACGCTCCTTACAATGGGGAGAAGCTCTTGAGTACCCTTGCCATTGCACCTAGCATGTTGGAGTGCATAGCCATCACCCTTCTTGTGAATGCCTTCCCATCGAGGTTCTCATCGGAGTCCTGATCAGCAGAACTCGTACGCGAACTCTCCCTCCCAGGAGCTGGCTCCCGAGGTACCCTTTCAACTTGACCTTGCTTCAGCCCACTAGCCCCTAGTCCATCATCCAGTGCAGACCCCTCTGCTAAGCTAGACTCTAAGGACCACGTAGTGCCAGTCTCTGAGCTGGTGGCTGCAGGTGAGTGCTTGGGTCCTCCTCCTCTTCCTCCTCCTCTTCTCTCTCATGAGTATGCTGGGGGGTGCGGGGGAGGGGCTCAGGTACAGGCTGCACATCTGCTTGCTGATTAGCTCAAAGCATAAATGGCACAATAGTCACGTTAAGGTGAGGGCAGGGGACAATGGAACAATGAAGACAGACAGAATGAGGAGCTGGAAAGTGATAAAGCCTCTGGTGTGAGGGGGAAGCAGGATGAAAAAACGAGGGGATAAAGATACCATTGTTGCCACTAGTAGGGTCGATGTCTCTGCTGGCCACGGCGCCCATCACCTCTGGCCAATGAGCCGCAGCACTCGCTCCTCCAGCTCAGTGAGCTCCTGCAGTTGAGGTTCACCCCCACCAGTCCTCTGTTACTCCCTCCGATTATGTGCCACCTTGGCCTGCAAAAGAAAGGAACTTGTGTGAGTTAGAGTCCAGCTATGTATGTGGGAGATATGCCTGCCATGGTTAAATAGCTGTGAATGTAGGCAAAGCGTGAGATAAGGATGTCAGTCTGAATAGCTGTACATGTTTGGTGGTTGACTGGTGGTTTGTTCAGTGTGCACAGACAGAGGATCTGAGGCTGGTATGTTGGAGACGTGGAAGCACACACTCACCATGACTACCCACTGAGATCGTTGAGCTTCTTGTGGCACTGTGTCAGGGTTCGATCAACCACCTTCTCCGCCACTTCTCTCCACATGGTCCTGAAGACCTGTGGCGATGGCCTCCTTCCAGATGCGGGAAACAGCAAATTCCTCCTTCTCTCCACTGCCTCCACAAATGTTTCCAATGCCACATCATTGAATCGCCTTGCCCTCTCCCTCCCAGCAGGATTTCCAGCAGCCATCCCACAAAGTTCTTTCAGTAGATAACAAGTCTCACTCAAGTGCAGCAATGCTGAAAATGAGCATGTGCAGCTTGATATTATCTACCCTTTAAGAGCTTGAATCAACCAGTGTGAAGGATTGAAGGATGATTGCTGAATACAAGTCAGTTGAAATTAGGTAGCACTCTGCAATTAACGCTGCGGTAGCGCCCCACTGAAGTCATTAGCGACACATTTACCGCCTAGGTAATCTAAAGCCCAATGTAGCTGAAGTTAGCAATCGTCTGCGCCTGACGCTAACTTTTCAAACTTTTAAATGTTAATGCCCCAAATGAGGCGCTACTGAATTTCGGCCCTTAGTCTGCTGCACTGAATCAGCGGCAGTTCTCCTGCAGGGAAACCACCCCAAATTATTTAAATTAGCCCGCCCCAGAAAATTTGCCAGGAGCAATACCAACTTCATGGGATAGTCAGCATCCAGACCCACCAAAGTTCTGGTGCCTGAAGCAAAAAGCTCTAAGCTGGATTGTAAATTCTGCTCTTCGTCCCAGATATTGCAAAAATCTTACATAGAATCACTGTTAGTATGTTTTACTGTTAATACTGTTGATCCAATTAATAGGACTGTTATGATTAGTGTGAACTTTATCAATTTTATATTGTGTTGCATTATTACTTTTGACAAAGTACACTGCCTATCACTTCATACCAGATCCTTTATAGTGAGACTGATATGAACAGCATCTATAAAATATTTACTTACGGTTGACTGACTATCATTTATTATTCACGGATAAGTAAGCTCAAGGGAGCTAATGCACTACAGTTGCAAAATTATCTTAACTCTGCTAATATAATGCACAACAATCTAAATATTTCTACACTTTGTGGTTGCAACCTTATTTAATTAAGACATAATGTGGCATGAATAAATTTTCCTGTATATGTTTAGCCTGAAACCTAACCATGTACTTGGATTTGAGAAGTATGAACATGTAAACTGACAAGTGGGACATTTTATGGTTGGAATCACGTTGTGCGAAATCAGTAACAAATATATGAATATGATAGTGTGAAATTCCTTTGCTATTTTAACCAGGCTATTTATTTTAAATGAGTTATTGATTTTGTTTAGCTGGCATTGTAAGTTTGTGTAAGTACTTCAATGCGTTTGTTACTAATATCACACAGCACAATTTTAATTTGTTTGAGTGAAGACAAATACTTCCTAAACACATCAATTTTTGGATCGACAAATAGAAAGTGAGAAGATCTAAATTTTGTACACTATTGTTTATGTAAGCACAACATATGTGTCAACACATTTTCCATCTGCATCATAATACATTATTGATATCCTATTCCCTGGGTCAGTACTATCTGAGAAAGACATGTTTGCATTGTTTACTAAGGCTGCAAATGAGATTATAGAGCAATAAATGAGCTACTGGAGCTATAAACTAGCAACATTGAGGCTGTGGCCTACAGAATACGATGCTAAGCAACAAAAATAATTGAAAGAAGATGTAGCAACTCCAGCTCACATCGGTGAATAGCATTGATTTCAGCACTCTCAGCTAATATTGAAAAAGTATAATGTCTTCAAAAATAAGGGTATAGATTGCTTACTGTATGAAGACCTACTCTAAAGCAGAGTAAAGGAATGAAAGTACACTTTTGAAGTAGAGGAAGTAGACGCTTATCAAAATAGCAAGCAGGCTGCATGAACTGCTGAGGGTTCAGAATCTACTGACAATTTTATTCCTGAGGAACAACAGATCATCTCCCTACTTGCCTTTCTTATATCTGCAGACCCAGAACCAGTGAAACAAGCATCATCACCACTTCACCCCTCTGCTACAGAACAGAACAAGGAGCAAACAGGAGAGATGTAACAACCAGTCCTGACACAATGGCCATGAAATTAGCTTCAAAACCAACAGGACCACAATACCCCTATACAGCACAAGCCTTCAATTAAGTTAATGATCTATACATTACAATACATCTTAAGTTCAACCATTGTTTCAAGCTGAATGTCTGCTGAAGTTCCACATACCTGAATGTCTTGTTTGTATATGTGTACTTAAATGAACACTGTTTTACTGCACATGCCACAGGGCAATGATCACCAATTTTAACTAATTCCTAAATAATCCACAGCCACTGATAAATATAGAACCAATAATAGTTCTCCGGAGCTATTGGAGATCTTGGGATACTTTACTACTTTAAAGGTGCTATATAAATAAAAGTGATTATTATCATCAACCGCTGTAATGAACCATTTTCCTCTCTCGGAGTTATCATTTTAGAGGTGGAACCTTGGCATTAAGAGCAAAACGCAGTCAATTGAGAAAAACCTGCAGTGAAAGGAATCATGAAAGTTGGCATATCAAGGGATGAGGCAAGTCACACAAGATAAATCAAATGAAATGTGGATATTATAAATGTATTTATGTCATTTTCACCAATAAGAGCATTCTACATATTTCCCAGCAGTACTATTACATATGCCCCAGACTGCACTTCCCTCCTCTGATTTTGGATTGCTGTATGTTTTCTGTTTCCTCAACTCCCACCATTGGAGGCTGATCTTTCAATCATTCCCCAAAACCCCTTTCCCTCATTATCTTTCTTCCTGCCTTCAAACCATGCTAAAAGCATTTCTCTTCAATGGTGTGCTTGGTCTCTCCCTTAATTCCGCCTTTCCTGATTGATCCCAGGGACACTTCCGAACCACCTCCGTCCCTGGGATGCTTGGGCCATTACGCTGCCGTACGCCTGGAGGTCTGAGACTGGAACTCTTCGCAACCTGGGCCGCCAGGAGGTAATTTTGTAAATGTTTCATGGGTTGGAGGCATACTCTGGAGGTACGCCTCCGACTGCAATTTCTTGGCCATTGGACACCGCTGGCTGATTTATTTCCACAATTGCTCTGATAGGATCTTAAAGTAGTACTACGGATGGACAGTACAGGAATCACATTTACTGGTGTCCGCAGCACATAGTTGGTGTGAGCAAATCCCAAATCCCTTTGTTAACTTGTCATCCAGGTTGTACAGCAATTATTTATTAATCTCCAAAAACAGTGGATCAGAAACAAATGTGCCTGTATGTTCTAAATGGTTTCTCCTGTTCCATAGTACCCATTCATATATCTGGTGTATTCCTACACAATCAGTAGCAATCAGTCATGTTTTTAATCATTGAGTTAACAAATATCATGATGTGCTTAGCAAGAAGAGAACACAGAAATCAGAGATTGTAGATTCAAATTTTATTGCAAGAGTTACGTTCTACATCGTAATCTATGACTAACATATGCATGCGATACATTTGAAAAAATTCTGTTTTTAAAGTTGCAAATTATAATTTCAAAGTAAAATTGTTCGATACAGAGCATGCAAAGTATCTAATTATTGTCAGGCCCAAATTAGAATTTCCTGGTAAATCCCTTTTCCAGGCAATAACCTCTTAGACATGGTTGAATGGCATGATTTTGACATTTTAAGGCAAAGGTTCAGAGCTAAGTGAGCTGAAGGGAAATGACATTTAATTACTGATGTTCAGTCACTCAGATCAGCTAATTATAATCCCATGAATTTAGTCATCATATCTGATTAACTTTTACTTTCATGAAAAAAAACTTAACATGGAGCTGAGAATGGCACTGGACATTACTACTAAATCTGAAATTAATTCCAAAAGACAATGGGGGTAATTTTAAGATAATCCTCCCAACTGAAAACCCACGGGATCGGTGAAATGCTGAATTTACGCCCCACCCAATATTACTCTCCATCCGACTCTTTTCTCGAACCTGCCACTCCTATTGGTATTCTGTTCCACATCATTCAAAGCCGAACTGCAGAACTGAACCTGGCATCTCCATCGCCAACCACACTTGAATCAGTCATCAGTGATGAGGGGGCAGAAGTGATGGTGATTAATGAGAGGCAAGATGCAGGAAAGAGGTCTAACACGCCTGGTGACCATATTAAGTTGCATGAGGATACAGACTGCCCCCTAATAGACCTAGTGGTAAAATGGAAGATGGTATAGCCTCCAGACCATTATGGAGTCACTTCCTTACCTAGCACATGATAGTGAAAGATGGTTGAGATAATGTTGGGGAAACCAAAAGCAGATATGTGTTATCATCTCCCACTTGGCCATTATAGAACCTGCCTGATTTCTATTCCATCAAAGATCAAAATCTACCTAATTAAATCAGTTTTACCTCTATCATTAAAATGTTGGCATTTAAATAGCTTGATCAATCCAGACAGTTATCTTTCTCACCCGCACGCATGTGCATGCAGAAACACAGATCACACATGTATTCTGGCCTAGATTTTAACTGCCAGTGGGTTTCTACCTGATCGGAAGGAAGCAGTGGAAGATCGCCATGGCCCTGTGGCTGCCCACTCTCACTAGGTACATGCCGGAACTGACTTGGGGGGCTGTCTTGGCAGAGGTCTCGCATTCGGAAACTTGGGCGGGGCAAGAATCCTCTGCAAGGAAGGCCTTAGCTTTCCTTGTGCAGCCGAGCGAATCACTTCTGTTCTTCCTTGACCGACAACGAAAGTAAAATATTCTTACCTACTTGGGTCTCTTCTGGTCCGAGCTGTTTTCCCCCATTGTGATCACCTGGCAGGAAAACCACAAGTGGCTTCCTGCTCAGCCTGCCCATTCAAAATTGCAGTTGGGTTCTGATGATGTCCCCGCTGACGAAGGACCCCACTGGTAATCTTGCCATTTGCTCAGTAGAGCAAGTTAAAATTCCAAACAGGTGGCTCCCGGCGGTTCCACTTTTAATCTGTGGGGAGTTGGTGGTGGAACATTCACCTGACCTGTATGTATTGCCCCTCTCAGGTAAGTAAGATGGGCAATTTTAACTACCGGGCACGTAGGGTTAAAATCACCCTCTCTGTATTTTTTTCTGTCTCCAATTCTGGAACTCTTACTATTTCTAACTCTCACCGTCACTCATTTCTTCTCAATTTAACTCACTCGATACAACCTTGTGTGTGTCAATGTGTACTTTTAACTTTCTAGATTTGTCTGTGTGTGTGTTTATCTGTGATCTTTTCTCTCTGAAGGGTAAAGATTCAATCAGTCTTTATAGCCCGGAAAGGTGCTGTGGAATATTATCATATGAACATATCAATTCCCTCTTATTTTAAACGGGTAATGAATCTGCTAAAATAGCACACATAGGAATTTAATATGAATACAATATAATTGCATCTTGGTATTTCCATAATAATATCATACAACTTATATTCCAGGATTACTATTTTTAAGTCACGATCATTTGTTACAGAAAAACAACTTAAATGTTTGATAGTCTGCAAAAATAACAATCAGAACCTGGAAATTAGTCAATGGAAAATTCAATGCAGGCCATTATCGGCCTCAAAAAGAGTCAATTAGTCTCACATTAAATTTTCAGTGTTCAGGCCTCATTTTTTTTTACTATGTGCACAACTGAAAGTGACTGCAAAGTGATGCAGATGCATTCATGTATGTCTGCTATTCAACTCACCTCAGTGAATAGGTTGTTCCCTATGGCAAATGGGGAAAATGTAAACATTTTGAATATTAAGTCATGCTTGGTCAAGGTGCACTGTTTTTAATCAGATCATCTAGTCTTGGTTTGGCTTTCCTTACCAAATGTGAGGGTACCTGAGAGGGGCAATACATACAGGTCTGGTGAATGTTCCACAACCAACTCTCCACAGATTCAAAATAGAGAACGCTGATAAGCATTCACTTCGATCCATCTCCACAAGTCACGAAGCAGAATTCTAACACCATTCTGTGAGCACTGTCACCACGAGGACTGAGGCGATTCAAGAAGAAGGCCCACCATTATCTTCTCAGGGCTACAAGTGATGGGCAATAATTGTGGCTTTGCCAGCATTAGTCCCATTCTGAGAATAATAATGCTCAAGCGAACTAGCTTAGAATTTATGGAAATCTGAAGTTAAAGGATAATTATATTTTAAGTGGAAGTACTTATAATGCTCTATACTTATTCTTAATTGGAAATTAAAACTTCCAAACTTGCCTAAAAACTACTTAATTGGAAATGTGAGAAAAAATGTCCTTTTCAAATATGCATATATAACCACAGGGACTCGTCATGTCAGTTCAGGTGAAGACCCTTTGATTTGATTCACATTAGTGCTGGAATCATTTAGTGGGCTTCATATCCATCTTGCTACTGAATGCCAATTGAAAGTGGTCAGCCAATAAATAATTGAACACACTGTAGTACTGCAATAATCACCGTGAAGTGAGGCTGCATAACAGCAGAAGAGTGAACATTCATAACTGATTACTGAGGACAGTTGAGAACTACATGGTCATATATATCACATCGGTTGCCAGGGAAAGAAGACAAAATGTTCAGCAAATTACTTCTGATACCATCAATCCTTCTTTGAGCAGTGAGAGTGCACATCACCCTCAATCAAGCAGTTCAGTAACCTTACATAATTGGATTTTCTGAATGTGTTCATTTGACAATTTAAAAAAAATCTTGGTTACATTTGTTGCATTACATGCATAACTGAATAAAGTTTGAATTTGCTGTCCTCTCTATCATATTAGAACATTTTAAAATGGAAATTTACTTTTCAAAACAATGACTGATGGATAGAGGACACAGGAATATAAATAAGAAATGTTCCTTTTATTTATGCCACAACAAAATATCCCCAGGTACTTTCTCATTATTCTTTCTCGAGATTATAACAGCGATTCTCCATGCTGAAGCGTATTATGAGCTTGCTGATTGTGAGCTGGTGACATTCTCTAACTGTCAGTTAGTAGCTTCAGAACACCTCCATGTTGAGTGGATGATGCCTCCCTGTCTATAGTTGCTTGAATCTCTGCAGATCAAATTTGACAAGTTGGGTGGAACGATCAGAATAAACAAAACTTATGGATAAGATTTGGAGCAGTGCCATAGATTTTCTGCTCAGCTTCACCTGATTTCCAGGCATAACTCAGGTGCACCCAAGTGCTAAACTGGCTGGACATCTGTTAGGTCACATCTCAGTCCTTCTACCTTGTGAGCATTTCCAATCACAAAGGGAACCGGGGTTATTTTTTCTTCCAGTTCTATTAATAATTACAATATTTTCCCTTCATCTATAGCAAGACGGTTTCTGGCTGCTATGTTTGAGGAGACAAACAAGAAAACATCTCTTATTATCTTTCTCTTTTTTCATTAAGCTTCCACATTTGTGCATGTGTCTTCTAGATCTGCAAGAAGCAAGCCTTTTACCAAGCTCTTGAAACCTTGTCAGTCATTGCAATTTGATTTTTATCTAATTGTATTGAGACTAATCTACGTCATTGTTGAAACAAACTTCAGGGTTGTATGCTCCATCATACTTAGGGGCTGATGTGAATGACTGCTCAGTGAATCGATCAAAAAGAGAGACAAGAATGGAGAAATTTGGGTAGCGCCAGTTCTACCAGAAGGCTGCAGATGCCAATTGGACATTTCAATGCAACTCGCCGGTAGGGGCCTTAGGAAATTCGGCCAGCTCTAACACGGATCCGACCTGCAGGGGGAGGGGGAGGGAGACGAACCGGAGGAGGGGGCGTGGGAGTTGGGGGGAGAAGCCCAGGCAGGCAGCAACCTGCAGTATTTCCGTAGAACACACCCGCCCCTCCTGAAATGAAGCTGTAAAAAAACGAACTTCCCTTGAAGGAGCACTGGTTGGGCCGCTCAAAACCCAAAGCAACTGGACAGAGCAGGCGGTGTCCATGCACAGCCCAGTGAATGACCAATTTTGCATTCTGCTCTTAAAATTGGCATTAGGACCCTGATTTGCATAGTCAAGGTACCAAACAATTGTTTCAGTCAAGCGCCCTGCACACTTGGAAGTTCTGCCTTTCAATTTGCCAGCCAGTGACTTCTGGGGGACATCAGGTGCCAGAAAGAGCTAATTTCTCAGCTAGGAGTTGGCTGAAAGCAAGTCCCTGAATACTTTGCTGCACATGGCAGTCAACAAAACTAAGGAGGAGTGTTAGAATTTTAAAGTCTCCAAGGATATTATCATACTGCATCAAGCATGCGGCAAGTGGTACTGATAGCAGGCTGTGTATGTAGGTAACCCTGTCAAAAAGTAATTTATGTAGTGTTTTCTTTTCTAATTGGTACATTGTTTGCTAACAGAGTATATCACCTTTGCTTTTGTGTGGTCATACAACTCCCAGTGGGCATTATTTGAAGATACAAGACTCTTTTGCAAATGTTATTAAACAATTTATTTATTATGTTAAAAAAGGATCTGTGCAGGTTGTTATGTAACCCTTGGCAACCTGTATCACGCCACCACCAGAGGGCCTACCTGTTGGAGTCCCAAGGGATCCTAGCATCTCTTGGGAGCACTGTATATAAGCAGGCCTCCCACGCTGTACCAGCACTCTGGAATTTAATTAAAGGAGCTAAGGTCATACTTACTCTTTGCATGCAATACTCAGTTTCATCCTTTATTATGATTGGCGACGAGGTAATGAACAACTGTGCGAAAATGCAAAGAACTGTTGGTATCCTGGAGAAATTCTCAGAAGGGGACGATTGGGAGGCCTTCGTGGAGAGACTCGACCGATACTTCGTGGCCAACGAGCTGGAAGGGGACTGGAATGCTGCCAAATAAAGGGCAATCCTCCTTACCGTCTGTGGGGCAACAACCTATGGCCTCATGAAGAATCTCCTAGCTCCGGTGAAACCAACAACCAAATCCTATGAAGAATTGTGTACGCGGGTCCGGGAGCATCTAAATCCAAAGGAAAGCGTTTTGATGGCGAGGTATTGGTTCTACACATGTCAACGGTTGGAGGGCCAGGAAGTGGCGAGCTACGTCGCCGAACTAAGGCGCCTTGCAAGACATTGCGAATTCGATGGATTCCTTGAACAAATGCTGAGAGACTTTTTTGTGCTTAGCATTGGCCATGAGGTTATCCTCCGCAAATTATTGACTGTTGAAACACCGAATCTGAGCAAAGCCATAACGATAGCCCAGGCATTTATGTTCACCAACGATAACACCAAACAAATTTCGCAGCAAAAAGAGGTTTCGGCAAGTACTGTGCACAAAGTAACGTCGTTTTCAAGCAGGTATGCATATGGCAGAACGTACACTCCGGTTGCTACATGACCTCAGATAACCCAGGGTCTGCCATCAATCATTAATGCGAGGCAGTTAACACCCTGTTGGCGTTGTGGAGGTGATCATTGGGCCCATCAATGCTGCTTCAAATATTTTGCGTGCAAAGGTTGCAGAACAATGGGACACATCCAGCGAATGTGCAGGCGAGCTGCAAACCCTGCAAACCCTGCAAATCACCACGTTGCAGAGGATGATTGGTCCATGGTGGATCAAGCTGAATTAGATACTTGAACCGAGGAGGCAGAAGTGTACGGAGTACACACCTTCATCACGAAATGTCCATCGATTATGTTAAAAGTTGAACTGAACGGAATTCTAGTATCCATGGAACTGGACACAGGTGCGAGTCAGTCTGTAATGAGCAAAAAGGCCTTTGACAGGCTGTGGAGCAACAAGGCACACAGGCCCAAGCTTAGTCCCATTCACACCAAGCTAAGAACTTACACCAAAGAGCTGATCCCTGTAATTGGCAGCGCAGCAGTAAAAGTCTCCTATGATGGAGCAGTGCACGAACTCCCACTATGGATCATGCCAGGGGATGGCCCCACACTGTTCGGCAGAAGCTGGCTTGGTGAAAAAAGACATTCACCAAGTTGGACCTGACCTTGGCCTACATGACGCAGGAGCTAGAGGAATCTTCGAAAGGCCTCACCTGCATCAACACGCACAAAGGTCTGTTCATCTATAACAGATGCCTGTTTGGGATTCGTTCGGCCATGGCAATTTTCCAATGGAACATGGAGAGCCTGCTAAAGTCAGTTCCACACACCGTGGTTTTCCAGGACGACATACTGGTCATAGGTCGGGACACCATCGAACACTTGAAGAACCTGGAAGAAGTTCTAAGTAGGCTAGATTGCATGGGACTCAGGATGAAATGCTCGAAGTGTGTTTTTCTGGTGCCAGAGGTCGAGTTCTTAGGAAGAAGAATCGCAGCAGACGGCATCAGACCCACTGACGCCAAGACGGAGGCCATCAAGAATGCGCCAAGACCACAGAACGTGACAGAGCTGCATTCATTCCTGGGACTCCTCAATTATTTCAGTAATTTCCTACCCAGGTTAAGCACCTTGAAAGAATCCCTACATGTGCTACTGCGCAAGGGAGACAACTGGGTATGGGGGAATTCACAAGAGGCTGCTTTTGAGAAAGCCAGAAATCTGTTATGTTCAAACAAACTGCTTGTTCTGTCTAACCCATGTAAACAATTAGTGCTTCGATTCGTCATCACACGGGGTCGAGTGTGTGTTACAACAGGCTAACGAATTGGGGATTTTGTAACTGGTCGCCTATGCATCCAGGAGACTGTCCAAGGCTGAAAGGGCCTACAGCATGATTGAAAAAGAAGCTCTGGCGTGCATTTACAGGGTGAAAAAAATGCACCAGTATTTGTTTGGTCTCAAGCTTGAGCTAGAAATCGACCATAAGCCGCTAATATCGCTATTTTCAGAGAGCAAAGGGATTAACACCAATGCCTCTGCCCGCATCCAAAGATGGGCACTCACGCTGTCGACACGCAACTATGTAATCCGCCACAGACCGGGCACAGAGAACTGCGCTAATGCTCTCAGTCGGCTACCATTGCCCACCACCGGGGTGGAAATGGCACAGCCTGCAGACTTGCTCATGGTGATGGATGCATTCGAAAACGAAAAATCACCCGTTACGGCTCGTCAGATGAGGACCTGGAGCAGCTAGGATCCTTTACTGTCCCTGGTCATAAACTATGTCCTCCATGGGAGCTGGTCCAGCGTCCCAGCGGAGATGTAGGAAGATATTAAGCCGTTCCACAGGCGCAAAAACAAAATGTCTTTACAGGCGGACTGTCTGTGGGGTAATCGCGTGGCCTTGCCCAAGAAAGGCAGAGAGACGTTCTTACGCAAACTACACAGCACCCACCCAGGCATTGAAATGATGAAAGCCATAGCCAGATCCCATGTGTGGTGGCCCGGCATCGACTCAGATTTAGAGTCATGCATGCGCCAGTACAACGCTTGTTCTCAACTGAGCAATCGGCACCACTAAGTTTCTGGTCATGGCCCTCCAAACCGTGGTCTAGGATCCACGTTGACTTTGCGGGCCCATTTCTAGGCAAAATGTTCTTGGTTGTTGTGGATGCTTATTCAAAATGGATTGAATGTGTAATAATGTCTGTAAGCATGTCCACCGCCACCATCGAAAGCCTATGAGCCATGTTTGCCACACACGGCCTGCCTGATGTCCTTGTCAGTGACAATGGGCCGTGTTTCACCAGTGCTGAATTCAAGGAATTCATGACCTGCAATGGGATCAAGCACGTCACATCTGCTCCGTTCAAGCCTGCATCCAACAGCTAGGCAGAACGGGCAGTTCAAACCATCAAGTAAAGCTTGAAACGCGTGTTGGAAGGCTCCCTGCAGACCCGACTGTCCCGTGCCCTACTCAGCTACCGCTCCAGACCCCACTCACTCACCAGGGTTCCCCAGCCGAGCTGCTCATGAAAAGGGCGCTCAAAACAAGGCTCTCTCTTGTCCACTCTGATCTCCATGATTACGTCGAGGGCAGGCGGCATTAACAAAGCATGTACCATGATTGCACAAACTTGTCACGCGATATTGAGGTCAATGACCCTGTGTTTGTACTCAATTATGGACATGGTCTCAAATGGTTTGCTGGCACAGTCATAGCCAAAGAAGGGAGTAGAGTGTTTCAGGTCAAATTGGCCAAAGGACTAACGTGCAGAAAGTATTTGGACCAAACCAAATTGCGGTTCACCTACAGCCACGAGCAACTCGAAGAGGACACCACCAACTTCGACCTTCCAACACACACACAAGTTGCAACCTACATCACGGTTGACCATGAAGCCGAACTCACCATCCCCAGCAGCCCGGCAAGACCAGCTGCCCAGCAACCCCACAACCCAGTGAAGAACCAACCAACTCATCCGCACCTGCATTTGTACCGAGATGATCGACAAGGGAGCGAAAAGCTCTAGATCATCTCACCCTGTAAATAAGTGTAATATTGACTTTACGAGGGAGTGATGTTATGTATGTAACCCTTGGCAACCTGTATCACACCACCACAAGAGGACCTACCTGTTGGAGTCCCAAGGGATCCCAGCATCCCTTGGGAGCACTGTATATAAGCAGGCCTCCTATGCTATACCAACACTCTGGAGTTTAATTAAAGGAACTAAGGTCACACTTACTCATTGCATACAGTACTCAGTTTCCTCCTTATTTTGAGCGTAACACAGGTGAAGTGCATTATTTGCCTAAAATGTGAAATTATGATCCATGCGCACATAAAAGAGAAAAAGCTTTTGGAAAGCAATTTGTTGTGTTTGCGCTGCCAGCAAGGAGCCTTAATCATTGGACAATCGTGGATTTCCCAATCATGGTTCAAACTCGAAGAATTATTCTGGACACTGCAGATATACAATGGGGACCATATTAATGAAATCAAAATGCAAGTGCTCATTTATATTGATTTTGGAGTAGTTAATAGAAGCACAGCCACTTTGACTCTTGTAACACAGCTCGCTGATCTCTCTAATCTCCTGTCATCCACCTGGACTTGAACCGTTCTTCGTGTGGTGCATTCCCCGTTCTACATGGCCAGTGGTGCCGGTGTGGAATGGGCAAGTGATGGCCTCGAAATTGGGTCGAGATGCATATTGTGAGTTCCTGCTCAATTTGTGCAGTGTGCAATTTTCATTTAACTGGGACAGATTCATTTAAATTTTGAAAATAATGGTCACCGAAGGAAGACCTGTTGAAGAAAAAAAACTTAGATTTAAATCTCACCTTTCATATCCTCAGAATGTTCCAAAGTGCTTTACAAACAATTCATTATTTTTGAAGTGCAGTCACTGTGGGTACGTAGGCAAATGCAGCAATGAATTTATGCTGAAGGACCCACAAATTGCAATGAGATAAATGAAGGAAGGGAGGGTGAGGAAAAGATAAATAAAATGGGGAGGGCAAGGAAAGGGGAAGAAAAGGTGAGGAAAAACAATACAATCATTTCATTGAACAAACTCCTGGCTTGATGCATTTTAACAATGTTGTGGGACAGTGAATGGGGAGAGGAGAAAGAAAGATCAATATCTTGTTCTGGGGTAAGGGTAGAGAAGAAGATTGAAAATCTCTGTTAAATGGAGTGGGAAGAGAGAGACAGAGGTACCAGGAAAGGTAGAGGAAGAGATAAACAGAAGAACAAAATACTGTGGATGCTGGAAATCTGAAATTAAAATCTGAAACAGAAAATGCTGGAAATACTCAGCAGGTCAGGCAGCATCAGTGGAGAGAGAAACAGAGTTAACGTTTCAAGTTGATGACCTTTCAGCAGAATTAGACGTAAGAATCCTGGTCCAGGGAGATGGAAGGCCTCTCTCTCTCATGGTGAAATGGATGCACTTGTTAGTATGCTCACAGGTTTGTAGAACTGTTGAATTCGTACCTCCACGACCGCGGTTTTAGGTGGCAGGCAAATGAGACGGCTGTGGCTGGTGAGGTGACCAGGTCAGGGACCTGCGCAATGGCAGAAGAGCGGGCTGGATGGCGCCAGACATGGTGGCATGGTGCCTATCCTGGGCCAATGTCCTGCGCACGGCCAATGCCATTGAGTCGCTAAAAACAGCGCTGGGCTCTGACTCCGTTAGATGTGTCGAGGAGGCTCAAGCACGTGGGGAGGTCCTGTCCAAACTGACCCCCATCCGGATGGAATTCCTCATCGGTGCCAGGCCCCGAAACCTCCCTCGGGAGCCGGCGCCTCACAACTTGAGCCGCCTTGGGGAAATCCCCTCCATACCTTTCAGTTTTGCGCAGAGGGGATTCCTGTACGGGCTGCTCCTGCACACTCTCCACGTCGCCATCCTTGTCTGCCGTCCATACACGCCATGGCGCACCATCTTGCCGTCCGGAGGAGGCAGGGGTCCCCGATAGAGTGCATGCTACGTGGGAGTCCTCCCTCTATTTATTGGGGACTTGGCCTGGAAGGTGTTGCACGGAGCAGTTCCATGCAATAAGTTTTTAAGTCGGTTCACGGGCTCCCAGGCCACCTGTAATTTCTGCGGTCTAGAGGAGTCCGTGTTCCATGTGTATGTTGAATAGAAACATAGAAACATAGAAAATAGGTGCAGGAGCAGGCCATTCTGCCCTTCTAGCCTGCACCGCCATTCAATGAGTTCATGGCTGAACATTAAACTTCAGTACCCCCTTCCTGCTTTCTCGCCATACCCCTTGATCCCCCGAGTAGTAAGGACTTCATCTAACTCCCTTTTGAATATATTTAGTGAATTGGCCTCAACTACTTTCTGTGGTAGAGAATTCCACAGGTTCACCACTCTCTGGGTGAAGAAGTTTCTCCTCATCTCGGTCCTAAATGGCTTACACCTTATCCTTAGAATGTGACCCCTGGTTCTGGACTTCCCCAACATTGGGAACATTCTTCCTGCATCTAACCTGTCCGAACCCATCAGAATTTTAAACGTTTCTATGAGGTCCCCTCTCATTCTTCTGAACTCCAGTGAATACAAGCCCAGTTGATCCAGTCTTTCTTGATAGGTCAGTCCCACCATCCCGGGAATCAGTCTGGTGAATCTTCGCTGCACTCCCTCAATAGCAAGAATGTCCTTCCTCAAGTTAGGAGACCAAAACTGTACACAATACTCCAGGTGTGGCCTCACCAAGGCCCTGTACAACTGTGGCAACACCTCCCTGCCCCTGTACTCAAATCCCCTCGCTATGAAGGCCAACATGCCATTTGCTTTCTTAACCGCCTGCTGTACCTGCATGCCAACCTTCAATGACTGATGTACCATGACACCCAGGTCTCGTTGCACCTCCCCTTTTCCTAATCTGTCACCATTCAGATAATAGTCTGTCTCTCTGTTTTTACCACCAAAGTGGATAACCTCACATTTATCCACATTATACTTCATCTGCCATGCATTTGCCCACTCACCTAACCTATCCAAGTCACTCTGCAGCCTCATAGCATCCTCCTCGCAGCTCACACTGCCACCCAACTTAGTGTCATCCGCAAATTTGGAGATACTATATTTAATCCCCTCATCTAAATCATTAATGTACAATGTAAACAGCTGGGGCCCCAGCACAGAACCTTGCGATACCCCACTAGTCACTGCCTGCCATTCTGAAAAGTACCCATTTACTCCTACTCTTTGCTTCCTGTCTGACAACCAGTTCTCAATCCACGTCAGCACACTACCCCCAATCCCATGTGCTTTAACTTTGCACATTAATCTCTTGTGTGGGACCTTGTCGAAAGCCTTCTGAAAGTCCAAATATACCACATCAACGGGTTCTCCTTTGTCCACTTTACTGGAAACATCCTCAAAAAATTCCAGAAGATTTGTCAAGCATGATTTCCCTTTCACAAATCCATGCTGACTTGGACCTATCATGTCACCATTTTCCAAATGCGCTGCTATGACATCCTTAATAATTGATTCCATAATTTTACGCACTACTGAGGTCAGGCTGACCGGTCTGTAATTCCCTGTTTTCTCTCTCCCTCCTTTTTTAAAAAGTGGGGCTACATTGGCTACCCTCCACTCGATAGGAACTGATCCAGAGTCAATGGAATGTTGGAAAATGACTGTCAATGCATCCGCTATTTCCAAGGCCACCTCCTTAAGTACTCTGGGATGCAGTCCATCAGGCCCTGGGGATTTATCGGCCTTCAATCCCATCAATTTCCCCAACACAATTTCCTGACTAATAAAGATTTCCCTCAGTTCCTCCTCCTTACTAGACCCTCTGACCCCTTTTATATCCGGAAGGTTGTTTGTGTCCTCCTTCGTGAATACCGAACCAAAGTACTTGTTCAATTGGTCTGCCATTTCTTTGTTCCCCGTTATGACTTCCCCTGATTCTGACTGCAGAGGGGACCTACGTTTGTCTTTACTAACCTTTTTCTCTTTACATACCTATAGAAACTTTTGCAATCCGCCTTAATGTTCCCTGCAAGCTTCTTCTCGTACTCCATTTTCCCTGCCCTAATCAAACCCTTTGTCCTCCTCTGCTGAGTTCTAAATTTCTCTCAGTCCCCGGGTTCGCTGCTATTTCTGGCCAATTTGTATGCTACTTCCTTGGCTTTAATACTATCCCTGATTTCCCTTGATAGCCACGGTTGAGCCACCTTCCCTTTTTTATTTTTACGCCAGACAGGAATGTACAATTGTTGTCGTTCATCCATGCGGTCTCTAAATGTCTGCCATTGCCCATCCACAGTCAACCCCTTAAGTATCATTCGCCAATCTATCCTAGCCAATTCACGCCTCATACCTTCAAAGTTACCCTTCTTTAAGTTCTGGACCATGGTCTCTGAATTTACTGTTTCATTCTCCATCCTAATGCAGAATTCCACCATATTATGGTCACTCTTCCCCAAGGGGCCTCACACAATGAGATTGCTAATTAATCCTCTCTCATTACACAACACCCAGTCTAAGATGGCCTCCCCCTAGTTGGTTCCTCGACATATTGGTCGAGAAAACCATCCCTTATGCACTCCAGGAAATCCTCCTCCACCGTATTGCTTCCAGTTTGGCTAGCCCAATCTATGTGCATATTAAAGTCACCCATTATAACTGCTGCACCTTTATTGCATGCAACCCTAATTTCCTGTTTGATGCCCTCCCCAACATCACTACTACTGTTTGGAGGTCTGTACACAACTCCCACTAACGTTTTTTGCTCTTTGGTGTTCTGCAGCTCTACCCATATAGATTCCACATCATCCAAGCTAATGTCTTTCCTAACTATTGCATTAATCTCCTCTTTAACCAGCAATGCTACCCCACCTCCTTTTCCTTTTATTCTATCCTTCCTGAATGTTGAATACCCCTGGATGTTGAGTTCCCAGCCCTGATCATCCTGGAGCCACGTCTCCGTAATCCCAATCACATCATATTTGTTAACATCTATTTGCACAGTTAATTCATCCACCTTATTGCGGATACTCCTTGCATTAAGACACAAAGCCTTCAGGCTTGTTTTTTTAACACCCTTTGTCCTTTTAGAATTTTGCTGTACAGTGGCCCTTTTTGTTCTTTGCCTTGGGTTTCTCTGCCCTCCACTTTTACTTTTCTTCTTTCTATCTTTTGCTTTTGCCTTCTTTTTGTCTCCCTCTGTCTCCCTGCATTGGTTCCCATCCCCCTGCCATATTAGTTTAACTCCTCCCCAACAGCACTAGCAAACACTCCCCCTAGGACATTGGTTCCGGTCCTGCCCAGGTGCAGACCATCCAGTTTGTACTGGTCCCACCTCCCCCAGAACTGGTTCCAATGCCCCAGGAATTTGAATCCCTCCGTGCTGCACCACTGCTCAAGCCACGTATTCATCTGTGCTATCCTGCGATTCCTACTCTGACTAGCACGTGGCACTGGTAGCAATCCCGAGATTACTACTTTTATGGTCCTACTTTTTAATTTAGCTCCTAGCTCCTTAAATTCGTTTCGTAGGACCTCATCCCTTTTGTTACCTATGTCGTTGGTACCAATGTGCACCACGACAACTGGCTGTTCTCCCTCCCTTTTCAGAATGTCCTGCACCCGCTCCGAGACATCCTTGACCCTTGCACCAGGGAGGCAACATACCACCCTGGAGTCTCGGTTGCGGCCGCAGAAACGCCTATCTATTCCCCTCACAATTGAATCCCCTATCACTATCACACTCCCACTCTTTTTCCTGCTCTCCTGTGCAGCAGAGCCAGCCACGGTGCCATGAACTTGGCTGCTGTTGCCCTCCCCTGATGAGTCATCCCCCCAACAGTACTCAAAGCGGTGTATCTGTTTTGCAGGGGGATGACCACAGGGGACCCCTGCATTACCTTCCTTACACTGCTCTTCCTGCTGGTCTTCCATTCCCTAGCTGGCTGTGGACCCTTCTCCTGCGGTAAGACCAACTCGCTACACGTGCTACTCACGTCATTCTCAGCATTGTGGATGCTCCAGAGTGAATCCACCCTCAGCTCCAACTCCGCAATGCAGATTGTCAGGAGCTCGAGGCGGATACACCTCCCGCACACGTAGTCGTCAGGGACACCGGAACTGTCCCTGAGTTCCCACATGGTACAGGAGGAGCATAACACCCGACCGAGCTCTCCTGCCATGACTTAACCCTTAGAATGTGCGAGGTTGCAGCCCCTCTGCCAATATTTAAAGGGGCTGCTCCTCAAATTCTGGTTGCACTTCAGTCCCACACTCCTGATCGTTGAGCAACCTGTGCGGAGGGGAATGGGCAGGTCGGAATGCTTCCTCGTAGGACTACTCCTGGGCGCGGCCATCACCCGGTCCAGGCAGCGGGCGGTCGAGGGGATCGTTCAGCCCGACTGCCTGCCTCTCTTCCGCGGTTACATCTGAGCCAGGGTGTCCCTGGAGATGGAGCACGCGGTGTCCACTGGTACGCTCACGGCCTTCCCCTGGCAACCAAATTTTGATTTGAAATAAGCTTACTTTGTTTATTGTGTCGGTTTTAGTGCCCCCCCCCCCACTTTAATAAAGGGGCATTTGTATTAAAGTCTGCCATCAAATTTACCCCTTTAATAAGGGGGCATTTGATTTACAGCTGTTGCGATTCAAGTGGCTTAGTCAGTCATGTGATGTTCACAAGACTCAATAAAACCCCAGCCAGTTGGGTTCAGGGGATCCACCATGAGGCAGATGGTTGTGAGCCTGGTGGATGAACTGGTAATGTGTAGTCTGATTGTTAAACCTTTGCTAATAAACAAACTAGTTCTTAATAGCAATGTGTTGCTATGAATTCTTAAGCAAAGAACCCATGAAGCAAATACATTACACATAGGATTGGGAATGATGGTTGCTGCCAGGGCTTTGTGGGTCCATGTTACAAAAAAACAGTCTGACTCGCTGTGAGGATTGTCTTGGGAGACAAATTTTTTTTATATTATTACTAAAAGAATCATGCTTCTCCAGATGATGTGTGAATAGTTTTGATAAGTATATTGTGACACAGACCAGCATGAAATACAAGTAAACCTGAACAAACGTGATGAGCATGTAAGTTTGTCCTTGCAAACAATTCAAAATTGCAACCTTAATATGAGAAGACTTTCATTGAGTGCGTTCTCATACTAGCTGGAAAAATCATTTTTGAAATGTGGATTTATGTGTACAATATTTCAGCATGATAGATTTCTTATTTATATAGCTCAGAGAACTAATAAATGTCTTTCTCAAATAGCCCGAGGCATCTTCCATTTAAATTAAACCTTGTAGGCTTACATCAAGCAAGAACTCTCTTTACTAAAGTAACCTTTTATATATTTCTTTCCTTGCTAAAGAACCCCTCAGGTTATGGTGTAATTTGTGCTGCTTGCAGCATTTGTTATTGTTGTTGTTTATATTCGCCGTTTTCAATGCTAAAATCATTTTAATGCATCATTTTAGATAAAGTGTAAAAATAAAACATACATCAAAATAAATTGATACAAAGTACATGGAATTATAGAAAATACAACACAAAAGGCGGCCCTTCAGCTCATTATGCCTGTGCAGATCTATCTATTCAGTCGACACTCTCTGTTCTAATTCTATTTCCCAGCCCTTCTATGCCCTTTGTCCTTAGACTAATTGAACATATTATTTTCATTCATAAATTTTCTCCCAGCATTGTGGTCTCCTGAAGGCACTGGGGATGGGAATCGCAGGCACCAGGACCCTATAGACATTCACCAAGCAGCCATTGCTCACAGGTGAGGACAACCGAGGGGTACTCATCAGCTTTTCACTAATGGCCACAATCCCAAGCAGTAATTTGCTCCTAAACCTATAATGAGCAATGGTGTTTCTTTTAACAATAATGTACATTCCCTAAAAACGTACTTGAAAGTAAATTACATTTTTTTTAACTTCCCATTTACATAAAAAGATAACTGAGTGAAGATGATATTTTCAAAGTCCCAACAGCACAAGAGTCATTGTTTGGGGGGACAATTTTAAATCTCTTCTGATGGTTGTGAGAGGGTCAGGGTGTAGGGTCGCGGTTAAATTGACACGTATGCAAATCGACCACATCCTGCCGCGAACATGCCTACTAGCGGGTTTGGACGCATGTGAGATTCCCCTTTGGAGAGGCGGGTCCGTGATTATAATATGTTAATGAGGCTCTGTTCCTCAGATTTTTGCAGCCAGTTAAATGTAACGCTGGCCGGCCGGCTTTCACAGAGCTCGGGAAACCCAGCAGCTAAAGGGAGATCCAGCAGATAATTGTGGTGTCATCGGCAACTGGAGTTAATGGCCACAACACTAATGGAGCAAAATGGAGATTGTTGGCACAGCGCTTACTTTCCGTGCAATGCTTGCAAAGCCGTCCTGGCATTACTGGAGGCATCCGAGGTGAAGTTCGTGTCCAGGTGCGGCATTACAGCTTCCCACAGCCTCTGGAAGCAAGGCTGTGGAGGAATTTTGGGCAATAAAGATGTTTGAGAATTAAAGGGGCCATGCACGCTTTCTGCCTTTTAAAAAATATTGAACATTAAAAAGAATTCCCTTCCTAACCTCAAAAAATGCGATCAATGCCTCGGCAGAAACACAAATGGCTCAGCAAGCCAGGGAAACGGAAACTCAGGGTCTCGCATGCAGCACTCCAGCTTTGTGCAGGGGATCAATACTGCAAGACAGGCCCTCTACCCACAGGGGCCAGGAGGCCCTTCAGAAAGAGCAATGTGGGAGTACATCACTGAGGTCATCTCTGCCAGCAGTGTCGCCCCCATCATCGAGCTCCAGTGCCGAAAGAAGCTTCATGACCTCAGACCACTGGTCAGGGTGAGTGAATGCATCTTCAAAAGCCGGCTCCTAACAACTGTACCACTAGCCTCACACACTGTTCAATGCACAAACCCCACCTTCAATCACTCACCAACAACAATCTATCAATGATGAGGCACACCTCCCAATCCTAGCCTCACCTCACCCCCTTGGAGGAGGCGGTGCAGCCAATTCTTGGCAGGCGCATGGCTAAGCCCTTGGCCAGAAGCAGCGTTGAAAGGATACAAGATGCTGGTATCCTCATGTGTTATCTTCCTTCTAGCATACACCTTGCTTTCCCATCCTCCCCTCACTACAACTCCAGCCTGCCCAGTCAATGGGTGACCAAGAAGAGGGGTAGAAGCATGAAGAAGAACAAGCAGAAGATGATTGATTTGACACTCCCAGCCACGAGCTCCTTAAGGTCAACGAACAAGGACATTTGCAGTGTTCCTCACTGAAAGTCAGCGGCCTTCCACCAACCATGTTACAGCCACTGGGGTAACACTGTGTGGTATCAATAGGATAGACAAAGGCACACACAAGACACTCACCAAGAGAATGCATGCGCGTGATGAGATGCTTTCTTGATGTCATATTGGATGGATAGATGTGTATAGATAGATTGGAAAGTTTGCTTTGTGGTGGCTTTTATTTCAGCATCGTGGTCAAGAGGACGTTGTGATGGTCAGTAACAGAGGGAAGATAAGGTCTGGGACTAATGATGAAAGGCGAATTTGGGTCGCGGTGACAAGGACCGCATGTGGATAATTCCATTCCGGATATGCCGACCACAAAGGGGCTGACTTGGATGCATCCTTCCATCTGATTCCTCCTCTTCTGTGTTTTACTCTTCCTTCTGCGAACTGACAGCATAAAATGCTGGAAATACTCAACTAGTCTGGCAGCATCTCGACTTGAGACGTGAACGATGGGCTAGACTTTTCACTTCACATCACTGGCCTAGTGCCCATATATCGCCCAAAGTGGTCAGCTATCACTCATTTTGACTGAAAAGTGTAAAGTTCGGCTGGAACATCACTGGAAAATTTTCGCTGCAACTTTCGGCTCACATCATCGAAGTGATCTCCCGCACATTGCCCAGCCCAACTTTCGGCACATCACTGGGCTGATAGCTCGCCGAGAACATCGCTGGAGAATAGTTGCTTTTCCTGGGCCATCCTCACAGAACTGGGCACTACGGACACCATTTTGAATGTCGGAGGAAGGGAGTAGGCTGCTAAAATGAGAGGGTTTATAATTTGTGAGTTTTTAAGGGTCTTTTACAGATAGATCCACTCAAATTAATACTTATATTTAATAATTATGATAATATTAGATTTTATTTTAGTAGATTAGGCATTTTATTACTAAAAAGGGCATTTATAGCAAGTGATAACGGGGCAGCGTCAGAGAGGCCTATTTAAGGCCCAGGAGTCGAGGAGGCCAGCCGGTGCAACTGCAGGGCAGAAGGTAAACAAAGAAGCAGAAAGAAATCAAAAGGTGACCTCACAGCCAAGGGGGTAACTGATTGGCTGGTGATTGGTGAGTAGTTTTTCTTTTTCTTTTCCCTATCGGTAGGTAACCTTTATCATTGTTGTTGCCAAATTAAGTTAATCTAAGTGTTAAGTCATGGCAGGAGAGCTCGGACACGTGTCATGCTCCTCCTGTGCTATGTGGGAACTCAGGGACACTTCCAGTGTCCCTGATGACTACATGTGCGGGAAGTGTACCATGCTCCAGCTCCTGACAGACTGCATTGTGGCACTGGAGCTGCGGGTGGATTCACTCTGGAGCATGCGCGATGCTGAGGATGCCGTGAATAGCACGTTTAGTGAGTTGGTCTTACCGCAGGTAAAGGTTACACAGACAGACAGGGAATGGATGACCAACAGGAAGAGCAGTGGAAGGAAGGTGGTGCAGAGGTCCCTTGCAGTCATCCCCTTCCAAAACAGATACACCGCTTTGGGTATTGTTGGGTGGATGACTCATCAGGGCAGGGCAGCAGCTGCCAAGTCCATGGCACTGTGGATGGCTCTGCTGCACCGGAGGGCAGGAAGAAGAGTGGGAGAGTTATATGGTAGGGGATTCTATTGTAAGGGGAATAGAAAGACGTTTATACAGCCACAATCGAGACTCCCGGATGGCATATTGCCTCCCTGGTGAAAGGGTCAATGATATCTTGGAGCGGTTGCAAGACATTTTGAAGGGGGAGGGTGAACCGCCAGTTGTCATGGTGCATATAGGTACCAACTATATAGGTAAAAAATGGGATGAGGTCCTAAAAGCTGAATTTAGGGAGCTAGGAGTTAAATTAAAAAGTAGGACCTCAAATGTAGTAATCTCAGGATTGCTATCAGTGCCACGTACTAGTCAGAGTAGGAATCGCAGTATAGCTCAGATGAATACGTGGCTTGAGGAGTGATGCAAAAGGGAGGGATTCAAATTCCTGGGACATTGGAACCGGTTCTGGGGGAGGTAGGACGAGTACAAACTGGACGGTCTGCACCTGGGCAGGACCGGAACCAATGTCCTAAGGGGAGTGTTTGCTAGTGCTGTTGGGGAGGGGTTAAACTAATATGGCAGATGGATGGGAACCTATGCATGGAGACAAAGGGAAGTAGAATGGGAGCAGAAGCAAAAGATAGAAAGAAGAAAAGTAAAAGTAAAAGCAGAGAAACCCAAGGCAAAAATCAAAAAGGGCCACATTGCAGCAAAATTCTAAAAGGGCAAAGTGTGTTAAAAAGACAAGCCTGAAGGCTCTGTGCCTCAATGCGAGGAGTATTCGTAATAAGGTGGATGAATTAACTGCACAGGCAGCAATTAATGAATATGATATAATTGGTATCATGGAGACATAGCTCCAGGGTGACCAAAGCTGGGAACTCAACATCCAGGGGTATTCAACATTCAGGAAGGATAGACAGAAAGGAAAAAGAGGTGGGATAGCGTTGCTGGTTAAAGAGGAAATTAACGCAATAGTAAGGAAGGACATTATGTTGGATGATGTGGAATCTGTATGGGTAGAGCTGTGGAATACCAAAGGGCAGAAAACATGAGTGGGAGTTGTGTACAGACCACCAAATAGTAGTAGTGAAGTTGGGGACAGCGTCAAACAAGAAATTAGGGATACGTGCAATAAAGGTACAGCAGTTATCATGGGCGATTTTAATCTACATATAGATTGGGCAAACCAAACTGGTAGCAATACGGTGGAGGAGGATTTCCAAGAGTGTATAAGGGATGGTTTTCTGGACCAATATGTCAAGGAACCAACCTAGACTGGGTGTTCTGTAATGAGAGAGGATTAATTAGCAATATTGTTGTGCGAGGCCCCTTGGGGAAGAATGACATTAAGATGGTAGAATTCTTTATTAAGATGGAGAGTGACACAGTTAATTCAGAGACTAGGGTCCTGAACTTAAGGAAAGGTAACTTTGATGCTATGAGACGTGAATTGTCTAGAATAGACTGGCGAGTGATACTTAAAGGGTTGATGGTGGATAGGCAATGGCAAACATTGAAAGATTACATGGATGAACTTCAACAATTGTACATCCCTGTCTCAAGTAAAAATAAAACGGGGAAGGTGGCTCAACCGTGGCTAACAAGGGAAATTAAGGATAGTGTTAAATCCAAGGAAGAGGCATATAAATTGGCCAAAAAAAGCAGCAAACCTGAGGACTGGGAGAATTTTGTAATAAAGCAGAGGAGGACAAAGGGTTTAATTAGGAGGGGGAAAATAGAGTATGAGGGGAAGGTTGTTGGCAACATAAAAACTGACTGCAAAAGCTTCTGTAGATATGTGAAGAGAAAAAGATTAGTGAAAACAAACGTAGGTCCCTTGCAGTCAGATTCAGGTGAATTTATAATGGGGAACAAAGAAATAGTGGACCTGTTAAACAAATACATTGGTTCTGTCTTCACGAAGGAATACACGAATAACCTTCCGGACATACTAGGGGACCGAGGGTCTAATGAGAAGGAGGAACAGAAGGAAATCTTTATTAGCGGGAAATTGTGTTAGCGAAATTGATGGGATTGAAGGCCGATAAATCCCCATGGCCTGATAGCCTGCATCCCAGAGTAATTAAGAAAGTAGCCCTCGAAATAGTGAATGCATTGGTGATCATTTTCCAACAATTTATCGACTCTGGATCAGTTCCTATCGATTGGAGGGTAGCTAATGTAACACCACTTTTTAAGAAAGGAGGGGGGGAGAGAAAACGGGTAATTATAGACCGGTTAGCCTGACATCAGTAGTGGGGAAAATGTTGGAATCAATTATTAAAGATGAAATAGCAGCACATTTGGAAAGCAGTGGCGGATTGGTCCAAGTCAGCATGGATTTATGAAAGGGAAATCATGCTTGACAAATCTTCTAGAATTTTTTGACAATGTAACTGGTAGAGTGGACAAAGGAGAACTAGTGAATGTGGTGTATTTGGACTTTCAAAAGGCTTTTTACAAGGTCCCATACAAGAGATTGGTGTGCAAAAGTAAAGCACGTGGTATTGGGGGTAATGTACTAACATGGATAGAGAACTGGTTGGCAGACAGGAAGCAGAGAGTCGGGATAAACGTGTCCTTTTCAGAATGGCAAACAGTGACTAATGGGGTGCCACAGGGCTCAGTGCTGTATCCCCAGCAATTTACAATATATATTAATGATTTGGATGAGGGAATTGAGTGTAATATCTCCAAGTTTGCAGACGACACTAAACTGGGTGGCAGTGTGAGCTGTGAGGAGGATGCTGAGAGGCTGCAGGGTGACTTGGACAGGTTAGGTGAGTGGGCAAAGGCATGGCAGATGCAGTATAATGTGGATAAATGTGAGGTTATCCACTTTGGTGGCAAAAACACGAAGACAGAATATTATCTGAATGGCGGCAGATTAGGAAAAGGGTAAGTGCAACGAGACCTGGGTGTCATGGTTCATCAGTCATTGAAAGTTGGCATACAGGTACAGCAGGCAGTTAAGAAGGCAAAAGGTATGTTGGCCATCATAGCTAGGGGATTTCAGTATAGGAGCAGGGAGGTCTTACTACAGTTGTACAGGGCCTTAGTGAGGCCTCACCTGGAATATTGTGTTCAATTTTGGTCTCCTAATCTGAAGAAGGACGTTCTTGCTATTGAGGGAGTGTAGCGAAGGTTCACTAGACTGATTCCCGGGATGGCTGGACTGACATATGAGGAGAGACTGGATCGACTGGGCCTGTATTCACTGGAGTTTAGAAGGATGAGGAGGGATCTCATAGAAACATATAAAATTCTGATGGGACTGGACAGGTTAGATACAGGAAGAATGTTCCCGATGTTGGGGAAGTCCAGAACCAGGAGACATCGTCTAAGGATAAGGGGTAAGCCATTTAGGACTGAGATGAGGAGAAACTTCTTCACTCAGAGAGCTGTTACCTGTGGAATTTCCGACCGCAGAGAGTTGTTGATTCCAGTTCATTGGATATATTCAAGAGGGAGTTAGATATAGCCCTTACGGCTAAGAGGATCAAGGGGTATGGAGAGAAAGCAGGAAAGAGGTACTGAGGTGGATAATCAACCATGATCTTATTGAATGGTGGTGCAGTCTCGAAGGGCCGAATGGCCTACTCCTGCACCTATTTTCTATATTTCTATGTTTCTATAATAATATTAGTGATAGTGATAGTGATTAGGGCCTATAGCTTCTCTGCCATTACTTGTAACTGCTCACACGCTGGCGTCCGAAAGGGTCAATCGAAGACATGGCAGGGTAATACGGAGACAGAGGAGACAGAGGAGGTGAGCGTACAGCTGACGAACATACAGGGAAAAGCAATCTTATCACAACTTGTCTGAAAACACATGTCTTAGGAGGCTGCGCTTCCAGAGAAGGTCATCGATGAGATATGCCAGCTCATCAATAGGGATCTGCAGCCTACCAGCACCATCAAGACCGCACTGCCCATTGAGGTAAAGGTTACTCCGGCACTTTTCTTCTACGCATCTGGATTCTTTCAGGCTTCAGCTGACGACATCTGTAGTATCTCTCAGCATGCCACACACTGCTCCATTTGACAGGTGACTGAAGCCCTTTACGCTCGCAGGATGGACTTTATAAGCTTCCCTATGACCAGAGAGGCACAAACCAGGAGAGCTTTGAGTTTCTCAAGAATAGCAAACTTCCCCAAGGTGCAGGGAGTAATAGACTGCATGCACATCGCTCTGAAAGCCCTTTTACAGAACCCGGAGATGTTCCGTAACCGAAAGGGATTCCACTCTTTGAATGTGCAGCTCGTTGTCGACCACAACCAAATAATCATGGCAGTAAATGCTACATTTCCAGGCAACATCCTGCGTGAGAGTGCTATCCTTGACTTGTTGGTCCATCAGCCAGAAGGTCATGGTTGAATGCTGGGGGATAAAGGATGTGGCCTTGCCAGGTGGCTCATGATCCCTCTGCGTAATCCCCTGACAGAAGCCGAGAAGCAATACAACAAAAGCCACATAGCTACATGCAACATCGTCGAAAAGACAATTGGAGTGTTCAAGCAGCGCTTCAGATGCCTGGACCACTCTGGTGGCAGCCTACAGTACCACCCTGACCAGGTCATTGAGTTTATTGTGGTGTGTTGCATGTTGCATAACCTAGCTTTAAGGAGAGGACAACAAATGCCAGATGGGGCTGCTGGTCCACTTCCAGAAGAAGCTGGTACTCGGACCGAGTACGACACCTTGGGGTGCAGCGCCGTGCGCAGCCAACAGCACCTGCCGCAAGGCATTGGTGGCGGCAGTCTGTGCACGCAACTCTGCAAGTGTCTGCCTCACTATCTCCATATGCTTAGCAGACATCTGTGCAAAGTCCCGTGTGAACTGGTGAAAAGACTGGAGATGCTCGCGACGTATTGCGACTGTCTCCTCGCATAGGGAGATCAAGTCCTCCAACTGATCGTCTCTAGGAGGCGTGTACTGAACTTGCTGACCCGACCTCCGTGGGTTCGGTGTGCGCACTATAATGCACCTTGGCATTGCCGGCTGCACGCCGCTCGGTCCCGGATCCCCTTCTGTCTCAATTGAGAAATCCAAGGTGGCCACAGGTTCATCCCCCTCCATAAATTGTTCCTCCTCCTCCTCTGATTCAGTGGTGGTGCAGTACTCCTCCTCCTCCTCCTGCTGTTCCACTTCACCACCCGTAGGTGCAGACTCTAGTTGACCTTCAAAGTACATTTGAGCTTATTTAGCTTAATAGAACATAAGGTACCGAGTGATGTTACATATCAATGCATCATGTGGATTTCACTGCCCCAAAAAGCTGTCGCGGTTACATCAGTCGCAGATGGACAGAATAAGGGAGTGAGAGTTTATGGGGAGCGTACAGAGAAGGGGATAGATGGCCCGATGACCTCCCCTGCTCTTATTGCTTATGTTCTTATGTTGTCAACCTGAGAGTAGCACAAAGGCTGCATGCATGAATGACATGACATAATTCGCATATTGCATTATAATTAAATGACGTTACATTACTTTAACAATGCTTGACACATTACTCACGTGACACATGGGAGGGTTCTGCAACACCACGGGTGGTGGCCGAGCAACTGTGGGTCCCCACAAGTGCCGCTGCATGCTCCTCGAGGTTGGTCAGTGGCTGCAACTGAGCAGGGCCCCCTCTGGTGCAACTCTGCTCAGAGCAGTTGTTAGATATCTTCTTCTGCAAATGTGAAAATAGCGTGGCATTAGCTAATTGTATCATGGAAACAAAACAGTTTCAAATGTTACATGCAAATAGGATCAACAGTTGATGCCCGATTATTGTTTAGGAGCTAAAGCTTGACACATATATCTCTCTATACTGCAGCAGCCAGACAGACTTTAAAAGGGCACAGGTTCATAGCCCTGTCCAGACCTCAGCAGGGAATATATATATATGTATGTATGTAAGAATTTACAACATTTAATTCAATCCAGGAGATTTACTATTATAATTATAATTACAATGTTCATCAATACAATATGAAATCTGTACTTAATCTTGCTGACGCCACAAGGCTGTTCCAGCGCTTCTGGCACTACCACTGCCACCTCGAGTGCACTTCCTGGACGAGGGCCTCATTGGCCTCGTCGGAAACGGGCTTTGCCCTCTTCCTAACCTCCTCCACACTGTCCGATGATGACATTATTCTCTTCTCTTTTTCTCTTTTATCTCGAAATCTCTCACAATCTCTCACTTTCTTGAACTGCTTTTATCTCTTTTTTCTCTATTTTCTTCCAATATCTCACTCTCTCGAACTTCTTCTATCTCTTTTTTCTCTATTTGCTTCTCTCTAGAACATGCTTTCTTCTTCTCCTTTCCCTCTCTTCGCTCTCTTCCTCTCTCTCTCCCCCTCCGCAACGGCCTTCTGCGCATTTGTGGATGACCCCTGACCTCCCGAAATATGGGAAAAGCTGTTCCCCGAAAAAAAAATCGCATGCGCAGAAGCCGGTTGCTAAGGAAGCTTTTGCCTTCCACATTGCTGGCCTATCGCTGGGGCCATGTAACATCACTGGCCTTTAACTTCATCCATTTCACATCGCTGGCCTATAGCCGAGGCGAAAATCACAGACCAAAAACTGGGCGATGTTCCAGCGATTAGTAAGGCTGACACATCGAGCAAGGCATTTTTTGGGCGATAGCCAGCAAAGTGGAAAGTCTAGCCCCCTTAAGGCCTAACTTTCGGCACTTGGGGTCTGCGCCAGGCACAAAGGGAGGCGTGGCACTATAATTCGGGGCACAAAAACACGATACTCACCAACTTTAGTGCGGGACCGGGAACACTGCAAGACAAACCTTGGGAAAGGGAAAAAAAACATTTTAAAAAACATTCAGAAACTGTTACCAAGACCCTTACCTTACAAATCGCTGCCAAAAAAAAAAATAATTAACTTATCTTTTTTCAGGTTTTCCAACTTACCACTGCTGGCAGGGCTGCACTGCTAGGTTTGACCTGGCGGACTTCTGGGCATGGCATATGGGTCGGGGAGTGCCAAAACTCGGACAGTAACGCAATCCGAATCGTTACACGTCCGGCGCAGTTCTCCCTGACAGTGCTTCCAAGCGCTGCCACAAACAGGTAACCGAGGATCCCGACCGGGCTTTTGACACAGAGGGTCAAAACGTGGCGAAAACCCGGTCACAAACCACCCGAAAATCCTGCCGATAAAATCCGAAGTTACCTGAACAATGTGTGTGTCTCTTTAAGAGATGCAGACATCACCACTGTCAGCCTGCTTTCACGCCAGATTAACCTGCTGTGCTTAGGACCCACTAGGGTCGAAGTTCGTGCTTGTGACGTAATGTCGGCATTGCATGCCGATTGATGTCACAACGTTGCCATTTTGTCCAGCACGGCGCTGCCAGTTACCTGCAGTGCAAAGGATGAAAACGGCAGCTGCCGTGGGCCCCGCCAGCAGCTGGCGAAATGCGTTAGCTGCTATTTTAGTGAATATCTAGCCCTCTAGAGAATTTAGCGGAGTTTCAACAAGATGGAATTTTAACAGAAGAAAGAAGGCAGAATAACTGAAGGGAAGAACCATCAGGCAGCAATTGTAAAAAGAAAAAGATGATAAGATCATTGGAAAAGAAGGCAAAGGTGATTGCCTCAGAGTTCTATACACAAATGTTAGCAGCCTGAGGAAGAACGTAGGGGTCTGGAGGTCAATGCTGAGGAAGAAATCTGTGATATAATATGAAATTACAGAGAGTTGTATTGATGTCGACTGGGGGCTAAATTTAAAAGGTTATTGATTGTTCCAAAAGGAAAAAAACGAGAGGTGCAGTAGCTACATATGTTAAAGCTGACTTAAAAGCAACTGAAATGGACAGCTTGGGCTCAGATATAGATGATCTGGAAATTTGGTAAGTTAGACTGAAAGAGAAAAAAGACAAAAATTAGTTTGAGGAGTTTATTGTAGGCCAAACATTTAGACAGTGATTTTGCACTTTAAACTTAAACTAGGGAAACATGCAATGAGGTTAATCTTAACTTTCAATGATAGTGTACAACAAGCGGTATCAGATTGGCCGCCCATTATACACAACGCCTGACTTTACTTCAATAGAAAGGAAAATCGGGCAGGGTATAGAGCAGGAGGTGGATCCGATATCGCCTGTTTTACCATGGCCAAAAGGTAACATTACCCCCAGTGAACCTAAGACAATTGTGGTGAGGGATTTCTATTTGCCTAGAATTAATTGGGGAGAGCACTGTGGGAATAAGAACAGTTAATTATTATATCTAGGCGTGGTTATGGTCAGCTATGTTACTCAAATATCATAGAATCTACAAAGGGGAAGCACTACTGGATGAGCTAAGATGCAACAACTAAGGAATGGTGGAAATGATCAAAGTAAGAGAACAGTGACAAAAATTTGATGGAGTTTAAAATTAGATTTGTGTCTGTGAAGGAAATAAGTACAAAAATTACTAAAGCAAAATACTGTGGATGCTGGGATCTGAAATAAAAACAGAAAATGCTGGAAATATTCAGCAGGTCAGGCAGCATCTGTGGAGAGAGAAACAAAGAGTTACTGTTTCAGGTCGATGAACCTTTGTCAGATGGCAGCCCGGGGAGCTGGTGCCCTCCCCTTTATAGAGCGCCTCGAGAGCGGATATCCCCCAGTTTCGCCATCCGCTCGTGCCAGCCTTGAGACCCGCGGGGCAATTTTCCCGTGGAGCTTTAAGGGGTCAGCACGGGTCGCTGTGGGGTCGTGCGCATGGCGAAGATGTCATCGCCAGTTGTGCGGCTGCCCGGGACGCTAACCGCACTTACCCAGGAGGTGGTAGAGTCCCACCCTACCCCGGGCGAATAGTGTCTTGTACCCCGTGAGCGCCCCTTGGATGCACTAATGGGGCTATAAAAAGAGGCAATTTTGCTCCACAAAGAGTTTACTTTAAATATAAAACTGCAGGTTCGATTAGAGAGGGATGGGTATAGAATAAGTTACAGGCGGGAACATAATAATAAATGACCAAGGAAAGGCAGTCCTTAATAATTTTTTTGTGTCAGTGTTTACATAAAAATCAGAGGATTGCCTTCCCCATATAGGCTCAGAATGCTAAGGGCAAGAAGAACAAAAAAAACCACCGATTTTCATAGAAATTACCGACAAAAGGGAATATAAACAGACTATGGAGATTAAAAGAGAACTCATCAACCGGCCCAATGGATTTCATAACAGAATATTAAAGGAGATGCTAAATGAAATTGTTCACCTGACAACAATTTTAAGGAAATTACTAAATAAACACATTGTGCCAAGGCACTAGAGAGAGCGGAATGGGGTATTAAATCATAAAAATGAATTGTAGAATAACCAGAGATCTATAGACTTGTGAAGTTGGCAATAATAGTGGCAATCATAACATGGTAAGAAGTAGTCATCATGGCTTTACAGGTGGGATATCGAGATTCACAAAGCTACGTGAGTTCTTTGAGGATATAACAGAGTTAGTTGACAAGGGGAACTCAGTGGAATTAATGGCCCATAATGGCGGTGAAGCAAAGGCATTCGCCACTGGCCTGGAAGAAAGCTGCTCACAAAGATCTCGCGATATCTCTGTGGCGAGAAGCTTTTCCGATCTGAGATCAGGGCAGTATAGTGCGGAATTCCATCGTGCGATCCTGCTGTGATGTAAACAAGCTGTCTAAGCAGCCAATCACAATGCAGAATTCTCAGAGACAGGGGCCCGGGAAGTGAACAAGTTGTTTTTAATCTGACTTTTAAAAAATGTTATACAGAGCAAAACCAAGATTGGAGCTCTCACATGGGCAAAAAGGTAAACCTGAAATAAATAGGAACAAATTAAAAAAAAAATTTAATTGGTATTATAATGGATAAATTTGACACTCCACAAAATTAAAATTCATTTTTATGCCATAACATTTGTTCAGCAATCAATATGTTGTTAAACCCCAGTTATACTTCATTCAGCAAGGTCTAACTTTTTAACAGCGATATTAGCACGGAAAAGCCGGTGTTTTCATCAGTTTCTCTGATTTCCCTGATTACACTGATTGCCGGCTATGTTGGGGGGGGTGGGGGGAGGGGGGCTGTCTCCACAGCATTGCCAGTGTCAGAGCAGTGAATGACTGAGCGCAACTTCAGGATTTGCACATTAGGATCCGCATGTGCTATATCCTGAACTTGCAGTCAGTTTCAAAGGGTTAATAACAGCTGTTCGTTCGCAGTTATTACCCACTGCAAATTCCGGGCCAATGAACCTAGATTTTGGAAAAGTCGTTGATAGTACCAAATAGGAGAAAGGCAAGGATAGGGGGAGATTTTAGGAGTGCACGACTGACTAAATAACTAGCTAAGTCAGGGGAGGCAAGGATTAATTTCTAAGAGAACAGCTTCTAACATAGAAAAAGGTGATTGGCTGGCTACCATAGGGATTCGTTTTGGGGCAATTGTTCTTTTTGATTCATATTAACAATTTGAATGAAGGAATGGTAACAAAACTCTTCATGTTTATCACTGATACCAAATTTGGACGGTTCTTAAATAGCAGTGGGCAAGAGGAAAGTTATAGAAGTAACAGAACAGGTTGAGAGGTTGGATAAATTAATAAGAAATGTGGTTTAATGTAGAAAAATGAATACATAATCTGGGAAGGGAAGCAAGTGAAAGTACAAAATAAATGGAAAAAGTCTTTAGGAAACAACATGAGAGCATTCTGAAGTTTCTAGTAGAAAACACCCTTAAATCGACAGTCAAATGGACAGTGATGATTAAAAAAAAAGGCACATTGGATTTTGCCAGTCGGGAAAGAATTTTCCAAGTTTTTTCCCTGAAAATACCCACAATGTTTTATTGCCTTCCCCAGCAGTTAGCATTAATTGCAACTGGATGAGTGGTGCTCAAAGATGCACTAACTGATAGGCAAGCATAGATGGATCTGATTCTCGACCTTTTCGTATATTAATATGTTTTTATGACTATCAAAGGTAGTATTGATAGGACACTGTCAGAATATACGAGAAAGAGAGTAGCAATTGCCTGAAGTAACTGTTCTTTGTAGAAACTTATAGGAGAAAGCAGAAAGAGGTGAGTAATTCTCTCTATCTATTGCTACATTACTATTGCACAGCAGGTTCTTATCAAATAACTTATATTTAGTGCCATTCTTAATTATAGAATTACAGTATAATTCTATCTTGGCAAATATAAGTTTCCTGCAGTTTCTTGCATTGCCCTCAGGAGTCATTAAGACATGTAACAATTTTCCATCCTAACAGTTTAAACAGGTTTACATAGTTTTTGCTTCCCTCAGGAGATTTTTTAAATTGTCAATTTTGTTAAATACATAATTATTATAGAAATGTAAGAAGCAATAGTTACTACTAATAATGCATGATGTGAAAATATTTTAAAGATATGGTCAGGCAGGCACACTGTATTGATGATATGCATAAACTACAGGGTAAATTCAGCCTGCCCAAGCTCCGAGCAGGGAGCTGTGCTTCAATTGAGTGCAGTCAGAGAATCTGTATTACTGTGCCATAGCCCTTTCCCGAGTCTATGCCCGTTTTGGGTGTGGTGCCTTGCCATGGAGTGCAAGTGTGCTGAAGTTACTAATACATACAGGGAAGTAGATGTATTTTTGAAAAACTTGGATAAAGATACCTGTACTTAAAGAAGGATTTCATTATACTTGGAAACTAAGGGAGCAAGAACAATAAATTGCAAGGGTCGTCGATTCGAAACGTTAACTCTGCTTTCTCTCCACAGAAGCTGCCTGACCCGCTGAGAATTCCAACATTTTCTGTTTTTATTCCAGATTCCAGCATCGGCAGTATTTTGCTTTTGTAAGAACAATGAATTGACTTATTAATACTGACTATATTATTCCATCAAAATATTGGAACTGCTGTAATGGGTAAAGCGAAGAGTCTTGGAAAATTGAAATTGCTTTGGGAGGGCAAAAGATAAAGAAGAGAGTGATGTGACAAGAATTCCTTTGTGGAAGTGGAAATGTATACTATAAGAAGCAGTTTATAATATTAGATTTTAAACTATGAAAGAAATGTTGTTATATGTGCAATAAGACAATTGAAGAACAGAAAGTCGCCAATTAACTTATTGACAAGGGGCAGCAAACACTGATTTATTATCTACCAAATTTATCAGCAGGCTGATGATGAGCTGCCCTCATCTCTTAGATTGAAAAGTTTTGCAATCATCTTCCATGATTGTGAAAGATATTTTCTCAGTGGCTTTTGACTTTCTAGAGCATTATTATTTTTGTTCTTTATTATGTTGTAGTTTCACTTCAGCAACTCTTTTCAGATTATATATTTTCTTATGACATTCCTTCACAGTCAATGCCCTCTTGAATATTGAATGTATTTGTTGGTCGAGGTGGCCCATGCCCCTATTGGCCTTTTGTACCATCAGTAAGTTGTTTCCCTGCAAAAAGAATCCCTGCTTTTGTTTTTTTGTATTGTGTCGTCATTAAATAACAGGTCCTCTATGTTTTATCTTGATTGCAATTTTACAATTTTCATCTTCACAAGTCATATATTTGAAGGTCAAGTGACTCATTTCCAACTGTGAAGGTAGTAAATTAGAATAACTGCAATTAACCTCACATCAATCTTTTAACTTACAATTGGGAGTAAGTTAAAATCACTGCTACTAAAAATGCGGCACAATGAAGTTGGCAGTAACTGTAAAAGATTACTGCTGCAAGCTTTCCGAAAGTGCCTTTGGTGCCTAACAATCTGAATAAAGGAGCCTGAGTCTTTAATCGTGTACCGGCACTGTAACCCCCATTACTAGAAAGGTAGTAACCATTTGAAAAAGATTGTATCAGTAAATTTAGATGGTAGGATGATCTAATAGTGTGCCACAGAGCACCCACAATTCTCCATTTGGAGTGTAATTCCTTCTGTGCACAATGTTTAATGCACTAAGTGTAATGTTTGCACTGTTCTAATGCATTGTTAATGCGACAAGGCCAGTGGCCCAAAATGGAGGGGCTGCCTGTGGAGGCGTGACAGGAGTCAACAGCCTATCCCAAATATGTAGATGAGGGCCAATTTCTAGTGATCCTCGGGTCTCCATCTTTGGGGGATTGGTGCCTCCATGGCATCGAGTCTGGGCTAGAAAATAGTCCTGGACAAAACTCTAGCCCAATATGTCTTGGACCCTGCTGGCCATTTTGCTGGATAACCTTCTTGGTGTTCGGAGACATTAAGGATGGAGAAATATATATATATTTCAAATCAGGTTGAATTAATAATTTACATTCTCTATAATGGGTTGGCTGCGCAAAATTTAAGCTTCTCCACAAAAATAAATAACTGTGCTAACAACTGAAACTATCTGTCACACCTGGGGTTGTGGAAAGCTGAATAACTTTCACCACTCAAACAACCAAAGATAGACAGATGTGCCAAATACTGGACTGCATCTGCCTTTCTATGGGCTCAAATTTCCCCAGGAGTTGCCCCGCTTTTTTTGGAGGAAGTAGCTTTTTTGGAGTAACTTAAAAATCACAAATTTCCCCAGTTAACTTGTTCCAGTGTAAGTCAGTTAGTTAGGTTTTATTTAGTTTAGTTCTTTTTCTCCAAAAGGGGACGTGACCAGCCACTTACACCTGTTTTGGCCATGGAAGCAAATTTGAATAGCTAAAAGTTACTCCAAACTAACTTAGGCCAGTGTATGTGGCCACTTTTGTCGGCACAGAAAAATCTTACCTACAATTAAGAAATCAGCGTAGGTAGCCATAGATAGGGAGGGGGAAGGTGAGTTAGAGGATTCTAAAGCACGAAACATCTTCACAGCATCAGCACAACATCAAAACAACTTCAGCACAACATCTTCACGACATCATCAAAAATAAATGAAAGATAAATCAGCTACTGAAAATAGAGCAGTCCTACCTTGCCGACTGCAGAACGTACCGGCTAGCCCTCCCGCCAGAGCTAGGGGCAGCAGGCATACATGACTGTAGGGGTGAGGAATGTTTTTTTTTACAGTTGTTCCTAAATGTTATGTGGTGATAATGGAACATGATTCAGTTTTAATGCAAAAAATCTTTTATTGGAAAGTTTACAATGCACTTCAACAACAACAACAACAACAACAACAAAGAAAGGCTGCACCCATTTCTCACCCACAAATTAGGGAATGTGCACTTCCTCATAGGGGCAGTGATGGTGCTGGTGTGGGGGGGGGGGGTGCTGGGGGCCCAGTTTGGGTCTCAACAGAGGCTGGTGTAGGGATTGCAGTGGGAGTGGCATTTGATTGTCAGGCCTGTGTGCCCTTATTGCAGCAGCTAGCTCCGTCATGGCCTCTGTCATAATTTGTACTCCCTCTGACATGCCTGCCCTCAGTTCCTGTCTCAATGCTGATATTTCTCCTAACAGTGTCCTTATCACGCACCCCACTGATGGTGCCCACGAGTGATTGGGTAAGAGCATTGGTCTCCTCACCCAATGACATAATCTGATGTACATCTGATGAAGGCTGCATCTCAGGAGAGACTGGTCCGCTTCTCCTTCCCCTCACCATGGATCTGCATAGCGGCACCCCTCCAGTGCAAGCTGCAGGCTGGGATGGTGGGGCCCTGGATGTTACAACCTGCATTCGACCACCGCCACTGGGACCCGCAACCTCGTAAAGTGTGAAACCAAGGAATGTCGTGGCAGAGCTCATGGAGGTTTCTGGTAAAGTGATGCCCTGTACCATGGACTGATCCATATCACGATCAGTATTCTCCCGTGAACACAGATCCATGGACCCCTCCTCCCCCCATCCTCCTTGGTCTGGAGCGGACGCATCTGGATCTTCTTGTTGATCTTCAGGATGTTCAGGATTATCTTCTTGTTCTGCAAAATACAACAGATCGGTCAAATGGTTAGCAGGAAAGGAGGGGGCAGGATAGGTGGAATGAGTCGTCTCACACGTAGCAGGCCAGTCAGCAGGTTGATTTGGAGGGCGATGATGCATTTTCATGATTGACCCTCACCCTCGCAGGTGGGCCCAGCTTATGCAGAGCTGATTCTTTTTCTGTAGATGCGACTCAGCAAGGCAGCAACCCTCTGTTCCAGTAATGATAGTTGGTGCAGATTTGGCAGCCCTCCTTCTGTTCTAGTTCTCTCCCTTTTGTTGTGGGCCAATTTTTTCTGCAAAGGTGAAAATATAATTTTTGCCACATGGTGAGCTTCTGATGGATGGGACATATACATATGATCACAGTAACAATTGCAATTCCATTTAAAACTCAAGATAATACTTACACTCACTACTTGACCAATGTCCTACTTTACACTGGCTTCCAGTCTTGTGATCTTCACCCCTACGGACAATCTTCTGCAACTAGGCTCCAGTGTCTCCTCATTTCTTTGGGTGGAACTTTTGTGGGGCCACTCTTACTGATACCCAGCTCCTGCTATCTGACCTCAATGACAGTGACTAGTTTCTCCACCTCCTCATGCAAGAAGTTCTTCGTCCTTGTTGCACGCTCTTGCATCATTGATTTACACTCAGGTGATCTTGAAAACACACAGTTCTCACCTTTCATGCATCTATGCAGCACTCCTTTCCACTCCATCATCCAACCAAAAATCACAATTCACACCTTACCTTCTAATACGGCCCACTGCCAATGCTGCTGAGGCACTGAGGACGCTCTCCCTTTAAATAGCCGATTGCCAAGGTTTTTGCCCCATTGCGCATGCGCACACGCTTTAACACGCATTGCGCATGTGCACAAATGGTCATGCGTCCCCCTGCCCAAGCCCTGCCTCCCTGCCAGCTGCGCTGAACAAGCGCGGCCCAAGCTCCGCTCCCCCGCAGGTTTCTCAACGCCATGCCATGGGCCCACAGGGATCCAGGAACGGCCAAGTTATCCCAGTAAGTTAACGGCGCGTTTTGTTCCCTACGAAGTCGGCGCACTACATCTAAATACACCGCTCTAAGTGGCTGGGGAAATTTGGGGCCTTTAATTTAATTGCTGTCGCAAAGCCAAAACTATTTCATTGGAAGTCACCATTTTTTTGGTTTGTGTCCCAGCTGATTTTGTTCCTTTCTTAATGTTGTTTATTTGTCCATACATGAGAAATGAGCCTAATGCATGAATACCTAATTACAACAACAACAGCAACAACAGCTTGTATTTATATAATTACCAGAATCTGTTACACAAAATCACATTTGTCATTTTGTCTTCTCTATTACATTAGGAATGTAACATGTTGCAGCAATCTCCAATACACCTCTGCTGGACCCATCTTATGTTTCTATCCTTGTCCCATTATCACCCCTTTTGCCTTGCACTATCATCACTTTTGTCATTTAATCACTCTTGCTCTCCACCCTATCACAGACCTTTCCCTTTTGCTCTTTCCCTACCCCCCTTTGCCCTGGCTCTGTATTTGCTGAAAAGCTGTTCATCTCGAACATCTTCCAGTCCTGATGAAAGGTTCAGGTCACCTGAAACATTAACTCTGTTTCTCTCTCCACAGATTCTGCCTGACCTGCTGGGTCTTTCTAGTATTTCTGTTTTTATTTCAGATTTCTAGTATTTACAGTATTTTGCTTTAGTTTTACTATCACCCTCGGTCCTTCTACAAGCCATTTACCATCCTGATTTAGACATCTATCACTGTTTCTTCATTGTTGCTGAGTCAGTATCTTGGAATTTTATACCACACACCATCATACAGCAATTCAAGGATAAGGCTCTCCACCTCCTGCTCAGAGCAACTAGGGATCGGCAAGAAAAGCAGCCTTGCCAACGTCACCCATATCTTGGGAACAACAATTAAAAATATCATATCCATATTACACATGAATGCACCATGCTTCAATAATAGAAAATGTTGGACATTCACAGCAAACCTCCCAGCATTTAGAAGAAGAAATGTGTAATCTTTCAGATGCTGTAAATTCTATGTCATTCTATTAATGAGATGATCCCCTTATCAGAACCAAAGAAGGAAGACCTTAATATGGCTGACCAAAGATACCGCCTGATCTCCAATTAAGTGACACAAGCAATTTACTCACATATTGTGCCAATGGTTTAGAACACGTTTAGCTAGTTTATATACTTAATCCAGAAAAGAATATTAACCATGGCAGTTCAGAATGATAAATGATGATGTATTTACTTTGCACTGAAGAAATGCATTCACAATTCTGTACTCTTTTATAAATTAAAATCACCTTTATGGTAAAGGTCATTTTTATAACAAACTGTAAGGAATAAATTTAAATGTACACTAAGAAAACATAATACAATTGAAATGATCTACAGTATTAAATATTTACAGCAGACAGAGGAATGATTTTAATGTATATGTATGCTCATTTTCTTTCTGGTTCGGTGCTTTTCTGACTTGCTTCATTTGCCTTGCTTCATGTTGCACTCTTCCTAGTCAGTGCTTGCTGGAGGAGGAACTGAGAGAAATTTCAATCATGAATGGTCAATATCTTGATGGCTATATTGAAAAGGCGGCCATAAAATAGCAGAATTAAAGTGTGTTGTTCTTTCATTATCATTATTGCACTAGGGTTTCTTGTTGAATATATAGTCCCTGTAAATCTGACAATTTTTATGAAGTTCACAGGCCAAATGCAACCCACTGAATTGCCACTAACTATATTCAGTTTGTGTTTGATCCTCTCAGGTCAGGCAAAATGTTTCAGCCAATTAACTAGCCTGTGCTCTATTTTGTTATTGTTTATAGAGTCAAGCAGACAATAGATGAACAATACAACAAAATGGAGAATATTTAAGCCCTAGTTATACACAGAGTCAGTAAACACAATGGTTGATAAACTACAAGTAATATTCTGTTGACAGTTTAACCAAATAACAAACAGCCTCCTTTGTAGATTTTAAATGTTCTATCAATTCAATGTGTGGTCTTGACTAGGTAATTAATGAGGAAGGAGGCATTGCTGGATCTGGTTTTGGGGAATGAGGTAGGTCAAGTAGAGCAAGTGTCAGAGTGGGAACATTTAGGGAACAGTGATCACAGTATCGTAAGGTTTAGACGAGCTATGGAAAAGGACAGGGAAGGGAGCAATCTAGGGTAAAAATATTTAATTGGAGGAAGGTCAATTTCAGTGGATTGAGAATGGATCTGGCCTGGGTAAATTGGAATCAAAGATTGGCAGACAAAACTGTAATCAAACAATGGACTGCCTTTAAAGAGGAGATGGTTTGGGTACAATCGAGGTACATTCGCATGAGGGGGACAGGTAGGGCAACCAAAGCCAGAGCTCCCTGGATGATGAAAGAGATAGAGAGTAGGATGAAGCAGAAAAAGGGTGTGTGTGACTGATGTCAGGTTGAGAATACAAGTGAGAACCAGGCTGACTATAGAAAGTTCAGAGGGGAAGTGAAAAAAGAAATAAGAGGGGCTAAGAGAGGGTATGAGAATAGACTGGCAGCTAACATAAAAGGGAATCCAAAAGTCTTCTATAGGCATTAAATAGTAAATGGGTAGTAAGAGGAGGGGTTGGGCCAATTAGGAACCAAAATGGAGACCTACGCATGGAGGCAGAGGGTATAGCTGAGGTACTAAATGAGTACTTTGCATCTGTCTTTACTAGGGAAGAAGATGCTGCCAAAGTCATAGTGAAAGAGGAGGTAGTTGAGATACTGGATGGAATAAAAGTTGATAAAGAAGAGGAAATAGAAAGGATGGCTGTACTTAAAGTAGATAAGTCATCAAGACTGGATTGGATGCATCCTAGGATGCTGAGGGAAATAATGGTGAAAATTGCGGAGGTACTGGCCATAATCTTCCAATTCTTCTTGGATATGGGGCTGGTGCCAGAGGACGGACAATTTCAAATGTTACACCCTTGTTCAAAAAAGTGAGTAAGGATAAACCCAGTAACTACAGGCCAGTCAGTTTAACCTCGATAGCAGGGAAGCTTTTAGAAACAATAATCTGGGAAAAATTAATGGTCACTTGGACAAGTATGGATTAACGAAGGAAAGCCAGCACGGATTTGTTAAAGGTAAATCATGTTTAATTAACTTGATTGAGTTTTTTGATGAGGTAACAGAGAGGGTTGATGAGAGCAATGTGGTTGACGTGATGTACATGGATTTCCAAAGATGTGCGATAAAGTGCCACATAATAGGCTTGCCAGTGAACGGTTGTTTATCAGACTGGAGGAAGATATACAGTCGTGATCTCCAGGGATCTGTTCTAGGACCACTGCTTTTCTTGATATATATTTATGACCTGGGGCTAGAACCTGCACTTTTTTTGCCTGCTTAACGCCCACTTAACGCCCATTTAACTGCTGAAATGACGTAAAACCCTCAGATATCGCCCATTTTGGCACAAAATGGAAACTGATGGGGTTTTTTTAGGAGACTTGTCACCGAACGTAATTTTCCCAATGTGCTTAATGCAGAGAAAAAATATTACTGCCCGCCCACTTTTTTTAGGCGGTATCAGCAGAATGGGCAATTTCAACACCCATATTATCGCCCAGTGCTACTTTCCTCACAGATTTAACACCGAGATTCAATAATAACGCCCGGCGACTGTTTTTTGTCGTAAAGAGCATATTTACCCAAACTAGCAGCCATGGAGATCGCCCACCGTCAATTTCATCATCTCGCACACAAATCGGCCAAAATATCGGCAGCTCAAAAAACCGACCACAAAAAGTGGAACTAACCGGGACGGACACCAGCGGTGTGGCTGGCATTTGTTAAATCCCGCTCTTATGTGAGGAGTTGATATCGGAAAGATTTGCCTGAAAAAGCGTTGATGTGAGTGACAACGCTGACACACTGCTGTGTGTGTGCAGCTCAGACATCGATGGTGCCCATCATCTTGGTGCCAGTTAAAGTTTACGTTGATTGATGTAAAGTTGTATTTAACCCTTTCTCGGTAAGGAATCACCAGTGTGTAACGGTCCAGCTAACTGAGACAATACGCAACAAGGTTATGTTCAACCACAAAAGTTTAATACCAACATTGGTCTGAAATCATAAGTAACACAGCCAATAACACCTAACCCCCACCCACATCCCACTTTTTCATAAATCACATGGTCAACATGTCCAGCAGCACAGAATACAAAGGCAAAGCAGGAGTGTGGTCCCCAGCCCCCATACATTGCAACAAATTGCATACACCCAGATGGAGGTATAACACAGCCATCACCTGTGCACATGCACCTCACTTTCCTTCCCCCCTCTCTTTCTTCTCCTCACCTCTATCCCTTCCCCTCCTCATTTCACGGTGCCTGGCCGAGGAACTCCTCAGGCAGTGCCTCATTGGGGGGGGATGAAGGCAGATGCATTGGTTGCACGGGTACAGGAGCGGGGATGCCAAGGGGGCAACATTCTCTGATGCAGAAGCAGGATCTTGGTCCTTGCTCTCATCTATCATTCGCAGTGGTGGTGCAGAACCTGGGGCTGGAGTGCCATGCTCAGGGACCACTGGGAGCCCTCTGTCACCACTGTTCCTGGCTACCAGCTCCAGGGCCTCTTCCATCCCTTCCATGTTATATCTTATTTGTTGGACAAAAACTTGGTGCCAAATATGTTCTTGGTGCTTAGTAGGCTTTTTGCTACTGGTGAATCTCCGTCGTGCCTCCCACAACAGCCAGATAAGCACCACCACAGCCACGCATGCTTTCAGTGCCTCTGAGCTCCCTCTCTCTGTGTCTCCTCTTCTGCGCATGTCATGATGACTCTTGACCTCCTGAATCGCGGGAATTGAGCATTGCCATGCCGTCGCTAAGGACAGCCACACTTTACAGCAGAAGGTCAAAAAAATTTAACGTTACCGCCCATTTGATATCGCTCACTGTAACGCCCATTTTCAAAAATGTAAACTAGGTGTTTTGAGAATGGACAGGAAGCCGGTGATTTGAAAATCCTTTTTTACCGCCCATGCCGAAAATAACGTCCATTTTGGGGCGATAAGCTCAAAAGTGGAGGTTCCAGCCCATGGACTTGAGTGTACAGGGCACAATTTCAAAATTTTCAGATGACACAAAACTTGGAAGTATAGTGAACAATGAGGAGGATAGCGGTAGACTTCAAGAGGGCATAGACAGGCTGGTGGAATGGGCGGACATGTGGCAGATGAAATTAAACACAGAAAAGTGCGAAGTGATACATTTTGGTAGGAAGAACGAAGAGAGGCAATATAAACTAAAGGGTGCAATGCTAAACATAAGAACATAAGAACATAAGAATTAGGAACAGGAGTAGGCCATAAAGCCCCTCGAGCCTGCTCCGCCATTCAACAAGATCATGGCTGATCTGAGGGGGTGCAGGAACAGAGAGAATTAGGGGTATATGTGCAACAATCGTTGAAGGTGGCCGGGCAGGTTGAGAAAGTGGTTAAGAAAACATAGGGGATCCTGGGCTTTATAAATAGAGGCATAGAGTACAAAAGCAAGGAAGTTATGATGAACCTGTATAAAACATTGGTTCGGCCTCAACTGGTGTATTGTGTCCAATTCTGTGCACCGCACTTTAAGAAGGATGTGAAGAAAAGATTTACAAGAATGGCTCCAGGAATGAGGGACATCAGTTATGTGGATAGACTGGAGAAGCTGTTCTCCTTAGAACAGAGAAGGTTGAGAGGATAGAGAGAAACTGTTCCCATTGGCGAAATGGTCGAAAACCAGAGGACACAGATTTCAGGTGATTGGCAGAAGAACCAAAGGCGACATGAGGAAAACATTTTTACTCAGCAATTTGTTAGAATCTGGATTGCACTGCCTGAAAGGTTGGTGGTGGCTGATTCAAACATGGCTTTCAAAGGAAATTGGATAACTACCTGAAGGAAAAAAATTTGTAGGACTACAGGTAAAGCGGGGGAATGGGAATAGCTGAAGTGCTCTTGCAGAGAGCCAGCACAGGCTTGACGGATCGAATGTCCTCCTTCTGTGCTGTAACCATTCTATGATTCTATGATTCTAACTATCTAACTGCATGACTATATTTTCATATATTTATGGTCAGATTAAATTTTTGTAAGATATGGTTCCTGTTACTGAATTCACCACATATTTGTCACCTTTTGTATCAAGCAGATTGTATTCTGACGTTGGAGGTTGAGGAAGTTGCACACTAATATCGCATCTTCAATGTTTCTCTTAGCACTTATAAGTAAATGAACAAACAACTAAACTGAATCCAAAGAGTACGTCAACATGCACATTTAATGTGACTGGTGTTTGCCGATATGTACCAAAAGTTCTTACAGAGGAAATGCAAGGATCAAGGAAATGTTGCTGATTCCCTGACAGGAATAAATTCCCAAATAAAATTAAAAGTGGAGGTGATTTGAACAAATGATGGTTACACCATAGAGGATGGTAGAAAATGAGATTGCAAATATTTAGGGCTTAAAGTGGTTGCTATCAAATAACCAAAAGTTAGATTTAATTATATTATTTTGCAAAATGTAAATTTTTTTTTTCATATTGTTGATGTAAACTGTACAAAATCTATGTCTCTATGAATCTTTGAATAAAATCGTGCTGCACTCAACTGTAGAGTATGTTTTAGATTATATTGTTAACCATTAATAGTGCACCATGTTTTATTATCCACACACTTCTGTATTCACTGTTACTGCTAATTGACTTAAGGACATAGGAATGTACAGAACTGGAAAAGACCATTGTGAGCCAGCCATTGAACCCTGAAGTTCAAAAATACCCCAATATAATCAAGTTCTTATCTCTCTTACCAAAATTGTTCTTTTACTAAAAAAACTATCCACTTCTGTCATGTTTGTATGCTTGGGTTTACTAGCCACCAGGTGGTGCCACTGTCGGAGGTCATTGGGCTGTGCGCACGTGTGTGCGGCCCAGGTATAAAAGGCCAGCCATCTTGTAATGTAATCACTTTGGGTCTGAATAAAGTAGAGCCAGGTTTGTACCTGTTCGGAGTTTACAGTATTCAGTCTATTGAGTTATTGCATACACAACATTTGGCGACAAGGTAACAAGAACCTTTGCATGCAAAAATGAGCAAAATTGGAATTCTGGAGCGATTTGTGGAGGGAGAAGATTGGGTCGACTTTGTAGCCCGCTTGAACTAATACTTCGTGGTCAACAAAATGGAGAAAGAGGCAGACGCAGTTTGGCGTCGGGCGGTCCTCCTCACGGTTCGTGGTCCGAAAATCTATGAACTCATAAAGAATCTCCTCTTGCCCTTAAATCCAATGGACAAGGACTATGAAACATTGTGTGCTCTGGTACGTGACAATCTCAAACCAGATGAAGGCACCATCATCTCACAATATCGATTCTATACGCACGTTAATTCTGAGGGCCAGCATGTGTCGGAATTTGTTGCCGACCTAAGTCGTCTAGCTGGACCGTGTAAGTTCGAAACTGCGTTGGCAGACATGATGCGGGACTTTTTTTATAATCGGCATCAACCACAAGGTGATCCTGCATAAGCTACTGATGGCGGAGACGCTGGATTTGAACAAGGCCATCACGATTGCCCAATCATGCATGACGACGGACAAAAGCTTAAAGCAGATATCATTGAAAAATTGGAACTCAGCAAGTACTGTAAACAAGATAGTATCGTCGTTTGGCAGAGCTGCATATGGCAGGGCCTACCAGACTGCGTACGCGAAACCTGTGGCTGCTCAAAGTCTGCCAACGGGAATGAATCCGATATCACGTGTTGGCGTTGTGGGGGAAATCATCGGTATCATCAGTGTCAGTTTAAACAGTATATTTGTAAAGGCTATTTGAGAGTGGGGCATCTCCAGCGCATGTGTCCGCTACTGAGCAAGCGTGCTGCGACACACCATGTGGAGGGTGATGATCATTCTAGTGCGGATCTGGATATGCAATCCAAGATACCAGAGGAGGAAGTGTATGTATTCGTTCCTAACAAAGAGCCAACCGATAATGATTAATGTAAAGCTTAACAGTGCGCCGGTATCGATGGAATTGGCCACGGGTGTGAGTCAATCAATAATGAGCCAGAGGACATTCGGCATGCTGTGGGATACTAAGGCTGTGAGGCCTAAGCTGAGTCCAATCAATGCCAAGTTGCGTACGTACACTAAAGAACTCATAACGGTGATTGGCAGTGCAGTAATCAAGGTGTTGTATGATGGTGTGGATCACAATTTACCATTGTGGAATGTTCCAGACAATAGTCCAATTCTGTTGGACAGGAACTGGTTGCAAAAAATCAAATAAATCTGGAACGAGATCAAAGCATTGTCGTTGGAGGAGGATACTCCATGTGCTCAAGTGCTGAGCAAGTTCCCCTTGTTGTTTGAACCAGGCACGGGCAATTTCACAGGAGCCAAGGTGGTACAGATCCACGTGAACTCAGATGCAAGACCCGTCCATCATAAAGCTCGAGCGGTTCCGTACATGATGAGGGAGAAGGTCGAAATCAAACTGGACAGACTCCAGCGTGAAGGGATCATATCACTTGTTGAATTTAACGAATGGGCCAGCCCCATTGTTCCCGTGTTGAAAAGTGATGGCACTGTCAGGATTTGTGGAGACTACAAGGTTACGATCAACCAAGTTTCGAAACAGGATCAATACCAGTTACCGAAGGCTGATGACCTGTTTGCAACGCTAGCTGGGGGAGAGTCCTTCACAAAACTGGATCTGGCGTCGGCCTACATGACATAGGAGCTGGTCGACACGTCAAAGAAACATATGTGCATCAACACTCGTAAAGGACTGTTTATCTACAACAGGTGCCCTTTTGGAATTCCCTCGGCTGCAGCCATTTTTCAGAGGAACATGGAGAGTCTACTGAAGTCTGTCCCCAGAACTGTCGTGTTCCAAGATGACATACTAGTCACAGGTCGTGACTCCACTGAACATCTGAACAACCTGGAAGAGATTCTGCATCGTCTGGACAAAGTGGGACACAGACTGAAATGCTCGAAGTGCATGTTCATGGCACCGGAAGTCGAATTCCTGGGGAGGGAAATTGCTGCTGACGTCATCAGGCCTACTGACTCGAAAACCAAGGCCACCAAAAATGCACCCAAGCCTCAGAATGTGATGGAGCTGCGTTCGTTCCTTGGTCTACTCAACTATTTCGGAAACTTCTTACCTAGATTGAGCACTGTATTAGAGCCACTGCACATGCTGCTAAGAAAAGGCGACAACTGGGTTTGGGTGCGTCTCAAGATAGAGCTTTTGAGAAAGCTACTAATCTGCTTTGCTCTAACAAGCTGCTGATACATTATGACCCGTGTAAGCGTCTAGTATTGACCTGTGATGCTTCGTCATCTGGAGTTGGTTGCGTGCTCCAACAAACTAATGAGTCGGGCAAATTACAACCTGTTGCATATGCTTCAAAAAGTTTGTCAAAGGTGGAAAAAGCCTACAGCATTGTCGAGAAAGAAGCACTAGCTTGTGTGTATTGGGTTAAAAAGTACCTGTTTGGTTTTCGGTTTGAACTGGAAACAGATCACAAGCCACTCATTTCATTGTTTTCGGAAAACAAAGGTATCAATACCAATGCATCGTCCCGCATCTAGAGGTGGGCGCTGACATTATCTGCCTATGATTATATCATTCGCCATAGACCTGGAACTGAGAATTGTGCCGATGCATTGAGCCGTCTGCCGTTGCCCACACCGGAGGTGGAAACGCTACAACCAGCAAACCTACTGTTAGTCATGGATGCTTTTGAAAGTGAAGGAATCCTTGTCACGGCCCAACAAGTTAAGATCTGGAGCAGCCAGGATCCGATATTATCGGTTGTGAAACATTGTATCCTTAGTGGTGATTGGTCTGCCATACCCAAGCAAATGTGTGAGGATACCAAACCTTACATCTGTTGCAAAGACGAACTATCCATTCAATCAGATTGTATACTGTGGAGTAATCGTGTTGTTATGCCCAAGAAAGGCAGAGAGAAATCTGTGCATGATCTAGATAGCACGCATCCCAGTATTGTCATGATGAAAGCCATTGCCAGGTCTCATGAATGGTGGCCTGGAATTGACTCTGATCTGGAATTATGTGTGCATCAGTGCAACACTTGTATGCAGTATAGTAAAGCACCAGCGGAATCGCCGCTGAGTCTGTGGTCGTGGCCACCTAATCATGGTCTAGGATCCACATCGACTTTGCAGGTCCCTTCCTGATAAAGATGTTCTTATTTGTGGTGGATGCTCATTCCAAGTGGATAGAGTGTACAATCATGTCATCCAGCACATCCACAGCTAACATTGAGAGCCTTCGTGTCATGTTTGCTAAGCATGGTCTGCTGGACATCGTTGTAAGCGACTTCGGATCTTGCTTCACCAGTATGGAGTTTCAAGAGTTCATGAAACTCAATGGTATCAAACATGTGAGGTCAGCACCATTCAAACCCGCATCCAATGGACAAGTAGAGCATGCGGTCCAAACCTTCAAGTAGAGAATGAAATGTGTCACTCAAGGTTCACTGCAAACTCACTTGTCACGTATATTGCTTAGTTACAGGACAAGACTCGATAGAAACATAGAAAATAGGTGCAGGAGTAGGCCATTCCACCCTTCGAGCCTGCACCATCATTCAATATGATCATGGCTGATCATGCAACTTCAGTACCCCATTCCTGCTTTCTCTCCATACCCCTTGATCCATTTAGCCATAAGGGCCACATCTAACTCCCTTTTGAATATATCTAACGAACTGGCCTCAACAACTTTCTGTGGTACAGAATTCCACAGGTTCACAACTCTCTGAGTGAAGAAGTTTCTCCTCATCTCGGTCCTAAATGGCTTATCCCTTATCCCGAGACTGTGACCCCTGGTTCTGGCTTCCTCAAAATCGGGAACATTCTTCCTGCATCGAACCTGTCCAATCCTGTCAGAATTTTATATGTTTCTATGAGATCCCCTCTCATTCTTCTAAATTCCTGTGAATATAAGCCTAGTCGATCCAGTCTTTCTTCAAATGTCAGTCCTGCCATCCCGGGAATCAGTCTGGTGAATCTTCGCTGCACTCCTTCAATAGCAAAAATGTCCTTCCTCAGATTAGGAGACTAAAACTGTATACAATATTCAAGGTGAGGCCTCACCAGGCCCTATATAACTGCAGCAAGACCTCCCTGTTCCTATACTCAATTCCTCTCGCTATGTAGGCCAACGTGCCATTTGCCTTCTTCACCGCCTACTGTACCTGCATGTCAACTTTCAATGACTGATATACCATGACACCCAGGTCTCGTTGCACTGCCCCTTTTCCCAATCTGTCACCATTCAGATAATATTCTGCCTTCCTGTTTTTGCCACCAAAGTGGATAACCTCACATTTATCTACATTATACTGCATATACCATGCATTTTCCCACTCACCTAACCTGTCCAAGTCACCCTGCAGCCTCTTAGCATCCTCCTCACAGCTCACACTGCCACTCAGCTTAGTGTCATCTGCAAACTTGGAGATATTACATTTAATTCCTTCTTCTAAATCATTAATGTATATTGTAAATAGCTGGGGTCCCAGCACTGAACATAGAAACATAGAAACATAGAAAATAGGTGCAGGAGCAGGCCATTCAGCCCTTCTAGCCTGCACCGCCATTCAATGAGTTCATGGCTGAACATGAAACTTCAGTACCCCCTTCCTGCTTTCTCGCCATAACCCTTGATCCCCCGAGTAGTAAGGACTTCATCTAACTCCCTTTTGAATATATTTAGTGAATTGGCCTCAACTACTTTCTGTGGTAGAGAATTCCACAGGTTCACCACTCTCTGGGTGAAGAAGTTTCTCCTCATCTCGGTCCTAAATGGCTTACCCCTTATCCTCAGACTGTGACCCCTGGTTCTGGACTTCCCCAACATTGGGAACATTCTATCTGCATCTAACCTGTCTAAACCCGTCAGAATTTTAAACGTTTCTATGAGGTCCCCTCTCATTCTTCTGAACTCCAGTGAATACAAGCCCAGTTGATCCAATCTTTCTTGATAGGTCAGTCCCGCCATCCCGGGAATCAGTCTGGTGAACCTTCGCTGCACTCCCTCAATAGCAAGAATGTCCTTCCTCAAGTTAGGAGACCAAAACTGTACACAATACTCCAGGTGTGGCCTCACCAAGGCCCTGTACAACTGTAGCAACACCTCCCTGCCCCTGTATTCAAATCCCCTCGCTATGAAGGCCAACATGCCATTTGCTTTCTTAACCGCCTGCTGTACCTGCATGCTAACCTTCAATGACTGATGTACCATGACACCCAGGTCTCGTTGCACCTTCCCTTTTCCTAATCTGTCACCATTCAGATAATAGTCTGTCTCTCTGTTTTTACCACCAAATCTCTCTGTTTTTACCACCTTGCGATACCCCACTAGTCACTGCCTGCCATTCTGAAAAGGACCCGTTTATTCCTACTCTTTGCTTCCTGTCTGCCAACCAGTTCTCTATCCACGTCAGTACATTACCCCCAATACCATGTGCTTTAATTTTGCACACTAATCTCTTGTGTGGGACCTCGTCAAAAGCCTTTTGAAAGTCCAAATACACCTCATCCACTGGTTCTCCCTTGTCCACTCTACTAGTTACATCCTCAAAATATTCTAGAAGATTTGCCAAGCATGATTTCCCTTTCATAAATCGATGCTGACTTGGACCGATACTGTCACTGCTTTCCAAATACGCTGCTATTACATCTTTAATAATTGTTTCCAGCATTTTCCCCACTACCGTTATCAGGCTAACCAGTCAATAATTCCCTGTTTTTCTCTCCCTCCTTTTTTAAAAAGTGGGGTTTCATTAGCTACCCTCCAATCCATAGGAACTGAACCAGAGTCCATAGAATGTTGTAAAATGACTACCAATGCATCCACTATTTCTAAGGCCACTTCCTTAAGTACTCTGGGATGCAGACTATCAGGCTCTGGGGATTTATCGGCCTTCAATCCTATCATTTTCCCTAACACAATTTCCTGATTAATAAGGATTTCCTTCAGTTCCTCCTTCTCGCTAGATCCTTGGTCCCCTAGTATTTCCGGAAGGTTATTTGTGTCTTCCTTAGTGAAGACAGAACCAAAGTATTTGTTCAATTGGTATGCCATTTCTTTCTTCCCCATTATAAATTCCCCTGATTCTGACTGCAAGGGACCTACATTTTTCTTCACTGATCTTTTCCTCTTCACATATCTATGGAAGCTTTTGCAGTCAGTTTTTATGTTCCCTGCAAGCTTATTCTCATACTTTATTTTCCCCCTCCTAATTAAACCCTTTGTACTCCTCTGCTGAATTCTAAATTTCTCCCAGTCCTCAGGTTTGCTGCTTTTTCTGGCCAATTTATATGTCTCTTCTTTGGATTTAATATATCCCTAATTTCCCTTCTAAGCCACGGTTGAGCCACCTTCCCCGGTTTATTTTTACGCCAGACAGGGATGTACAATTGTTGAAGATCATCCATGTGATCTTTAAATGTCTGCCATTGCCTATCCACTGTCAACCCTTTAAGTATCATTTGCCAGTCTATCCTAGCCAATTCACGTCTTATACTAGCGAAGTTACCTTTCTTGAAGTTCACGACCCTAGTCTTTGAATTAACTGTGTCACTCTCCATCATAATGAAGAATTCTACCATATTATGGTCACTCTTTCCCAAGGGTCCTGGCTAATTTTTGATTGCTAATTAATCCTCTCTCATTACATAACACCCAGTCTAGGATGGCCAGCTCTCTAGTTGGGTTCCTCGACATATTGGTCTAGAAAACCATCCCTTATACACTCCAGGAAATCCTCCTCCACCATATTGCTACCAGTTTGGTGAGCCCAATCAATATGTAGATTAAAGTCACCCATGATAACTGCTGTACCTTTATTGCACGCATTCCTAATTTCCTGTTTGATGCCATCCCCAACCTCACTACTACTGTTTGGTGGTCTGTACACAACTCCCACTAGCGTTTTCTGCCCTTTGATATTCCGCAGCTCTACCCATACAGATTCCACATCATCCAAGCTAATGTCCTTCCTTACTATTGCGTTAATCTCCTCTTTAACCAGCAACACTACCCCACCTCCTTTTCCTTTCTGTCTATCCATCCTGAATATTGAATACCCCTGGATGTTGAGTTCCTGGCCTTGGTCACCCTGGAGCCTTGTCTCCGTAATCCCAATTACATCATATCTGTTAACAGCTGTCTGCACAGTTAATTCATCTACCTTATTATGAATGCTCCTCGCATTGAGACACAGACCCTTCAGGCTTGTTTTTTTTAACACTCTTTGTCTTTTTAGAATTATGTTGTAATATGGCCCTTTTTGATTTTTGCCTTTGATTTCTCTGCCCTCCATTTTTACTTAACTCTTTCTACCTTTTGCTTCTTCCCCCATTTTACTTCCCTCTGTCTTCCTGCATAGATTCCCATCCCCCTGCCATATTAGTTTAAATCCTCCCTCATAGCACTAGCAAACACTCCCCCAGGACATCAGTTCCGGTCCTGCCCAGGTGCAGACCATCTGGTTTGTACTGGTCCCACCTCCCCCAGAACTGGTTCCAATGTCCCAGGAATTTGAATCTCTCCCTCTTGCACCATTCCTCATCTGAACTATCCTGCTATTCTTACTCTGACTAGCAAGATCCCATATGCTTATGGGGGTCTCCCCTGCTAAACTATTAATGAAGAGAGATCTCAAGACCAGGCTCTCTCTTGTTAACCCTGACTTGAATTCTTGTGTCGAATACAGACGTCAAAATCAGTAAGGGTATCATCATCATGCTACTGTGTCACGCGACATTTCTATCAATGTACCTGTGTATGTACTGAATTATGGTCAAGGTCCCAAATGGATCGCCAGTACTGTTACAGCCAAGGAGGGTAACAGAATGTTTATAGTTAAGCTCAGGAATGGGCAGACATGCAGGAATCATGTCCTGATCAGATGTTGATCAGATAAAGCTGCGGCACATGGATGAACCAGAACAGTCTGAGGAAGACACAATCAGTGACCAACCAACCTGCCCTCAGTCATCAGAGGACTCCGCTGTCATCAATGAATCTGCACTTTCAATCCCTGACGTGGTCATTGCCATTCCCATCAGATCAGCTACCCAGCCCCCAGTCATAACAGAATGCTCGCCCAAGGTTGGTGTTGAACTGAGGCGTTCAACTTAGGAGCGGAAAGACACGGACTGTCTCAATTTGTAAAAAGACCGTTACTAATATCTTAAAGGGGGATATTGTCATGTATGTATGCTTGGATTTACTAGCCACCAGGTGGCGCCACTGTCGGAGGTCATTGGGCTGTGCACACGTGTGTGCAGCCCAGGTATAAAAGACAAGCCATCTTGTAATGTAATCACTTTGGGCCCTAATAAAGTAGAGCCAGGTTTGTACCTGTTCGGAGTTTACAGTATTCAGTCTATTGAGTTATTGCATACACAGCAACTTCCCTCCTGAGTTTGCTGATACTACCCAATTCCTCTGGCTTGAAGAATTAATGGGCTTCAGAAATAAAAACTATGAAGTACTGGACAAACACAGCAGGTATATCAGTTCTAAAGAGGGGTCTAGACCCAAAACTCTAAGCCACCTTTTGTCTTTCTAGATGTGGTTCAGATTTTCAACATTTTCAATGTTCTCTTTTCATCTGCAGTTAAACAATGCTTTATCATTGAAAATATAAATTGATGGATACATTTCTATTTTTAGATTACCGTAGAATAGCCTTTAGCCCTGTAGTTATACACACCAGCATTCATAAAGATTTGTATGTGAGTGAGTTTGGTTTTTGGGTAGGTGGTCGGGTGTAAGTATGTGGATTTGGTGTTTATTAAAGAGAAGACTGAAGACTCAATCAGTTGTTCCTTTTCACTCTATGATAGTACTGGGTACTCTATGGTCAGGTAGGGTACAAGTTTGAAAAGAACCTAGAAAATTAGCCCCAAACGATGAGTTTCAACCCAACCTCAGAACTTCACCTCTAACAATACCAGCCTGATGTCTCCAATTCCCACACCATCTGTCCTTCTGGCCTCGCTGAGTGAGAGAGTCTAATTAGAGCCAATTAGTACTGAATTTTGTGCAGTTTTGTTCAGTAGTCTAATATCCACTGAGATCTGGGTAGAGACTGGAAATTAATTTCACTGAAGACCCTTAATCGCCATCAAAGGGAAAAGACTTCCAACCCATCTGTCTTGTCTTAATTTGAACTCAAGTTCTGGAGTTAATGTCCTAAACTACCGTGCCTATTATATTTTTTAGAGTGTCATTTCAAGTTACCAGTCATAAAGATTGTTGTAAGATGAAATCGCCCTGCTGCAATTGAAAAGAAACAAAGAAATCATTAACAGAGGACTGGAATTAATGAACTAAGCATAAATGAACAAACAGGCCCTTGCAACAAACCAAATAAAATTAAAACAAAAACAAATATCAGAGAAAATATGAGACAAACGAAGAAGCTAGCAGAAATAATGAGGGAGATTTTATCCTTCAGCTTTCCTGGCACATTTGGAACGCACATATCAGGAAATACTGCACCTCCAGCCCGCGCTTTCCATCCATTCATTTTAATGCTGGACATTCATGTGCGATTTTCTGATATGCGCTCCCTGCCGATCCCAGCAGCACCAGACTGGAAAATCTCCCTGAGTTTTCATAATGGCTCTATAGCTGTCAATGTCAGGAATGTATATACAAAGGGTAACTGAGAGTACATTTACACTATGCTTGCAGCCTCGGGGTGAACCAGTTTTACTTCACACTGGCACTGACATTACAGTGTTAATGAAGCCTGAATTCAGAGTCAGGAACTGATCTGACATTTGAGTGAAACTCCCTGAAGGAGGAAGCCTCACTCTGCTATGCAAACAGTTCAGGGCTTCAGGAAAGGTGGACCAATCAGGTGGTGGGTGGCAGGGTGGGGCAAAGTCCAGTGTGGTACCAGTCAAGGCATTCTTATGGAGCCCAAAGGAATACAATTGCTTATCCTGGTCCCACAGAAATAATTCTGTACTTCCCTTTTTGAGCCTTTTCTGTTTCACTTCTTTAATTTTTGTCTTACTTTTCCTTTATGTCTCTTTTCTCTTTCTCTTAATCTAATCTTTCTTTCCCTCTTCTTTTTGTACCTGATTTGACTAGAATTCACTCTATTTCCTTCTCCGTCATTCCTCTGTTTATTTCTCAATCCTTAAATCTCATTGATTAAGTAGATACACTCTTGGTCCCAGTTTTCACTGAGGTCCTCGATGCCCTGTTGTCCTCACCACTACGTTATCAGCTTGCATTTCCAGCAAGTTACGGCTCAAAAATCTTTGAGTTGAAGGGTGCAGGAAACAATGTAACTAACAGGGCAGGCCATGTGATGTCACACTCCAGCAAGATACAACCCATTGCAGTAATGTCTAGTCCCCTGCCTCTCATGAACATTGTGCGAAAATTTCTCCTGCAGCAAGGATGAGTGAATTTAGTGAAGATTAGAAATTAGGGCTGACTGACAGGTGACACTTGACAGCTGATGTAAGACATGTGGTGCAATTACCCTGTGAGGGTGGAGGAAGAGGTTTTAAGATTGTGCATAAAAGTAATTGCTGCTGGGACCAATTAGGATTCATACTGTTAGATCTCAAATTAGTGCCTCCCCCTTACCCACAATGCATTGTGAAGGATTAGTTGTGGAGCTCTTTATTTCAGAGTGTGAAGTGTTTACTGGTGCCCAGAATACCCAGGAATGAAAAAAATTAAATGGTCAGTATGTTACCTTGCCTAATATAGTCAAGTCATTGAACTTCTTGTGGCACTGGTCTTCACTTGGGGTAAGAGAGATTGTGCTGAATGCTAGTACAACCCCTCTCCATGTTATTTTGCAGGTCCTTCCCATGAAAACCAAGCAGAGCATTTCTCCTCTGCTCAGTCTCCTTGAGGAAAGTTTGGAGGTACATCACATTAAAATTGTGAACTTTTCTTCTCTTCCTCCTTGCATTAACCTTGTCCCTTTTATTGTCTGTCTGTGCCAGATCATCCAGTGAAAGATAATGTAAAATGAAGTGAGATAAAATCAAACATGAGCCATCCAGTGCAGCTACTGTTAGAGGAGGTGTAAAAGTGTGTGTTCTTACATAATTTACTCCTCGAATTGATAGCGTTCGCAACATTAAATGTCAGATGTCACAGATTTATTTAATATACAGTAAACCATACACTTAAAAAAGCAGTTCATACGACCAAACCTTGCGAGTTTTATCTGGAGCACTCAGACACTTTACAATTCAGAGCTTGGTATGCAAGCTGCAAACTTTCAATTCCTAAGGCTGCGATTTCCCCAACCGAGGCGGGCGACATCGGGGGCAGATTTAAACCCCGCTCCTGACTCCATGTCAGCTTCCCCCATGACTTTCCCCTGATTAGGCTTGTTAAACCCACACTGAGAAGTTCTGGCCAATTAAAAGAAAGCAGTTCTGATGAAATCATTTGATGACATATCATCAGCCGGTTTCCTTAAAGGGACCATGCCCACATACATTTTGACATTGTGCTCTCATTGTTGTGCAGCAATGACAAGCACTGCACAGAGGTGCACAGCTGCACCCAGGCTCTCCCATGACTCCCTCCATATGCTTATGGAAGAAGTCACAGCACACAAGGAGGTTCTTTTCTCTTCCAATGGGCAGAAGAGACCTCCCCAGGTCACCAACACAGCCTGGCTGCACATTGCACAGGAGGGCACACGCTGGGATGTCACCAGGAGGATCTGGCTGCAGTGGCACAAACCTTTCAATGATCTCAGTAGATCACGAAATGTTACAGCAATGCCACACTCAACCTCATCCTGCTGTGCCACTCATCACATCCCCATCGCTCTGCATTCCCTACTCTACACCTGCAAATCCTTACTCACATCAACTTACCTTGCACTTCCACCATCCCTCTCTCTCTATCTACATTATCACACCCTCCTCGTTGTTGCTCCATGCCAGCCCCATTCTGTTCATGTCAGCTTTGTCCTTTCATGGGACCTCTGACTTTGACCCTGGTCTCCCTACTATTGTACCGAATTAACTATTACATTTAAACACACCTATATAACCTGAGCTTTTCCCGTGTCCATTCGCTACCACTCCGGACCCGAGCCATTCAATACTTTCCCACTTTTCCCACTCTTTTCCTTTTCTCTTTATCCCTCCCTGACCGTTCTCTCCTGTCGTCGTGCCTCCTTCATCTCGATTCTGTTGGATACTCTACCCTCCCAAATCCCTACCCAATCCTTCATTACTCCTCAATGTTCCTAGTCTCCCGCCGCCGTCCCAGGCTTGAGTCCCTCTTGGATAATCCTACAGCCTCCCTCTGTGCTTCTCTTGACATTCTAGGAAGAGCCCATCGAGACCTTCTTCGCTGCTTCCTTATGAGCAGCAGCCCGAAGAGTCCCAGCCTACTCTCTCGCTGACCTATCTCCCAGCCGCCCACTGGGGGCTAATCATGCCAATCTCCTCCCCGGTTAACTCACCCGCCAACCCCCCCCCCCCCCACCCCTCCGCCCAGCGCTGACCCTATGGACACAGGCATAACTGACCCTCTCTGCATCCCCCTCCAGAATGTCCGTTCATTTGCGAACAAGGCCCTTGCCATTCATGAGCTTATTGTGGATGATTGCATCAACATCATGGCCCTGATGGAAACCTGGTTGAGGGGCAATGGCACCTTACCCTTAAATGAAGCCTCCCTACCTGGCTATACCTTCCACCATTTGCCCTGCTCAGACCACCGTGGTGGCAGTGTGGCTTTCATCAGCAAATCACACCTTGGTCTGTCCCCCTACTCCTCCAGTACTTGCTCCTCCTTTGAACGTTTCACCTTATTCCACCCCTCTCACCTCTCATTTAAAATTCTTGTTCTTTACTGCCCACCCAAGTACCATAAAAATGTTATTACTGAGATATCTTCACTGCTTTCCTCCTTCAGCCTCTGCACCGAATAACTTCTCATCCTTGGTGATTTCAACCTCCATCTCAATTCATCATGCTCTCCATCCTCTGAATTCATTAGCCTCCAATCATCCCATAATTTCTCCCTCCATGTAAACTCCCCAACCCATATTCACGACCACCCCCTCGACCTTGCCATCTCTCGTGGTCTCGCTACTCCCATCATGCCAATCGCAGCTAAGCCAATCTCTGATCACTTTCTCGTATCACTCTCCAGCCACATCTACCTTCCACCCGCAACCCTACCTTGTTTTGTGTCCGCTCTTGTAAAAAGCTCTCTCCTGACTCTCTTACAACTGCACTTATGAACTCCCAACTGTCCAGCCTTTACCCCTCCATTTAACATGACATTTCTGCAGCTACCGGTCTGCTCAATCACACCCTCACCACCACCTTTGATGCCCTAGTCCATGTTAAAACAATTACTCTCTCTCACCCTGGCCATTCCCCCTGGCCCAGTCCTGATCATCTCTCCGTTAAGCCCAAGGGACGCTGAGTTGAAAAGATATGGCGGACAACTGGTTTAACCATTCGCCGCCAGATCTGACTGGACAACATAAAGCATTATCGGATCCTGCTCTTGTCTGCCAAAATTGGTCCCTATTCCAGAATCATTCTGGAATATAAAGATAAACCCCAGTTTCGATTCTCGACAGCTAACCATCTTATAAAATGCCTCTCCCCAATCTCCACCCTCACCACTGACTATAATTGTGAAGAGCTCATGGATCTCTTTGTCTCTAAGATTGAGACCATCCATTTGGCCGCCACTGTCTCTTCCCTTCCTTCCCCTAGCCCACTGGGCCAAACTTCCTCTAAGGATCCCCCCTGCTCTGGCCTTGACCTCATGTCTTTCTCCAGTTTCTCTCCGATCACCCGTCATGACGGCTCCGAGATCATCTTGTCCATGAGACAGACCTCCTGCTCCCTTGACCCTATTCCCACCAAACAGATGACCACCCAACTTCTTTTTCTGACTCCTATGTTCGCTGAAATTGTTAATGGTTCTCTCTCCTCAGGTACTGTCCCCCTCTCCCTCAAATCTACCGTCATCACCCCTCTCTTCAAAAAAACAACCCTTGACCCCTCTGTCCTGGAAAACTACTGCCCCATCTCCAACCTCCCTTTCCTCTTCAAAGTCCTTGAACGTGTTGTCCCAGATCCGTACCCATCTTTCCCGCAATTCCGTGTTTTGAATCCCTCCAATCCGGTTTCCCTGCCTGCCACAGGACCGAAACAGCTCTCATCTAAGTCACAAATGATATCCTTTGTGACGGTGACACAGGCAAACTATTCCTCCTTGTCCTACTTGACTTGTCTGCAGCCTTTGATACGGTTGACCACAATATCCTTCTCCAACACCATTGTCCAGATGGGTGGCACTGCATTCGCCTGGTTCCATTCTTAGCTATCTAATCATAGCCAGAGAATTACCTGGAATGGCTTCTCTTCTTTCCCCTGCATCATTAACTCTGGTGTCCCTGAAGGAGCTATCCTTGGCCCCCTCCTATTTCGCATCTACATGTTGCCCCTTGGCGACATCATCCGAAAACACAGCGTCAGTGATGACACAAAACTCTACCTCACTACCGCTTCTCTCGACCCCTCCACAGTCTCTAAATTGTCAGACTGCTTGTCCAACATCGAGTTCTGGATGATCAGAAATTTTCTACAATTGAATATTGGGAAAACTGAAGCTATTGTTTTCGGTCCTCGCCACAAACTCCGTTCCCTAGCCACTGACTCCACCCTCTTCCCAACCTCTGTCTCAAACTGAACCACACTGTTTTCAACCTTGGTGTCATATTTGACCCTGAATTGAGCTTTCGAATACATAGGGATCAAGGGGTATGGAGAGAAAGCAGGAAAAGGGTACTGAGGGAATGATCAGCCATGATCTTATCGAATGGTGGTGCAGGCTCGAAGGGCCAAATGGCATGCTCCTGCACCTATTTTCTATGTTCCTCTGTTTCTATCCGCAGCATAACTAATACCGCTTATTTCCACCTCTGTAACATCGCCCATCTCTGCCCTTGCCTCAGCTCATCTGCTGCTGAAGCCCTCATCCATGCCTTTGTTACCTCTAGACTTGACTATCCCAATGCATTCCTGGCTGGCCTCCCACATTCTACTTTACGTAAACTAGAGGTGATCCAAAACTCGGCTGCCTATGTCCTAACTTGCACCAAGTCCTGCTCACTCATCACTCCTGTGTTCGCTGACCTATATTGGCTCCTGGTTAAGCAGTGCCTCGACATCAAAATTCTTATCCTTGTTTTCAAATCCCTCCATGTCCTCACCCCCTCCCTATCTTAGTAATCTCCTTCAGCCTCACAAGATGTCTGTGCTCCTCTAATTCTGCCCTCTTGAGCATCACTGATTATAATCGCTCAACTATTGGTGGCCGTGCCTTCTGTTGCCTAGGCCCTAAGCTCTGGAATTCCCTGCCTAAACCACTCTGCCTCTCCACCTCTCTTTCCTCCTTCAAGACGCAACTTAAAACCTACCTTTTTGACCAAGCTTTTGGTCACCTGCCCTAATTTCTCCTAGTGTGGCTCAGTGTCAAATTTGTTGTCTCATAATACTCCTGTGAAGCGCCTTTGGATGTTTTACTACATTAAAGGCACGATAAAAATACAAGTTGTTGTTGTTTGTTTGGAATCAAAAACACAATTTCTAAATTTGCAGATGACATCAAATTGTGGGAGGAATAGTCAATACTGAGGAGGACGGCAAATAATTACAGGAGGATATTCTTAAACTTGCAGAATAGGCATAAAATTGACAAATTAAGTTCAACACAGATAAATGTGAGGTATTACACTTTGTTAGGTCACTTATTACTTGGAGGGTGCGCGTCTAGTTGGAGTAGAGGAACAAAGGGAATTCGGAGTACAAATACACAAATCACTAAAAGTTGCAACACAGGTTAGCAAGGCCGTAAATAAGCAAACTAAGCACTAGGGTTTATTTCTAGAGGTATAGAATTGAAGAGTAGGGGAGTTATGCTAAAGCTATATCAAACCTTGGTTAGACCATACTTAGAGTACTGCATACAGTTCTGGTCACAATATTATAAAAAGAATATAGAGGCACTGGAGAGGGTGCAGAGAAGATTTGCAAGGATTATACCAAAAATGCAAGGGTATATTTTCAGGAAAGGATAAACAAGCTGGGTCTCTTTTCTCTTGAAAAAAGAAGGCAGAGGGATCACCCAATAGAGGTCTTTAAAATTATGAAAAGTTTTGATAGAGTGAATACAGAGAGAGTGTTTCCACTTGTGGGGAAGAGCATAACTAGAGGCCATCAACATAACATAGTCACCAAGAAATCCAATAGGGATTCAGAATAAACTTGTAAGGGGTGGTCCCGGGGGTCAGGTTCACCTCTGACCTACTTGAGCGGTTCGAATCGCTCCCACTCCCTTAAGTTCTAGACTCTGGGTTTATTTGGGGGGTGTGATAAAGTGCAAAGGATGCCAAAAAAATGTTGACTTTATTACAGACAAGAAAATACAATGTCAAACTTATAATCACTCGAATAAAGAACAATACATTACACATTCAAAGGGGGTTACAGACAAAATTACACCTCCCACCTCCCAATACCTAATTCTAGCTAGGTTAGACTCCGGGGCATGCAGGGACTATGCTTACCTTAATCCTTTCTGGTCAGTTAGCGGTAGTTCGCGATTTCGGGGTTCGTTGAGTTCTGTAGATTCTGCTTGCCATACCCCGAACATCAGAGAAAACTTCTTACTGCGCAATCTTCAGTTGGGTTGAATCCGCTGATGTGGTAAGGCGCGTTTTGGATCTATGGGGTAAGTACCCGGTTTTCTTCGTTAGAAATAGGTTCAAAGTCTCTTTAGGTAATGTTTTCATCTGTTGGTAGTCAGGGCTTAGATTGTGGAATGGAAACTTTTGATTCTTCGGTTTCTTTCTGTTGGAGTTTTGTGTCGAGTTTGGTCGATCACGTGGTTTTTCGTTGGTACCACGTTGGCTGTGGTCGGTTGCTGCTGCGATGGTGATGTTCTTCCTTCCTTCAGGACTTCAGCAGTTCGAGGCTAGAGAAGTTAGTTTACAACTGTCGCGTTGGTTTCTCCCCCTGTCTTGATGGCATACTTGCAGTACAGCACCTGATGTAGTATGGCATACCCTCTGTTAAAACAGGGGCCAGTTGTCCGAATCTTCACGCCAAATCAGTCCAGAATTCTTTGTTTAAATTTGGCGGGCTTGACTTTTCTTTATAATATTTTGGCGGGCTCGTTAAAAGTTAATATGTCTTGGGCGGGTTGCATTTCTAAATCTGTATTCTGATGGAAATATTAGCTTGGTAATGGCAATGTCCTTTTGTGCTTGGTTTTTCGCATACAGGCTGTAGTGGGCCCTTTGTTCTTATTCATGTTGGAGATGGCTTTTCTCAATTCAGTTTGATGGCTGGCTATCTCTGAGTTATTGTTGTAATGTAAATGTCTCTTGTGGAGAAGGGTTTTCGAATGTCCATTCCTCCAGACAATTTAACTTATTCCCACACCCAGACAGTTCCAATAATCAAGTGGGCTTCTTTAGTTCCTTATGCTCGCCCACAGGCTTGAATTTGTCTCGCAAAAGTCCAAAATTTGATTAAAGTTTGTAGTTTCTTCCATAAGCACTTTACATAAGAACATAAGAACATAAGAATTAGGAACAGGAGTAGGCCATCTAGCCCCTCGAGCCTGCTCCGCCATTCAACAATATCATGGCTGATCTGGCCATGGACTCAGCTCCACTTACCCGCCCGCTCCCCGTAACCCTTGATTCCCTTGTTGGTTAAAAATCTATCCATCTGTGATTTGAATACATTCAATGAGCTAGCCTCAACTGCTTCCTTGGGCAGAGAATTCCACAGATTCACAACCCTCTGGGAGAAGAAATCAAACTTTTCCGGTAGATAGTCCCAAATAAAATTTCCTTTCGCATAAGCCTAAACACTGCGGGGGGGGGGGGGGGGGGGGGCGGGGGTTATCTGTGAACTTTGCACCCTTCAAACTTCTTTACCCAAAGAGTGGTGAGAATTTGGAACTCGCTACCACAGGGAGTGGTTGGAGCGAATAGTATAAATGAATTTAAGGAGATGCTAGGCAAGCATATGAGGGAGAAGTGAATAGAGGGTTATGCTGATATATTTAGATGAGGAAAAACAAGAGGAGGCTCAAGTGGAGCATAAATGCCGACATGGACAGGTTGGGCCGAATGGCCTGCTTCTGTGCCTTATTTCCTATGTAATCATATGTAAAAGTTTCTGTTAATGTGTTGTCAAACACTGAGATCTTTATGTTCAACACTTGTAGTAGACGGGGAGACATGAGTCTATCCCTGACCTCCTGGCAGTAGTGTGTCATGTGCTGATGCCCTGTGTTCTGTGCAGCATCATGTGATTGCGGAGAAGTTTGGTCTTGCTTTTGGTGATGCTGGTGTGCCCCTGGTGATGTTGGTGTTGGGGCTGATTGTGATGGGATTTTGAGGACCAAGGTGAGATTTTTTCAAAGGTACCGATGCTGCTGGAATACATGGCAGCTGAAGTTGAGATGACAGAAGTGATCTGTCAAAGGTGAGAGAGGATGCTCCAAGAGGTGACACTGGATGGAGAGTTTAATCCAAACACTTCCAACCTTCCTAAAGCTGAAAAATATATTACAAATCCTGATTCTAATATTGGAAAGTAAACAGCTGTGAAATGGTAGCTTTTATAGCAATGGAGAGTTGTTGAAAACCTGATCTACTTCCCTAACATGATCCCCAAGTGACTGAAACCTCATGACAAGGTTGGAAAAATGGTTAATAGGTGGTAAAATGCTGTTCAACTACTGTTAAACACCTCTTAATTATTTCAATTGGCTCACCCGCTGCTTAGTGCCGGGTCTATAAAGCGCAGGCAGACCGGGCACTTGGGAAACTTATACAGAGGTGGGTTCAGAGCGGGATCTCGACCCACTGTCAATCCTTTAGATTTTGACAGTGGAGCCGCCTCCAAACGTGCCCTCTGCGCGCCGGCAAAATCCAACACTCACATCTTATACCTTTTGTTACTCCTGCTATATGACAATCCACACGTTTCTGCATTGCCCAATACTACTCCATATTACATGAATAGTAATGAGCTTCTTCTCCTGTCCTTTCTCAAAACTTTAGTTTAAATGAGTTTTAATGACATAGACCAGTAGAACTCTTCTACTTTGTTATCTTATCGATAGTTTCACTCTTGTTGCTATACCATCAATTAAACTTCTAATTGTAAACTTCTACCATTCCATACCAATCTCCTGCTTCTAAACAGGGTGGTGTAGTCGCAGATGTTTTCCTGCTGCAAAACTTGTTATGAACTAATTAAAGCTCTCAACAGTATATATTCTTAATTAGGTTTATTGTCTAAACTGACAATTGCTTTAAGGTCAGTCTTATTTCAACAGCTCAGTGGTCACTGCATTTAAATTGACTTATTACTTCCTCACTTAATGGGCAAAAGTTAAAGGTTACTATTCCTACAATATAAAGCGAAATCAATAGCAGTACCTGTATAGCAGACTTCAGGACAATCTGATTAACCCTTTCTTTACACTACCTGAGAGTGAAGTCAGCGAGGCAAATGCTTTCATATTGACCTGCTGCTGCCTAAGCCTGCATATGTGGTGTTTTAAAAGCTGTATTCTAACTTCCATTTCAAGTGTGATTTGTGCTGGAGATTCTCGTATGGATATGTAAATGAGCTGACCCATGAGCTTCTGTCGAATTCAGCTAGGTGTGTGCAACTTCAGAATCTGGCACTAATCCAGCACAACACACCTTGTGGAACTTTAGGGGGAAAAGTCTAAACCCACCTTTAGTATGAAGAATGTGACAGGTTGTGTTTTAACAAAAAATAGGAGAAGAACTAAGAGACCCTATGAAGGAAAAATACATGGAATATATACACGGAGTGGCCCTGAAATTCCACAGAGACTGGTGGAACCCCCATGGGAACAGCATTAATGGCAAATGATCTTTTTCAGCTATTTATGCGATTTCCCCGGGTATTACACCGGTCTCCCACTAAAGTTACAGTGGGAGACTGGTAGAACTCTGTGGAATTTCAGGGTCGATAAGCCTACTGAGTGTTTTGGGCTGAAAATGAATTAATTACATTTACCATCTGTGAAGTAGCTGGGAACACATTGTTTATGAATATAATGAAAATGGAGAGCGCATGGTCAATCTAGAATAAATATCAGTTAATCATATTTTCATTAATTCCATAGGACTGACTGATATTTCTTCAGAATGTGGGAGAGCTCCTGTTCCTCATGTCATAACAATTTATAGAGGTTGCACTTGTGAGAATATCCTTGAGTACTGATGGTAAAAAAAACACAGTAACAGAATACTAATGCAAATGTAAATTACATATTTAATTTCCTTGAGAAAGCTTGATCATTTCGCCATCCTTTCCATGGACTATTACACTTTTGCATCAGACCACTGCTCTGTTCATAGGCTCATTCATAGGTTTGGCTGGTGTCTTGTCAATGGAAGCTCCAGAACCTAAATGACAAACTGTAAAGATGCTCTTTAGCGAATTAATTTGTCATTCATTAATCCTAGCAAACCACTTGCATCAACAACTATCAAGAGCTTAATGAACTGCACATTATACAAAGTCCTATGCAAATAGTTGTGGGAGTAGTAAGTTATTTATTGTAATTAAAGTGATTAAGTCACTTTTTCAGCAAATAATTCAATTCTGGAATTTCCTGGGGTTAGCTAATTCAAAAGTTACATCTGCCATCATACAATAGTCCAATAATTTGCAAATCTATATATAAATGTCTCTATTATTCAATTGAGTGGCTTTATGTTATATCAAATATTTAGTGAAAAGTTACTTCGGATATAAATATTAAACAAAATGCATTAGCACTGAGCCTTAGATTCTTGGTACCCTTGATACTTCAATTCAAGCTTTGTAAATGTTTTGGGTTTTTTCTACCCTAGTCACTCTTATGAACTGAAGAATTTGGAATTTACTTCTGAGAAACTAGTGTCTTCATCATATTGGCCCAGATGCCTCCGACCGCAATCATTTCTACAAAAGTACCTGGTGGTCCTGGAGGTTTGGTGACTTGCAGTCCTGGGGTTCGATGCGAAGGCCAGCACAGCGGTCCATGTATCCCAGGATCGTACAGGTTTCATATGGATCTCTGGGATCACGTGGGCTGGCCCAACCTATCAGAGTAGGGGAATCCCCATTCACACTTATAGTAATTCCGTATATAAGGAACTGTGTTAAATATAAGAACATAAGAAATAGGAGCAGGAGTAAGCCCCTTGAGCCTGCTCCTCCATTTAATATGATCATGGCTGATCTGATCATGGACTCCGATCAGTATGAATGGGAATACCCCCAAAATCAAAGAACCACTGAAAATAAATTTTAAAAACACATTACATATTTAAAATTAATTAAAATGCAATTTAATTAAATATTTAATACAATTTAAAAAAAAAATTTTTAATATGTTTTAACAGGGCTAAAAATAAACTTGCCTTAATAGACAGGATTTTTTATATCTATAAATGAGTGATAACATTTTATTTTTCTATTTTTTAAAACTCTTATGTTGGTAAAAGCAGGCCTTACCCCTGCTTTTATCAGCATAAGATTTTGAAGGACATAAGGCAAATAGCTCAACTCTTCACCCAGGGAGGCCCTTTTCCTTCACATGAATGTGATTTGTCAAAAGGAATTTTGTCAGATCGTAAGTGCTGGGTTTAGGCTCATGTGCTTCGCATACGTGAATTCGGAACTTGTGGGGACACAAGAATATAAGAAATAGGAACAGGAGTAGGCCATTTGGCTCCTCGAGCCTGCTCCACCATTCAATGAGATCATGGCTGATCTGATCTTGGGCTCAGCTCCACTTCCCTGCCCACTCCCCATAACCCTTCCCTCTCTTATCGCTCAAAAATCTGTCTATCTCCACCTTAAATATATTCAATGACCCAGCCTCCACAGCTCTCTGGGGCAGAGAATTCCACAGAGTTACGACCCTCTGAGAGAAGAAATTCCTCCTCATCTCAGTTCTAAATAAACAACCCCTTATTCTGAAACTATGACCCCTAGTTCTAGATTCGTACGTGCCCATGGGGAGTGCAATTTTTGGTCCATTATCTTGCTAACTTATAAAGAAAAGCTGACTTACATGGAAATAAAAATCAAGAGAGATGTGCAACGTGTGGCTGAATCGATATCGCCAGTTTTACATTACCGCCCAAAGTCAGGTACTCCCATAGTGTTTTCAACTACATTCAGAACTAATCATACTCACAGTGCAGTTTTTTCTTGTGCATTTCATGAGATTGCATTTCCTTACTGTTCAGTCACAAAGTCTGGCATTCAATCTGTTGGTACAGAGGTTCAGCCTGTTTGATGAGGGAGATTGGAATTACTGTTATTTTGAAGTTGCTTCAGTGAGCTTAGGCCAAGTTAAGGATTCGGTGCATTATGAAAATTCAGGGTGAGAAAAGCACTTTCTTTGAAATTATTAAATAATAATGGGCAATCATAATAGAGGGAGGGCCAAAAGTTCAAGGATTCATTCTTATATTTTATAAATAAAAAGCAGCCAGACTAAATTATGTCTTGGGATTATGAAGGCATTGTAGATAAGCAATTTAAATATTAATAGGAAAAGTGCAAAGAGCACCTGGGGGCAAATTCTCCTTGCAATATATAGAACATAAGAACATAAGAATTAGGAACAGGAGTAGGCCATCTAGCCCCTCGAGCCTGCTCCGCCATTCAACAAGATCATGGCTGATCTGGCCATGGACTCAGCTCCAATTACCCGCCCGCTCCCCATAATCCTTAATTCCCTTATTGGTTAAAAATCTATCTATCTGTGATTTGAATACATTCAATGAGCTAGCCTCAACTGCTTCCTTGGGCAGAGAATTCCACAGATTCACAACCCTCTGGGAGAAGAAATTCCTTCTCAACTCGGTTTTAAATTGGCTCCCCCGTATTTTGAGGCTGTGCCCCTAGTTCCAGTCTCCCCGATCAGTGGAAACAACCTCTCTGCCTCTATCTTGTCCATCCCTTTCATTATTTTAAATGTTTCTATAAGATCACCCCTCATCCTTCTGAACTCCATCGAGTAAAGACCCAGTCTACTCAATCTATCATCATAAGGTAAGCCCCTCATTTCCGGAATCAGCCTAGTGAATCGTCTCTGTACCCCCTCGAAAGCTAGTATACCCTTCTTTAAGTAAGGTGACCAAAACTGCACGCAGTACACCAGGTGCGGCCTCACCAATACCCTGTACAGTTGCAGCAGGACCTCCCTGCTTTTGTACTCCATCCCTCTCGCAATGAAGGCCAACCTTCCATTTGCCTTACTGATTACCTGCTGCACCTGCAAACTAACTTTTTGGGATTCATGCACAAGGACTCTTACATCCGGTCCAGGGTGTCCTTGGAGATGGAGCACGCGGTGTCCACCGGTACGCTCGCGGCCTTCCGCGAGAGGTGGGCACCGGAGGGACTGGAGTGCATCATCACGCCCGGCAACCAAATTTTAATTTGATTTTACGTTTTTAAGTTTAATTTGTTTTAATTGCCGGTGCTTTTAGTGTCCCCTTTCCCTTTTATAGGGGGCACTGGGGAAAATTGTGATTTTAGTTCCCAAAAAAAAAAAACACAAAAAAAACAAAAAAAGGGGGGAAAGAAAAAAAAAAAAGGGCCTTGTAAATGTCTGGAGTGTCACCCAGGTCGGGTGGCACCGTTTAATGTTTTATGTTTTCGCAGGTAAACTCAAAAGAGTTTCATGCACAAGGACTCTTACATCCGGTCCAGGGTGTCCTTGGAGATGGAGCACGCGGTGTCCACCGGTACGCTCGCGGCCTTCCGCGAGAGGTGGGCACCGGAGGGACTGGAGTGCATCATCATGCCTGGCAACCAAATTTTAATTTGATTTTACGTTTTTAAGTTTCATTTGTTTTAAATGCCGGTGCTTTTAGTGTCCCCTTCCCTTTTATAGGGGGCACTGGAAAATTGTGATTTTAGTGCCCAAAAAAAAAAAAAAAAAAGAACAACTCAAAAAAAAACAAAAAAAAGGAAAAAAAAGGGCCTTGTAAATGTCTGGTGTGTCACCCAGGTCGGGTGGCACGATTTAATGTTTTATGTTTTTGCAGGTAGACTCTAAAAGAGTTTCATGCACAAGGACCCCCAGTTCCCTCTGCACCACAGCATGTTGTAATTTTTCCCCATTCAAATAATACTCCCTTTTACTGTTTTTTTTTCCAAGGTGGATGACCTCATATTTTCCGACATTGTATTCCATCTGCCAAACCTTAGCCCATTCGCTTAACCTATCTAAATCTCTTTGCAGCCTCTCTGTGTCCTCTACACAACCCGCTTTCCCACTAATCTTTGTGTCATCTGTAAATTTTGTTACACTACACTCTGTTGTACTATACCTAACACAACACGTTTCTTGGTGGACAAATACAGAGATTATTTATGGTAAATCTGCAGTTATAATGCACACACATCGATGAAGGAAATACTGGTGTCTTCAAAAGGTATACACTGTGACAGGGGATTGGGGTAGAACTGGTTTACATTATTTGCCTGGGCCACTTTTTTAAATGAGTATACAACAGCGGTGTAACAAAATGATGCATTTCTTTCAAGCTTTAGCTTGGTAGTGGGGTGTAGTCCAAAAATAAGAAGGTAAAATATCTCGAGTAAGAATGGGAGCAAAGACCCCAAAATATAGGCCCCAAATTTACCCAGCCGTTTAGAGCGGCGTAGTAAGATGTGTTGTGCTGATTTCCTGGGGGAAAAAAGAGCCAAGAATTTACCTTTGACTTTGGCCGCTACCTTGTCGTCCGGATCCATCGACGTGGCGCTGCAGAGCCTGGGGCGGGGTGGAGTTTGGGCGCAGCGTTTTGTGTAGTGCCGGCAGGGGCACGCATGACCGTTTCAGCGTGCGCGTATGCGCAATTGCCAGTTCAGTTTGCGCGCATGCGCAGTGCAACAGGAAGCTTTCAATCGGCCAATTAAAGGGAGAGCGTCCTCAGAATGATTGGTTATGGAGCATATATAAAGGTGAGGTTTGAATATTGATTTTTGTGTGGCTGAGGGAGTGGAAAGGAGTGCTGGATAGGTGTAAGAGAGGTGTAAGTGTGATCTTTGAACATTACCTCCATTTGTGTCCAATAGACGAATGGCGCAAGAGCGTGCAAGACGAACCAAGAATTTCTTCCATGAGGAAGTGGAGAAATTAGTGACTGTAATTGATGAGAAATGGCTGGAGCTGGCTATCAGCAATAGTAGTCCGTCAAAGGTCTCTCCCACGGAAATTAGTAAAAGATGGAACCTTGTTGCAGAAGAATTCTCCGCTGGGGTCAACACCGCAAAATCTGGAAGGCAGTGCAAGAAGAAATGGCAGGGCGTTGGTCAAATAGTGAGTGCTTCATCTTTAACTTGAATTACAGTGGAAAATGTGAACATCTGTATGTGTCCCACCCATCAGAAGCGCACCATATCTGACAATTAATATTTTCATCTTTGCAGAAGAAATTGGCCCACAACAAGAGGGAGAACTAGAACAGGAGGAGGTCTGCCAAATCGGCACCAACTGACACCCCTGGAACAGAGGGTTGCTGCCTTGCTGAGTCGCACCGGCAGAAAAAAGATCAGCACTGCACAAGCTGAACCCACACGCGAGGGTGAGGGTGAGTCATTAAAATGCATAGTCGTCCTTTAAATCAACCTGCTGACTGGCCTGCTATGCGTGAGACTACTCATGCCACCCATGCTGCCCCCTCCTGTGCTGCTAACCGTTTGACTGTTGTGTTGTCTTTTGCAGAAGAAGAAGACACTCCTCAAGATCCTGAGGATCCAGATATGTGCGCTTCAGACCAAGGCGGGTGGGGGAGGAGGGGCCCATGGAAATGTGTGCTCAGGAGAATGCTGATCACGATATGGATCAGGACATATCACACTGCCAGGACCCTCCATTAGCTCCTCGGCAACCTTCCATGGGTTCACACCTTCCGAGGTCGCGGGTCCGAGTGGTGGTCGGGAAATGCATCTTGGGACACCCAGTCCCCCACCGACCCAGCCTGCGCCTCGCACTGGAGGGGTGCCACTAGGCAGACCCACGGCGAGGGGAAGGAGAAGCCGACCAGTCTCTCCTGAGAGGCAGCCCTCAGCAGAAGCTAATCAGATTGTTTCATTGGGTGAGGAGACCAATGCCCCCACAAGATCACTCGTGGCGGCCGTCAGTGGGGTGCGTGATGAGGTCGCGACATTGTCAGGTGAAATCTCTGCACTAAGACGGGAAGTGAGGGCAGGCATTTCAGAGCGTGTGCAGATGATGGCAGATGCCATGAGACAGTTGGCTTCTGCAATAGGGCACAAAGGCTGGAGACTCAAATGCCACTCCCACTTCGCTCCATGTACTAGCTACCGGTCAGACCCAAGCCGGGCCCCCAACCCACCACACCATCATCACTGACTGTATGAGGAAGTGCACTTTCCCCGAGATGTGGGTGAGGGATGAGTGCAGATTTTCTTTCCTGGTGCTGCTGTTGTTGTTGTTGTTGGTATCATTGAAGTGCACTGTAAAATTTACAATAAAAGAAATTTTGCATCAAAACTGAATCATCCTCCATTAGGACCGCGCAACATTTAGGGTCAACTGTAAAAAGTAAAATCCCTCACCGCTACAGTCATGTGTGCCTGCCGCTCCGAGCCCTGGCGGGAGGGCTAGCTGGTGCGTTCTGCATTTGGCAAGGTAGGACTGCTCTATTTTCAGTAGCTGATTTATCTTTCATTTATTTGTGATGATGTTGTGCAGCTATTGTGCTGAAGATGTTGTAATGTTGTGCTAATGTTGTGAAGGTCTTTAGTGCTTTGGAATCCTCTAACTCACCTCCCCCCACCCCCATCTCTGGCGACCTGCAACTGATTTCTTAAATGTAGGTAAGGTTTGTCTGTGCCTAAAAAGTGGCCACATACACTGGCCTAAGTTAGTTTGGAGTAACTTTCAGCTGGCCAAATTTGCTTCTATGCCAGAAGAGGCGTAAGTGGCTTGTCGCGCCCCATTTTGGAGAGAACAACGAAACTAGAAAAAAACCTAACTAACTGACTTACACAGGAGCAAGTTAAATGGGGAAATTTGTGATTTTTAAGTTACTCCAAAAAAAGCTACGTATTCCAAAAAAAACAGGGAAACTCTTGGGGAAATTTGGGCCCCTAACAGAGGTTTGCACTGATAAAGGGTTACAGCTGAAATGTAGATTTTTTTTTCTCTCCAGAGATGCTAATTGACCTGCTGAGTGCTTCCAATATTTTTTATTTCTGTTTCAAATGTAATACAAAATGTTTTCTCCACTTCCTTTCACAAAGTGCGGCATTGTCATTATCAAATTGGCTGCTGCATTTTCCTGCATAATAACAGTACTTTAAAAGTAGTTTATTGGCCAAAAAGCAGTTTGGAACATCTTTAGGATGTGAAAGGTGCTATGTAAATGCAAGTTTTATAGCAACCCGGTAGAAAAGTAAAGCTTCATGCCTGTGGTTAGCACCTGTGTGCTTCCTTCAGTGCTCATGGGCGGCCTCCTGGCTTGCGGAACTTCTCATGTGACATTTACATATTGATAGCCGAAACAGCAAGCAAATTGCAAGGGGCCCAACCTTTATTGGATACTAAATGGTTACATAAGAACATAAGAACATAAGAAATAGGAGCAGGAGTAGGCCTATGGCCCCTCGAGCCTGCTCCACCATTCAATAAGATCATGGCTGATCCGATCATGGAATCAGCTCCACTTCCCCGCCCGCTCCCTATAACATAGAAACATAGAAACACAGAAACTAGGTGCAGGAGTAGGCCATTTGGCCCTTTGAGCCTGCACCACCATTCACTATGATCATGGCTGATCATGCAACTTTAGTACCCCATTCCTGCTTTCTCTCCATACCCCTTGATCCCTTTAGCCGTAAGGGCCACATCTAACTCCCTTTTGAATATATCTAACTAACTGGCCTCAACAACTTTCTGTGGTGGAGAATTCTTGCCCCTTATCCCCTTATCGTTTAAAAAACTGTCTATTTCTGTCTGAAATTTATTCAATGTCCCAGCTTCCACAGCTCTCTGAGGCAGCGAATTCCACAGATTTACAACCCTCTAAGAGAAGAAATTTCTCCTCATCTCAGTTTTAAATGGGCGGCCCCTTATTCTAAGATCATGCCCTCTAGTTCTAGTCTCCCCCATTCGTGGATACATCCTCTCTGCATCCACCTTGTCAAACCCCCTCATAATCTTATACATTTCGATAAGATCACCTCTCATTCTTCTGAATTCCAATGAGTAGAGGCCCAAGCTACTCAACCTTTCCTCATAAGTCAACTCCCTCATCTCCGGAATCAACTTAGTGAACCTTCTCTGAACTGCCTCCAAAGCAAGTATATCATGACTGATGCCTATCTGCAAATCGCCCTTGTGCAAACCCTAGAGCCTTTCTTTTGTGTTCTATTGCCTATTATGGTGCCCCTATGAGGTGGTTAGAATTTGGAAAGTAGAAAGCTGATGAACTCCTGTTGCGAGCACTTGAGATTTCTGTGGTAGGCGATCCACCAAGGTAGGGCTTGAATCCACAATTTTCTGACTCAAAAGGAAGATTGCTACCACTGAGCCAAGCTGTCAGTTAGCCAGTTGATATATTCTTGCTGCTACTAAATTGGCCATGTGGGGCTCAGCTGTTGTACGCGAGTTGCAAACATATCTAGTTAGTTCCGTGATTGTCATATATGGTTGAACATGATTGTATTTGCAGCCAGTAGCTGCATTAAACTGAAGTAAGGGAGTTGGAGAAATACAGCTAAAAACAAACAGAAAAAATAGCTCCTAGAGATGAAGGACTGAGGGCTGGAAATCTAAAATAAAACCGAAAAGGCAGGTCAGAAAGAGAAAGGGAGTGCAATGTTTCAGGAGTGGCTCTCAATCCATTTCACTAATAGATTACGGTCAAAATGTTAATTTTTCTTTATAACCAACCTGATATCTATTTTCTGTTTTTATTATGAAATAGATTCTATTTTGTTAATTATTTTAAATTTTCTAGTCAATCAGAAGAGATACATTAATATTAATATTACACATGTGCGTTTCATGAAGTATATATTTCTCAATATTTAACTGAAGTTATAGTTGGAATATTATATATTTGATACATTTTCATGGACATTTGTGTCCTATATTGGGCACCCATTATAAGAAGGATATTGGAGCTATGGAAAAGATGCAGCGTATATTCACTAGGAAGTTGACAGGATCGAGAAATACAATTATAAGAGAATGAATAACCTAGAGCTAGAGCAGAGAAGCTTAAGAGAAGATCCAATGAAAGTGCTCAAAGGGCTTGAGAGGGCAAAATTGAAAAACAATCCAATGGTGAGTGGGCCTTAAACTCAAAACAAGGGGGCTTAAATTCAGGAATAGTGTTGGAAGCATAAATTAGGTCATTTGAAGCAAGTATTTTCCCTGCAAAAATTATTCGGAATATGAAATGCTTTACTACAAGCGATTATCGAAGCCAATTCAATTAGAGCATACAACATGGAATTAGATGAAGAGTTAAGAAGAAAAAAATCATTAAAATAGTGGGTTTGGGAAAATACGGACGACTGTAATAGGAAGGTGTAAATGTGTTAATTGACTGGCCAGCAGGTGGAAGATGTGGACAAATATGAGGTAATACATTTTGGTGGGAAAAAACAAGGGATGAGAGTATACACTCATCAGAAAGATACAGACAGGTATGAGTGAATAGAGAAACAGAGAAGTTGAAATATCTAACTCTGTGAAAGTGAAATAATATGTAGATAAAGCCATAAAAAAGATGAATAGCATTTTGGTTTAATGAATAAGGGCATAGAGTAAAGAGATAATGATAAGTTTGTACAAGAACAATTCTTGAGGTTTTTGATAGAAAGGACATTAAGCTACACAAAGCATGCAGCATAGATTCACCTGGATGAGAAACTATATTATGATCAGGAACTTGAGAACCTGGAACTATTTCCATTCAAGTAGAAAAGACTAAGAGGAGATTTACTGGAATATCAGTCTTGGCTCAGGGGTAGCACTCTCACTTCTGAGTCACAAGTTCAAGCCACATTTTAGGACTTGATTACATAATCTAATGTAATAGGATTATTGCATTACTGAAGCACTGCAGTATTGTCAGAAGTTATATGAAACAGAGGTTCTGTTCAGGTGGATGTAAAAGATCCCATGGCACTATGTGAACCTCCCTGCTTGTATCAAAAACACATTTGTTTTTCTCTCACTGCTGTTTGTGGAGCCTTGTGTGCAAATTTGCTGTTGCGTTTGCCCACAAAACAAAAACGACTACACTTCAAAAGAAAGAAAGAAAGACTTGTATTTATATAGCACCTTTCACGACCACCGGACATCTCAAAGCGCTTTACAGCCAATGAAGTACTTTTGGAGTGTAGTCACTTTTGTAATGTGGAAAACATGGCAGCCAATATGCGCACAGCAAACTTCCACAAACAGCAATGTGATAATGACCAGATAATCTGTTTTTGTTATGTTGAACGAGGGATAAATATTTGACAGATAACTCCCCTGTTCCTCTTCAAAATAATACCTTGGGATCTTTTATATCCATTTGAGAGGTGGTACCTTTGACAGTGCAGAACTCCCTCAGCACTGCACTGTGGTGTCAACCTAGATTTATATGCTCAAGTCCCTGGAATAGAACTTGAACTGACAACTTTCTGACTCAGAGGTGAGTGTGCTACCCACTGAGCCACACCTGACACCTTTAATTTAATTGGTTGTAAAGCACTTTGGGATGTCCTGAGGATCTGCAAGTTCTTTTAGGTTTTTAAAATGATGAAGGATTTTGATTGGGTCAGTAGAGAATTTCCATTGGTCAATGAGTCAATGATGACAGATGATTAATTTAAAATTGTCCTTAAAACATTGAGGAGCAAGACTAGGAGAAATGTCTTTATGCAGACAGATGTTAGTGGATGGAATACTTTGGCACAGGTAGGGTTTTGGGCAGAGACTTTTGTATCTTTTAGGGGAACACATTTGAAGCAAAGAATGATATAGGGGTATGGAATGGAGCAGGACAGTGGGATTAGTTTTAGATTGGTCCAGCAAAAAAACACACAGACATAATGAGGAGAATTTTAACACCCAAGGACGGTTGGGTTGTGGGCGGGTGATTAGTTAAAATAAGTAATTTTAGTTCGTGATCGCAACCCAACTCCAACGTGCCCACATCTGGATTTAACAGAGGCACATTTGGATGCTTGCGAGTAAACTACTCGCCACAGTCAGGATCTTAGTTAGTGCAGGTGGGCGGGAACTTACTGCAACAATTCTTCTTCTTAGGCGGTCCCTCGTATCAAGGATGACTTGCTTCCACGCCAAAAAGGGATGAGTTCAATGAGTTCACAGGTGTTTCAATGAAGGACCTAATATTCCAGGTCCCGAATTGCATATTGAAGGGTGGAAGATGCCTGTGCGTGGATTGTTTTAACATATGGTGGCCGTTGCACACCAGCCACCACACGGGCTTGACAGAGCTTGGTCTTGGTCCAGTGGCAAGGGTTAACCAAGACGACTGGAGACCAGTTCTGCTGCACGGACCTAGTGCGCACACATATCGCATTGTGGGCTGGCCCGTGCTGCCCCTGGGCCCTCGCCTCTTCTGGGCCCCAAACTCACGCCTCTCCTGGGCCCCGATCGCATCACTTTGCAATCTCTCGCCGCGTGGGAACATCTGCGGCAGGTCGGGGCCTTAAAAGCAGCGGTGAGCAGCGGCCTGGGAGCAGCGTGGCGGCATACCACTCCCGGGAGCAGCTTAAGCAGGTGCAGGAGGACAACGGCTGTGAAAAGGGCGACTGGTTTGGACGTCGCCATAATCCAGGTCGCTGATTGGAGCGTGGGCAGGTACAGCAGGAGCGGCGAGGTCGGGGCGTAGGAGCGGCGAGAGATTGCAACAATTAATGTCCTTATGAGATGATAATGAAGTACTTGCATTCAATTTTATTCAGCTTTAAATTTAACATCTCCAGCATGGATTTTCCATGTCTCGGCATCTGAAGCCAGACGAGAAGGACCAGAAGTGCCTTTCCAGCAATGCTTTTGGGCCAGGAGGAGCAGAAGTGCTTCCCCCTGGCCTCCCCAAGCAAACCTGCTTCGCTCCCCGCGATGGGCCTCCCTCCCCGCCCCCCCCCAACCTCCATGATCTCCCCCACGACCTTCCATCCATGATCTCCCTCCTCCCTGTTCCACAGCTGTGGCACACCAGCGCGGGCCTTCCCGCTCAACAGCCAGCCAGGAAACAGTGAGAAAAATGTGAAATGAGGTCCTGCCATTAAATTCGGCTGGACCTCCGCATTACCCACATTTCCGAGTTTCCCAGCCGCTCCGACTCCGTCCCCCACTCCCTTCTCGTAAATATCGGGGCCAATGGGTTAAATGGCCTATCAACCCCTATGGTTCTATGGTTCAGCTGTATTGAGAATAGAGCAGGGAAATATATTAGAGTAGCTGGCTCGCCCTGTTACCTGTACAGTGGGTTGAATGGTTTCCTTCTGCGCTGATACGATAAAAGAAAAATTTAATTTGACAGCTGAAATAATTCAGTATTACCAACTTGCCAATAATTCATTATCATATAATATTATCACACAGTGCATTTGTTGCAATAAGTACAGAAACTATTTTTTGTTTCTACTAGATTATTGACCAAAAAAGTTCTAATTAAAAAATCTAAAAGAGGCCTCCAGATTTTGATTTTTTTTAAACATAACTAAAACATGTAAGAGGTGAGATGGAGAATTGGTGGCCTGCGCCTATAGTTTATATTGCTGCAGGAAGTGCCTCTAATTCCAGAGGTAGCAGAGCTGTCTCACTTGCCTCAGACTGCGGCAGCTATCAGGAGGAGCATAGTAATATATTCCAACTAAGCCATCTGCACCTCCAATCACCTGTCAGTGGCAAAGCAATAGGTTTTCTGATATTAAAATTGTTGGAGATGTTCAAGAGATGGGAATGATGCTAATCAGGACAAAACTGCTTTAAATCCTATTAAATCTGAATGAGCTACATCAATTTAACACAATACAGTGATTAGAATTAAGGCTCTAACGCACTAGGATGAACAGTGATTTCAAAGTCTTCATACATTAATCGACTGTTGTCACTTGATTGCCTTCGTTTCAGGAATACTCTGTGGTATAACACTGACAAATGTGGCAGTAACCTCAAGTCACAGGAAAACAGCAGGGCCACTGAGTTAGTGAATGAATTGGTCAAATTCTGCTTTATGTGATTCAACAATTTACTGGGTGTTTTGAGGTTACATTCTGTGATTCATCTGGAATTGGAGCAATTGGTTTATCATGACTGAATCAGTGGAACTGTATTTTTATTGCATGGTATTCCAGTGCATGGTGATCAAATAATATAATTCCATCTATTTTTCTGTAAAACCATAAATCAGTGGCCTTGGAAATAAGTCCCTCACAAAATCACAGCACATGCCAAATAAAAAAGTCAGGTAATAAGTAGCTTTGCTTTGACTGCCTTTGCTCTCATTAATAATATCTTATTTATTCAACAATATATTTAATAGTAATCAATTATTATGAACCAATAAGGACAAAAATATTCAATTGAAAGATATAATGGCCCTGAAATTCCGATGTCCCGGGTCCGTAAGAAGTTCCTCCATACCCAGGAAGGCATCGTAAAAGTCGGTTTCCAGCGCGCAATGCGCATGTGCTGGAAACCGACATTTCCGATCTGTCAAGTTTTTGGTCTTGACAGATGGCCGCATCTCGGAAGCGAGGACACTTGCAGGGTAAGATTTCTGATATTTACAAATATCTTGCCCTGCAAATGTCCTTTAATATCCTGTGCCTGAAAATGCAGGCATATAGCTTACTTTTACAGACACAAGTGGTTAAAAATACACAATCAAATAAAAAATAAAGTTATAAAAGCACTTTTTATGTTTAAAAACCCTCCCCCACTACGATAAGTTTATTTTAAGTTAATAAAAAAAAAAATTTCAATCAGAAAGCTTTTTATTATAACAACTTTAATTTAAATGCATGCTAATTGTGTACTTTATTTTCTATTTTTTATTAGTTTTTAAGTGGTTGGGGGGTGGGGGTTTCTCATTCATAATTACGGAACTCCTATTGCTTTGAATGAGAAACTATACTGTACCTGTACCTATACTGTCACTAGATCCCGGCCTGCGCACGTCCCCACGTGCAAGAGCTGCGCGCACAGTCACCTCTGGGCCTCAGGCTCGGAAGTTCGGACAGTTGCAGCAGCGGCAGATAAGTGTGTATCTTTTTGCTTTATTAAGGTCGTTTCCTCTCGGGAAGAGGTCGAATGGAATTTCAGGGCCAATATTTTTTGGTAGCTATATGCATGCTTATTTTATATTGCATAAGATGTGTTTGAGGGATGTTGAACTATATTTGATATATCTTGAAAAGCAAGTATTTTGAGATTCTGGGTAAAACCTTGTCCTGTATAATGGGATACATTTTCTGAGTATTTGTTGATGGCAGAGAAACCTACCGCTCTTGGGGTTGAAATTCCCTATCGTCCCGGTTGGGGCGGTAACCTCTCCAGGGCTAGACATTCTGTGGCCGGCGCAGAAGTCCCGCCCCGGAAGCAAAATTCGTGTTACTGCCCCTCACAGGAAGTGGAGCAGAATCTCATGCGCTCCACTTCCTTTCGGGGCAGGATTGGGGATGCTACCCAGGTGCATCGCCAAGAGCTACGCGGCCTCTCCGCGTAGCACTGACATATTTCAATGCCACTCCCCTTCTGTTAAAGGAGAGGGACGCTGCGAGATCTGCAGGCCCTTTGATGGCCTCCACTGGGCAGCCAGGGCTGCGTGGTGCCTTGGCCATAGCCCGGAACCGAGATGGATTTCTGGGCGGAAGGATCGCAGAGTACCCCGTGACAACATTACACAGCGGCCCGATGTCAATCTTTTCAGCACTGTCAAAATTCCAGCCTTAGGTTTTGAGGAGATTTTTGATGGCAGAGAGAGAGAAGTAGCAAGGTGTAGAGGTTTAGGGAAAGGGTTCAGGGTCCATGGGTATAATGCCTGAAATCTCTGCCACTGTTACTGGACTGGATGAAGGGAGGATCTGTAGTAGGTCAAAATTAAAAAGACATCAGACTGGAGAAGATTACAGAGGTAGGATGGAGCAATGCAATGGAATGGAAGGACTTGGCAAGGAGAGTGATAAATTTGAAATTAATGCACTGGGTGATAAGTAATTGTGGAATTTGATAATGACAAAGGCTATGGATATGCAAATCTTCATGTAAGATAGGGTATGGGCTGAAGACTTTTAGATGCATTTGAATAGCAAAACCAAAACTTCTTTGCATCAATATGAATTGTATAATAAAACTGGTCTATAAGTAGACCTACCTTTATTAAACAGCAAATTTAATTACAAAACATAATGTGTGCTTTATATGTCATCATTACCATTCAAAGTAGTCAGGCTTTCTTCCAAATAAACACTTTATTTACAAGCTTAGTCATTGCTTTCTTACACATTCACTGCTCCCGAGCTCTAACAGTGGCTGGTGCTATGCACACGTATATGCACCGAGGTATAGGTAATTATTGTGCCTGTACACTAGATGGCTCTGTGCCTGGAGTCAGCATCCAAACTGGCTGAAGCTGCTTCCACCAAACAATTGCTACAGTGGCCCAGTACATTAATGCTCTGTGACACAGATTGATGACCTGAATTTGAACAACAACCACTGCTGACATGCACATGACTAAAAATATCAGAGCCAAAAGATCCACATGAAATGCAGTGAATGTTGTAGTATCCAAACTGTGAGTGTTATTGGTGGCACTTTTCAATATATAGGGTCGAACAGTGTTACTTGAATGTGTAGGGGTGATGGGGTGGGCGGCGGCAGAGTTGGGGGTGGGTGGGAATTATTAAAATGACAACATTAATAGAAGCCATGTAAGTTATAAGACTCCAGTTTGTGTTTCTGTCAAATTAACAGTCAGAATAAAACAATATTATTAAATATATGACTTCAAATACTATTACAATTGTCCTTGGAATGAGAATGCCAAATATTTGTATCAGTAAGTGTATATTGGTGTGAGCTCCATATGAACCCAGTGTAGTAGGGCAAAAAGACACATTTTCAGGACTGAAGGTCAAATTTAGGACTAACATCAGGAAGTATTTCTTTACACAGAGGATGATCAGCAACTAGAATAGGCTTCTAGGAAGGCTAGTTGATGCCAGGATACTAGACTCATTTCAGAGACGCTGTAACAGGAAGGCAATGTTCTGGAAGGGTGAGATCAAATTGGCGACATCTTTGTCAGTTCGGACTATCAGTAATTTTAATAGTATATCAAAATATGACCTAAGTGTAATAGCTTTCAAAACTGACATCTACCTAACCAATTTATATATTACTGTGCCTGTACACTATATTTATTATATATTTATATTTTGCATATGACATATATGTTCTATATTTATATTTTGTATATAACATAAACACTATGAGACCAAAATGTTTGCAAAAATATAATGTTTGAGGGTATATAGGCTTATCTTTCTATTTAATAACATTTTGAAAAGTCACCACTGTACAATGTGTTTCATTTTCAGAGTAATTTCATATTGTATAAAAACTTCAAACTGAGTGATAATTTCAATTTCACAGTATATAAAATGAATTATATCAGTTGCCTTTATCAGAAGATGCTCAGAATAGTTTTTGACATGAATCTCTGAGATAATTCATGTGGCTAAATCCATCAGCAAACAGATTGAAATTTCACTTTAAAGCTTCAGCTCCTCTCTAATCGGCATTGGAATTTCAGATTATTCAATTTAAATTTATTTAATTTCATTATAAATACGTGAACATGTTTTGCAACATAAATGAAAAACAATGGTGGTCTTTCTCCATTTCTCCATGAAGGCAACATAGCCTATTATTTGGATACTTCCGAGGCAATCATAACAACTTTTTTGTAATTTGCGCTCAGGTCATATTGAATGGTAGTGTATTATTACAGACACTTGCAAGCACTCATTTCCTGGATTCAGTTTCATTTTAGACTGGCACCACTTAACACTGTCAACCCCAGGTGCCATTAACTGAATAAAGGTCAAACAATCAGACATTTGGAAAGACAGCTCATTTATCATCCTTTGAAAAATGTGTCACCAGCTAATCTTCAGCAATGGAAGATAGTGCCACACATTGAAAGGTTAATGGATTCAAAGCACTGGATTTATCTCAACAAGCATGTAATGATGCTTCAGAGCAGCAAATTAAATTTTTATTCAATTGTGTGGAATGATATTTGTGGTTTCAAGTTCTAATTACTAGACTTTACATGCCAGTGCTGTAAGAAGTGTACTACAGAGGTCAAGATTAGTTCTGGCAAGAAATTACAATCAACTGTACAATATGTTACATTTTAACATATGGCCTAGAAATGCCAGCCTCCCCGGGTCCGTATGGAGTGTGTACGGACCCGGGAAGGCATCGCAAAAGCCGTTTTTTGCCGCACAATGTGCATGCGCTGAAAACCAGCTTTTCCAATCTGCCAAGCTCTGGCTGAACAGATCTTCTGCATCCCCACAGTCAGGACATTCGCATGGGCAAGATTGGGGTATTTACCCATACCTTGCCCAGCAGATACCCTGGAAATTCTTGTGCCTGGTAAAAGCAGGCGCATAGACTACTTTTACAGACGTAAGAGTTTTATAACATACAAAAACATAGTAAGATAAAATTTAAAAAACACATTTTAATGTTAAAACCTCTGCCCACGAAGGTAAGTTTATTTTAAACCATAATTAAAAAAACTTAAAAAGAAAAATCAGAATTTTATTTTTATATAAAACATTTAATAACTTTAATTTAAATTAATCTTAAATATGTGGTGTATATTTTCTATTTTTTATTTCTGTCTTGGTGTTTGGGGGGATGTTTCTCAATCATAATAATGGGAACTCCTCCTTACAGAGTTCCCATTATTAGGAATGAGAAAATTCTGTACCTGGATTGGCTGCCCAGAGCCATGTGACTCCAGCTCCAGCAAACGGATGTCCCGACGCGCACGTGCTGCGATAAGCAGGGAGAGGAGGCCTCAGGACTGGGATCGCTGGTGGGTGCAGCAGGAACAGGTAGGAGCGCATCTTTTTTACCTTTTTCTGCCGTGCGCCCACGGGAACCAGAGGACCAGGATTTCTAGGCGTGAGGCTACAATAATGCAGCATAGTTTGTTTCTAATATATTCGTACACCATTCATATTTGACAATTATGGTATAGTTTAAAAAAATATCTGCTCACAACAGGTGTATCACAATGTTAGCTGTGGCTCAGTGGGTAGCACCCTCACCTCTGAGTTAGAAGGTTGTGGGTTCAAGTCCCACTCCTTGAGCACATAAATCTAAGTGGACACTCCAGTCCAGTACTGAGGGAGCATTGCACTGTCGGAGGTGCCGTCTTTCAGATGAGATGTTAAACCGTGGCCCTGTCTGCTCTCTCAAGTGGACATAAAAGATCCCATGGCACTATTTTGAAGAAAAGCAGGGGAGTTATCCCCAGTGTCCTGGCCAATATTTAGCCCTCAATCAGCATAACATAAAACAGATTATCTGGTCATTAACACATTGCTGTTTGTGGGAGTTTGCTTGTGTGCAAATTGGCTATTGCGTACCCTACATTGCAACAGTGACTACATTAGAAAAGTACTTCATTGGCTGGAAAGCGCTTTGAGACGTCTAATGGCCGTGAAAAACGCTATATAAATCCAAGTCATTTTTTTATCTCTTTTTTCAAATGGCTACTCTATTAATATGTCAAACTGCTTTTCGCCATCCTAGGTTTTAAACTCCTGTAAACTAACAGATATATAGAGAACAAAAACACCTTATAGAGCACAGATTGGAGAGTTGGGGTGGGGAGATACCTCTGGCTTTGCTAAGATGAGGGACTGTTACTGTCATGTATTCAACTATCATTGTAACCCATGTATAAGCTGACCTAAGTTGTACACCTTGAGAACATTGACCACAAGGGGGTGAACTTGTGGGAGACACTCCTAACCTGGACGTTCAGGTATAAAAGGGGAGGCTCCACCCACCTTCATCACTTGAGGTCTTGGTAATAAAGATAACTGGTCACAGAGTGACCTTCTCTCAAGTATGGGCCTCGTGTGCATTTATACTGTATAGTAAGAACATATCATTGGTGACGAGAAACTGGGATTTAAACCACGCGAGTATGGCCACTAACAGCACAGAAGAGAGGTACTGTGTTGGTGATGATTGGGACGATGTTATTGAGAGACTACAGCAAAGTTTTGTCACTAAGGAATGGTTGGGACAGGATTCGGCCGACAAACGCAGGGCTCATCTCCTGACGGTTTATGGATCCAGAACATACTCCCTGATGAAGGATCTTCTAGCGCCAGAGAAGCTGGCGGACAAGACGTTCGAAGAGCTCAGTAAGTTGATCGGGGAACACCTTAAACCGGCGAGCAGCATGCACATGGCGAGACACTGGTTTTACATGCACCGGCGGTGAGAAGGGCAAAGTGTTCCTGACTTCGTGGTAGATCTCCGCCGACTGGCGAGCCTATGTAAGTTCACAGATGCATGCAGAGCGGAGATGCTGCAAGACTTTTTTATTGAGGGCATCGGGCACGCTGGGGTTTTCAGGAAACTGATTGAGACCAAAGACTTGACCTTGGAAGTGGCGGCTCTGATAGCCCAGACATTTATCTCAGGGGAGGAAGAGACCAGAATGATGTATGACAAAAATCTTGGCTCATATGCGGCAAGCGACCAGGGAGTCAACATTGTTAACGCGGCACACAGTTCTCTAGGCAGACAAGGGCAATCGGACATGCCCCAGCATGTAGTCGAACCCAAAGGGGGAATTCAACAGAGACAATGGCGAGCTGAACGGCGATTCATGCCATCGCAATGGACAATGCAGCCAGTAATGGGGCCATCAACACCTGTTAATGGTGTGCTAAAGGACAGTTACAGAGACAGTCAGAGACGATCGACTGGTAAAGGACCTTTTGTTTTCAACAATGGGGCCTCCAGCTCATGCTGGAGGTGTGGAGGCAAACACCCAGCCAGAGCTTGCAGGTATCAGCAATATGCCTGCAGAAACTGCAACGTCAGCGGTCACTTTGCGCATATGTGCAGGAAGCCTGCGGCCAGGTTGATGTACGAGGAGGACTAGCCCGCTGTAAGCTCTACGAGGCCAAATGAATACTAGGGGAAATCGCTGGAAGCTGAAGTTCAGCGAGTTCATATGGAGCACATATACAGTTCATATATCAAGACGCCACTGATAATGATGAAAGTGCTCCTCAACGGCATCCCAGTATTAATGGAGCTAGACACGGGGGCCAGCCAGTCCCTGATGAGTATCAAACAGTTCAAAAGGTTGTGGGTGTCCAAGGCCAGGAGGCCAAAATTATTGCCAATTGACGCACAGCTGCGGACATATACAAAGGAGATCATTCTGGTGCTATGCAGCGCCACAGTAGTCATGACCCACAAAGATTCAGAGGACAGGTTGCCACTCTGGATTGTCCCGGGGGACAGTCTTGCACTAATAGGGAGGAGTTGGCTTGCTGTCATGAACTGGAACTGGGGCGATGTCAATGCAATTTCTTCTGTGGAGCGAGTATCATGCTCACAGGTTCTGGACAAATTTGACTCGTTATTTCAACCCGGCATCAGCACTTTCATGGGGGCCAAGGTAGTGATTCACATAAACCCGGACGCCAGGCCAATACACCACAAGGCCAGAGCGGTGCCGTACGTGATGCGGGAAAAGATCGAATGCGAATTGGACCGCCTGCTGAGGGAAGGCATCATCTCGCCAGTCGAATTCAGTGACTGGGCGAACCCGATCGTGCCGGTGCTCAAGGCGGATGGGTCGGTCAGGGTATGTGGCGATTACAAGGCCACCATCAATCGGGTGTCACTCCAAGACTAGTACCCGCTACTAAGAGCGGAGGACCTCTTTGCGACGCTATCCGGTGGCAAACTTTTTTCAAAATTGGACCTGACCTCAGCTTACATGACCCAGGAGCTGGCAAGTGAGTCAAAGAAGCTGACCACCATCATGACACACAAGGGGTTGTTTGAGTATAACAGATGTCCGTTCGGGATTCGTTCGGCCGCCGCGATCTTTCAGCGAAATATGGAAAGCCTCCTCAAGTCGATTCCAGGGACGGTGGTTTTTCAGGATGACATCCTCATCACGGGTCGCGATACTGAAGAACACCTCCACAACCTGGAGGAGATGCTACGCAGACTGGACTGGGTAGGGCTGAGACTGAAAAAGGCGAAGTGCGTCTTCTTAGCTCCAGAGGTAAAATTCCTGCGAAGGAGGATAGCAGCAGATGGGATCAGACCCACTGTGTCCAAAACGGAAGTGATCCAGAGAGCACCCAGACTCCGTAACACGACGGTGTTCGTTCCAGGGGCTCCTGAACTATTTTGGTAACTTTCTTCCCAAATTGAGCACACTGTTGGAGCCGCTATACGTGCTCCTACGCAAAGGTCGCGATTGGGTCTGGGGGGACAGCCAGGAAAGGGCTTTTGATAGAGCACGCAACTTGTTATGCTCCAACAAACTGTTAACATTATATGACCCGTGTAAGAAACTTGTTCTAACGTGCGATGCGTCGTCCTATGGGGTCGGGTGTGTGTTGCAGCATGTGAATGCCAATGGTGAGTTACATCCGGTAGCTTATGCCTCCAGAAGTCTGTCCCAGGCAGAAAGGGGCTACGGGATGGTAGAAAATGAAGTGCTAGCATGTGTATATGCAGTACAAAGATGCACCAGTACCTGTTTGGCAGGAAATTTGAGCTGGAGACAGATCATAAACCCCAACGTCCCTTTTGGCCGACAACAAGGCCATATATGCGAATGCATCAGCCCGCATACAGAGGTGGGCACTCACGTTAGCCGCCTATGACTGCACAATTCGGCACAGACCGGGCACTGAAAACTGCGCTGATGCACTCAGCAGGCCCACTAGCCACCACTGAGGGGGCAATTGAGCATGATGCTGAGATGGTCATGGCTGTTGAAGCTTTCGAAAGCAAAGGCTCACCTGTGACAGCCCGTCAGATTAATGTCTGCACAAATAAAGACCCGCTACTGTCTTTAGTTAAGCAATGTGTCCTGAACGGGGACTGGGCAGCCACGTATGGGGCATGCCCTGAGGAATTTAAACCGTTTCATAGGTGCAAGGGTGAACTCTCGATTCAGGCCGATTGCCTACTGTGGGGAAACCGAGTAATCATGCCCCAGAGAGGCAGAGAGGTGTTTATCAAAGAACTTCACAATGAGCACCTAGGCATTGTCATGGTGAAGGCAATTGCCAGGTCACACGTTTGGTGGCCAGGGATAGATGCAGACCTGGAACTTTGTGTTCGCAGGTGCAACACATGTGCTCAGCTGGGCAACGCACTCAGGGAAGCCCCCCTTAGCCCCTGGTCCTGGCCCGCCAAGCCATTGTCACGCATCCATGTGGACTATGCAGGTCCTTTCATGGGAAAAATATTTTTGGTTGTAGTAGACGCCTACTCCAAATGGATTGAGTGTGCCATTTTAAATTGAAGCACATCCTCTGCCACGGTAGAAAGTCTATGGGCAATGTTCGCCACCCATGGTCTACCGGATGTCTTGGTCAGCGACAATGGCTCGTGCTTCACAAGCACTGAATTCCAGGACTTCATGGCAGGCAATGGAATCAACCATGTCAGAACGGCACCGTTCAAGCCGGCCTCAAACGGCCAGGCAGAACGAGCTGTGCAGATAATCAAACAGGGAATGCTCAGAATCCAAGGGGGTTCCCTACAAAGCCGCTTATCACGCCTCCTGTTGGCCAATAGATCCCGACCACACTCGCTCACAGGGGTTCCACCCACAGAGCTGCTAATGAAAAGGATGCTCAAAACCAGGTTATCCCTTATACACCCTACTATGAAAGAAAATGTTGAGAGCAGGCGTCAGTCACAATGTGACTACCATGACAGGAATGTGAGGGCGCGATTTATTGATGTCAATTACCCTGTTTTTGTCCTTAATTACGCTGCAGGGCTCAAATGGCTTGCAGGCACTGTGATTGCCAAAGAGAGGAATAGGGTTTTGGTAGTTAAACTTACCAATGGACAAATCTGCAGCAAACTCGTGGATCAAACTAAAAGGAGGTTCAGCAACCCCATAGAAGAAGCAGAGGAAGAACACGACGTAGAGTTTACTCCACCACAGGTGACCGAACACCGGAACCAAGTGGAGGAGAGCCCAGTCACTGTGGGCAGTCCGAACAGGCCTGAGGCACCTCAAACAGCAGACACTCAGGCCAGCGCCCAACAACCGGAGCCCCAACTCAGGCGCTCTACAAGGGAGCGTAAACCACCAGAGAGACTTAACCTGTGATCCCAATAAGACTTGGGGGGGGGGGAGTGGGGGGAGGTGATGTCATATATTCAACTATCATTGTTATCCATGTATAAGCTGACCTAAGTTGTACGCCTTGAGAACATTGACCACAAGGGGGTGAACTTGTGGGAGACTCGCTTAAATTGGACTTTCAGGTATAAAAGGGGAAGCTCCACCCACCTTCATCACTTGAGGTCTTGGTCATAAAGGTAACTGGTCACAGAGTGACCTTCTCTCAAGTATGGGCCTTGTGTGCATGTATAGTAAGGACATATCAGTTACTACTGCCCATCAATATCAGTTGAAAATTGGATCAATTTTAGTAAGCAATTGCTATTCAAAGCAATTGAAGCTACAGTTTAAGAACAGACAATCTGATAAAAACAACCAAAACAGTTCAAATCAGAAAATGTTACCATCTTGGCCTTTAAAATGTTAATTTTCTATGCTTTCAGGATTTAATGGTGTCTGTGTATATAATATTATTGACAGTTTTATTCTGTCATTGATATGTGTAACTGCATGATTTCCTGATATCATAGGCTTTGTGAGACTATATTATTAAGCTAATCTTCACACCTCATCAAAAATATCAATAGACAACAACAACTTGCTTTTATATAATGTCATTAACATAGTAAATTGTCCCAATGCACTTCACAGGATTGTTATCAAACAAAATTTAGTACTGAGCCACATAAGAAGATATTGGGCCAAAAATTGCGGTCTCTACGGTCGCGTACGATATGTGCACGCACCCGTAGAGGCCCTACAAGTGTCAGTTCTCGATGTGCGATGTGCATGTGGCGAAATCCGGCACTTGCAAACTGTCAAAATTTATTTTGACATTTCCAACGCATCCCCAGGAGAAGGGCCTTCACGGATGGAGATTTGGGCTATTTGCCCAACTCTTGCCCAGCGAATGTCCTTCAAACTCTTACGCCTGCATAAGGCCTGCTTTTACCAGCGTAAGAGTTTTATAAGATAGAAAAATAAAACGTTATCAATAGCTCCTGGAGGCTTCGTAATGCAAGTTTTTGTTTCTCCGGGACCACCAGGTACATTTGTAAATATTTTTGTGGTTGGAGGCAACTGCCCGCGGGAAGCCTCCGACTGCAATTTCAGGGTTATTAGGGCAGATGAGCAAAAGCTTGGTCAAAGAGGTCAGTTTAAAGGAGGGTCTTAAAGGAAGGGAGAGAGGTAGAGAGATGGAAAGCTTTAGGAAGGGAATTCCAGAGCTTAGGGCCTAGGCAGCTGAAAGCACGGCCACCAATGGTGAAGAAAATCGGGGATGCACAAGAGGCCAGAATTGGAGGAGTGAAGAGATCTTTGAGGGTTGTAGAGGTGAAGTGGGTTACAGACATAGGGAGGTGGAAGTCCATGGAGGGAGTTAAAAACAAGGAAGAGAATGTTAAAATTTAGATGTTGCCTGGGTAGATCAGCAAGCACAGAGGTGATAGGTGAATGAGACTTGTTGCAAGCTAGGACACAGGCAGTAGAGTTTTGGATGAGCTTAAGTTTACAGAGGGTGCAAGATGGGAGGCTGGCCAGGGGAGCATTGGAATAGTCATGTCTAGAGGTAACAAAAGCATTGATCTGGGTTTCAGAGATCATCTCAGGGCCAGCCTCAGACAATAGCCACAGTGAGGGATGGAGTCGGTATTGTATTCTTGGGTGTTATCGTCATTTATATCAGAAATAGGTTCCTGCATACATGCCTTTTGGTCATTGATAGCGGTCCTTACATTACACTTCAGTAGATTGGAGTCAGCTAGCCGAATGGTGATCATAAAGTCTGTCAGGGGAGAGGTCACTCAGAATCCAGGATGTTCAGAGGTCAGTTGATGCCCAGAACTGCCATTGGAACAGAAGTAGACCATTCAGCCTCTCGAATCTACTCCATCATTCAGTTAGATCATTACTGATCTGTACTTCAACTCTAATTACCTGCCCACAGGGAGTGAAAGTTGTTGAAGCCAAGTTTATAGAAAAGTTTGTGATTTGTTTGAGTGTTTCTAAAATTGATCATTTTTATTTTAGAGTAGAGTAGAGTGGGTGAGGAATCAGTATGGCAGCTGTATGTCAGATTATTTCATTGGAATGGCATAGGGGAGAAAATAGAAATCGGGAAGAAATCTCCCTATTAGCGGAATATAATTGGTGAAAAGCAAAAATAGAAATAATCAATTAGAAAGGAGAACAATACAGGGAAATAGGCATGTGACCAATGAGGAATGCTTGCCGGATGACCTCATCGAGTTCTTTAACATTATAGAGAGGCTTGATAGCGTAGACATAGAGATGTTTCCACTAGTGGGAGAGGCCAAAACTATGAACCATAAATATAAGATCGTCACTAATAACTCAAATAAGGATTTCAGGAGAAACTTCTTTATCCAGAGAATGCTTTGAATGGGGAATTTGTTCCCACATGGAATAGCTGAGGCAAGTAACATAGATGAACTTAGGGGGAAGCTAGATAAGTATATGAGGGAGAAAGAAATAGAAGGACATACTTGTAGGGTTAGATGAAGTAGGGTGGGAGGTGGCTTGCGTGGAGCATAAACATCGGCACAGACCAGTTGAGCTGCATGGCTTGATTCTACACTATAACTTCTATGTTATTCTATTAATGAGAAAACTGACCAATGGTTCACTGCAATCAAGCCATAACAGCTCAATGATCATAACTTGGATGACACAACAGGCATCAGAAATGTTGTTATAAAGATTTTTTGTGAATGCCCTACACAAGCAACATTAAGCTCAAAGGCAAGCAGATCAGTGACACATATTTCAATTTATTTTAATCAAAATTGCTGCTTTAAGAGTATGGCAAAGGACTTGACTATGTTCTTTTTAAATAAGATGCAGCTGCTGGCAATTAGATCCTGAACTAAAATGTACATATTTAATAAGAATTATCAAGATGAAAATTTAGATCGACAGACCATGCTCTCAACCATTACTAATATTCCATTGTTATAAGTTGCCATCAATTCAAAGAAACTTGCTCTGATACCATTGCTAGTTGCAAAAAATTCGCCTCCACTGCTAGACCAGAGATGCCACATAGGATTAAATCAAGTAGGAGGAATAAGGATATATCATAGGTAAATACCCAATACTTTGCTCCAGTAACATGATCTCAGAGATTATTTAAAAATGTTTTATAAATAATGCAGCCTCTTTAATCATTTACTGATTAGAATAATACCTGCATTTATATAGTGCCTTGTTGCATCAAAATATCTCACAACACTTCAGTCAATGAACTATTTTTGAAGTACAGCGAGTGATGCTAGGTGAATTGTACAGGTAAGGCACAAATGGGTTACATTTTGTAACTAAGTACAATTTATTAGGCTCAATTTTCCCCAATTCTCAGCTGTTTTTTTGGCGTGCATCGTTTTTTTTTGGAGTAAATTCAAATCTTCAAGTTTCCCCAAAGTTTCTGCGCTAGCGTGATTCACTTCGGTAGGGTTTTTTTAGGCTATGATTTTTTTACCTCATTGGGGGCATAACGTGCCACCCGCACCAATTCTGACCATTTAAGCAAGTTTGGCCAGTTCCGAATTACTCCAATTTTTCTTAGGACGGCGTATGTGACCACTCTGGAAAAACCTTCTGGGCAGTTAACAAAATCGAGGCAGGTAAGAGAATCAGTGCAACAGATGCAGTTCCATGGCTGGGACAGCAGCAGCAGAGAGGGGGGGAGAGGGGGAAGGAGAGGAGGGGGTTGGGGGTGGGGGGGTGGGGAGGGAGAGGAGAGACTGGAGAGAGGAGAAGGGAGGAGGCCTTTCGGCCAGGGTTGGAAGTGGCAACTGGCACCTGGCGGGGGGAGGAAGGGGGAGGGGGTGATAGACATTTGGCATAGACTCTTTAATAATTTAATGCTGGTAAGCTGCTGCAATGTGCAAGGTGCTTGTGCAGGTTGCTGTGAGCTGGCCAGAATGTGTTGTATGTTTCACTTTCCAGCCTCAGCCCACAGTGTGTCCCTCGTTACCCTGGCAATCCAATCTTTTTGCCGCAGATCTTAGGCTCCACCCCCAAAGCTAAAAGACAGGCTACGTGCTGCCAAAATCAACAACTCAAACGGGGAAAGTTGGATGATTTTTTTTGATGTAGTTGGCCCCCAAAAAAATGGGCGTAACTCTTCAAGTACGCCAGAACATGGCATTGGGGAAAATTGAACCCATCAACTGTGCTTCGAAGGTTATACATCAGTTTTTGCATCTTTCATTGCAGTTTTTATGAAATGTGTGTGCGAGCATCTAGTGATATGAACTGACTGTTAAGTTGCGGTTTCTTCACCATTAATTATCCATGAGCTAGGATTTCCCGAAAACCCACCACCACCGGATTGCCACCCAAAAAGATCACTAAGATTCTCAAATTAATGCTGGTGAAAAATTGCATAAAAAAAGGAAAAAATACCGCCCGATGAAAAAGTGGATCTTACATGTAGATTCTCGGCGTTTAAATGCAATCCTGGGCAAATTAGGTGGTTCTTAATCAAAATGGGCGGTAATTACTCAAATTTAGACCAAGGCTGCGGTTGGGCCTAGGGAGGGGGAAAACACAAAAAATAGTTTTTCCAAGAAACAAAAAATAAAAACTCAGAAAACATTCTCAAGACCCTTTTTAACTTAATCGCTGTAAAAGAATTTTCAAAGAATTATAAAAAAAACCCTTTACCTTACCTTTCTTTGCAGGGCTACTTACCTACTGCCCAGCTCCAGCTGCTTTTCGTGGCCGTTTTTTCGATCTTATCTACGGGTCACCGCTGAGACCAAACTTGGATGGTAGTGTTTTTATCGGCGGTCCACTCCCCAGCGATATTTCGAAAACGCCGGCAGAACTCTTTTTTAAAAAAAAAAGGAGTGAAAATTTTCGATGGGCGGATTTCACCCGAAAACGAGCAGTACCACCGAGAAAACCGCCGAAAATGAAGTGGAAATTCTAGCCCAATATTATTCTGCTGAGCCTCGCTAGTCAAATAAATGACACATTTGCTCTGGCCCCTTGAGTTGGAAATTGGTTGGGAGGCAGGGGGCAAAGAGTGGGATAAAGGGTATGTAATCTGAGAGATGAGATGTGACAAGTGGTGTTCCTCGGCAATCTGTTCTGGGGCCTTGGATTTTCATCGGGGCTAAAATTCCGGCCTCGCCGGGTTCGTACGGAGTGCGCATAGACCCAGCAAGGCCTTGCAAAAGCCAGTTTTTGGGGCGCAATGCGCCTACAACGAAAACCGGCTTTTCCGATCTGTCAAGATTTGTTTTGACAGATCCTCTACATCCCCGCAGGAAAGACATTTGCGCGACCAATATTGGGCTATTTGCCCAACTCTTGCCCAGTGAATGTCCTTCAAACTCTTCCGCCTGGTGAAAGCAGGCGCATAGCCTACGTTTACCAGCATAAGAGTTTTAAAACATATAAACATAAAATTTAAAAACACATTTTCATGTTAAAAATCCTGTTCATTAAGGTATGTTTATTTTAAACTGTTTTAAAACACACAAAAAAAATTCAAAAAAACATTTTTTTTCGAACTTTAATTTCAATTAACTTTAAATATGTGAGGTGTTTTATTTATTTGTTATATTGTGTTTGGGTGTTTTAGGGGGTTTGCTCATTGATAGTAATGGGAACTCTCACATATGGAGTTCCCATTATTATCAATGAGAATCATCATAGGCAGTCCCTCGGGATCGAGGAAGACTTGCTTCCACTCTTAGCATGAGTTCTTAGGTGGCTGTGCAGTCCAATACAAGAACCACAGTTTCTTTCACAGGTGGGACAGACAGTCGTTGAGGGAAAGGGTGGGCAGGGAGACTGGTTTGCCGCACGCTCCTTCCGCTACCTGCGCTTGATTTCTGCATGTTCTCGGCGACGATACTCAAGGAGCTCAGCGCCCTCCCGGATGCACTTCCTCCACTTAGGGCGGTCTATGGCCAAGGACTCCCAGGTGTCAGTGGGGATGTCGCATTTTATCAGGGAGGCTTTGAGGGTGTCCTTGTAACGTTTCCTCTGCCTGCCTTTGGCTCGTTTGCCGTGGACGAGTTCCGAGTAGAGCGCTTGCTTTGGGAGTCTCGTGTCTGGCATGCGAACCATGTGGCCTGCCCAGCGGAGCTGATCAAGTGTGGTCAGTGCTTCAATGCTGGGGATGTTGGCCTGGATGAGGACACTGATGTTTGTGCGTCTGTCCTCCCAGGGTTTTTGCAGGATCTTGCGGAGACATCGCTGGTGGTAGTTCTCCAGCGAATTGAGGTGTCTACTGTACATGGTCCACGTCTCTGAGCCATACAGGAGGGTAGGTATTACTACGGCCCTGTAGACCATGAGCTTGGTGACAGTTTTGAGGGTCTGATCTTCAAACACTCTTTTCCTCAGGCGGTCGAAGGCTGCACTTGCGCACTGGATGCTGTGTTCATCATCAATGCCTGGGTCTCATCATCAATGCCTGCTCTTGTAGCTAGGAGGCTCCCGAGATAGGAGAAATGGTCCATGTTGTCCAGGGCCACGACGTGGATCTTGATGTTTGGGGGGCAGTGCTGTGCGGTGAGGACAGGCTGATGTACGACTTTTGTCTTGCTAATGTTTAGCGTAAGGCCCATGCTTTCATACGCCTCGGTAAATACGTCGATTATGCCCTGGAGTTCAGCCTCTGTGTGTGCACAGACACAGGCATCGTCCGCCTACTGTAGCTCGACGACAGAGATTGGAGTGGTCTTGGACCTGGCCTGGAGACGGCGAAAGTTGAACAGCATCCCACTGGTTCTGTAGCTTCACTCCACTCCAGCGGGGAGCTTATCAAATGTGAGGTGAAGCATGGCAGCGAGGAAGATTGAGAAGAGGGTTGGGGCGATGACGCAGCCTTGCTTGACCTCGGTCCGGACATGAATTGGATTTGTATTTGAACAGACAGTTCAAAATAACTTCTATTTTCATAGATACAAGCTGCCCCTTGAAACACGAATACTCGCAAATTACGAACTGTGGACAACCTTCAATGCATCAAGTCTGTTTGCCACTGAAAACACGGACATGCAGGTGAAAGAAACAGCATTTGTGGCATTGGGATCTCTTTACCCAGCATCCATAGTGACAGAGAAACCCCTCTATCTATGGGAAATCAAAACTTGCATGGCTCTATCCCATAGATAGAGGGGTTTCTCTGTGGCAATGAATCATCATCTTCATCATAGGCAGTCCCTTGAAACGAGGATGACTTGCTTCCATGCCAAAAAGGGATGAGTTCACAGGTGTTTCAATGAAGGACCTAATATTCCAGATCCCGAACTACATCGTGAAGGGTGGAAGATGCCTGTGCTTGGATTTTTTTTAACATGTGGTGGCTGTTGCACACCAGCCACCACATGGGCTTGACAGAGCTAGGTCTTGGTCCAGTGGCAAGGATTACCCAAGACAGCTCTGCTGCACAGACCAAGCGCGCACACATATTGCAATGTGGGCTGGCCCGTGCTGCCTCAAGGCCCTTGCCTCTTCTGGGCCCCAGATTCACACCTCTCCCGGGCCCCGGACACTTCCCTCTATGGACTCTTGCCGCTCCTTCGCCCCTCCTGCTGTGCCTGCCCGCACTGCAATAAGCGACCAGACTTCATAGCCGTCGCCCTCCTGCAGCAGGACGAGCTGCTCCCTGCAGTAATATGCTGCCGCACGCTGCTCCCTCCAATTGCCTTGGCCTGCTGATGGTCTTGCAGGCCGGGGCCACGCCGATTTCCAGGCCGGTCATCATCATAGGCAGTCCCACGAAATCGAGGAAGACTTGCTTACACTCCAAAAGTGAGTTCTCAAGTGACTGTACAGTCCAATACGGGAATTACAGTCTCTGTCACAGGTGGGACAGACAGTCGTTGGAGGAAAGGGTGGGTGGGGAGTCTGATTTGCCGCACGCTCCTTCCACTGTCTGTGCTTGTTTTCTGCATGTTCTCGGCGACGATACCCGAGGTGCTTAGTGCCCTCCTGGATGCTCTTCTTCCACTTAGTCCGTTCTTTGGCCAGGGACTCCCAGATGTCAGTGGGGATGTTGCATTTTATCATGGAGGCTTTGAGGGTGACCTTGAAATGTTTCCTCTGCCCACCTGGAGCTCGCTTGTCGTATAGAAGTTCCGAGTAGAGCGCTTGCTTTGGAAGTCTTGTGTCGGGTATGCAGACAATGTGGCCTGCCCAACGGAGCTGGTCGAGTATGATCAGTTCTATGAATGCTGGGTAAAGAAGTCCCCATTCCTGGGCACAGCCCTGGAATAACTGGTAGTCTCATGAAATGGGGCATGGTTTGCCAGGGTGCTGCCGTTAGATTATTTAGGTGGTGATCATCGCATTAAATTTCCTGCTCCGTGACATCGCCCGACCACCACCGCAGAGAGCCATGACCGCATGGAACGCAGTTGGAAGGGGGCTGGACCATCTTGAAAATAAAGACCCATGCAAATAAAGGACATCTAATGCAAGTCTCTTTGCCGTCTCTAATTTACAGGTTTCACTGTATGAAGGTGTCACTAAGTTAGGAGGAATAGTAAGTCATGCAGATGGGAGCAGAATGTTGCAAAGGGACATCGACAGATTAAGTGAGTGAGCAAAACTATGGTAAATGGAGTTCATTATGGGCAAGTATAAGACCATCCCGTTTGAACCCAAGGAAGATAAATTGGAAGTATTTTTTAAATGGTGAGAAACTAGGAGCTGCAGAGAAACAAAAAGATTTGGGAGTCCAAATACAAAATTAATTAAAATCTAGTAGATGGGTACAAAAAGCAATCAAAAAGGCTAATGGAAGGTTTGCCTTTATCTCAAGGGGCTGGAATACAATGGGGAGGATGTTATGCTTCAGTCATTCAGAGCTTTGGTCGGACCACATCTGGACAACTGTATTCAGTTTTGTTCATCGCACTTTAGGAAGTATATGTGGGCATTAGAGAGGGTGCAGCGCAGGTTCACCAGAATGATACCGGTGCTTAGAGGGTTAAATTATGAGGACAGATTGCATAAAGGTAGCTTGTATTCCCTTGAGTACAGAAGATTGAGGGGTGATCTGATTGAGATATTAAAAATATTAAAAGGATTTTGTTGTGTATCTGTAAAGGATCCCAGCATCCCTTGGGAGCACTGTAGAAAAGCCAGCCCCTAAGGCCTGTTCCTCACTCTGGAGTGTATTATTAAAGACTGAGGTCACTGTTACTTTAACCTCCCTGTGTGCAGCCTCATCTGTGTTAGGAACACAATAACTGGCGACGAGAATACGAATCCAACGCAAAGATGCAGCAGACCGTGGGCATCCTGGAGAAGTTCTTGGAGGGTGAGGACTATGTCGAATGGCTAGACCAGTACTTTGTAGCCAACAAGCTGGACGGAGAAGGAACCGCTGCAAAAAGGAGAGTGGTCCTCCTCACAGTCTGCGGGGCACCGACCTACAGCCTCATGAAGAATCTTCTGGCTCCGGTGAAACCCATAGATAAGTCATATGAGGAGCTGTGTACACTGGTTCAGGAGTATCTTAAACTGAGGGAGAGCGTGCTGATGGCGAGATATCGGTTCTACACGTGCCGGCGATATGAAGGTCAGGAAGTGGTGAGCTATGTCGCCGAGCTAAGGCGACTTGCAGGCCAATGTGAGTTTGATGGCTACCTGGAGCAAATGCTCAGAGACTTTTTTGTACTGGGCATTGGCCACGAGGCCATCCTATGAAAACTTTTGACTGGAGAGACACCGACCCTCAGTAAGGCCATTGCGATAGCACAGGCGTTTATGTCCACCAGTGACAGCACCAAACAAATCTCTCAGCACACAAGTGCTAGCAATGTTCATAAATTAACTGGAACTGTGTTTGTGAGCAGAAATGTACAGGGCAGAAGCCATGAGTCTACAACTGCCAGCAGGCCTCAGGTGACCCAGATGACTCAGAGTCCCCAACAAAGGATGAATGCAAGGCAATTCACACCTTGTTGGCATTGTGGAGGCTTCCATGCAGCCTATTCATGCCGCTTCTCGGTAAAATGTTCCTGGTGGTGCTGGATGCTTTTTCAAAATGGATTGAATGTGAAATAATTTCGGGAAGCACCGCCACTGCCACCATTGAAAGCCTGAGGGCCATGTTTGCCACCCACGGCCTGCCTGACATACTGGTCAGTGACAACGGGCCATGTTTCACCAGTGCCGAATTTAAAGAATTCATGACCCGCAATGGGATCAAACATGTCACCTCGGCCCCATTTAAACCAGCCTCCAATGGGCAGGCAGAGCGGGCAGTACAAACATTCAAACAGAGCCTTAAACGAGTCACAGAAGGCTCACTCCAAATCCACCTGTTCGGAGTATTGCTCAGCTACCGCACGAGACCCCACTCGCTCACATGGGTGCCCCCGGTTGAGCTACTCATGAAAATGACACTTAAAACCAAACTCTCGCTGGTTCATCCCAACCTGCATAATCAGGTAAAGAGCAGGCAGCAGCAACAAAATGTAAACGATGGTCACGCCACTGTGTCACGGGAAATTGATCTGAATGACCCTGTGTATGTGCTAAACTATGGACATGGTCCCAAGTGGATCGCGGGCACGGTGATAGCTAAAGAAGGGAATAGGGTGTTTGTAGTCAAACAAGACAATGGACACATTTGTAGAAAGCACCTGGACCAAACGAGGCTGCGGTTCACAGACTGCCCTGATCAACCCACAACAGACACCACCTTTTTCGAGCCCACAACACACACCCAAAGGATCAACGACACCATGCCAGACCAGGAAACTGAACCCATCACGCCCAACAGCCCAGCAACGCCAGGCTCACCTAGCAGCCCTGCAGGACTAACACGCCGGCCCAGCGAGGGCACAGCCAACACACCAGAACAGACATTTGTACCAAGGCAGTCCACCAAGGAAAGAAAGGCTCCCAACCACCTCACCTTGTAAATAGTTTTCACTTTGACTTTGTGGGGGGAGTGATGTTGTGTATCTGTAAAGCATGCACTCCCATGTTCTGCCACCAGGGAGCTCATCCCTTGAAGCCCCAAGGGATCCCAGCATCCCTTGGGAGGACTGTATATAAGCCGGCCCCTAAGGCCTGTTCCTCACTCTGGAGTGTCTTATTAAAGACTGAGGTCACTGTTACTTTAACCTCCCTGTGTGCAGCCTCATCTGTGTCAGGAACACAATAGATTTGATAGAGTGGATACAGAAAACTATTTTCTCTGGTGGGGAAATCAAGAATAAGGAGACATAATGGGGGAGAAATTCGGTATTGCCCTGTTTGGGGTGTTAACTTTTGAGATCTGGAAAATTTAGCACCAAGCACTAATGATTCTCAGATTCCTCTAAATTTGTTTATTAGTGCTCCAGGAAGGAAGTGGAGCGCTAAATCAAATGCTGCCACTTCTCTTGGAGCACTAAAGGATGCAGGCAGGGCAGTAGGGGTGAAGTGTTGCACAAGATCCTGTGCAGTGTTTCTGGGATCCGAGGCTCCTTCCCTCCCTTAAAGGGAAGGGCCGTCGCTGCAGCCTCTGCATTGGAAGGAGGTAGCTCATTGCTGACAGCAGCCTCATTCTGATCCGATCAGCCCCAAGCAGTCTAGTAAAGTGCCGGGCTGATCGATCAAGGCCGAAAAAAATTCTGGAAAATGGCCATTATACATTAGCAAAAATGTTTTCTTCCCCACACCAACATCCCCTTTAAATTGCTTCCCCAAGCTCCAGGCCTCCAGAACAATGCCTCCTGCAGCTGTCAGTGTTCGCAGTGATGCTGCAGGGGACGGAACCGAAGTTTGGGTCCGGAGCGCTACCGGGGCGATGTGCAGGACGATGATGTCACGATCTCCGGGCACAGATTGTGGCGCGAGGGGTTATCGCTGCCACTAACCTCACGGGGAATTTAGCGGGAGTCAGTTCTTTCACCGCGCCCGGTCGGTAAGTCGTTAGCACCCCATTATCATCCCCTAGAGGAGAACAGGAGGTGCAAAGGAGGCCAATTTCTAGCCCATAATCTTAATGTTAGAGATAGGGTATTCAGGAGTGAAATCCAGAAGCACGTTGTCACACAAAGAGGAGTAGAAATATGGAACTCTCTTCCCCAAAAACTGTGGATATTGCATTAATTGGAGCTTTCAAGACTGAGATTGATCGATTTTTGTTGGGTAAAGGTATCAAGGGATAAGGAGCAAAGACAAGTAAATGGAGTTGAAGTGCAGATCAACCATGATCTAATTGAATGGTGGAGCAGGCCCAAGGGGCTGAATGGCCTACTCCTGCTCCTATTGTTCATCTGTTCCTACGTACCTCTGCTTCCACAAGAATTGAAATGTATGCGGTTACAAAGTGTTGGTGATTGTAAATGATTGCTGCGAGTTATTTAGGTTGCTGGAACATACTCTTCCTCCCAAGAGTTAATGTGACTCATTGTTAAGCATCATTTGTGTCTATTTTTAGAACAATGCCTGCTCAGTGCTCGTTTATTCCTTTGAGTATTGAAGGAGAGTTTCAATGCCAAAATTAGAATAATTAATTGTAACTAGATTATAATTTTCTTTTTTATTCCAAAAATTAAGAAAGTCTCCAATGGTTCATCATAGTCCCCTAATGGTGCTTCATAGTATTTATCAGAAGCAATTTACACTGCATTGTTGCTGCAGATGTTCTGCAATATATCCTCATCTCCGCATCTGTTTCTGACCAGCTTCCCGAAGGGACAATTGTGTTAGTCGCTGAGACTCAGTAACGACATCGAAGCTGTTACAATTAGTCACATTTATTAGGTGGTAATTTTCCAGTAAACTGAACAGTTCCTTTATTTAAATATAAAAAAAGAATCCTCAACACCTTCATTAACAAAAGCTGACAATTGTTAAAGGACTTTTTTTGAGCTGGAGGTGATTCCACTGAAAAATCGCATACCTGCGCGACACCTGGCACTGCCGGGGGAAATTCAGTCTTCCCACAACCAGAACCTCCTCCACCGCAGCCCAGGATCAGCTCAACTTGCACCCAGAAAGAGCACCAAACTTAAAATATTATCAGCAAAAATGTAATTAAAAGGCTGTAATGACTCAAGAGTCTGGTTACTGTAAACACACTCAGGTGCAACCTGATCCATCTTTATTCCAGCCCAAGAGTACCTGTGTGACAAAGACACACAGCTCATATACAGGTGACCAAGCACCCATGCCACATGCGTACAGCCCAATGACCTTCGACCGCGGCACCCTCCGGTGTCTGGTGATCCCCAAGCATTAATACATAACAACATCCCCCTTTTAAAATCTTAACAACAGTCTTTTTACAAATTAAGATGGTCTGGGGTCTGGGGCTTTCCTCTCACAAGTTGATCGTCTCAGTTCAACTTTGGCTCTGGGCGAGCATTCTGAGTCCGTTGAGACTGAGGGCTGAGTAGCCGATCTGATGGGAGTGGTCATGACCACATCAGGGACTGAAGGTTCAGAGTCAGTAATGTCAGCAGAGTCCTCTGATGAGTGAACAATGGTTGGTTGGTCACCGACTGCATCTTCCTCACTCGGTTCCAGTTCATCCGTGTGCCGCAGTTTAACCTGGTCAAGGTGTTTCCTGCATGTTTGCCCATTCTTGAGCATGACAATAATCACTCTATTACCCTCCTTGGCTGTAACAGTGCCAGTGATCCACTTTGGAACTTGACCATAGTTCAGTACGTAAACCGGATCGTTGACCAAGATGTCATGTGACACGGCAACACGATCATGACACCATTGCTGACTTTGACATCTGTTTTCAATACGATCATTCAAATCAGGATGCACAAGAGAAAGCCTGGTCTTGAGATTTCTCTTCATCAGTAGTTCAGCAGGAGGAACCCCAGTAAGCGTATGAGGTCTTGACCTGTAACTGAGCAATATACATGACAATCGTCTATGCAGTGAGCCCTGAGTTACATGTTTCATACTTTGCTTGATCGTTTGAACAGCACGCTCTGCTTGACCATTAGAAACAGGCTTGAATGGAGCTGATCTCACATGTCTGATGCCATTGAGTTTCATGAACTCCTGGAACTCAAGACTTGTGAATCAAGATCCGTTGTCGCTCACAACAATGTCAGGCAAACCATGAGTAGCAAACATGATACGAAGGCCCTCAGTGGTAGCTGTAGACGTGCTGGATGACATAATAACACACTCTATCTGATATGTATGGAGAAAGAATCAGACTGAACACTGTGAGCTCAAAGTAAAGTGTGACCTTAGTCTTTTATTGCAGGTCTCCAGAGTGCCTCTCCAACTTGTGAGGCCTCCTTAAATACCTGTGCTCCCAAGGGATTATGGGATCCCTTGGGACTCCAGGGGATGAGCACTCTGGTGGCTGTACAGAGTAAATACAAGTTCAAATATATAACAACATTCACCCCCCAAAGTCAATAGTGTAACTATTTACAATGTGAGTTGATCAGGGGCCCTTCTTACCCTGGTTGATCATCTCGGTGTGAAAGTTGGTATTGTTGAATCATTTGTTAGGCCCTCGCTGTGCAGCTGGCCTTGCTGGGTTGCCTGGTGTGTTGGGTCCTGCTGGGCTGCTGTGGATGATGGGTTCTGCTTTGTGGTCAACCGTGGTGCCGGTTGCCACTGGTGTGTATGTTGGGGGATCAAAAAAGGTAGTGTCCAAGGTGGGTTGCTCAGGATAGTCCGTGAATCTGAGTTTGATTTGGTCCAAGTGTTTCCGGTGAATGAGTCCATTTGAAAGTTTGACCCGAAACACCCTGCTCCCCTCTTTGGCCACGACAGTGCCGGGAAGCCACTTGGGACCTTGTCCATAATTCAATACAAATACAGGATCATTGATTTCAATCTCACGTGACACATTTGCGCTATCATGGTATGTACTTTGTTGAAGCCGCCTGCTCTCTACCTGTTCATGTAGATCAGGGTGAACTAACGAGAGCCTTGTCTTAAGTGCTCTTTTCATGAGCAGTTCAGCAGGTGGGATCCCAGTGAGCGAGTGGTGTCTCGTGCGGTAGCTAAGCAGGACTTGGGACAGGCGAGTCTGCAGCGAGCCTTCAGTCACCATCTTCAAGCCTTACTTGATGATTTGCACTGCTCTCTCTGCCTGACCATTGGACGTGGGTTTAAACGGGGCAGATGTGACATGTTTGATCCCGTTACGGGTCATGAATTTTTTCAACTCAGCACCAGTAAAACATGACCCGTTGGCGCTCACCAGGACATCGGGTAAGCTGTGAGTGACAAACATGTCCCGCGGGCTTTCAGTAGTGGCAGCGGATGTGCTAGCCGACAATATCTCACATTTAATCCACTTGGAATATGCGTCTACAACCACAAGAAACATTTTACCCAAGAACAGGCCTGCATAGTCGACGTGTACCCTAGACCACTAGAGATAATAAGGGGTCCTGGCTTGTCCAGGTTTTGATCTGCCGGGCAGTGACAGGTGATTGTTCACTCTCAAATGCTTCCATAATCATGGCTAGATCTATGGGCTGCGCCATTTCCTCCCCCGTGGTGGGCAATGGCAGCCTACTGAGAACATTGGCGCAGTTTTCTGTGCCTGGCCTGTGGCGGATGGTGTAGTTGTATGCGGACAACGTGAGCGCCCATCTCTGGATGCGGGCCGATGCATTGGTATTTATCCCTTTACTCTCGGAAAACAGGGATATAAGTGAATTATGGTTGGTTTCGAATTTTAGCCCAAACAGGAATTGATGCATTTTCTTTACTCCATAGACACACGCTAACGCTTCTTTCTCAATCATGCTGTAGGCTGTCTCAGCCTTAGACAGACTCCTGGATGCATAAGCAACCGGTTGCTTTTTCCCAGAATCATTAGCTTGTTGCAATATACACCTGACGCCATATGACGACGCATCACATGCTAGTACCAAACGCTTACATGGATCATACAACACAAGCAATTTGTTTGAGCATAACAATTTTCTCACTTTTACAAAGGCATTTTCATGGCTTTTGCCCCAAACCTATTCGTCCTCTTTTTGTAGTAAAACGTGCAGTGGTTCTAACAGTGTGCTAAGACCTGGTAAAAAGTTACCAAAGTAGTTCAGGAGTCCCAGAAATGACCGCAGCTCCGTCATGTTTTGTGGCCTCGGTGCATTCTCGATTGCCTCCCTCTTCACGTTGGTGGGCCTGATGCCGTCCGCCGCAATCCTCCTTCCCAAGAACTCTACTTCAGGCACCAGGAAAACGCACTTCGAGCATTTTAACCTGAGCCCCACACGGTTGAGTCGACTAAGAATCTCCTCCAAGTTCTGCAGGTGCTCGATTGTGTCCCGACCTGTTACCAAGATGTCATCCTGGGAGAGCACGGTGTGCGGGACCGACTTCAGAAAACTTTCCATGTTTATCTGGAATATCGCCGCCACTGATCGGATTCCAAACGGGCTGTTATAAACAAAAAGACCATTGTGCGTGTTGATGCAGGTGAGGGCCTTCGATGATTCCTCCAGTTCCTGTGTCATGTAGACTGAAGTCAGATCCAGCTTCGTGAATGTATTTCCTCTCTCCAGCATCGCAAAGAGGTCGTTGTTCTTTGGTAGTGGGCATTGGTCCTGCAGGGAGAAACAATTGATAGTTACTTTGTAATCGCCACAGATTCTGATGGTGCCGTCTCCCTTGAGAACAGGAACGATCAAACTGGCCCACTTGTTGAACTCGATCGGTGATATGAAGCCCTGTCTTTGCAGCCGGTCTCGCTTGATCTCTACCCTTTCATCATGTACGGTACTGCTCTTGCCTTGTGATGGATGGGTCGCATCCCTGGAATTAGGTGGATCTGCACTTTTGCTCCTTGGAATTTCCCGATGCCTGGTTTGAACAGCGAAGGAAATTTGTTTAAGACCTGGGCACACGAAGTGTCATCAGCGGGCGATAGCGCTCGGACGTCGTCCCAGTTCCAGCGTATCTTTCGCAGCCAGCTTCTGCTGAGCAATGTGGGACCATCGCCCGGTACCACCCAAAGTGGTAGCTTGTGCACCGCTCCATCGTAGGAGACCTTTACGGGAGCACTGCCGATTACAGGAATCAGTTCTTTTGTGTAAGTTTTAGTTTCGTGCAAACTGGAGTTAAGACTGGCCTTGAAGCCTTGTTGCACCACAATCTTTCAAAAGTCTTTTTGCCCATAATGAACTGGCTCGTGCCTGTGTCCAGCTCCATTGACAACGGGAGTCCATTTAGTTCAACATTCAGCATTATTGGGGGACAATTTGTGGTGAATGTGTGCACCTCATGTACCTCTGCCTCCTTGGTTTGAGGCTCTGGTTCATCATGATCCTCCATGGATCTGTCCTCCTCTGCAACATGGTGGTTTGCAGGTTTAACAAGATTTGCAGCACGCCTGCACACTCGGAGTTGTCCCATTGTTCCACAGCCCTTGTCAACGTACCCTTTGAATCGGCATGAATGGAAACGATGATCACCGCCGCAGCACCAACAAGGTGTTAATGGCCTTGCATTCATCACCCTTAATATGGACTCTGAGACATCTGCGGACGTACAGCTGCAGGTATGTGTGACCTGCTCTCTATGTTACGATTCGAAAACAACATCACTTCGTTCACAGTACTTGTAACAGCACTTTGCTTCATATTGTCACTGGTGGCAATGAATGCCTGGGCTATCACTATGGCCTTACTCAAGGTTGGGGTCTCTACAGTCAAAAGTTTGCGAAGTATGGTTTTGTGGCCAATGCCAAGTATGAAAAAGTCTCTGAGCATGTGCTCCAAATGTCCTTCAAATTCACAATGTCCTGCAAGGCGTCTTAACTCGGTGACATAAATCGCCACTTCCTGGCCTTCAGATATTTTTTACGTGTAGAATCGGTACCTCGCCATCAGAACGCTTTCCTTTGGGTTCAAATGCTCTCCGAGATTTACGATTTCTCCGTGGGTTTCGCTGGAGTGAGCAGATTCTTCATGAGGCCATACATTGGTGCCCCACAGACGGTGAGGAGGATCACACTTTGTTTGGCAGCATTCTCTTCCCCATCTAGCTCATTGGCTACAAAGTATTAGTCAAGTCACGCCACAAAAGTTTCCCAATCATCCCCCTCTGAGAATTTCTCCAGGATGCCCACTGTTCTATGCATCTTTGGTTTAGCTATCTGTATATCGTCAACAGTTGTTACGTATGGAGAAAGAGTCAGACTGAACAGTGTGAGCTTAAAGTAAAATGTGACCTTAGTCTTTTATTGCAGGTCTCCAGATTGCCTCTGCAACCTCTGAGGCCTCCTTAAATACCTGTGCTCCCAGGGATTATGGGATCCCTTGGGACTCCAGGGGATGAGCCCTCTGATGGCTGTACAGATTAAATACAAGTTCACATATATAACACTATCCACTTGGAATATGCATCGACTATGACAAAAAACATCGTTCCTAGGAATGGGCCCGCAAAATCAATGTGGATCCTTGACCATGGTATGGATGGCCACGACCAAAGACTCAGCGGAGATACTGCTGGTACTTTACTTAGCTGCATGCAAGTATTGCAATGATGCACACATGATTCCAGATCAGAGTCAATTCCAGGCCACCATACATGAGACCTAGCAATGGACTTTGTAACGTCTGTAAGCTTGTAATGTTTGTAGCTCCACACTGTGGATGTGGACGTATTGTGTACTGCAATTGCAGAGTTAATCATTGAACAGAACCAGGCAGATTTCTGGAGGCTTCTGTGAGAGCTGCCTGTAGGAAGCTGTGTGTGCTTGTGTTCTGTGAATATATCACTTTTGGTGGCGAGATGGGATTTTTCGGATGATTTAAAGCTTAAATTTTGTTGGTGATGGATTCAGCCAGCTGACAGAGAGACTGTGGAAGTTTCTGTCTATGGAAAAAGCTACAAAAATCCAAGGTAAAATACAGCACACAGTGTGAACAGCTGGAGATTAAAATGGCAGGTGTAATCGGATATTTGGGGGAATATAGACACGACTGGGAACGTTTTAAAGCATATGTGGATCAGCTGGAATTATATATCACTGCAATTAACATAATCAAAGTTTCAGACAATGCAGTCCAGAACCGGGCTGTGTTGGAACATAAGAAAGCGATCTTCTTATCGGTGGCGGGTCCGGCATTGTACGAAACCCTTGTAAATCTGCTTGTGCCTGACGAGCCAAAGGACACAATGCTTAAAGAGATTTTAACGAAGCTGGAGCAGCACTATAACCCCAAACCGTTAGAAATTGCTGAAAGCTATCGTTTCAGGATTCAGAATCAAAAGGCTGATGAAAGTATCAGATTACATCGTAGCATTAAAAAAGCTATCGATGCACTGTAATTTTGGAAACTTTCAAAACTGAGCATTACGGGGTCGTTTTATTTGTGGGGTGAAAAATGATGCAATCAGAAGGAAGTTATTGATGACGGATGACTTGACTTTTGAGATTGCTTGTCAGATAGCGAGGTTGATGGGCATGACCGAACAATATTCCCGAGAATTAAATAATGATTACGGTTGTCAGTCAATTGAGGTAAATCACCTGCAGGTTCTAAATATAAGATGGTGGGGGCCCAAAGTGTCAGAAACTGGAAATTCTCACAGAGAGTCAAAGTCATGCTATAGGTGCCTGGGACAACACATTGCTCAAAGTTGTCCATACGTGAAGGCAGAGTGTTTCTTCTGCAGAAGACTGGGCATCTTGTGAAGGCATGCCGACTGAAGGGTAAACCAGCTTCCAAAGCTATGAGTCCAGTGTTCAAAGCTATGAGTAGAAATCCAAAGAGACTACATAGCATGGAAGAACAACAACAGGACAAGGAGATGTTAGAGTTACACGTCATCAGGAGCACGAGGTTAACGGACAGCGATTCGGAAAGCATTAAAATTCCACATAGATGTTGCGGGATTCAAGATACCAATGGAAATTGACACGGGTGCATTCGTGAGTGTAGTACTGGAGTCACTGTACCGCGACAAATTGCATGATTTCCAACTGGAGAAATCCAAGATAGAGCTGCAAGGCTACTCGGGAGAGAAAATACCTGTGGTAGGTCATATCACCGTACCGGTGAAATATAAAGATCGATTTCAGAACTTGCCTCTAATAGTAGTGAAAGGAGACAAGCCTGCCTTACCAGGAAGAAATTGGTTGAGCTCACTGAAGCTGGATTAGAGTAAGATTTTCTGTGTGGAAGCGAAATTTTCATCAACGGATAAGGTTATCAAGAAGTATCCGAAGGTGTTCTGCGAAACGGGCAGTCCGATCCAAGGCTTCAAGGCGAATGTCAGGGTACAGAAGGACGCTAGATCAGTTTACTACAAGCCACGTTCCGTACCATATGCACTCAAGGAGAAAGTTGAGCAAGAACTCAAAAGACCAGAGACTGAGAACATTATTTGTAAGATAGATCGATGTAATTGGGCTACACCCATTGTTGTTGTACTGAAGTCCGATGGTAAGGTAAGATTGTGTGGTGATTATAAAGTAACCATAAACCAGGTTCTAGAGGGTAATGTCCCCAATACATTGCCGAATATAGAAGATTTGTTCATAACACTGACAGGTGGTCAGATCTTCTCAAAACTGCATCTTTCGAATGCCTACTTACAGCTTGAACTAGATAAGGAGTCCAAGTCATGTTTGACTATAAATACTCATCTAGGCCTATATCAATTAAATAGGCTACCATTGGAGTGTCTTCCGCCCCTGCCATATTACAACAGGTGATGAACCAGATTTTGCAAGGTATGACATACTAATTTCAGCACCAAATAGGCAAATTCATAATAACATATTGAATGAAGTCCTCAAATGGCTCGAGAAGTACAGAGTACAAGTGTCTGCTCGTAAGTGTGAGTTGTTTAAAAACTCAGTGGAGTACTTAGGGTACAGAGTAGACAAAGATGGTTTACATCCAACCATGGAAAAATTGGATGCAATCAGAAATGCACCCACGCCCAGGAATGTCACTGAACTTTGTTCATTCTTGGGTCTTTTGAACTATTATGGAAAGTTCCTTCCAAATGTGGCGACAGTATTACATCCACTGAATGAACTTTTGAAAAAACAAGTCTATTGGAAGTGGTCAAAAGAATGCGATACAGCATTCAAGAAGTGTAAAAGCAAATTTTTAGAGAGCACCATGTTAGTTCACTATGACATATCTAAGGAGATTAAGCCAGCATGTGATGCCTCTCCGTATGGAGTTGGGGCAGTAATCTCTCATGTATCACGTAGTGGGGAGGAGAGATCAATTGCTTTTGCTTCACGCACTCTCAGTGCCAGTGAGAGTAATTATGCGCAAATTGAAAGGGAAGCTTTGGCATTAATTTTTGGGATCAAGAAGTTTCACAAATACTTGTATGGTTGTAAGTTTACCATCGTTACGGACCATAATCCCCTAACAGCAATCCTCCATCCAAAGTCCCCAGTTCCAACATTAGCTGCAGCCCGAATGCAGTGATGGGCTTTGATGTTGTCAGCATATACATATGATATTGAATACAGACGATCAGCTGATCACAGTAATGCTGATGCAATGTCTAGATTGCCTTCCCCATCAAAAGTTACACCCGATAGGGAAGAAGTATTTTATTTTTCATACATTGATGAACTGCCAGTCACAGCTGAAGAGATTGGTAGAGCAATCAAACGTGACCTGGTGATGTCAAAGTTGAATGAGTATATTGCAAATGGATGGCCAAACCAGGTAACAGACAAAGATGCACATCCGTTCTTCATTCATCGGGATGAATTATCAGTCGATAAAGATTGTATCATGTGGGGTGCAAGAGTGGTTATTCCAAATAAATTCAGGTCTAAATTATTAGGAGACCTCCATGACCAGCACCTGGGAATGTGCTTGACCAAGAGTTTTGCACGCAGTTATTTATGGTGGCCAGGTCTTGATAACGATATAGAGTACATCGTGAGTCAGTGTACGACATGTCAATCGGTAAGCCAGCAACCACCACCAGTACCATTACAGCCATGGAAATGGCCTTCCAGGGTGTGGCAAAGACTACATGCTGATTTTGCTGAGTTAGAAGGACAACAATTGTTTATTGTGATTGATAGCCATTCGAAGTGGGTTGAGGTGTTTCCAATGTGGAAAATAACAACAATAAAACATTGGCCATTTTGCGAAAAATATTTTCTTCATTTGGCCTCCCTGAAAAGATTGTTTTGGATAATGGACCACAATTTCGTTCAGAAGAATTTGCACAATTCACGAGCAATAATGGTGTGAAACATACCAAGGTTCCACCATACCATCCTGCTTCGAATGGTGCAGCAGAGCGTACTGTACAAATTGTAAAACGTGCCCTCATAAAACAAATGTTAAATCCAAATCCAAGGAAACGACAGTTGTCATTGGATCAAAAATTGGCTACTTTTTTGATTACATATCAAAATACTCCTCATACAACTACTGGTAGAACACCAGCAGAGTTGTTTCTCAAACGACAGCCACGAACCAGATTCTCGTTGTTAAAGCCAAATATGGCACAGTCTGTAGAAGAGACACAATTAAGACAGAAAGAGAATCATGATAGAGGTAGAGTAAAAGAGAGAAGTGTGAAATTAAACCAGAAGGTGAGAGTGAAGAACCATCACCAAAAATGGTTAAAGTGGTTACCATGAAGAGTGGTGATGATATGTGGTCCTCGCACATATTTGGTAAAGATGTTTAATAATGGACAGGTTAGGTTTGTTCATATTGATCATATTTTACCTACAGACATGGAAGGAGTTGAAGGTGGGAATGATTCAATTATTTCTGACTCATCAGATAGTTTTGATACACCAGTAGCAAATCCTAAATCAAATCCAGGAGAGAATCAGAATGAAAGTCTGAGTCCGAGTTAGGAAAACAAGGAGCCTGAAGTTAGAGTGAGTTCAAATGAAAATCAAGGAAATTCCGTGGAGGAAAACGTTCCTCAGGATGAGCCTCGAATGAGTTTAAATTCGACACCATGTTTGGAAGGTTCTGTTCGAGAGCGAAGGTATCCTCTTCAAAACAGAAAACAAGTGGTGAAGTTAAATTTGTAAATATGGAAAAAAATAAGTTTATATCCTGTGTTATGTATAAACATGAAAGTTATGTATGATGTTTGTTATAATAACTTCTTCATGAAGGAGGGAGAAGTGTAATGTCTGTAAGCTTGTAATGTTTGTAGCTCCGCACTGTGGATGTGGATGTATTGTGTACTGCAATTGCAGAGTTAATCATTAAACAGAACCAAGCAGATTTCCGGAGGCTTCCGAGAGAGTTGCCTGCCATGTAGGCAGCTGTGTGTGCGTGTGCTCTGTGAATATATCACAGACTTCATCATGACAGAGAAACATAGAAACATAGAAAATAGGTGCAGGAGTAGGCCATTCGGCCCTTCGAGCCTGCACCACTATTCAATAAGATCATGGGCTGATCATTCACCTCAGTACCCCTTTCCTGCTTTCTCTCCATACCCCTTGATCCCTTTAGCCGTAAGGGCCATATCTAACTCCCTCTTGAATATATCCAATGAACTGGCATCAACAACTGTCTGCTGTAGGGAATTCCACAGGTTAACAACTCTCTGAGTGAAGAATTTTCTCCTCATCTCAGTCCTAAATGGGTTACCCCTTATCCTTAGATTATGTCCCCTGGTTCTGTACTTCCCCAACATTGTGAACATTCTTGCTGCATCTAACCTGTCCAGTCCCGTCAGAATATTACATGTTTCTATGAGATCCCCTCTCATCCTTCTAAACTCCTGTGACTAAAAGCCCAGTCGATCCAGTCTCTCCTCATATGTCAGCCCAGCCCATCCCGGGAATCAGTCTGGTGAACCTTCGCTGCACTCCCTCAATAGCAAGAACGTCCTTCCTCAGATTAGGAGACCAAAACTGAACACAATATCCCAGTTGAGGCCTCAGCAAGGGCCTGTAGAACTGCAGTAAGACCTCCCTGATCCTATACTCAAATCCCCTAGCTATGAAGGCCAACATTCCATTTGCCTTCTTCACCGCCTGCTGTCTTGGAATTCTATTAACGTCCTCCCAATAAGTTTTTTTCTGCAATTCAGGTATTTCTGCCCCACCCACCCCCTCCCCCGACTCCTCTACAGCACTATTTAAGTATCAGCCTTGGCTCAGTGGTGGCACTCTTGTTTGAGTCCTTGTGGGTTCAAGCCTCACTGTAGAGACTTGAGGGTATGATCTAGGCTGGCATTGCAATACTGAGGGAGTGTTGGTGGTACGGAGATCTCACAGCACTATTCAGCAAAGAGCACGGGAGTTCTTTCAGTATCCTGGCCAATATTTATCCTTCAACCAATATCACTGAATCTGGGTTACCTGGTGCTTTATCTCAATGATGTTTCTGGAATCTAGCTTTTTGTAAAATGGCTGCTGTGTTTGCCTACATTACAACAGTGATAATACTTCAAAAATACTTAATTGGTTACAAAATCCTTTGGAACATTTCGAGGTTGTGAAAGACGCTATATAAATGCAAGTTCTTTCTTCCCATTTTCCAGCCAACATCAAGGGGGTAATTTTAATCCAACCCATCCTGTGGGAAACTGGCAGGATTGGATCGGCCTCCTGTTTTACATCCCGCCGAATTTTATTTTCCATTAAATGGAAAGTAACATCCGTCGGGGAGTTTGGTTAAAATTACCCCCAGAAAGGGAATTTAGGTAGAATTTATCCACTGCTGCAATACAGGATGATTCTTAGATATCTGTGAGGTAGACAAATCGGTGAGGAGGATAAAGGTGTAACTTGACAATAAGCTGGACATTAAAATGAGCAATTTTATTTCTCTGGTATTGAAGGGAATTATGAATTATGATTCTTGTCTTAAACTGTTGTTATTGTGGAATATCATGGAAAATGAGCTGTAATATTGACCCTATGAGAGTAGCCAATGGCCGACTTACCCAGTTAGAGAATGAAGTATCATAGATTCCACCTAAAAGGAGCAAGTACGTATCATTTTCAAATAGTTTTCTCAGTTCGTTTTCTTGGATTTATGTAGGGTCACTAAGAAAATCAATAGTAATTCTTTAAGCACTGCATGTTTTTCAAACTATTGACCCATATTCTGTCATGTATCTTACATTATTGTATCCCAACATGCTATACATGACTAATAAGATATGACCTGTAACCACCAGCATACCTTACCACCGGGGTTGCACTTGCAAGAGACTTGCACAGGTCTCAGGCAAGTGCAGCATTCCAGAGCTATGAAATAAAAGGTGCAGGTCCAGAGTGACCTTGACTTCAATACATGCCTCATGTGAATCTGTACTGAGGGGACAGGACTTTACAGTGGCGACGGGTTACGGGATTACAGAATCCACAGAATGGCGAACAACGGATCAGATGAAAAGAACAATGTGGGAGACAATTAGGAGGACTTTATGAAAAGGCTCCAGCAAAGCTTTGTAACCAAAGACTGGTTATGTGACGATACGGCAGACAAGAGAAGAGCCCATCTCTTGACCAGCTGTGGCTCGAAAACATACGCTTTAATGAAGGATCTGTTGGCACCTGAGAAACCAGCAAGCAAGTCGTTTGAAGAATTGAGCACACTGGTAAGAGACCACCTGAAGCCAGCGAGCAGCCTACACATGGCCAGACACAGGTTCTACAACTACAGATGCTGTGTGGGCCAGAGCATACCCGATTTCGTGGCGGAACTTCGGAGGTTGGCTAGTTTATGTGAGTTCTCCGAAGAACTGGGGAGAGAAATGCTAAGAGACTTTTTCATTGAAGGAATAGGCCACGCAGGCATATTCCGAAAGCTCATAGAGAGCAAGAACCTGACCTTAGAGGCACTGGTTGCACAGACATTCTTGATCGGGGAGGAAGAAACGAGGTTGATTTACAATGCAGGTACGACAACTAACGAAATAATGGAACAAGGAGTTCACAGCATAGAAAAACTGCTACCCCCACACACAGACAAAACCGGCAGAACAGGCTTTCGACAGCAAGCAGTGGCAACAGAAGCCATCAAGTGCCACAGGAACAGCCGTTCACACCTCATCAACCCACAATGTGAGCAATCAACTACAAACTGAGAGAAGCGCAAGAGAGATCAGCCAGACGCAGCTCATTCTTTGCAAGCAGTCTGTGCTGGAGGTGTGGGGGTGAACACTCATCAAGGAAATGTCGATTTCAGCGGCTGTTTGCAGAAATTGTGAATATACAGGGCATTTGGCCCGCATGTGCAAAAAAACGGCAGCTCGGCTGGTATACGAATCGGAAGGGTCAGAAAGCGGACCAGAAGATGGTGGGGACAGTACCCGGGATACCGATGTACAGCGGGTCAACACGATCAATGGCCGCTGCTCCTACGACAGGACGCCTCCTATAATGATGAGGGTCCGACTCAATGGGATATCTGTCAACATGGAGCTGGATACAGGAGCGAGTCAATCTCTCATGGCCGCTCAACAATTTGAACAATTGTGGCCGCATAAAAGAGACAGACCAAAACTCACAAGGGTCGACATCAAACTAAGGACCTATACCAATGAAATCGTACCAGTCCTCGGCAGCGCCATGCTCTCTGTCACACACAAAGGGACGGTGATCCGACTTCCCCTGTGGATTGTCCCCGGACACCCCCCAGCACTGCTGGGGAGAAGCTGGCTGGCAAAACTAAACTGGAAATGGGATGATGTCCATGCCATGTCATTAGAGGAACGGACCTCCTACTCAACAATTATAAAGCGATTTGAACATCTCTTTCAGCCAGGTATGGGCACTTTCAAAGGGGCCAAAGTCAAAATCTACATCACACAGGATGCTAGACTGGTCCATCACAAGGCCAGAGCTGTACCCTATGTGATGAGGGAAAAGATTGAACACGAACTAGACAGACTTCTGCAGGAAGGCATTATATCACCTGTGGAATTTAGCGACTGGGCAAGTCCCAACGTCCCAGTCATGAAGCCTGATGGATCCGTACGAATCTGTGGGGACTACAAATCTACCATAAACAGAGTCTCCCTACAGGACCAGTACCCGCTGCCCAGAGCGAAGGACTTATTTGCCACATTGGCTGGAGGTAAACTTTTCTCAAAATTAGACCTCGCATCTGCGTATATGACGCAAGAATTGACCGAGGAATCCAAGCTACTCACCAGCAGCAACACACATTGAGGCCTTTTCATGTACAATCGATGCCCATTCGGCATCAGGTCGGCAGCTGCCATATTCCAGCACAACATGGAGAGTCTGCTCAAGTCCATCCCAGGGACGGTTGTATTTCAAGACGACATACTTATCACGGGCAGGGACATCGACTCCCATCTCCGTAATTTGGAGGAAGTACTAAAGCGGTTGGATCGGGTAGGCCTACGAGTCAAGAAATCCAAGTGCCTGTTTCTCACACCCGAGGTTGAATTTTTGGGCAGAAGGATTGCCGCTGATGGTATCCACCCAACAGAGTCCAAAGCAGAAGCAATTCGCCTGGCACACAGGCCCCGGAATGTCTCAGAACTGCGCGCCTTTCTCAGGCTACTCAGTTACTTTGGGAACTTTATGCAGAACTTAAGCATGCTGCTGGAGCCTCTCCACGTGCAACTCAGGAAGGGGTGCGATTGGTTTTGGGGGGACGCCCAGGAACACGCCTTCAATAAGGCAAGCAACCTTCGGTGTTCCAACAGTGTTTTGACTTTCTTTGACACAGGTAAAAAGCTAGTTCTCGCATGCGATGCGTCAGCATATGGGATCGGGTGCGTTTTGCAACATGTCAATAGTGCGGGCAAATTACAACCCATAGCTTATGCCTCCAGGTCACTTTCGCGGGCGGAGCGCGGGTACGGAATGGTAGAGAAGGAGGCGCTCGCGTGCGTGTACGGTGTCAAAAAGATGCACCAATACCTTTTCGGGGCCAAGTTCATGTTAGAAACCAACCACAAGCCCCTCACATCCCTCCTATCCGAGAGCAAGGCAATAAATGCCAACGCCTCGGCGCGAATTCAACGGTGGGCACTCATGCTGGCGTCCTACAACTATACCATAAGGCACAGACCAAGCACAGACAACTGTGCCGACGCGCTCAGCAGGCTACCCCTGGCGACCACGGAAGGGTGTGACGAACAGGACTGTGAGATAGTCATGGCAATCAATGCCTTTGAGTCCACAGGTTCGCCCATGACGGCTCGGCAGATCAGAGCCTGGATGGCCAGCGACCCCACGTTATCCTTAGTAAAAAGATGTGTCCTAACCGGTGACTGGGCAGAGGCTCACGATGCTTGCCCCGAGGAATTAAAACCCTTTCACAGGCACATGCATGAGCTATCACTACAAGCAGACTGCCTGATGTGGGGCAGCCGAGCAGTTATGCCTCTGCGAGGCAGTGAGGCATTTGTCCGGGAGCTCCACCGCGAGCACCCAGGGATTGTTCTCATGAAGGCCATAGCCAGATCCCACGTCTGGTGGCCTGGTATTGACGCGGACTTGGAGCTCTGCATCCGAAGGTGCACCATTTGTGCCCAACTCAGCAATGGCCCCAGGGAGGCTCCACTGAGCCCCTGGCCCTGGCCTACCAAACCGTGGTTGCGGGTGCACGTAGACTATGCGGGCCCATTCATGGGCAAAATGTTCCTTGTAGCTGTAGATGCATTTTCAAAGTGGATCGAATGCACCATTTTAAACTCGAGCACAACCTCCACCACTGTGGAGAGCCTCGCAACCATGTTTGCAACATACAGAATCCCTGACATATTAGTTTGTGACAGTGGTCCGTGCTTCACCAGCGCAGAATTCCAAGACTTTATAATTGACCACGGCATAAATCACATCAAGACGGCACCGTTCAAGCCGGCCTCCAATGGCCAGGCGGAGAGAGCAGTGCAAATCATTAAACAAGGCATGCTTAAAATCCAAGGTCCCACGCTGCAGGGTCGCCTGTCGCGACTACTGTTGGCATACAGATCTCGTCCCCACTCACTGACTGGGATCCCTCCCGCGCAATTGTTGATGAAAAGGACTTTTAAAAACAAGGCTCTCATTAATCCTCCCAGACATGCACGAAATCATTGAGGCAAAGCGTCGTAAGCTGACTGAGTACCATGACAGAAATTCGAGAAGGAGATGGAATGAGATAGGGGACAAAGTGTTTGTACTAAGCTATGGCAGGGATCCCAAATGGCTTGCAGGGACAGTAACGGGCAAGGAAGGAAACAGGCTACTGGTAGTACAAATGGACAATGGCAAAATCTGCCGGAGGCATGTAGACCAAGTCAAAAGCAGATTTACCAACAGCACTGCGGAACCAGAGGCAGACTACAATGTGGAACTCGCACCACACCTGATGGACAGACAGAGGGAACAACCTGAGGAAAGGGCAATCCCAACAGACAGCCCAGGCGAGTCAACAACAATCACACCAATCGAAACAGACAGCCCAGGCGAGATACCAGCAACCGCACCCAAAGAAAAACAGACACCAAGGCAAACAACTGAACCACAACTCAGACGCTCCACACGAGAGCGTAGACCACCTGAGAGACTGAACTTATAAAGACAATAAGACCTTGGGGGAGGGTGATGTCATGTATCTTACATTATTATATAGAACTGTATCCCAACATGCTATACATGACTGTAATAAGATATGACCTGTAACCACCAGCATACCTTACCACCGGGGGTGCACTTGCAAGAGAGAGGTATATAAGCACAGATCTCAGGCAAGTGCAACATTCCAGAGCTGTGAAATAAAAGGTGCAGGTCCAGAGTGACCTTGACTTCACTACATGCCTCGTGTGAATCTGTACTGAGGGGACAGGACTTTATATATTCTAATTGTTAAAGCAACAGGTCCAATGCGTGACATCTTCTGGAGGTTTTATTGTTAAAAGTGAATGAAACCTAATGCAGTCTCACAGCAGTAAGTCAGGAAATGTACCTACCCCTCCCCCAAAACCTTTACTCAAGACATTATGAGCCAGTTCCCCTTTTAATTAAATTTTTTGCTGTTAATATTTTAAGTTTGGTGCTCTTTCTGGGTGCAAGTTGAGCTGTTCCTGGGCTGCGGTGGAGGTGGTTCTGTTTGTGGGAAGACTGAATTTCCCCCGGCAGTGCCAGGTGTCGCGCAGGTATGTGATTTTTCAGTGGAATCACCTCCAGCTCAAAAAAAATCCTTCAACAATTGTCAGCTTTTGTTCATGAAGGTGTTAAGGATTCTTTTTTATATTTAAATAAAGGAACTGTTCAGTTTACTGGAAAATTACCACCTAATAAATGTGACTAATTGTAACAGCTTCGATGTCGTTACTGAGTCTCAGCGACTAACACAACTGTCCCTTCGGGAAGCTGGTCAGAAACAGATGTGGAGATGAGGTTATATTGTAGAACATCTGCAGCAACAATGCAGTGTAAATTGCTTCTGATAAATACTATGAAGCACCATTAGGGGACTATGGTGAACCAATTGGAGACTTTCTTAATTTTTGCAATAAAAAAGAAAATTATAATCTAGTTACAATGAATTATTCTAATTTTGGCATTGAAATCCTCCTTCAATACTCAAAGGAATAAACGAGCACTGAGCAGACAGTGTTCTAAAAATAGACACTAATGATGCTTAACAATGAGTCATATTAACTCTTGGGAGGAAGAGTATGTTCAAGCACTCGTTATGTATTAATGTTTGGGGGGTCACCAGGCACCAGAAGGCGCCGTGGTCGGAGGTCTTCAGGCTGTACGCATGTGGCATGGGTGCTTGGGCACCTGTAATATAAGCTGGGTATCTTTGTCACGATGGCACTCTTGGACTGGAATAAAGATGGATCAGGTTGCACCTGAGTGAGCTTACAGTAACCAGACTCTTGAGTCATTACAATTGGCGATGAGGTAATTTAAGAACCTTCGCATGTACATGCATGTACTGTTGGAATCCTGGAGCGATTCGTGAAGAGCGAGAATTGGGCGGATTTTGTCGACCGCCTGGATCAGTACTTTGTGGCCAATGGCATGGAGGCAGAGGCCTACGCAATTCAATGCAGGGCAGTTCTCCTCACCATTTGTGGTCCGAAAATTTACGGCCTCATGAAGGATTTTCTCTCGTCTGTATGTCCGGCGGAAAAATGGTACGAGGAATTGTGTACGTTGGTGGGTAACCATCTGAAGCCAAAAGAGGGGATCATCGTATGTTTGTTTGTGCTGAGGGCCAGGACGTGTCGGGATTCGTCACTGACCTGCGATATCTTGCTGAGCCGTGTAAGTTTGGGAACATGCTGGAAGACATGCTGCATGATGTCTTCGTGATAAGCATCAGGTCCACTGATTCGAAAACCGAGGCTATCATAAATGCAGTCAGGCCTTAGAATGTGACAGAGCTACGTTCGTTCTTTGGGCTACTCAACTACTTTGATAATTTCTTACCCCGATTGAGCACTTTACTAGAGCCACTGCATATATTACTAAGAAAAGGTGACAACTGTGTCTGGGGTGCGTCTCAAGATAGAGCCTTTGAGAAAGCCAAGATTCTGCTATGTTCAAACAAGTTGCTTGTTCATTATGATCCACATAAGCATCTTGTATTGGCCTGTGATGCTTCATCATTTGGGGTTGGCTGCGTGCTCCAACAAGCAAATGAATCGAGCAAGCTACAACCTGTTGCATATGCTTCGAGAAGTCTGTCCAAAGCAGAAAGAGCTTACAGTATGAGAGAGAAAGAATCTTTGGCCTGTGTGTATGGGGTGAAAAAAATGCACCAGTGCCTGTTTGGTCTTTATTTTGAACTAGAAACGGATCACAAGCCACTCATTTAATTGTTTGCGGAAAACAAAGGTATTAATACCAATGCATCGTCCCGCATTCAAAGTTGGGCGCTGACATTGTCTGCCTATGATTATGTCTTCAATCATAGACATGGTGCTGAGAATTGTGCCGATGCACTGAGTCGTCTGCCCTTACCCACAACTGAGATGGAGACACCTCAACCTGCAGATCTACTGTTAGTAATGGATGCCTTTGAGAGTGAAGGGACCCCTGACACTGCTCAACAAGTTAGGCTCTGGACCAGCCATGACCCCATTTTATCAGTTGTGAAATGTTGTGTCCTCAGTAGTGATTGGTCTGCCATATCTATGGAGATGCGTGAGGAGACCAAACCTTAGAACTGTCGCAAGGATGAGCTGTCCATTCAGTCAGACTGTTTACTGTGGGGTAATCATGAAATCATGCCTAAGAAAGGTAGAGAAAAATTTGTACATGAACTTCATAACAATCATCTCGGTATTGTCTGCCTATCCTACACAAGAGATTGGTGTGCAAAATTTAAGCACATGATATTGGGAATAATGTACTGACGTGGATAGAGAACTGGTTGGCATACAGGAAGCAGAGAGTCGGGATAAACGGGTCCTTTTCAGAATGGCAGGCAGTGACTAGTAGGGTGCCGCAGGGCTCAGTGCTGGGACCCCAGCTATTTACAATATAGATTAGTGATTTGAATGAAGGAATTGAGTGTAATATCTCCAAGTTTGTGGCATTCCTGAAAATATAATTTTGTTAGTGGCAATGAAAAGTAGCAGCCAATCACGATGATATATTTGGTGGGCGAGGATGGATCTGAATTTGAACTACAGGAATACATGGGGAGTATGTTGCCAGGATGTTAATCTAAAGGACCTGGATGGAAGCGAGACAGGTTATCATTGTAAAAGTTGTATCCAAATAAATTGTACTTGTGCAGGGACATGTTAACAGGTAAGATTTTAGAAGTGAAAATTGCAGAGTTATGCAACTTGTATTATACACGATGTGACAGGAAATGAAATGTAAAGAACAAAGCCAATCATAAGCATTACATTACCATGGCGTGGAAATTCCGACGTCCCGGGTGCGTACGAAGTTTCTACGGACCCAGGAAGGCATCGGAAAAGCCGATTTTCAGCGCGGGAGCGAGGACATTTACAAGGGCAAGATTGCGGTATTTACCAATTTCTTGCCTGGCAAATGTTCTCAAAACTCTTGCGCCTGATAGAAACAGGCTTATTGCCTACTTTTACAGGTGTAAGAGTTTAAAAACATATCAAAAATATGATTAAAATAAAATTTTAAAAACATATTTATGTTAAAACCCTGCCCACTCAGGTAATGTTATTTTAAACCTGAACCCTAATTTCTTTTTAATTTCGGCACATTTTTTTTCTTTAAAAAACATTTATAACAACTTTAATTTCTATTAGTATATTTATGTGAGGTATTTTTTTTAATGTTTTACGAAGTGTTTGTGTGTTTTGGGGTTTTTCTCATTCATAGTAAGAGGAGATTCGTATCTTACGAATGATTCGTAACTTACGAATATTACTATGAATGAGAAAATACTTACCTGTGATTGGGCGTCCAGGCCCACGTGACTCCTGTGCAAATCCCAACATGAACGCGCTGCGACGCGCAGTCATGAGAAGCTTCTGGACTGGGATCCCGACCGGCCCAGCAGCTTGAGGTAAGTGCGCATTTTATGTCCATTATTTAGCACTTTGCCCGCGGGAAGACCTCGAGATGAATTTCTGCCGCCATAGAAACATAGAAACATAGAAAATAGTTGCAGGAGTAGGCCATTCGGCCCATCGAGCCTGCACCACCATTCAATAAGATCATGGCTGATCATTCCCTCTGCCCATTCCTGCTTTCTCTCCATACCCCTTGATCCCTTTAGCTGTAAGGGCCATATCTAAATCCCTCTTGAATATATCCAATGAACTGGCATCAACAACTCTCTGCGGCAGGGAATTCCACACGTTAGCAACTCTCTGAGTGAAGAAGTTTCTCCTCATCTCAGTCCTAAATGGGTTACCCCTTATCCTAAGACTGTCCCCTGGTTCTGGAATTCCCCAACATCGGGAACATTCTACCCACATCTAACCTGCCCCATCTCGTCAGAATCTTGTATGTTTCTATGTGATCCCCTCTCATCCTCCTAAACTTCAGTGTATAAAAGCCCAGTTGATCCAATCGCTCCTCATATGTCAGTCCGGACATCCCAGGAATCAGTCTGGTGAACCTTCGCTGCACTCCCTCAATAGCAAGAACGTCCTTCCTCAGATTAGGAGACCAAAACTGAACAGAATATTCCAGGTGAGGCCTCACCAAGGCCCTGTACAACTGCAGTAAGACCTCCCTGCTCCGATACTCAAAACCCCTAGCTATGAAGGCCAACATACCATTTGCCTTCTTCACCGCCTGCTGTACCTGCATGCCAACTTTCAATGACTGATGAACCATGACACCCAGGTCTCGTTGCACCTCCCGTTTTCCTAATCTGCCGCCATTCAGATAATACTCTGTCTTCGCGTTTTTGCCCCCAAAGTGGATAACCTCATATTTATCCACATTATACTGCATCTGCCATGCATTTGCCCACTCACCTAACCTGTCGAAGTCACCCTGAAGCCTCTTAGCGTGCCCCTCACTGCTCACACCGCCACCCAGTTTAGTGTCATCTGCAAACTTGGAGATATTACACTCAATTCCTTCATCTAAATCATTGATGTATATTGTAAAGAGCTGGGGCCCCAGCACTGAGCCCTGCGGCACTCCACTAGTCACTGTCTGCCATTCTGAAAAGGACCCGTTTATCCCGACTCTCTGCTTCCTGTCCGCCAACCAGTTCTCTATCCACGTCAGTATATTACCTCCAAAGCATGTGCTTTGATTTTGCACACCAATCTCTTGTGTGGGATCTTGTCAAAAGCCTTTTGAAAGTCCAAATACACCATATCCACTGGTTCTCCCTTGTCCACTCTACTAGTTACATCCTCAAAAAATTCCAGAAGATTTGTCAAGCATGATCTCCCCTTCATAAATCCTTGCTGACTTGGACCTATCCTGTCACTGCTTTCCAAATGTGCTGCTATTTCATCTTTAATAATTGATTCCAACATTTTCCCCACCACTGATGTCAGGCTAACCGGTCTATAATTACCAGTTTTCTCGCTCCCTCTCTTTTTAAAAAGTGGCATTACATTAGCTACCCTCCAGTCCATAGGAACTGATCCAGAGTCAATCGACTGTTGGAAAATGATCACCAATGCATCTACTATTTCTAGGGCCACTTCCTTAAGTACTCTGGGATGCAGACTATCAAGCCCCGGGAATTTATCGGCCTTCAACCTCATCAATTTCCCTAACACAATTTCCCGTCTAATAAGGATATCCTTCAGTTCCTCCTTCTCACTAGACCCACTGTCCCCTAGTACTTCCGGAAGGTTATTTGTGTCTTCCTTCATGAAGACAGAACCAAAGTATTTGTTCAATTGATCTGCCGTTTCTTTGTTCCCCATTATAACTTCACCTGAATCCAACTGCAAGGACCTACGTTTGTCTTTACTAATCTTTTTCTCTTCACATACCTATAGAAGCTTTTGCAGTCAGTTTTTATGTTCCCGGCAAGCTTCTTCTCATACTCTATTTTCCCCCTCTTAATTAAACCCTTTGTCCTCCTCTGCTGAATTCTAAATTTCTCCCAGTCCTCATGTTTGCTGCTTTTTCTGGCCAATTTATATGCCTCTTCCTTGGATTTAACACTATCCTTAATTTCCCTTGTTAGCCACAGTTGAGCCACCTTCCCCGTTTTATTTTTACTCCAGACAGAGATGTACAATTGCTGAAGTTCATCCATGTGATCTTTAAATGTTTGCCATTGCCTATCTACCGGCAACCCTTGAAGTATCATTTGCCAGTCTATTCTAGCATATTCACGCCTCAAACCATCGAAGTTACCTTTCCTTAAGTTCAGGACCCTAATTTCTGAATTAACTGTGTCACTCTCCATCTTAAGAAAGAATTCTACCATATTATGGTCACTCTTCCCCAAGGGGTCGATCACAACAAGATTGCTAATTAGTCCTTTCTCATTACACATCACCCAGTCTAGGATGGCCAGCTCCCTGGTTGGTTCCTCGACATATTGGTCTAGAAAACCATCCCTAATACACTCCAGCAAATCCTCCTCCACCACATTGCTACCAGTTTGGTTAGTCCAATCAATATGTAGATTAAAGTCACTCATGATAACTGCTGTACCTTTATTGCATGCATCCCTAATTTCTTGTTTGATGCTGTCCCCAACCTTATTACTACTGTTTGGTGGTCTGTACACAACTCCCACTAGCGTTTTCTGCCCCTTGGTATTCTGTAGCTCCACCCATACCGACTCCACATGATCCAAGCTAATGTCCTTTCTTACTATTGCATTAATTTCCCCTTTAACCAACAATGCCAGCCCGCCTCCTTTTCCTTTCTGTTTATCCTTCCTAAATGTTGAATACCCCTGGATGTTGAGTTCCCAGCCTTGGTCACCCTGGAGCCATGTCTCCGTGATGCCAACTGCTATCAGCGCAGTTAATTTGTCCATCTTATTCCGAATGCTCCTCGCATTGAGGCACAGAGCCTGCAGGAATGTCTTTCTTACAGACTTTGCCCCTTTAGAATTTTGCTGTAATGTGGCCCTTTTTGCTTTTTGCCTTAGGTTTCTCTGCCCTCCACTTTTACTTTTCTTCTTTCTATCTTTTGTTTCTGCCCCCATTCTTCTTCCCTCTGTCTCCCTGCATTGGTTCCTATCCCCTGCCATATTAATTTAACTCCTCCCCAACAGCACTAGCAAACACTTCCCCTCGGACATTATTTCCGGTTCTGCCCAGGTGCAGACCATCCAGTTTGTACTAGTCCCACCTCCCCCAGAACCGGTTCCAATGTCCGAGGAATTTGAATCCCTCCCTTCTGCACCACTCCTCAAGCCACATATTCAGCTGAGCTATCCTGCGATTCCTACTCTGTCCTACCCAATCCTGAGATCACTAATTTTGTGGTCCTACTTTTTAATTTAACTCCTAGCTCCCTAAATTCGCCTTGTAGGAAATCATCCCTTTTTTGACCTACCGTATATACTCGCGTATCATGCGACTTTTGAAGACCTAAATTGTAACCTAAATTTGGGAGGTCGCATGATACGCGAGATGCAAAATTTGCGGGTGTGAAGTGCTGGCCAAGATTAGGCTGTTAGTCTGTTAAGCAGACCGTATCCACGCTGAATCTCGGCAGGTATCTCCTGGGCTGGATTGCAGCCTCTATTGTCGCTTGTACTGTATCGGGGGGATGAGAGAGAGTCGCGGAGGTCGGGGGGGGAGAGAGAGTCGCGGAGGTCGGGGGGGGGGTGGAGGAAAGAGACCGGACCGGATCCGACTTGACCCCCGCTCTCCCTACCCCGGCGACCCGACCTCCGCTCCCCCAACTCCCCCCCCCACCCGGCAACCCGACCTCCGCTTCCCCCCGGTGACCCAACCCGACCTCCTCTTCACCTCCCCCCACCCCCCCGGCGACCCGACCTCTGCCACCCACAACTCCGAAACACAGTAGAGGCTGTGGCTGAACGATGCTAGTCAAGCCAGCTGGAACAATTGCTGTATCGGTGTTCGATTCGCGAACAGCTTTCACAGCAGAATCCACTCGATGTTTCATGTTAAGGTCTGTATTCGATCTCAAAAAAGTGACTCGCATGATACATGAGATATATGGTAAAGTCATGTTTTGGGGACGAAAATTTAGGGGTCGCATGATACGCGAGATCGCAGGATATGCAAGTATATACGGTATATCGTTGGTACCTATATGCACCACGACAACTGGCTGTTCACCATCCCTTTTCAGATTGCCCTGCACCCGCTCCGAGACATCCTTGACCCTTGCACCAGGGAGGCAACATACCATCGTGGAGTCTCAGCTGCAGAAACGTCTGTCTATTCCCCTTACAATTGACTCCCCTATCACTATAGCTCTCCTACTCTTTTTCCTGCTCTCCTGTGCAGCAGAGCCACCCATGGTGCCATTAACTTGGCTGTTGCTGCCCTCCCCTGATGAGTCATGCCCCCCAACAGTACCCAAATGGTGTATCTGTTTTGCAGGGGGATGATCGCAGGGACCTTTACACTGCTCTTCCTGTTGGTCACTCATTCCCTATCTGACTGTGTACCCTTTACCTGCGGTAAGACCAACTCACTAAATGTGCTCGTCATGTCATTCTCAGCATCGTGGATGCTCCAGAGTACATCCACCCTCAGCTCCAGTGGCGCAATGCCGTCAGGAGCTGCAGGCAGATGCACTTCCCCGCACACGTAGTCGTCAGGGACACCAGAAGCGACCCTGACTTCCCACATAGTACAGGAGGAGTGTAAGAGAAATTTGGTATTAGGGGTACCAGCGGGACAAGGGTTAAAGTGCTGGTTCCTGCACCGACCCATAAAGAGGTAAAAGGCCTCTCTTCAGCCTTGTACCAAGGCTCCAGAAGTTATCAATTCAATAATATTCCGACAAGATACGATGTGAGAACCTAAACAGACATTGATAAGACCTTGCGAAGAGGCTCAAGGCAGACTCACGGGCACCAAGGAGAATCAATAAATTCTGACCAAATGAAGTCATTCTAGTCACGGCCTAAGGTGGTCACGAGGGTCTTGGCCTGTCAATCCAAAGTAGCACTAATAAGGTAGTCCAATTAGAGAAGTAGCACTGATAAGGTAGTCCAATTAGAGATCTAGGGCATACTTACCAGGGAATGGAGGGGTTTTTGAAATGTATAAAAGTTGTATGATTGTGCTGTTCGGAGAGCATCTCCACTCACAGATGGCTGTGATGAGTGGTGTCCCCGGACGTTCATAATTAAAGATCGTTATACCTTGCCATTCGTCTCTGTCTGCTAACCCCGGGGGCTGTTACGCGGGTTGGGGCGAGCGTCGACCCTCTATATCAGGGGGCCCGCTCGTGGGAGGAGAAGCCTTCCCTGAACCGGCCCAGGTCAGAAACGGAGCAGCCAAATCCACCCCGCAAGAAACAGAAGGGTGGGAACAGAACGGAACAAAAGGGGGGGTGGGACCCCAGGATGTTTCGGAAAACTGGCTAGTGGGATAAAATGAAGACCAAGGGAGGTCTCTGGAAAATAAAGGTCCGGCTGGGACACCAAACACGCCCAAAGGAAGCCCTACCGCTGCCCCGACAACCACCCTGGAGACAACAACTCTTCCCAGCACAACCACGCAAGTCCCCCCATAAGCCCGTCCATAAAGACTGGAGCCAAAGGGGTCCTAATAATGAAAGAATCTAAAGAAAGGATATAATTTGGGGTGCGTCAGCGACTACTTAACCTAAACCTAATGGATATCATTCTTCCTAGCTTCTGTGGGAATGAAACTATAAGTCTATACCAGAACCTGAAGGCCTGGAATCCACTACCCTGAGATTTAATGTCAGAAAGGGAACAGGACAAGGTCAAACAAAAAGGGGAATACTGGAAACACTAGGCACGGGTTATGCGGCAGGGGTTACGACGATGAATTCCATAGACCTGTAAGCAATAGACGACCGGGTTAACAACTTAACATAAATCTTGAGGGGTTTACTGGGGAGGGACATGGATAACCAAACCCTACAAGCGAGGAAGGGGAACTGTTACAGGTGGCCCATACATTACAGTAGCATGCCAAAACAATAAATTTGATCCACGCAATGGGGAACAACAAAAGTAAACGATTACAAGATGAGATAGTTTGCTCCGGGTATGGAGCCTGGATTAAGTGAAGTACAACATAACTTGGAGCAACTCCAGAATGGGGACATACCAGATTGGATCCTGGACAGCATACTTAACAATTGGACTCTAGATAAAAAAATGAATAACACGTGTGAGGAACAAAGGAATAGTCACGCATGGGTGCCAAATTTCAGATGTATTACTGGGCGGAGTGCAGCAGCATAGAGCGGCATTTGTGAGTTTGGTAAGTGGGTGAGTTCGGGCAAGCGGGGGTGGCAGGTGCTGTTTTGTCTTGTTTTCCCAACCAGTGCTGACACTAGAGTAGCTGATAAGGAGTGCGAGAGTAGGAGACGGAGGCCCAGAGACCAGCTCAACCAGCTGCAGACAAAGATAGAGGGGTGAGAAATCGAGAGGTGACATCAGAGTGTGGGGAGGAGCAGCGTCAGCGGCAGTCCGGGGTCAGCGACCTACAAAGGCCCAGCGGCAGTCGGTGAGCGAGCAGTGCGGGGAGGAGGGACAAAAAATCAAAAAGTGATGTCACAGCCAAGCTGGTAAGTGGTTGGCTGATCAGCTGGTGAGTATATCTCTTTGATTTTGTGTTCTAATAGATGAGGATAAATGACTAAATAGCTGTTTAGTGTTTGTAGTGGAAGTCAGTGTTTTTGATGGGTAAGTTAAGGGTAACTAGTGGGATGGCAGGGCATCTCGTTCAAACGGAATGCAACACCTGTGCCATGTGGGAATTCCTGGATGCTTCCTGCAACGGGGATGACCATATGTGCAGGAAGTGTCTCCAGCTCCTCCAACTCAAGCGCCGAGTCTTGGAGCCTGAGCGAGGACTGGAGGTACTGAGGAGCATCCGAGAGAACGAGAGGTATGTGGATAGCTCGTTTCAGGTATTGGTCACCCGACAGATTAAAAGGGTACAGGAGGATAGGGAATGGGTGACCGTCGCACACAAGAGTATGGTGAGGCAGGTAGTGCAGGAGTCCCCTGAGGCATCCCGCTCTACAGCCGGTACTCTATTCTGACTACTGGCGAGGGCGGTGATGCCTCTGGGGAGTGCAGCCAGGGCCAAGTCCACAGCACCGTGGGTGGCTCAGCTGCACAGGGGGGGAGGAAGAAGACGGGAAGGGCTATAGTGATAGGAGATTCAATAGTTAGGGGAGCAGATAGGTGCTTCTGCGGCAGCAAAAGTGACATCAGGATGGTGTGTTGCCTCCCTGGTGCAAGGGTCAATGATGTCACTGAGCGACTGTAGGGTATTCTGGGGAGGGAAGGGGAACAGCCAGTGGTTGTGGTCCACATTGGTACCAACGACATAGGTAGAAAGAGGGGTGAGGTCCTGAAAGCTGAGTTTAGGGAGCTTGGAGTAAGATTGAAAGCCAGGACCTCAAAGGTGGTAATCTCGGGATTACTGCCAGTGCCATGTACGAGTGAGGGTAGAAATAGGAAGGCTAGTCAGATAAATACGTGGCTGGGACATTAGTGTAGGAGGGAGGGCTTTAGTTTCCTGAACAATTGGGACCGCTTCTGGAGTAGGTGGGACCTGTACAAGTCGGACAGGTTACACCTCAACAGAGATGGGACCAATGTTCTCGCGGGTGGTTTTGATAGTGTGGTTGGGAGGGCTTTAAACTAGCTTGGCAAGGGAATGGGAACCCAGGAGAGGGCTCTGAGCTAGTTAGAGTGTGGGTGAGAGCTCAGATGAACAGAACCCCAAGAAAGGATGCAAAACGCAGAAGGCAACAGAGCAGAGTAGCACTGGGGTAAGTGTAAACCACAAGGTGATAGGAAGGGACAATATGTATGAATATAAAGGGGCTGCAGGAGGGGTCAAAACTAAAAATCATGGTTTAAAAACGATTATTAAAACACTTTACCTAAACGCACGCAGCATTTGAAACAAAGTAAATGAGTTGATGGCACAAATCATTACAAATGGGTATGATTTGATGGCCATTACAGAAACATGGTTGCAGGGTGGCCAAGACTGGGAATTAAACATACAGGGGTATCTGACAATTCGGAAAGATAGGCAGGAAGGGAAAGGAGGTGGGGTAGCTCTGTTAATAAAGGATGATATCGGCAGTTGTGAGAGACGATATTGGCTCCAATGAACAAAATGTTGAATCATTGTGGGTGGAGATTAGAGATAGTTAGGGGAAAAACTCACTGATGGACGTAGTTTATAGGCCCCCAAATATTAACTTCATGGTGGGGCAAACAATAATCAAGGAAATAATGGAGGCATGTGAAAAAGGAATGGCAGTAATCATGGGGGATTTTAACCTACATATCGATTGGTCAAATCAAATCGCACGGGGTAGCCTTGAGGAGGAATTCATAGAATGTATACGGGATTGTTTCTTAGAACAGTATGTTACAGAACCTACAAGGGAGCAAGCTATCTTAGATCTGGTCCTGTGTAATGAGACAGGAATAATAAATGATCTCCTAGTAAAAGATCCTCTCGGAATGAGTGATCACAGTATGGTTGAATTTGTAATACAGATTGAGGGTGAGGAAGTAGTGTCTCAAACGAGTGTACTATGCTCAAATAAAGGGGACTACAGTGGGATGAGGGCAGAGTTGGCTAAAGTAGACTGGGAACACAGACTAAATGGTGGCACAATTGAGGAACAGTGGAGGACTTTTAAGGAGCTCTTTCGTAGTGCTCAACAAAAATATATTCCAGTGAATAAGAAGGGTGGTAAGAGAAGGGATAACCAGCCGTGGATAACCAAGGAAATAAAGGAGAGTATCAAATTAAAAACCAATGCATATAAGGTGGCCAAGGTTAGTGGGAAACTAGAAGATTGGGAAAATTTTAAACGACAGCAAAGAATGACTAAGAAAGCAATAAAGAAAGGAAAGATAGATTACGAAAGTAAACTTGCGCAAAACATAAAAACAGATAGTAAAAGCTTTTACTGATATATAAAACGGAAACAGAAAAGATGACTAAAGTAAATGTTGGTCCCTTAGAAGATGAGAAGGGGGATTTAATAATGGGAAATGTGGAAATGGCTGAGACCAAAAACAATTATTTTGCTTCGTTCTTCAAAGTGGAAGACACAAAAACCATGCCAAAAATTGCTGGTCACGGGAATGTGGGAAGGGAGGACCTTGAGACAATCACTATCACTAGGGGGGTGGTGCTGGACAGGCTAATGGGACTCAAGGTAGACAAGTCCCCTGGTCCTGATGAAATGCATCCCAGGGTATTAAAAGAGATGGCGGAAGTTATAGCAGATGCATTCGTTATAATCTACCAAAATTCTCTGGACTCTGGGGAGGTACCAGCGGATTGGAAAGCAGCTAATGTAACGCCTCTGTTTAAAAAAGGGGGCAGACAAAAGGCAGGTAACTATAGGCCGGTTAGTTTAACATCTGTAGTGGGGAAAATGCTTGAAGCTATCATTAAGGAAGAAATAGCGGGACATCTAGACAGGAATAGTGCAATCAAGCAGACGCAACATGGATTCATGAAGGGGAAATCATGTTTAACTAATTTACTGGAATTCTTTGAGGCTATAACGAGCATGGTGGATAGAGGTGCACTGATGGATGTGGTGTATTTAGATTTCCAAAAGGCATTCGATAAGGTGCCACACAAAAGTTTACTGCAGAAGATAAAGGTACGTGTAGTCAGAGGAAATGTATTAGCGTGGATAGAGAACTGGCTGGCTAACAGAAAGCAGAGAGTCGGGATAAATGGGTCCTTTTCGGGTTGGAAATCGGTGGTTAGTGGTGTGCCACAGGGATCGGTGCTGGGACCACAACTGTTTACAATATACATAGATGACCTGGAAGAGAGGACAGAGTGTAGTGTAACAAAATTTGCAGATGACACAAAGATTAGTGGGAAAGCGGGTTGTGTAGAGGACACAGAGAGGCTGCAAAGAGATTGAGATAGGTTAAGCGAATGGGCTAAGGTTTGGCGGATGCAATACAATGTCGGAAAATGTGAGGTCATCCACCTTGGAAAAAAAAACAGTAAAAGGAAATATTATTTGAATAGGGAGAAATTACAACATGCTGCGGTGCAGAGGGACCTGGGGGTCCTTGTGCATGAATCCCCAAAAGTTAGTTTGCAGGTGCAGCAGGTAATCAGGCAGGCGAATGGAATATTGGCCTTCATTGCGAGTGGGATGGAGTACAAAAGCAGGGAGGTCCTGCTGCAACTGTACAGGGTATTGGTGAGGCCGCACCTGGAGTACTGTGTGCAGTTTTGGTCACCTTACTTAAGGAAGGATATACTAGCTTTGGAGGGGGTACAGAGACGATTCACTGGACTGATTCCGGAGATGAGGGGGTTACCTTATGATGATAGATTGAGTAGACTGGGTCTTTTCTCATTGGAGTTCAGAAGGATGAGTGGTGATCTTATAGAAACATTTAAAATCATGAAACGAATAGACAAGATAGAGGCAGAGAGGTTGTTTCCACTGGTCGGGGAGACTAGAACTAGAGGGCACAGCCTCAAAATACGGGGGAGCCAATTTAAAACCGAGTTGAGAAGGAATTTCTTCTCCCAGAGGGTTGTGAATCTGTGGAATTCTCTGCCCAGGGAAGCAGTTGAGGCTAGCTCATTGAATGTATTCAAATCACAGATAGATAAATTTTTAACCAATAAGGGAATTAAGGGTTATGGGGAGCGGGCGGGTAAGTGGAGCTGAGTCCACGGCCAGATCAGCCATGATCTTGTTGAGTGGCGGAGCAGGCTCGAGGGGCTAGATGGCCTACTGCTGTTCCTAATTCTTATGTTCTGATGTAATATGATCGGATTTGTGTTGTCCATACCACAGTATGATGTAACACAGGGAGACCCCTCATACCAGATCGATAATATCGGTGAAGTAAGAAACCAAACTCGGTTGCGTTACCATCGGCCTGCCAGACGGGTGATTAAAATTAAATTAGTATGAAAGGCATTGACATAACTGATTGCTATAAAAATAATTAAGTGATTTTATGTCGAGGTACGCCACGAATGACAAATGATGATTGCAGATTCCACCAAACAAACAGATGCATGCTGAGTATCACTCCTCTCAAACACGATTCTGAAACAATCGCTGCTCCACAAGGGAATGAAGATTTGGTGCCTGAGCACAGGAGCAGCCAACCCGACGATTAAGACCAGGGGAGGAGCTATCCCCTGTGTCATCACCAACCCTAATTTCTGTTTCAGGCCCATGGGAAAAATAGACATAAATGGATACCACATACATCCCGAGACAACGGAAATCATCCACGGAACGGTCACGGATACCCTCCGAGAGGGGTACAAGGAGGCGGTATGGGAACCGCAAGGCACCGGAATTAAATGAGGAACAATTACATTTGGTGCAAGGAATCCAGAATCAAAGACGACAGTATATCCAGCTGATGGAAAAGTAGACAACCTACAGAGAGACACTAACGCGATGCTGGCTGATCAGCTCTGGTACTCAAAGCTGTTGGACATTGGACTTGATATTCAAATTCACCCATGGATAAGAATAATATCACCTGTACTTGTAGTAATACAGGACCTGGTTCTGATGGTCATGATGGGATTAACACGTGCACGAATTAAACAGGCCAAATGATACGTCAGGGCACGCACGATGATTAAGGCCTTAAGGGATGAAAATTTAAGCAGTCCTACAGGAAGGACTTACCTAATATAACTCTGCAGGAAAGGTCTCAGGAGGTCCCAAAGCTTGGGAGATGGCCACCCAGGTGAACGGATCTATCTGGAACTTGCCTACAGGGAGATAATTATCGGGAAATATGGCCAGCTTGACGTATAGCCAAGGGCCAAAAGGGGGGATTTGTAAGAGAAATTTAGAATTAGGGGGACCAGCGGGACAAGGGTTAAAGTGCTGGTTCCTGCACCGACCCATAAGGAGGTAAAAGGCCTCTCTTTCGCCTTGTACCCAGGCTCCAGAAGTTATCAATTCAATAATATTCCAACAGGATACGATGTGAGAACCTAAACAGACATTGATAAGACCTTGCGAAGAGGCTCAAGGCAGACTCACGGGCACCAAGGAGAATCAACAAATTCTGACCTAATGAAGTCATTCTAGTCACGGCCTAAGGTGGTCACGAGCACCTTGGCCTGTCAATCCAAAGTAGCACTAATAAGGTAGTCCAATTAGAGAAGTAGCACTGATAAGGTAGTCCAATTAGAGATCTAGGGCATTCTTACCAGGGAATGGAGGGGTGTTTGGAATGTATAAAAGTTGTATGATTGTGCTGTTTGGAGAGCATCTCCACTCACAGGCGGCTGTGACGAGAGGTGTTCCCGAACGTTCGTAATAAAAGATCATTATACCTTGCCATTCGTCTCTGTTTGCTAACTCCGGGGGCTGTTACGCGGGTTGGGGCGAGCGTCGACCCTCTATATCAGGGGGCCCGCTCGTGGGAGGAGAAGCCTTCCCATTTTCCCCTTACAAGGAGCATAACAGGTGTCCGAGCTCTCCTGCCATGACTTAACCCTTAGATTAGCTTAATTTGGCAACAGCAATGCTAAAGGTTACTTACTGATCAAGAAAAGAAAAAGAAAAACTACTTACCAATCACCAGCCAATCAATTACCCTCTTGGCTGTGACGCCACCTTTCGATTTTTTTCTACTTTTTGCCCTCCCTGCTGCAGCTGCACAAGGACGCCTCCGCCGATGCTGCTCGAACTCCCCAAACTGCTGGGCCTTTATAGGCCTCAATATGTCTCAATCCCCATTTCTTTTAATGTAATTTTTGGGGAGGTGGACGGTGTTTCCGGCAATTTTCATTCCTTCCATCTTCTCTCCTGAGATGGTGACGCCTCGCTGAATTACAGTGCAGGAGCTTTAGTCACCATCAGTCGTATCATCCAAGCAGAATTTTTTATATGTGTATCTTGTTAATGAGTGCTGGCAGGCTACAATATATGAACGTCTGTACACTCAATGATTTTGGCCAAGCATATAATGTGGCATTTAATAAAAATGCAGCACTCATATGGAAAAGTGTGCTTATTCATCCACGAGGTAATATCTGCTCTCTACATAGATAAAGGTGGACCCAATTGTCCTGCAGCTGAAACTGAAGAACAGCACTCACCACAGCACCGACTGGCACCATCCACAGTTCAATCAGTCACCAATACAGTGCCAGACACTCCAGAGGAAAATGTCAGTGAAGTTGAGGAGGGTAATGCACAGGGAACTGGTGAAGGAAGGCTTGCAATGCTGGAGAGGCTAGCTGATGCCAGCAAAGATCTGGCTTTGCTAATGCCCCTATTGAGTTCTATGGGGTTATAGAGCTTATTGTGCCCCAGTAATGTGGGGGTGGTGCAACACCCAGATTTGTAATAACGTCTCTCACATGAGAATGACAGCTTCAATGTGGTCCTCCATTGAGCATGTGGCGACACCAGTGGGAACCTCAATTATACAAGCCATGACCACAGTAGGTGTAACTTTCATGAATGTTCACACGATTGCCACAAATCTTTTGCAGTCCAAACTTTCAAATGCAGTGGTGGCTGGCTGCTTGCAACTTGGGGAATGGTAAACTACTAACAATGATGAACAAGGGATTCTGAGACCTAATGGATGCCCACTCTTCTATGCCCAGTCAGACCAATGGGTATAATGAATAAATAACCTACAACAGTGGCATGTACAGTGTAGCCCAGGAACATCCAGTTGGCAGTCATATTAGCAGCAGTGCTATGTAATAACATAGCTTTGCACAATTTATAATAAGCACCTTGGAAAGCAGTCAGCACATACAAGGATATATTTGGCACTAATGTGGATCCATCGTAGTTAGTTGTAAATGCAAGTAATGAGCTTCTATATTCCCTGCACCTAGCTTAACACTGGTGAGTATCTAACCTATCCACAAGTGCTACACCTTCAGCTGGGGGAGCACACAGGAGAAGGGCACTTGCACAACACAGTGAAGTTCACAAAGCACAATTTCAAAATGCACCAGGAAGACATATTAAACACGAAGGCCACCAGCAAACAATTTTATAAAAAGTATCTATTTTCACTATATGTTGCTGTCTGTCATTTGCTAATCATGCAAAGAAAAATGTCCAAAAATCAAACAAGAGGGAGAATTTTAACGAGGATGATGCAAAGGGTTTGGGTGGGGGCGGAGGGTCCTATTGCTCTTGATGCTGCTGCTCCAGGCACCTCTTGTGCTGAGAGGTGACTTTAGACACATCGGAAGTTTGGAGGTTTGATCTGCACTTTGGAGCTCTGACCTATCAGATCAGCATGGGTGCCACTTACACTGTGTTACTTTGGTCCTCAGATAAGGACCAAGTTAACAACCAGCAGCACCCCCCACCTCCCCGCCTGCAATGCCACTAATGCAAAGTAGTCCTGCAAACATCCAAGCCTCCCTTTCACAGCCCCCCCACTGGTCAGCATCAATTAATGTCTTCCCATTCATCATCACACAACTTAAAAGTCCACTTGCCAGCCAGCCACTAAGAATGGGCAAGCTGGGAATGGGCAAGGAGTGCAAAAGAATAATATTTATGTGGCTCACATATAAAACAGAAACTTAAATTTCTAACTGTGTAACACACCCATGTGCATACCCTTGTTTGACTACAATTCTTTACTCTTCTATTTACGATCACTTCTACATGCAACCCTGAGGTAGAGGCAGGCTGCTCAGATCCCTGCTCTGACTGCTGAGTTGCTCTTGGCCAATTTTTCCACCTACACCAGTGCAGGGGCAGACTCGAACATCGGGACACGAAGCAGCATGTGGGGTACTAACTGGGGGGCAACGGGTGAGAAGTGGAAGTGTTTTGAGCCGACTCCCCACTTCCATGTCTCCTTTCACCATCATCCCTCTCATGGCCCGGCCGCACTTCCCTGCTAGCAATGAGCTGGAGAGCACTTTGCTGCAGGTCAGTGGGGGGATAAGCAGCCAAGGCTAGGGTATCATTCATCCTATTTAAGGAGGTATTCAGAGTGTGTAAGCTATTGGTGAGGGCCTGCGTACACTTGTATGATTACCACGATTGATGCTCCCTGCAGGTGGCCACTCTTTCCATCATCGCAAAGGCCAATGACATCATGCCACTCATGCTTAAGGCAGACTCTTCCTGTCTCTCTGCAAGCCTGCACAGTGCGACTGGAGCGCCTGCCAGTACAACTCTCTGCTGCTGCTCATGAAATATCCTGCTCATCGACGGCCCCCGAGGTATACCATCTGTGTCCAGCTGAGCAGAGTTGGAGAGGACTGCGCAATTCGGCGTGGACTCTCCCTGTCTCCACCATCTGCTCTTGCTCACTTGTGATGCGTGAGTCACCAGGTGAAAATCCAAACTATCTGCCTTACTGGTCCCACCAAAGTGTGAGTAGTGGAGTAGGTGCATGGTGTACATGAGTCCTGTGACCTCAGGGGGAGTGACCTCCTCTGAGGAGTCATTGTCTGCATCCTGGACCACCTCCTGTGGGGTGCATGAAGATCCTGTGGAATATAAAAGACATAAATGAGTACTGTCAAGGTAAGAATGTTTCACATTATCATTATGCATATGTTCATATTTCACTCGCTGTTGATATCTAGTCAGCGTGAGTGAGTGTTGAATGCAATGTAGCTGTATGATATTTAATTGTTTCACCAGTTAACTGGTAGGCCCCCATCTCCGATGGCCAATCATGACGAGATTCCGCTGATTTCCAGCGCCTGCTCCTCTGCACTTGTTAGCTATGAGCTAGCCGAAGGACTACCTCCCATTCTCTCCCTCTCCCTGGTGTTCAGTGCTCTCTTCTTTTGCAATGAGGGAGAGAAGAGACATATGAGTGAGAATAATGGCAACTGTTGAATGGATGGATGAAGAGCATTTTTAGACAGAGACTATGAGGGAGAGACATAACATTGCATAAGGATGAGGGTGAGTGTCAGTAGTGAATGGACTGACATGTGAGGAAGTGCATAGATAGATAGGTGTACCTGCAAGGTAAGTTAGTGTGAGGGGTGATGTGTTGGAGTAGATTTGAGAAGGCAGAGTGAGGGGGTTGGGGTGATATGCACATCAGGATGAAGTTGAATGTGCCATTTCACCCACCTTTCCTGTCCAGCTTAGATCATTGAACCGCTTCCTGTATTGTAGCCAGGAGCATGGTGCCATACTCCTGACCTCTTGTGCCACCTCCAACCATGCCTTCTTGCTGTCCTCAGCGGGCTTCTTCCTCCCGTCGATAGGGAACAATATTTCGCTCCAGGTCCTCACAGACTCCAGCAGCATTTCCAGGGAGGTGTTGCTGAAGAGGCAGTCATTGACCTTCTGGACTCCATTCTGACACTTCCTTCTCTTTGGCTGCCAACTCCAAACTCCTTCAAATTGCATGTTTGGAGTGTCTCTTTAAATACTGGAGTTGAAAGTGAGTCGTCATCATGCTCGTTGACGTTAATTGGTTGGGAAACCCAGAAATACTGTGGCTGGGTTAAAAAGCAACAGACAGACGCATTGCACTGACATCCGGGCTTCCTACACGCTATCGGATTACTTGAAATCCAGCCCAAAGTGTCTGACTTCCGAGATATCCCGTGATTGCTGGGAACGGCTCAGTGTCATTAAAGTTGAGAGCGAAGCTGTGACCTACATTATCATTCCCAGTGTTTTGCAGTCTGCTGACTGCCTCTGGAGGATTTCATGGTTCAGTTGGTGCACCTAATCGTAGCCTCTTTGGTGAGCTTTAGCAATATTGCTCTCTAGTAGCTAACTCTTTTACAGTATATCTGCAGCATGGGGTAGTAGCTATTACAAGCCATGATCCTCTGAAGTTGCTGAGTACTCATAATATCCCCTCCATCGTATCCTGCTTTACTGCAATGTGCTTCTACACTTATTCTACTGTTTCGGTGATACTTGGACATGTTTTACTATTTATTTAACTCATTATCGGCAGATCTGATGTGGAATAAAATATCCAACTTTCGCTCAACTGTGTTATTGCAAATGACCTCAGTAATGACTTTGACAAGCAAGATTTGGCTTTTCCCTACTTTTTTCTAGTGTTCATTTATATATTTTTGGAGGCGTTAGAATGGTCCCAATATCTCATTAGCATTTCGTACCTCTATTCCATGATTCTTCATTTACGCATTTCTATTGACTAAAATTAACAGAAGCAGGCATTTTGACCCCTAAGTCTAGTATTAGCTACAGTCTCAGATGTCTATATAAAGTCATGCCAGCACAACTTGAAATATATCAAGATAGCAGGGACCTTGTGGAACATTTTGCACATTTTGTCTACATATTGTACTGCTGAAAACAGCGTGTTCATGATGATGTCAAAATAATTACAATTGAAGATAGCACTGAGAGGTTCACTCATTTACAAATATCCACGATCCTTGACCTGTGTTCCTGTGGGCGTACCTATAGATTACTTGGGATTTAACAGCACAGTTTGCACAATTACTTCTGAGCATCTTCTTAAAAGTACACGAGGATAAATGTCACATCCACGTAGATTGTAAGATATCTGTAAGACATGAATAATGCTTCTTAAAGTTCAATTCTAAAATAGTTTAGATTCACGGCACGATTTTTGAATCCATTTATATTTAATTGACTCTTCACAACTCTTTGTGCAGCAATTGTGCTGTGAAAAGTCATAAAAGGGTAAAGTTCAGTTTTTCTCCCAACACTTATTTTGTGTTTGAGGTAAAAAGGCAACATCCATCTTGGGGTGGGGCTTGAACCTGCAACCTTCAAACTCGGGAATGCGAGCCAGGCTGCCACTTCTGATCAAGTAAAAGAAAAACTTTAAGTAAAAAGTAAGATGAGGAAGGGGATGTTAAACTTCCAAACTACCATTCCAACAATATTGATTTGCCGAGTTAAACAGTTACCATCATGAAGATTGGATCCTTACAGCATATTTAGTACCTGCACCGTTCAGATAAACCTAAGGGAACAGTTACTGCATTGGGAGCAATCAGCGATTCCAGTGCAAATTGCGCCTAAAATTGCACCTGTTTTGAAAGTGTTTTTTCCCATGTTTCTGCTCAAACTCATTTGAATATCTGCCCTGAACCAGCGCTGTGCGTTTCAAAACATAATTTTAACATTTTTGCTTCAAAAAATATTCCTTGATATATTCAAGCGTTGTAACTTGGTAAAGTTTGATTCATACAGCAAAATGGGTTTTAGCACAAAAAAATAAGCATTTAAAATCAGTGTCAATCCAGCGCCTGTGAGTAACCCGATTTTAAATTACTGAAAATGACTGTTAAAAAATATACAAAACTATTTTCTAGTTAGAATGGGGTACAGTGGTCAATTTCTTAGTAAATTAAAAAACGATCATTCAAAACCTTTGAAAACATACCTTTTAGTGTTCTTGCACCCAAAAGATCCCGCATAATAGAAACGTAGAAATCTACAGCGCAGAAGGAGGCCATTTCGGCCCATCATGTCTGCGCCGGCCGACAAAGAGCCACACGGCCCTTGGTCACCAGCCCTGAGGTTACATATAAACCTATGAACAACGAACAATGGCGGAAAGGTAAAGAGCATCCGGCCCAACCAGTCCGCCCCACACAACTACAACACCCCATGCACCACAACATTCTACATTCCATCCCAACCGGAGCCATGCGATCTCCTGGGAGAGGAAAAAAACAGATAAAAACCTCTGCCAATTGGGGAAAAAAATCTGGAAAAATTCCTCTCCCACCCATCCAGGGGATCAAAACTAGTCCAGGAGATCACCCTGGCCATATTCGATTCTCTGCAGCACTTACCATTGTATCTGCACCAGCCAACAAGAGGCTATCCAGTCTAATCCCACTTACCAGCTCTAGGTCCGTAATCCTGCAGGTTACGACACTTCAAGTGCCCATCCAAGCACCTTTTAAATGTGGTGAGATTTTCTGCATTCACCACACTTCCAGGCAGTGAGTTCCAGACCCCCATAGCCCTCTGTGTGAAGCAGCTTTCCCTCAAATCCCTGTGAACCTTCCAACAACCACCTTAAAACTATGCCCCCTCGTAATTGACCACTCCACCAAGGGAAATAGGCCCTTACTATCCACTATATGCAGGCACCTCAAAATTATGTGCACCTCAATGAGGTCTCCTCTCAACCTCCTCTGTTCTAATGAGAACAAACCCAGCCTATTCAATCTGTCCTCATAGCTAAGATTCTCCATTCCAGGCAGCATCCTCGTAAATCTCCTCTGCATCCTCTCTCATGCAATCATGTTCTTCCCATAATCTGAGCTGACTGTTGATTAAAAAACAATCATTCAAAACCTCCATAGACCCTCGCGGTTTTTTATCCGCGGGGGTCTATGGAGTGTCCTCTTCCGTTTCGGATGCCCCCATCCTCCGCCTGCTCCACAACGACATGCAGGCCGTGATCCTTACCAACGGATCCACTGCAGACTCAATCCAAGTCCGGACCAGGGTCAAACATGGCTGCATCATCGCCCCAACCTTCTTCTCAATCTTCCTCGCTGCCATGCTCCACCTCACAGTCAACAAGCTCCCCGCTGGAGTAGAACTAAACTACAGAACCAATGGGAAGCTGTTCAACCTCCAGGCCAGGTCCAAGACGACCCCAAACTCTGTCATCGAGCTACAGTACGCGGACGGTGCCTGCGTCTGCGCACATACAGAGGCTGCACTTCAGGACATAGTCGACATATTTACTGAGGCATATGAAAACATGGGCCTTACGTTAAACATCCGTAAAACAAAGGTCCTCCACCAGCTTGTCCTCGCCGCACAGCACTGCCCCCCAGTCATCAAGATCCACGGTGTGGCCCTGGACAACGTGAACCATTTCCCATACCTCGAGAGCCTCTTATCAACAAGAGCAGACATTGACGATGAGATTCAACACTGCCTCCAGTGCGCAGTGCAACCTTCGACTGCCTGAGGAAAAGAGTGTTTGAAGACCAGTCCGTCAAAACTGCCACCAAGCTGATGGTCTACAGGGCTGTAGTAATACCCGCCCTCCTGTATGGCTCAGAGACATGGACCATGTACAGTAGACACCTCAAATTGCTGGAGAAATACCACCAACGATGCCTCTGCAAGATCCTACAAATCCCCTGGGAGGACAGACACACCAACATTAGCGTCCTCGACCAGGCCAACATCCCCAGCATTGAAGCACTGACCACACTTGATCAGCTCCGCTGGGCAGGCCACAGCGTTCACATGCCAGACACAAGACTCCCAAAGCAAGCGCTCTACTCGGAACTCCTTCACGGCAAACGAGCCAAAGGTGGGCAGAGGAAACGTTACAAGGACACCCTCAAAGTCTCCCTGATAAAGTGCAACATCCCCACTGACACCTGGGAGTCCCTGGCCAAAGACCACCCGAAGTGGAGGAAGTGCATCCAGGAGGGCACTGAGCACCTCGAGTCTCATCGCCGAGAGCATGCAGAAATCAAGCGCAGGCAGCGGAAATAGCGCGTGGCAAACCTATCCCACCCACCCTTTCCCTCAACGACTATCTGTCCCACCTGTGACAGAGACTGTGGCTCTCATATTGGACTGTTCAGCCACCTAAGGACCCATTTTAAGAGTGGAAGCAAGTCTTCCTCGATTCCGAGGGACTGCCTATGATGATAATCCATGCTGACTGTCCCTAATTAATCCTTGCCTTTCTAAATGTAGATTTATCCTGTCTTTCAGGGTTTTTTCCAATAATTTTCCCACCACTGAAGTTAGGTCGGGAGGACTGTAATTACTCGGCCTATCCCTTTCTCCCTTCTTAAACAAGGGTACCAAATTAGCAATCCTCCAGTCCTCTGGCACCATGTCCAAATGCAAAGAGGACTGGAAAATGATGGTCAAGGTCTTTGCTATTTCCTCTTTTACTTCACTCAACAGCCTGGGATGCATTTCATCCGGGCCTGGGAACTTACCTACTTTTAAAGCTGCTAAACCTGCTTAATACCTCCTCTCTCACTATGTTTATTTCATCCAGAATTTCACACTCCTCCTCGATAGCAGTAACTGCATTGCCCCTTTCCTTTGTGAAAACAGATGCAAAGTATTCATTAAGAACCATACCAACAAATTCTAATAAAATAATAAAATAAAAACATACAAAGCATTCCCAAGACACTTTTATACCTAATCACCATTTTAAAATTAAAAAAAAATAAAGACCTTTATCTTACCTTTCTTTACAGAGTACTCACCTACCGCCCTGTTTAAGCAGCTTTTACAGGGCAGTTCTCTCGGCGTTGCATGTCGGCGGTTTGGTCCCGGCGGGCATTTTCAGATGAGGGCGAGACCTTGAAAAAACTTAGGAGGAAACTTTCGCTGGGCGGAAAACCAGATGTACCGCCGAGAAAATCACCAAGAAATTATAGGAAAATTTAGCCCATGCTCTCTAAGAGGCCCTACCCTTTCTTTAGTTATCGTCTTACTCTTAATATAATTATAGAACATCTTTGGGTTTTCCTTAATTGTACTGGCCAAAAGTTTTTCATGCGCTCGCTTAGCATTCCGAATATACTTTTTAATTTTACCTCTGAACTTTCTATATCGCTCCAAAGTATAGTATTTAGCTGTCGGTATATGACATAAGCTTCCCTTTTTTTCTTTCTCCTCCCCTGTAAGTCCCTAGACATCCAGGGGGCTCTAGAATTGTTATTCCCACCCTTTTTCTTTAAGGGCACCTGTTTGGTCTGAGCCCTCCGGATCTCCTCCTTGAATGCCTCCCACTGTTCCGACACTGATTTACCTACAAGTAGCTTTTTCCAGTCCACTGTGGCTGAAGCGGGAATTAAAGAGTTAAACACGTTTTAGATTAGGAAGGCAAAAGCACAATTTGCTGATGTGAAATTAGCAGGTGCAATTGTAGGACAATGGTGTTATTCAGAGCTAATGTCATAGGCCTACGATGTGGCTTCCTGTTGTTATTCAGAACTAAGAAATAGATTCTTGTTATTGGCAGGAGGCAGGATGCAGAATACATATGTTCATACCCAAGGAGGATGTGAAACAAATAGCAAAGTTAAAATTGAACAATCTGTAACAAAGCGAAAAAAATTGTCACGTGGTCGAAAGACTGACCAATGATAATGTAAATAATGACTTTGCAAAGAATTTTGTATAAAAGAAGCAGCTCCTGAAGTGTTAGACAAGAATGATTGGGAAGGTATCCAGTTAAGGAACTGGTGTAGACCATGTTTCCCTTGATCAAGCAATTAAATAATTATTTTCTCCACAACAGGCCTGTGTTGAGTGTCTTTGTCATACTCCACATCAAATAGCGTAGTCGGCAGGATAAACCCGGGTGAAAGGCAGACGGACATTTGCAGACCATCACGAGTGAGTATATATTTTAAATACCACTCATAATTCTGATGTAATCTGCCTCGAAAGGTGTCGGTCGCCTGGGGTGTCCAAACTTGTCTGTAATGGTGTAAAAGACTTGAGGGTAGTTATGAGGTCACAATAGTAATTATCAAAGTAGGAACGGCTTCGTAGGTTTGTAATTGCAGACCCTAGGTTTGAGGAAAGCAGGTTAAAGGGGACAACGAACCGATAGAGGGGTAGATGTACCAAAAATAGATGGCGTGAAAAGATATGCTAGATTAGGGGCCGTGAGGTTCGCTGAGTAGGTATTTTGCTGATGACCATAGAAAATTAATAGTTACTATGTTAAGTGATGGATGGGATCCCAAAGAAGACCCCCTCAAAACAAAAATTATGGTGGGAGAAAGGCAAATTAAACACACGGCCAAAACAGGTTTGATGGTGGTTAGTCGATGTTTGCAATATAAGGCCAGGGCCAGGTCTCAATTAGAGGAATTGCGAAAATTAAGAATAGGAGATAAAGTGGGTAGATCTAAGAAGAATATAACACCATCACAGAAGCTTCAGCTTTTGTTCTAAGGAAGAGAAAGATAAGCTTTGTTGAATGAAAGTGGTTGCGCGGAAGTCTTCTTGACTGTAGAATATTTGAGATGGGAATTAATAAATGTTTCATTTGTCTGAAAGCCGGTCTTTTGAAAGAGAAATGGTGTATCTGTATGTTTGTTTTAGCTCCACCCACCTTTTTCGGGCAGAGAGCTGAAAGTTTTTAACCCTTGTAGTGTTGTCCTCGATGTGGGAAGTTTAAGAAAATGGAAGAAGTTGAATTGTGCACCTAGAATTGAATGACACTTTAAGTTAGAAACACAGATGTGGATTTATTTTGATGATACGTTATGGAGCTAGGAAATGCACAAAGGATAGGGTTGTTTTACAAAAGATAAAACTTCAATTAAAAATGTGTGGCTCATTTTAAATCAATTAGAATCGTAAACAAAGTATTGTCTTTTCAATTTGGTTATTGCAGGCCAAGATGCTCAATTACTTGTGCAAAAAAAACACGTAATCATTGATTACATTGGGTTGAAAGGTAATAAATTTAGTCTATGAGTGAGATAAAGAAAGGAGAAGGGAAGAGTGTAATGTCTTTTTTAAAACGCCTGCGTGGGTTACTTGAGGCTACAGGCTGGGGAAGCTCTGCCCTCGTTTCCTTTGTGTAAGATCTTACGTGAAAGCTTCTAGTTTAGTAAAAGAGATTTAAATAAAAAGATTTGCAGTACAGTATTTGAATTGGGATTTTGTGATATTCTTCTTGATAAACATTTTGGTTGTATTGGAAAATCTTGCGTTTGGAAATCTTTGTAAAAGAAATAAAAAATTCTAAAAAGTTTGGAAACAATCTAAAAATGCCATTTTCTCTGATGAGAGACAGAAATGCACAGGGACAGAATGAGACCCATAGCTTACTATTCACCCCAATGATCACCAGTAGCCGCGGGCTTGTCCAGATGCGTGGCTGCACTAGACTGCGCCACATGGGCAGTCAAGGTCAGCGAACCTGTCGTGATGGCAGGCAAAATTGTCCCACACACCACACACACTCTGGTAGAAATGTTGAATACTGGAAAGCTCCGGGCCGTCTCCAATGTCCGCCGACCGAAGTGGGAAGCCGTTTTACTGTCCCACGATGAATCAGTAAAGATAGTCAGAGACACCAGGGAAAACACGGCAGAATGAATCCTCACTAGGGAGGAGCCTCATGAGTTGAACGCATTAAAATGGGAAGATTCCCCAGGGAATGTAAGTCAGGTAGCTCTCGAAAACCCAGACCTCACTTTGTATGTGGACGGATCCCAACGGTACGTCGACAGCCACCCACGTACGGGATGGGTGGTATTAAACCAACATCTTGAGGTAGTGATGCAGGGAGCGCTGGACGGAAGCCTTATTACTGGCAGAAGGAAAGACAGTGAATATATATACAGATAGCAGGTATGCCTTTGGGGTAGTACATGACTACATGGTAGCTTGAGGAAGGAAAGGGTTTGTTACCTCTGGCGGCGAGGCCATCAAACACGATGAACATATAAAATTACTATTAGAAGCAGCCAGCAAATCAGCTAAAGCAGCAATGATAAAGGTAAAGGCCCATCAACGAGTAGTGGACGAAATACAGCTGGGAAATGAGGCTGCGGACAATGCCGCCCGAGAAAAGGCCACAGCTGCAGACATAAAGATAGAGTCAGTCTGTAACATTACCACAGAGGAGGACATAAACATAGTTAAACTGCACGCACATACGAACGGGGAAGAAAGAGAAGAATGGGAGAGGAAGGGAGGATCACCTGGTATAGACTCCGAATGGAAAAAGGACGGAAAGGTGTTGGCCCCTTCCTGCATTCGGCAAATGATCATGGAGTTACACCACAGCATTAACTGTGCCGGGTGTAACGCCATGATATCCAACACCTCACGGGATTGGTGGTGGCTGGGAATTGGGCACGACGTTGCTAAACATTGTCAGCACTGTGTTACATGCGCCCAACATAATCCGGGAAAAGTGATAAAAATAAGGATGGCGCACCAACCCCACCCACGGGGACCATGAGAAAACATACAGATTGATTTTACTGGGCCCCTAATAAACTCTAGGAGAAGGAAGTACCGCTTGGTGATTATTGACCAGTTTACAAGGTGGGTGGAAACATTCGCCACCTGCAATTGCACCGCAAACACGGTAGCCCGTATATTAGCAGAAGAGGTAATTCCTAGATGGGGGATTCCCATTCAGATAGATTCAGACCAAGGGACTCATTTCACAGGAAAGGTAATGAAGGAAACTTGTAAAATACTGAACATTAAGCAGAAATTCCACATCCCCTACCATCCCCAGAGTTCGGGAATGGTAGAAAAAATGAATAGAACCCTCAAAACCCCCCTGAGTAAAGCAATCCAGGGAACCGGACAGGCATGGCCGGAACTCCTGCCCACCATATTGATGAGACTGCGTGCTGCACCGAACCGCACAACAGGACTCACCCCTTGCGAACTAATGACTGAACGGGCAATGAAACTTCCTGAGGGAATAGTTACAGGAGGAGTAGAGTTAGGACATTTACGCAATAGAATTAGGAAGTATGTGATGGAACTGAGTAGGCAGTTGAAAGGAATGTGACAGGAAGTGCGAGATAAGCAGGAAGAGGAATACGATGATAAAGGAACAAAACCCCCAGCAAGATGGGGGTAAGGGTAATGGTGAGGGTATTACCAGAAAAATCTGGATTCACCCCTCGACAGAACGGACCCTATGAGGTACTGATTAGCGGAGACACGTGTGCATGCGTCAATATGAAAGGTGGGGGCCGATGGAAACATTGGTCCCAGTTGAAAGTATATAAGGAGTGGAGGGATGCATTGATAGATGGACCTTTCAGGGGATGAGGATTAATATTTGCAATACTAGGAGTACTTGCCATAATAAAATGGACCTGGGAAAGGTTACATGCCCGGAGAAATGGTGCAAACAATCCGGTAGAAGTAGAAATGGTAAGAATCTAATAAAAGCCTGTTTTATCAACAGAATGCATATAAACGTGATCACCACCACCCTCATAATTCTACAAGGACAAGGAAGAAACTAGTAGCCCATCACCCACCCCAGAGGGAAGTAGAAGTTGTGACAATCATACAAGAGGGAGAATGATGTTCCTGTGTATGAGGAGAACTCCAAGGTGCCCTCATATAACAAAGGGGGCCAAAGGGGGGTTAGTAATGAAATATACGAAGGAAAAGACACACTTTGGAACACACCAGAAGATAATCACGATATTTCTAAATCTGACCGATCTCATGATCTCCAGTCTCTGCGGGTCAAGAACAATAAGCATGTAAAAAAATATGACACTGCGGGCCTTAGATGGACCTGAGTCCAAGACCCTGAGGTTTATCACATTAAAAGGGAAGGTTAGACGAAAAGGGGTGATATTAGAAATGATGGGCACGGGATATGCGGCGGGTGTAGCCACAGTGAACAATAAAGATCTCCAGATGGTAGAAGAGCAGGTTGACACACTCACCCAAACCCAAGAGGGTTGCTGGAGAGGGGAGATGATAATGGGAAGATGCAGGCCCAATTGGGAGACGGGGCCGAACGAGAATTGTTAAAAGTGACCCACACACTAAGGGATCATGCCAAGACAATTAACTTAATAAACATGAACCAAAAGTAAAATAGCGAAAGCGGACGAAACGCCGCTGTATGCGCCGGGTATGGAGCATGGTTGATAAGTACAGTAGAACATAACTTAGAACAACTACAAAATGGGGAAGTCCCAGATTGGATAATCAATGATGTATTCAGGGAATGAACCTTGAGAAAAAGGGAAACAGACGCCTGTGAAATCAGGCGAAACAGCCATGCATGAGTTCCTAAAACTAAATGTGTAACTGGTCATCAGAATATAATTGGATTTGTACTGTCAATATGATGTGACCAAGGGAAACCTCCTGTATAGAGTTGACAATATAGGAGAAATAAGAAACCAAACACGGGTCAGATACCACAAACTGCACCAATACTTTGTTAAGAAGGGAGATGATACCAAGGGTGTGTGCGTTAAAGATTGTTATAAGAATAACCAGGTTGTTTTGTGCCAAGATCATCCCAAATTTGACCAAGATGATTGTGGATACAGCTGCACAGAAGGATGCGTCCTGAGCATAACCCCGTTGATGCTGGATTTCGAGACAACAGCAGCACCACGAAGTAACGGGCAATGATGAGTCAGCACCACAGCCACTAACATGTCTGTGGGAGGAGTAACGCACTGCCCCATCACTACCACGACCAGAGAAGAGGTTAATATTCAGGGACATATTACATACCCAGAATTAAAAGAAGAAACTGTCAGTGGAATGGTGGTAGACACTATAAAGGCAGGGTACAAGGGCTTCAAAGAGCCTCAGGGAAAACCCATTCCCAAACTAAGTGAGGAACAGACAGCGTTGGAGAAGAGTATCCGTGAGCAAAAATACATCATCCTGATGAAAGAGATTGTTGAGCTGCAAAAGGACACAAAAAAAGTGTTGGCCAATGGAATTTTGTACTTAATGTTCATGTACACTCTTGGATAAGAATTATATCAGATGTATTAGTGATAGTGCAGATGTTGATTGTACTTATGTTACTGTTTGAATGGTGTTTTAGATGCAGGAGGAGAAGGATGAAACCGTTGGTAAAAGCAGCTCAGAAATACAAAACAAAGCCTTTGCTGAAAGTAAATAACAGGGGAGATGAACCAAACCAACAGGAATACCTGATATGAGTTGTGAGTGTCCCAATCCTATCGCCTGATCAACGAAATTGGGGCGGGAGACACACAAGTCTAGTAAGGTAAAAGAATTGGTCACGGTGGGTTAATAGAATAACCATGTGACCAAAGTGGGGATTGAAGCAGGAATTAAAGAGTTAAACATGTTTTAGATTAGAAAGGCAAAAACACAATTTGCTGATGTGGTGAAATTAGCAGGTGCAACTGTAGGACAATGGTGCAATTCCTGTTATTCAGAGCTAATGTTGTAGGCTTACGATGTGGCTTCCTGTTGTTATTCAGAACTAAGAAATAGATTCCTGTTGTTATTCAGAACTAAGAAATAGATTTCTGTTATTGGCAGGCGGCAGGATACAGGATACATATGTTCATACCCAAGGAGGATGTAACAATTAGCAAAGTTAAGATTGAACAATCTGTAACAAAGCGAAAAAAATTGTCACGTGGTCGAAAGACTGACCAATGATAATGTAAATTATGACTTTGCAAAGAATTCTGTATAAAAGAAGCAGCTCCTGAAGTGTTAGACGAGAATGGTTGGGAAGGTATCCAGTTAAGGAACTGGTGTAGACCGTGTCTCCCTGGATCAAGCAATTAAACAATTCTTTTCTCCACAACAGGCCTGTGTTGAGTGTCTTTGTCATACTCCACATCAGTGGCCAAATCACTTCTCAACTTTGCAAAATTAGCTTTTCCCTAATTTGGGACTTTTATTCCTGGTCTATCCTTGTCCTTATTCATAACTAACTTGAATCTGACTGAATTATAGTCACTGGCACCCAAGTGCTCTCCCACTAATACCCCTTCAATCTGCCCAGCTTCATTCGCCAAAACTAAATCCAAAACCGTCCCCTCTCATGTTGAGCTTGTTGCATACCGACTAAAAAAGTTCTCTTGAATGCATTTTAAGAATTCCGCAACCTTTATATCCTTCACACTATATTTAGCCCAATCAATATCAGGATAGTTAAAATCCTCTACTATTACTGCCCTATGGTTTTGGACATGTGCCTACATATTTGCTCTTCTATTTCTAACACATGCCCAGCAGTGTGATCGTCCCTTTTTTATTTTTCAATTCGACCCATATGGCCTCATTTGATGATCCCTCAAACACATCATCCCTCCTCACAGCTATAATAGTTTCTTTAATCAATACAGTGACCACACATCCACTTTTTACCCTCCTCTCTGCCTTGTCTAAAAATATTGTAACCAGGAATATTGATCTGCCAAACCTGTCCCTCTTTCAGCCATGTCTCTGTAATGGCTATAATGTCATAATCCCAAGTATCTACCTGTGCTCTTAGCTCATCCGTCTTATTCGCTATATTCCTTGCATTAAAGTATATATCATTTAGCACAGGAAGACCTCCTTGATTACTACTTACTAAGCCTGTTTCTTCTGTCTTACAGATTCACTTTCTTATTTCTTGCCAGATGTGACCTCCTTGATGACCTCCGGGCCTCCTGCTCCTCGGACTCCTGACCTCCCGAACACTCGGAACTCTGGGCCTCCCGAACTCACCGGGCCTCCCGACTCACCGGGCCTCCCGACTCACCGACCTCCCGACTCACTGACCTCCCGACTCACCGGGCCTCCCGACTCACCGACCTCGCGACTCACCGGGCCTCCAACTCACCAGGCCTCCTGACTCACCGACCTCCCGACTCACCAACCTCCCGACTCGCCGACCTCCCGACTCACCAACCTCCCGACTCACCGACCTCCCGACTCACCGACCTCCCGACTCACCGGGCCTCCCGACTCACCGACCTCCCGACTCACTGACCTCCCGACTCACCGGGCCTCCCGACTCACCGACCTCCCGACTCACCGGGCCTCCAACTCACCAGGCCTCCTGACTCACCAACCTCCCGACTCAACAACCTCCCAACTCACCGACCTCCCGACTCACCGACCTCCCGACTCACCGGGCCTCCCGACTCACCGGGCCTCCCGACTCACCGACCTCCCGACTCACCGACCTCCCGACTCACCGGGCCTCCCGACTCACTGGGCCTCCCGACTCGCCGACCTCCCGACTCGCCGACATCCTGAACTCACCGGGCCTTCCGACTCACTGGGCCTCCCGACTCACCGACCTCCCGACTTGCCGACCTCCTGAACTCACGGGCCTCCCGACTCACCGACCTCCCGACTCACCGGGCCTCCCGACTCACTGACCTCCTGACTCACCGGGCCGCCCGACTCACCGACCTCCCGACTCACCGGGCCTCCCGACTCACCGGGCCTCCCGACTCACCGACCTCCCGACTTGCCGACCTCCCGACTCACCGACCTCCCGACTCACCGGGCCTCCCGACTCACCGACCTCCCGACTCACCGACCTCCCGACTCACCGATCTCCCGACTCACCGGGCCTCCCGACTCACCGGGCCTCCCGACTCACCGGGCCTCCCGACTCACCGACCTCCCGACTTGCCGACCTCCTGAACTCACGGGCCTCCCGACTCGCCGACCTCCCGACTCACCGACCTCCCGACTCACCGGGCCTCCCGACGAACCGGGCCTCCCGACTCGCCGACCTCCCGACTCACCGACCTCCCGACTCACCGACCTCCCGACTCACCGGGCCTCCCGACTCACCGGGCCTCCCGACTCGCCGACCTCCCGACTCGCCGACCTCCTGAACTCACCGGGCCTCCCGACTCACCGGGCCTCCCGACTCACCGACCTCCCGACTTGCCGACCTCCTGAACTCACGGGCCTCCCGACTCACCGACCTCCCGACTTGCCGACCTCCTGAACTCACGGGCCTCCCGACTCACCGACCTCCCGACTTGCCGACCTCCTGAACTCACGGGCCTCCCGACTCACCGGGCCTCCCGACTCACCGACCTCCCGACTCACCGACCTCCCGACTTGCCGACCTCCTGAACTCACGGGCCTCCCAACTCACCGACCTCCCGACTTGCCGACCTCCTGAACTCACGGGCCTCCCGACTCACTGACCTCCCGACTCACCGGGCCTCCCGACTCACCAACCTCCCGACTCACCGGGCCTCCCGACTCACCGGACCGACCTCCCGACTCACCGGGCCTCCCGACTCACCGACCTCCCGACTCACCGGGCCTCCCGACTCGCCGACCTCCCGACTCACCGGGCCTCCCGACTCACCGGGCCTCCTGACTCACCGGCCTCCCGACTCACCGGGCCTCCCGACTCACCGGCCTCCCGACTCACCGACCTCCCGACTCACCGGGCCTCCCGACTCACCGGGCCTCCCGACTCACCGGCCTCCCGACTCACCGACCTCCCGACTCACCGGCCTCCCGACTCACCGACCTCCCGACTCACCGGCCTCCCGACTCACCGGGCCTCCCGACTCACCGGCCTCCCGACTCACCGACCTCCCGACTCACCGACCTCCCGACTCACCGGGCCTCCTGACTCACCGGGCCTCCCGACTCACCGGCCTCCCGACTCACCGACCTCCCGACTCGCCGACCTCCTGAACTCACCGGGCCTCCGACTCACCGGGCCTCCCGACTCACCGACCTCCCGACTTGCCAACCTCCTGAACTCACGGGCCTCCCGACTCACCGAGCTCCCGACTCACTGACCTCCCGACTCACAGACTTCCCGACTCACCGACCTCCCGACTCACCGAGCTCCCGACTCACTGACCTCCCGACTCACCGGGCCTCCCGACTCACCGACCTCCTGACTCACCGGGCCTCCCGACTCACTGACCTCCCGACTCACCAAACTCCCAACTCACCAACCTCCCGACTCGCTGACCTCCAGACTCTCTGACCTCCCAACTCGCCGAACTCCCGACTCGCCGACCTCCAGACTCTCCGACCTCCAGACTCTCCGACCTCCCGACTCACCGACCTCCCGACTCGCCGACCTCCAGACTCTCCGACCTCCCGACTCACCGACCTCCCGACTCACCGACCTCCCGACTCACCGACCTCCCGACTCACTGACCTCCAGACTCTCCGACCTCCCGACTCGCCGACCTCCAGACTCTCCGACCTCCCGACTCACCGACCTCCCGACTCACCGACCTCCCGACTCACCGACCTCCCGACTCACCGACCTCCAGACTCTCCGACCTCCCGACTCGCCGACCTCCAGACTCTCCGACCTCCCGACTCTCCGAACTCCCGACTCGCCGACCTCCCGACTCAATGACCTCCAGACTCACCGACCTCCCGACTCGCCGACCTCCAGACTCACCGACCTCCAGACTCTCCGACCTCCCGACTCGCCGACCTCCAGACTCTCCAACCTCCAGACTCTCCAACCTCCAGACTCTCCAACCTCCAGACTCTCCGACCTCCCGACTCTCCGACCTCCCGACTCACCGACCTCCAGACTCTCCGACCTCCCGACTCGCCGACCTCCAGACTCTCCGACCTCCCGACTCGCCGACCTCCAGACTCGCCGACCTCCAGACTCTCCGACCTCCCGACTCGCCGACCTCCAGACTCTCCGACCTCCCGACTCACCGACCTCCAGACTCTCCGACCTCCCGACTCGCCGACCTCCAGACTCTCCGACCTCCCGACTCACCGACCTCCAGACTCTCCGACCTCCCGACTCGCCGACCTCCAGACTCTCCGACCTCCAGACTCTCCGACCTCCCGACCCGCCGACCTCCAGACTCTCCGACCTCCCGACTCACCGACCTCCCGACTCACCGACCTCCCGACTCGCCGACCTCCCGACTCGCCGACCTCCCGACTCGCCGACCTCCCGACTCGCCGACCTCCAGACTCTCCGACCTCCCGACTCACCGACCTCCCGACTCACCGACCTCCCGACTCTCCGACCTCCAGACTCACCGACCTCCAGACTCTCCGACCTCCCGACTCACCGACCTCCCGACTCGCCGACCTCCCGACTCACCGACCTCCAGACTCTCCAACCTCCCGACTCACCGACCTCCAGACTCTCCGACCTCCCGACTCACCGACCTCCCGACTCGCCGACCTCCCGACTCACCGACCTCCAGACTCTCCAACCTCCCGACTCACCGACCTCCCGACTCGCCGACCTCCCGACTCGCCGACCTCCCGACTCGCCGACCTCCCGACTCACCGACCTCAAGACTCTCCGACCTCCAGACTCGCCGACCTCCCGACTCGCCGACCTCCAGACTCTCCGACCTCCCGACTCACCGACCTCCCGACTCACCGACCTCCCGACTCTCCGACCTCCAGACTCACCGACCTCCAGACTCTCCGACCTCCCGACTCACCGACCTCCCGACTCGCCGACCTCCCGACTCACCGACCTCAAGACTCTCCGACCTCCAGACTCGCCGACCTCCAGACTCGCCGACCTCCAGACTCTCCGACCTCCAGACTCACCGACCTCAAGACTCTCCGACCTCCAGACTCGCCGACCTCCCGACTCGCCGACCTCCAGACTCTCCGACCTCCAGACTCACCGACCTCAAGACTCTCCGACCTCCAGACTCGCCGACCTCCAGACTCGCCGACCTCCAGACTCTCCGACCTCCAGACTCACCGACCTCAAGACTCTCCAACCTCCCGACTCACCGACCTCAAGACTCTCCGACCTCCAGACTCGCCGACCTCCAGACTCGCCGACCTCCAGACTCTCCGACCTCCAGACTCACCGACCTCAAGACTCTCCGACCTCCAGACTCGCCGACCTCCCGACTCGCCGACCTCCAGACTCTCCGACCTCCAGACTCACCGACCTCAAGACTCTCCGACCTCCAGACTCGCCGACCTCCAGACTCGCCGACCTCCAGACTCTCCGACCTCCAGACTCACCGACCTCAAGACTCTCCGACCTCCAGACTCGCCGACCTCCCGACTCGCCGACCTCCAGACTCTCCGACCTCCAGACTCACCGACCTCAAGACTCGCCGACCTCCCGACTCTCCAACCTCCCGACTCACCGACCTCCAGACTCACCAACCTCCCGACTCGCCGACCTCCAGACTCTCCGACCTCCAGACTCACCGACCTCAAGACTCGCCGACCTCCCGACTCTCCAACCTCCCGACTCACCGACCTCCAGACTCTCCGACCTCCAGACTCTCCGACCTCCCGACTCGCCGACCTCCCGACTCGCCGACCTCCCGACTCAATGACCTCCCGACTCGCCGACCTCCCGACTCGCCGACCTCCCGACTCGCTGACCTCCCGACTCAATGACCTCCCGACTCGCCCTGTCTGTAGTGAGCAGGTTAGTGCCCTTTCTGTAGTGAGCTGCTTGGTGTGATGCTGGGCTCTCCCTCTCGCGCTGCTTGGAAGCCTCCTTGAAGACTTGAAAATGAGCGCAATTAGCGGAAACTCCCCATGGTGAATAATTCATCCGGGGGGTGTGGCCAGTTGTGTGGTTGGGGCCTGCTTCTAGCACGATATTTTTAAAACTAGCTCAAAAGATCACAGAAACTCAAGTTGCACGTAATGCAATTTACGATTAAAATTCCGCAAACTTTTGCGCCGGTTAGAGGAATTGCGCCGAAAAAACTAGAGCAATAGAGTGGAAACCCCAGGCCCTAATGTTTATTCCATTTGTTTTCTCAAATAATAATTACAATGCCATAATTCATTTCCTCCACTTAATGGGCTAATGTAATGGTTTTTACAATTGCTAATGCAGTTGATGGTCCATATCTAATTTGGAGTTTTGGACTTCACTGTTTAGTGAACACACCATTCATCATTTTCTATCTCCCTTTCAACCAAGTCTGTAAAACTATTAACATGCTCTGCAACACATCAACTAAATAGATTCATAGGGCCCAAGTTTCGAGCCGCGCCTAGAACGGCGCAGTCCCGACCTGGACGCCCGTTTTTTGCGCCACAAAGTGCGCCTAAAGAAAACCTCTGTATTCTCCACCTCCCTGCAGGTCCACTGGCCCTCAGCGCAGCGCAGCAGGAGCTGTAGGGGGCGGAGCTAGGACCCTGCGCCGAAAACAGTGCCGGGAGCTCTGCACATGCGCGCTACAGTGGGCGCACAAGTGCAGTAGCTCCAGGCGCCCGAAACTGTGTGGGAGGGGCCCAAAGCACGCAGCCCCTAGCCCTGGCCCAATGGCCTCACTGGGGCTACGTGAATAAGGCTCCTCCCACAGCCAGCTCCTGCTTCCTCCTGACCCGACTCAACTCCCGCTTCCCGCCTCCGGACCGGACCGGACCCGACACCCACTGCACCGCCCCCCCCCGCCCCCGGACTGGATCTGACACCCACCCCCGGATCAGACCCGACACCCGCCCCCGCCCCCGGACCGAACCCGACAGCCGCTGCCCCCCGCCTCCCCGCCTCCGGACTGGATCCGACCTGACCTCCCTTCCCCCCGACCCGAACCGAACCGACCTCCCTCCCACCACTGCCCCCCGACCCGACCCAACGCCGCCTACCTGTAAATCTGGTGTTGGGGACGGGCACGCTGTTGGAGGGCTCCCGGTGCTGCAGTCGGTAAGTAGAAAATGTTTTATTTATTGTTTTTTTTTTAATTGTTTCTTATTAATTTTTTTTGTTTGATTTATTGGTTGATTTATTGATGTATTTATCATTTATTATTGATGGCTCTTTATTTGTAAAACTGAAGTGTTTAATGTTTGTAAACTTCCCTTTAAACACCTCCCCCACCATTCCCTAAGCCTGATTTGTAACCTACGCCTGACTTTCTAAAGTGTAGACAAGGTTTTTTCGAGCGTACAAAAATCTTCACTTACTCCATTCTAAGTTAGTTTGGAGTAGGTTTTCACTCACGAAACTTTGAAATCAGGCGTAAGTGGCAGGACACGCCCCCTTTTGAAAAAAAAATTCTGTTCCAAAGTGAAACTGTTCTAACTGACTAGAACTGGAGCAAACTAAATGTGGAGAATTCTGATTTCTAAGATACTCCCTTCTACACAAGTTGCTCCTAAAAATCAGGAGCAAATCATGTGGAAACTTGGGGCCAATGTTCTAAGGAGCTTCTGTATGAGTTCCATAAATATGCTCTGAATCAATTTGAAGGAGAATTTATTCATCCTTTTTGTTTAATAGCACTCTTTCTGTTCGCAGTTAGTGTAACTTGATGACGAGGATCACTGGCCACTGCTGGATCAAATACTAACCGAGCAGGTTTCACATTTGCCAGTTCAGTCACAACATCTTCTAATTTAGGAGTCATAAAACATAAATTGTGTTCAGTTCATGCACAGCTTTTTGTGAACTGCTCAATGTTATTTTCTGCTGTTATGTTAAATGAACTATTTAAGTAGCTGCTTTGTTATTATTCGTTTTAATTGCACTGCTAGAAATGTTCATGGTCTATTGCTGATGCGGAAAAAAAACATTAAGATTAATTAAGCACAGTTTGCTAGAGAAAGCAAGAACCTGCTCTTAAAATTATTCAACATGTGATTTATATGGTACTGCATTGCATTCAATTTTTAGTTTGAATTTAAATTTGATCAAACTGTTGAAATGGGCTTAATAGGTCCTTGAAGTTTAAAGTCAGCGGTGGCAAAGTAAACAAAGCTTTAACCGGCATTATTAAAAGTTTCTTTGATTTGGAAGAGATCTCTGGTGATTGAAAAGTGGCATTATGTTACAAAAACATAGCTGGAAACTATAAACTGGTCACTTTAATGGCATTTATAGAGTGAATTTTCATTGTGATTTTAAGTGGGGGAGTATTTGGAAAACATAACTTTATAAGAACCATTGGCATGAATTCAGGAAAGGGAGGCCATTATTCAGTCACTTGCTGCAGTATTTGAAAGATTAACATCTGAGGTAAAGAGGCTGAAATTGCCCTTCTCCTTACCACCGCGAATCGGCGGCCATGCTGCTAGTCCAATTGCCCTCCTGCGTTTTCCTGGCGGTGCCCTGATTCCCCCCCCCCCCGCCGCTCCGCTGCTGCCGATCCGTGGTAAGCGTGTTATCACCATGCGCACCGCCGATCTCCCCACCCCCGCCCCCCACCAATGGCGACAATCCCCTCCGAAAATCTTCGACCCGCCTGGGCATGCCAAAACCTGTTCTTTCCCGGTGATCCAGTGAGGCTGTGGCCTTCTGCAATGGCGGTGCGGCTTCCCTTAAAGGACAGGATGCACTGCCGCTGCCGCCATGGTTTTTTTTTGTCGTCCGACTGCCATGTCTGCCCGACAATTGTGTCCCTGGGTTCGGCCGGATCGCCAACAGGCAGCCTGGCACCCCTCCTTGGATGCCAGGCCACTGGCCCAGCCGAAACCCTCCCTGGTGGCCAAGTGGACTGAAGTTTTACAATCGTGAAGGGGAGAGCCATGGTGACGAGGCACCGTAATGACATCTTCACGGCAGTCACTCCGTATCCGCCCCCCCCCAACTTCTGCCCGTCAGGTGTTGCCACTGTCATGTATCCGCCCCTCAAATGTTGTCACCGCCCCATTAAGAGCGACTTTCGGAGCCATGGAAAAAAAACAACAAAGAACCGAATGTCGCTCAAAAGACGTCCTGAACCTCAGCTGTGGTAAACACGGGGTGTGAGCGCTCCATTTCAGAGGGAGGGCAATTTCTACCCCAAAGTGTTTTAGAATGACAATTGGTTTGTTTTCTTTGGAACAAAGGAGACTGAAGGGAGATTTAATTGAGGTGCATAAAATTATGAGGGGCCTAGATCGAGTGGATAGGAAGGATCTATTTCCCTTAGCAGAGAAATCAATAAACAGGGGGCATAGATTTAAAGTAATTTGTGGAAGGATTCGGGAGGAGTTGAGGAGAATATTTTTCACTACAGGGTGATGGGGGTGTATGGAACTCACTGCCTGAGAGGGTGGTAGAGGCAGAAACCCTCTCCACATTTAAAAAGTACTTCGATGCACTTGAAGTGCCGTAACCTACAAGGCTAGAAAGTGGGATTAGGTTGGATAGCACTTATCCGTCTGGCACAGACACGATGGGCCAAATGGCCTCCTTCTGTGCCCTAAACCTCTATGATTCTGTAACAAAACTCTAGCCCAGAGTGATTTAAAAAACTGACTTACAACAGAAAATAAGTGGTATACCGAAATGGAAACTTTTCACACTGAAAAAGAATTACTCAATGTTGATTTGTGACCATTGTTATTTATAATATATCCGAGTATGTCTCATAGGTAGACCAAGCAAAATGGCTTCTGTTATTTACCATAATCTTACTGCAAGCAAAATGTAATAGCAGTTCCCCCATTGATGTAATACACCAAATGATCTGACTCAATGTAACACATGACTGACAAAGTACAAGACCTTGATTTGTTATATTATTTACCGATCGCTTTACAAAGCTTGCTTAAGATACAAGTAACTGATGCCATGACTGCCAGGGGAAACATCCTTATCATTTTCCCAGTGGACACCAACAGGTTCATCCCTTCCCAAAACCTCTTAGTCTCAGTATTTACATTCTATTCTTGCATTCCTTGGTGCTGATATGGGACATATGGGTTACGACTATAATGCTTCGGTCCTTTCGGAACCCCATCAGTCAGTAACATTTCTATGCCTCTGGCAAACATGGCATCAGTCACTTGCTTTACACAACAATGAACTGCAGGTTGACTTATCTGGCTGAGGTCCTCTGCAGTGGCCTGGAAAAATCCTATTTCATGGAATGGTAATTCAGTTGTGACATTTTCAACGACAGGAAGGGCCATCCCAGACTATGTGTAAGTCAGTTTACATACCTTAGTCCCTGCCATAAGAGTAAAGCAGAAGCTAAGAAGACAGATCTCCTCTGACTTGACCAGGCAGGAGTGAATAAACTTAGAGGATTGGGTATTTTCAGGAACAAATATACCCGCTGAGGTTTCTTCAGATCTTAAAGAGATTTTTTCTACCCAAGAATTGCTCCTCATTATCCAATCCTATAAGATTATGGGAACAGCCAAAGCAATTCCCAACCTCCCAATGTGATTGGCATCAACATCTCCTGCAGCAGTAATAGGGAAGACTTCGTGATTTTTTTTTACAAAAAGACTTCTACAAAAGAATAGAACTAGGGAGGGAAATACAATTTAGGAAGATGTTCAATACAGAAGTAGAAAAATACTCCCAGAGAAATAAGTTTGATAACAATACAAAGATGAGTGGTTAATTCTAGACAATTTGTTTCCTGGAGAAGAGAATACAATTGTGCAAGATGACATTGGGAGTATTTAAAATCTGCTTTGTTTTAAATTTCACAAAGGGGAAGAGATTTAAGTCGTTTGTATTTCCTGTTAGCATCCCAGGGAGTCGCTAACGGGACGTAAAAGACTTCTCACCTGGGGTGCAGGGCCGTTACCAACTCGCACGAAATTCGACGGGTGTTAGCAGAGGTGCTAACCGGTAGTGACCTGCTCCTGCCAGTAGCAGCCCGGGCTGCTGCACTGGCGATGGTGATTTCATCATCGTGCACAACGACCCGTTTTCACCACGGTGTGAAAATTCGGCAGCACCCCGCGAAGCTGCCGCTGGCGATATCTGCGCCAGCTCCGCGGGTCACGAACCAGGCTTCAGTCCGCTCATGGGCTGAAAATTAAAGGGGCGGTGCGGCGCCGACGTTTTTTTAAATGGCCGACTTGCCCTCTTGAAATTGCGGGGTCCGTGACGTGATGTTGCAGCCCGGCACTCTGCCTCTGTGCCGGACTGCTGCCATGGTGCTCCGCTCCCTATTGGTGAAGTGGTGGCCCCTTCTCCCCAATACGGAGTCCGCAGTCCCCTTTAATGAAAGTGGAGGGCCCTATGCACCCGCCAATGCTACGTACCTCTCTGTGCAGCGCTGGAAAATTCCCAATGTTAGCGCCCCAGTCCCGCCCCTGAGAGGAAGTGGAGCGCGTGACAATGTGCTCCACTTCCTCTGGGGGGCGTTAACCCCAATTTAGTTTCTGGGGGGGTGGAAGTGACTTCTCCGTCTGGCACAGGAAGTCCAGCCTCCCAGCGGTTACCGCGCCCCCTCAAATTTGCCCCCAAAGCCTCTGAAGTTAAATTCCTATAGCCAATAGTATTATTAGCATATATTATTAGGACAATCCAATATAAATAAAAAGTGTTATGCTGTCCTTGTATAAGGCATTGATTTGACCTCATCTAGAATATTGGGCCCAAGTTTCAGGCCACGTCTAGAATGGCGCAGTCCCAATCTGGACGCTCGTTTATCGCGCCCGAAAGTGCGTCAAAAAATACCTCGGATTCTCTGGCTCCCTGCAGGTCCTTTGGAGTTTGGTGCAGCGCAGCATGAGCTGTGGGGGGCGGAGCCAGGTCCCTGTGCTGAAATCAGTGCCGGGACCTCTGCACAGGCGCGCTACAGCGCCCGAAACTGTGTGGGAGGGGCCCGAAGCACGCAGCCCCTAGCCCTGGCCGAATGGGCTCACTGGGGCGGCGAAGATCAGGCTGCACCTCCCTCGTCCAGCTCCTGCTCTGGCTCCAGCTTCATCCCCTGTTCAGCTGGCTCTCTCAAACCCCCACCCCCAGCTCCCGCTCCCCCCCCCCAGCTCCCGCTCATCTGCCTGCTCCGACCACCCCCCCCCCAGCTCCCGCTCCGACCCCCCCCGCACCAGCTCCCGCTCCACTCGCCCCCTCAGCTCCCACCCTGCTCGCCATGCAGCTCCCGCTCTGAACCCCCCAAGCTCCCGCTCCGACCCCCCCGACCTCCCCCCAGCTCCCGCTCCGCTCCATCCCCAGCTCCCCCACAGCTCCCGCTCTGCTCCCCCCAATCTCCGGCTTCCCGCGGCCACCTACCTTTAACTCCGGTCTGCTCCCTCTTCCTTCGGTGGGGCCCACCCGCCCGGCATCTTGCTGGGGGCGGGCCCCGCCCGAAGTCTTGAGCCCGGCTTCTTCACGTCGGCCGGGCCCGTTCAGCCTCCTCCCTCTCCTGTCCCCCTCTCCTCCCTCCATCTCCTCCTCCCTCCCCCCTCCCTCTCCCCCTCCCTCCCCTCTCCCCCTCCCTCCCTCTCCTCTCCCCCTCCTTCCCTCTCCTCTCCCCCTCCCTCCCTCTCCTCTCCCACTCCCTCCCTCTCCCCCTCCCTCCCTCTCCTCTCCCCCTCCCTCCCTCCCTCTCCCCTTCCCTCCCTCCCTCTCCTCTCCCCCTCCCTCCCTCTCCTCTCCCCCTCCCTCCCTCTCCCCCTCCCTCCCTCTCCTCTCCCCCTCCCTCCCTCTCCCTCCCTCCCCTCTTCCCCCCCTCCCTCTCCTCTCCCCCTCCCTCCCTCTCCTCTCCCTCTCCTCTCCCCCTCCCTCCCCTCCCTCCCTCTCCTCTCCCCCTCCCTCCCTCTCCTCTCCCCCTCCCTCTCCCCCTCCCTCTCCCCTCCCCCTCCTTCCCTCCCTCTCCTCTCCCCCTCCTTCCCTCCCTCTCCTCTCCCTCTCCCTCTCCTCTCCCCCTCCTTCTCCTCCCCCTCCCTTCCCTCCCTCTCCTCTCCCCTTCCCTCCCTCTCCTCTCCCCTTCCCTTCCCTCCCTCTCCCTTCCCTACCGCCCTTTCCCTTCCCTCCCTCCCCCTCCCCACCCCTCCCTCCCCCTCCACCCTGCCCCCTCCTCACCCCTCCCCCTTCTCCCCCCCTACTTCTTCTCCCCCCTCCCCCCTCCTCCTCCTCCCCCTCCCCTCGGTGTCAGAAACACATAGACACTGACAGACAGAGAGAGAGACACTGGGGTGGGCCCGTCCCAGCACACTGTTGGAGTGTTCCCGGTGCTGCAGTCGGTGAGTAGAAATGTTTTTATTTATTGATTTTTTTATTTTTTTATTTTTTTAATTAATTTTTAAAAATAGATTTTATGGTTTATTTATTGATATATTTGTCATTTATTATTCATGATGGCTCTTTATTTGTAAAACTAAAGTGTTTAATGTTTGTAACCTTCCCTTCACCCCAGCCCCCGCCCCCCGCTCCCCCCCGCATTCCCTACGCCTGATTTTCTAAGGGTAGGCAAGGTTTTTCTGAGCGTAAAAAATCTACACTTACTCCATTCTAAGTTAGTTTGGAGTAAGTTTTCACTGCCTAAACTTTCAAAATGGGCGTAAGTGGCCGGACACACTCCCTTTTGAAAAAAAAATTCTGTTCCAAACTGAAACTGTTCTAACTGACTAGAACTGGAGCAAACTAAATGCCGAGAATTGCAATTTCTGAGATACTCCATTCTAAACCAGTTGCTCCAAAAAAAAGGAGCAACTCAGGCTGAAACTTGGCCCCCTTGTGTCCCATTTTTGGTCCCTCACAGAGGCCCTGGAAAATGTTCAAAGGAGGGCCACTCGATGGATACGGAGCTTAAAGGCTTTTCGCTACCACAATAGACTTAGGGGGCCTGAAATTCAGTAGAGCCGCGTTTGGGGTGCGAAGTTTTAAAAGACTGACGATTGAGCGCCTGGCGAGATGGCCTGCAAAATTGTGGAAATTGCCTACTTTTCCCTCAGAAATGAAGTGAGGTGGTATCGGAGATGTAAAGGCCTCAGTGAGGCACTTTAGGGGTGCTATTACTGGGGCTGCACCCAATTTCACCTGACTTTCATTGACTGATAATGAGGCTGCTGTTCATTCCAGTTCTTCGTTTCAGGCAGCACCTGGTGAATCTCATCATTTATTCAGTTAACTGAGCTGTAAGGAAGGTGTGCAATGGCTGTTGCAAGGCATTCTGCTAGGAGCAGTGGGTTTAGTGACCTGGCATTGGAGACATTGATAGGAGTAGTCGAGGGAAGGAGGGAGGTACTGTTCCCTCCATCTGGGAGAAGGCCAGCTCCACAGGTTTTTCGGGCCATGTGGGGAGCGGTGGCTGTGAAGGTGTCGGACAGCGTGGTGATGGATAGAACCCCCACCCAGTGTCGCAAGAAATTCAATGACATCACTCAGGTGGTCAAAGTGAGTACATGTTTCCACAACTCTTACATACCAGCCTCGAAGCTCTTGTCTATGCACACTCTGCAAACTTGTGCTGAACACAGCAGGCAACTGTTGTGTATCTGTAAAGCATGCACTCCCATGTTCCGCCACCAGGGAGCTCATCCCCTTAAGTCCCAAGGGATTCCAGCATCCCTCAGGAGCACTGTATATAAGCCGGCCCCTAAGGCCTGTTCCTCACTCTGGAGTGTCTTATTAAAGACTGAGGTCACTGTTATTTTAACCTCCCTGTGTGCAGCCTCATCTGTGTTAGGAATACAATAACTGGCGACGAGAATACGAATCCAACGCAAAGATGCAGCAAACTGTGGGCATCCTGGAGAAGTTCTCGGAGGGTGAGGACTGGGAAGCCTATGTCGAACGGCTAGTCCAGTACTTTGTAGCCAACGAGCTGGACGGAGAAGGAAGCGTTGCAAAAAGGAGAGCGGTCTTCCTCACAGTCTGCGGGGCACCGACCTATAGCCTCATGAAGAATCTTCTGGCTCCGGTGAAACCCACAGATAAGTCATATGAGGAGCTGTGTACACTGGTTCGGGAGCACCTTAACCCGAGGGAGAGCGTGCTGATGGCGAGATATCGGTTCTACACGTGCCAGCGATCTGAAGGTCAGGAAGTGGCAAGCTACGTCGCTGAGCTAAGGTGACTTGCAGGACAATGTGAGTTTGATGGCTAACTGGAGCAAATGCTCAGAGACTATTTTCTACTGGGCATTGGCCATGAGACCATCCGATGAAATGTTTTGACTGTACAGACACCGACCCTCAGTAAGGCCATTGCGAAGTCCACCAGTGATAACACCAAACGAATCTCTCAGCACACAAGTGCGAGCAATGTTCACAAATTAACTGGAACTGTGTTTGCGAGCAGAAATGTACAGGGCAGAACCCACAAGTCTGCAACTGCCAGCAGGCCTCAGGTGACCCAGATGACTCCAAGTCCCCAACAAAGGATGAATGCAAGGCAATTCACACCTTGTTGACGTTGTGGAGGCTTCCTTTCATGCCGCTTCAAAGGATATGTTTGCAAGAGCTGTGGAAAAATGGGGCACCTCCAACGAACTTGCAAACGAGCAGCAAGCTCTGCAAAACCTGCTAACCACCATGTGGCAGAGGAAGATCAGTCCATGGTGGATCAAAGCAATTTCGAGCCTCAGAGAGAGGAGGCAGATGCTGAAGTACATGGTGTGCACACATTTTCGACGAAATGTCCACCTATATTGCTAAACGTAAAATTGAATGGCTTACCCCTAGCCATGGAACTGGATACTGGCGCTAGCCAATCCATCATGAGTAAAAAGATGTTTCAGAGACTGTATTGCAACAAGGCATTCAGACCAGCCCTGAGCCCCATCCACATGAAACTGAGAACGTACACCAAAGAGCACATCACTGTCCTGGGCAGCGCCAGGGCCAAGGTCACCTACGAGGACACGGTGCACAAACTGCCACTCTGGATTGTCCCGGGTGATGGCCCCACACTGCATGGAAGGAGCTGGCTGGGCAAAATCCGCTGGAACTAGGATGACATCCGAGCGCTATCACATATCGATGGGGCCTCATGTACCCAGATTCTTAACAAATTTCCTTCCCTTTTTGAGACAGGCATTGGAATCTTTTCCAGGGCAAAGGTGCAGATCCACTTGGTCCCAGAGTCATGATCCATTCACCACAAGGCACGAGCGGTACCTCACATGATGAGGGAGAGAGTGGAAATCAAGCTGGACAGGCTGCAACACGAGGGTATCATCTCCCCAGTGGAATTCAGCAAGTGGGCCAGCCCGATTGTTCCAGTACTCAAAAGTGATGGCACGGTCAGGATTTGCAGCGATTATAAGGTAACTATTCGTCGTTTCTTGCTGCAGGACCAATACCCGCTACGTAAGGCAGACGACCTATTTGCGACGCTGGCAGGAGGCAAGACGTTTACCAAGCTCGACCTGACTTCCGCCTACATGACGCAGGAGCTGGAGGAGTTGTCGAAGGGCCTCACCTGCATCAACACGCACAAGGGACTGTTTATCTACAACAGATGCCTGTTTGGAATTCGGTCGGCTGCAGCTATCTACCAGAGAAACATGGAGAGCCTACTCAAGTCGGTACCACACACGGTGGTCATTCAAGACGACATATTGGTCATGGGTCGGGACACCGCTGAGCACCTACAAAACCTGGAGGAGGTCCTCCAGCGACTGGATCACGTAGGGCTGCGGCTGAAGAGGTTGAAATGCGTCTTCATGGCAACAGAAGTGAAGTTTTTGGGGAGAAAGATCGCGGCGGACGGCATTCGGCCCACAAACCCCAAGACAGAGGCTATCAGGAAGGCGCCCAGGCCACAGAACGTCACGGAGCTGCGGTCGTTCCTGGGACTCCTCAACTATTTCGGTAACTTCCTACCGGGGTTAAGCACCCTTTTAGAGCCCCTACATATGTTATTGCACAAAGATGAGAACTGGGTATGGGGAAAAAAACAAGTAATTGCTTTTGAGAAAGCCAGAAACATTTTATGCTCCAACAAGCTGCTTGTATTGTATAACCCCTGTAAAAGACTTGTGCTAGCTTGTGATGCGTCGTTGTACAGAGTCGAGTGTGTATTACAACAAGCTAACGTTGCGGGGAAGTTGCAACCTGTCGCCTATGCTTCCAGGAGCTTGTCGAAGGTCGAGAGAGCCTACAGCATGATTGAGAAAGAGACATTAGCGTGTATGTTCGGGTTAAAGAAAATGCATCAGTACCTGTTTGGCCTCAAATTTGAGCTGGAAACCGATCACAAGCCCCTCACATCCCTGTTCGCTGAAATCAAAGGGATAAATACTAATGCCTCAGCCTGCACACAAAGGTGGGCACTCGTGCTATCAGCATGTAACTATACCATCCGCCACAGGCCAGGCACCGAGAACTGTGCGGATGCTCTCAGTCAGCTACCATTGCCCAACACGGGGGTGGAAATGGCGCAGCCTGAAAACTTGTTGATGGTGGCGCAGCCCACAGACTTGTTGATGGTCATGGAAGCATTTGAAAATTTAAATCACCTGTCATGGCCCGCCAGATTAGGACTTGGACCAACCAAGATCCTCTGCTGTCCCTAGTAAAAAACTGTGTACTGCATGGGAGCTGGGCCAGCATCCCTGTTGAAATGTAAGAGCCACTAAAGCCGTTCCAGCGGCGAAAGGACGAGCTGTCCATTCAGGCAGACTGCCTATTGTGGGGTAACTGTGTCGTGCTACCAAAAAAGGGCAGGGAGACGTTCATCTCGGATCTCCACAACACACACCTGGGTATAGTAATGATGAAAGCGACAGCCAGATCCCACGTGTGGTGGCCCGGTATCGACTCTGACTTAGAGTCCTGTGTACGGCAATGCAGCTTATGTGCTCAGAGAGGTGCCTCTAAGTTTGTGGTCCTGGCCCTTCAGACCATGGTCGAGGCTCCATGTCAACTATGCGGGCCCGTTTCTCGGTAAAATGTTCCTGGTGGTGGTGGATGCTTTTTCAAAATGGATTGAATGTGAAATAATTTTGGTAAGCACCGCCACCATTGAAAGCCTGAGGGCCATGTTTGCCACCCACGGCCTGCCTGACATACTGGTCAGTGACAACGGGCCATGTTTCACCAGTGCCGAATTTAAAGAATTCATGACCCGCAATGAGATCAAACATGTCACCTCAGCCTTGTTTAAACCAGCCTCCAATGAGCAGGCAGAATGGGTAGTACAAACCATCAAACAGAGCCTTAAACGAGTCACAGAAGGCTCACTCCAAACCCGCCTGTCCCAAGTACTGCTCAGTGACCACACGAGACCCCACTCGCTCACAGGGATGCCCCTGGCTGAGCTACTCATGAAAAAGACACTTAAAACCAGACTCTCGCTGGTTCATCCCAACCTGCATGATCAGGTAGAGAGCAGGCGGCAGCAACTAAATGTAAACGATGGTCGCACCACTATGTAACGGGAAATTGAGCTGAATGACCCTGTGTATGTGCTAAACTATGGACATGGTCCCAAGTGGATCGCGTGCACCCTGATAGCTAAAGAAGGGAATAGGGTGTTTGTAGTCAAATTTGCAGAAAGCACCTGGACCAAACGAGGCTGCGGTTCACAGACTGCCCTGAACAACCCACAGCAGACACCACCTTTTTCGAGCCCACAACACACATCCAAAGGATCAACGACACCACACCAGACCAGGAAATTGAACCCATCACGCCCAACAGCCCAGGAAGGCCAGGCTCACCTAGCAGCCCTGCAGGGCCAACAACACGCCAACCCAGCGAGGGCACAGCCAATACACCAGAACAGACATTTGTACTGAGGCGGTCCACCAGGGAAAGAAAGGCTCCCGACCACCTCACCTTGGAAATAGTTTTCACTTTGACTTTGCGGGGAGAGTGATGTTGTGTATCTGTAAAGCATGCACTCCCATGTTCTGTCACCAGGGAGCTCATCCCCTGAAGTCCTAAGGGATCCCAGCATCCCTTGGGAGCACTGTATATAACCAGGTCCCTAAGGCCTGTTCCTCACTCTGGAGTGTCTTATTAAAGACTGAGGTCACTGTTACTTTACCCTCCCTGTGTGCAGCCTCATCTGTGTTAGGAACATAATAGCAACCACCAACTCACACTACTCATCTATTCACAGTCACAGCCTCATTTCACGCCTTGCCTGCATTCACAGCTATTTAACCATGATAGGCATATCTTCCACATACATAACTGGACTGTTACTCATACAGCCTCCTTTCTTTTGTTCTTTTGCTGGCCAAGATGGCACACAACAGGATACAGCAGCAGCAGACTGGAGGGGGAAGCTGAACTGCGCGAGCTTTCTGACCTGGAAGAGCGAGTACTGAGCTCTTTGGTCCACAGGTGATGGACACTGTGGCCGCCAGAGATATCGAGCCCACTGGGGGCAACAGTCGTATCTTAATCCCCTCTATTCATCCCACTTCTCCCTTAAACCAGAAGGCCTTATCACTTTCCACCACCTCATTCTATCTGCCTTCCTTGCTCCATTCCTGCACCCTTGGTCCCACCTTAACGCAACTCTTGTGCCATTTACGCTTTCAGATAATGAGCCAGCAGATGAGCAGCCTGTGCCTGTGCCTCCCCCAACCCAGTCACAAGGGAGAAGAGAGGGAGGAGGATGACAAAGGGGAGGAGGAGGAGGTGGAGCAAAGTGCTGCGTCATTGCTTCTCTCACCCGCAGGCACACGCTCAGATACTGGCACTACGCGGCCATTAGAGGACAGTTTAGGACACGGGTATGCAAAAGATAATGCACCGGGGCCTAACGGATTGTAGCAGGGTCAAGGGGAAAGGGAAGCTCGGGAGCCATCTCCCCGGAGGGCGAATTCGCACATGAGTTCTGCTGCACAGGACTCAGATGAGGATCTCGATGGGGAGGCAGTCACAGAAAGGGTGACGGCCATGCACACCGACATAAGTGTAATGACATGGGTGCCCAAGGGCAATTGGTAAGGTGCATGAAGGAGTCTGCCTCCTGCATTGTACATAGCTCTGCGAACACCATGGAGTCCATCGTTGCCAGTTTGCAGATGCTGGTGGACTCCCAGAGAGACTGTGCAGATCTAGATCTCAAAATGTGTGTCATGGGCGATGTGGCAGCTTCCATTGTGGCACAGGGGGAAGCAACGCAGCATCTTGGTGCCGCAGTAGAGTCAATGGTTGCTTGCATGAATGCTCATGACTGCTCTCAGGCAGTCTCAGTTTGATGTCACGCAATGACTTGGTGATGTCATACAGTCTCAGCTGCATGCCACGCAAGCTCTGACTGCTGCCATCGCCGCTGGGCCTACCACAGTCAACCGGGGATCTCACTGTTTCGCAGCAGCCCAGCAATCTGTACTCCATCAGATTGGTGGGGATGCTGAGGTGCTGCCCCAGGGGAGTGGCACTGGGTCAGTGGAGCTGGAACCTCTCCCAGGATTACAGCATTCCTGATCCTACCACTGCCACTCCACCATTGTACTTCTCCATGACTGTCACCCAGCCAGCCCAGACTGCCGCCACCCAGCCTGAGGTGGTGTAGTCAGGAACCGGGCCGTCCAGGCCTACAGCTGGTCGAGGGCGTCCTGCACGGTCAACTGGTAACAGGGGAGACACTGCAGAGTTATAGAATAGGTCATCGAAAAGGGGCTATAAGGAAGTGCACAAGGGTGATAATTACATACACAGTTATAGATTTTATTGTTGCTTCATAAATGGTGATTGGATTGTTTAATGTTTGCTGTTGTCTCTCATTTCAGTTTTGGAAGGGCAAATTGATGTGGTGATAGGGACGTGGGAAGTGGGATGGAAATCAGTGGAAATGAGCTCTGATGAGACGGTCATGGACCTCTCTTGCAGGATCGCGATGGAGTCGCAGCCTCCTCCATCACAGATGTTGCTGCTCCTGTTCCTCCTCCTCATCCTGATCTTGCTCCTCCTCCCCGTGGTCCTCCTCCTCCTGAGGTGGTGTGGCTATGCCTGATGGCAATGACTGGGGCCTCATGATGGCCAGGGTTGTGCAGCATGCAGCAGATGACGACGAATAGGGATACCTGCTCAGCCGAGTACTGCAGGACGCCTCCCGAGCGGTCAAGGCAGCGGAACCATTGCTTCAGCACTCCAATGGTCTGTTCAATTATGTTCCTGGTGGCGGCATGGCTCTCATTGTGTGGAGTGTTGGGGTTGTGGAGGAGAGTCATGAGCCAGGTGCATAGCGGATAGCCCTTATCACTGAGCAGCCAGCCATGAGCTTCATTTGAGGGCTGGAACAGAGCTGGCACAGGATGGTGCAGGATGAAGGCATTGTGGCTGCTGCCAGTATAGCGGGCATTGATGTTAAGGACTCTGCATGTATGGTCGCACACCAACTGTACATTCAGTGAGTGGTAGCCTTTGCGATTACAGAAGATCTCTGGATTGTGTTGCAGTGCCCTCAAAGCGATGTGGGTGCAGTCAATGGCACCCTGCACCATGGGGAAGCCCGCTATCCTGGCAAAGCCAAATGCATGCTTGTGCTGCTTCTCTCTGCTCATGGGGAAGATGTAATCCCTCCTCCTTCTGTACAGAGCATCTGTGACCTCGCAGATGGAGCAATGGATCCCAATCTGAGAGATGTTGGAGATGTCTCCTGTTGCTCCTTGGAAAGATCCATTTGCTTAGAAATTGAGAGTGATCATGACCTTGACTGCCACTGATAGAGCCGTCCTTACCCTGGTGTGAGACTCAAGGTCTCGTTATAGCAGATGGCAGAGCTCTGTGATCACATCCTTCCTGAAACACAGCCTTCGCGCACACTGCTCCTCAGTGAAATTGATGTAGGAGAACTGCTGACAGAATACTCGGGGAGAGCAAGGCCTTCTGTTATCACCCCTGTGGTGCCTTATTCCTCTGGCAGCATCCTGATGTGCTTCTCCCTGTGGTGCTGGATGTGCTTCTCTGTCCCTCTCCCTTTCCCCCTCCCTTTCCCTCTCCCTGTGCCTCTCCCTGTGGTGCTCCGTGGACCTCTCCATGGGCCACCTCCTGTGGTAAGCCCTCTCTTTGTCGTAGCCTTTCTCTCTCCCTCTCTCGATGCCTTTCCATCTGCAATTGGCGACACCTTTGTCTTTGGCGAAGCATCCTCTGACGGTGAAGTCGGAGCAGGCAGTCGACTGCCAGCACAGACCCCATGAAGCGACAGAAACGGGACAATGTCGATCTGCTGCATCTGTTTTATAAAAAGGAAAGTTACTCCCTGCGATTTAACTAATTGAAATCCAGACCATAAGAATTCAAAGCCTGAATGGCTCCAAAAAAAGTACCGCTAGGAATTGCATTCCTTGCAAGGATAATTTACTGACTACATACATCCAATTTGATCCTGAACATTCAGCAATTTAGTAATAATTTATACAACAATAAAAACTTAACTGTAAAATAAACTAAATGCAGCAAAGGCATTGTTAATTTTGTGCAGCGCTCCAGTGATTTGATAAGCAGCTCTGAAAAATACCACCAGTCTCTGTTGAATTGACAATTAGGAATATTCTCTCATCCAAGGAACAGAAAGATCAACAATTGTGAAGGGTAAATGATCTCTGCCAATAATTACCTTTTCTTCTGTGACAATCATAGAGCTTTGGGGCGGAGGCGGGGGGGAAGCGATTCACTGATGAACATTTTATTCCCCTCAAGCGAGATCAGCTAATAAGACGAGTGCCAAGTAAATAATCACAACTGCCAGCTGAGGCTTTGTGTCTTTTCCTTTCAGCAGAGAATTATCTTACTCAGTTCCATTATCAAAATAATTAATAGAACAATTAAGACTTTAGACTGCATGGACACGCTCTCTATTCTGTTAAATTTCATTGAGTAGTGCTTCCTTGCAAGGAAGGCCTAATTAAACCTGAAGTAAATGTGTACTTCCCTGCCATTGGTGAAGTCTAAAAACTAAAGGGCTGCATTGTCTCTTTATAAATTCAAAAACAATAGCAAAAATAATACATTAGTTATACACTGATTTCAAAGAAAATTAATCATTTGTTAGCCACAAAACTGATTATTGTTTAGTAACAATAGGAAATTCTAGTCACAGAGGATACAACGTTGGATAATCCCCAAATGTTTTTTTTACTGTATCAATCTAAAAAGCACTGTGCTGCAAAATGATACTTCATTTTGGATCATTTTTAGCCACTATAATTTGATCGTTAAATTAATATTTAATTTAAAAGTTACAGGAAGGTGTTCTTGTGTTGCATATTTGAATCTCAACAATATGTTTTTGAGTTTGCATTCAACGTTTACTGAACTCACAGCAGCACAGTAAACACGTTCTATAAGGTATCTGATAATCTCTGTTTATAGTTATCTTTTAACACTCACTCCTTTCCGTACAAAGATATTCATGCATTTCTGAAGGACCATATTAAACTATCCAAATGAGAAACAATTTAGAGGAATTTAAAAAGAAGCTAGGACTGAAATGAAATCAGGAAGATGTCCCCTAATGTTCTGAATAAGAGGAGACGGTAAGTTAGTTAAAGCCTGAGGGCCTTAGAAATGCCATTGAACAAAACTAAACCAAGACAGAAAGCCTTACCTTGGAAAAAGGAAGCCCATCAGACATTGGTTAGAACCATTGTAATTTACAGGTTTAAATTTTAAATTCATTAAGAGTATAACACTCCATTAGATGGTCCATCGTTTGTATTCTTGTGACCTTGTAACTATTATGTGGAAAAAAAAAGACAACTTTTTTTTATTTGTTCATGGAATGTGGGCATCATTGGCAAGGCCAGCATTTATTGTCCATCCCTAATTGCCCTTGAGAAGGTGGTGGTGAGCCGCCTTCTTGAACCGCTGCAGTCCGTGTGGTGAAGGTACTCCTGTTAGGAGGGAGTTTCAGGATTTTGACCCAGCGACGATGAAGGAATGGTGATGTACTTCCAAGTCAGGTGTGTGACTTGGAGGGGAATGTGGAGGGGTTGGTGTTCCCATGCGCCTGCTTCTCTTGTCCTCCTAGGTGGTAGAGGTTGCAGGTTTGGGAGGTGCTGTCGAAGAAGCCTTGGTGAGATGCTGCAGTACATCTTGCACATGGTACACACTGCAGCCACAGTGCATCGCTGTTAGAGGGAGTAAATATTGAAAGTGGTGGATGGGGTGCCTTTCAAGCGGCCTGCTTTGTCCTGAATTGTGTCGAGCTTCTTGAGTGTCGTTGAAGCTGCACTCATCCAGGCAAGTGGAGAGTATTCCATCACACTCCTGACTTGTGCCTTATAGATGGAGGAAAGGCTTTGGGGAGTCAAGAGGTGAGACACTCACTGCAGAATACCCAGCCACTGACCTGCTCTTGTTGCCACAGTATTTATGTGGCTGGTCCAGTTAAGTTTCTGGTCAATGGTGACCCCCAGTGTATTGATGGTGGGGGATTTGACAATGCCATTGAATTGGCTGAAGACTGGCTTCTGTGATGGTGGGAACCTCAGGAGAAGGCCGAAATGGATCAGCCACTCGGCACCTCTGGTTGAAGATGGTTGCAAACGCTTTAGTCTTGTCTTTTGCAATCACGTGCTGGACTTCGCCATCATTCAGGATAGGGATATTCATGGGGCCTCCACCTCCTGTTAGTTGTTTAATTGTCCACCGCCATTCATGACTGGATGTGGCAGGGCTACAGAGCTTTGATCTAATCCGTTGATTGTGGGATCGCTTAGCCCTGCCCATAGCATGCTGCTTCTGCTGTTTAGCACGTATGTAGTCCTGTGTTGCAGCTTTCCCAGGTTGGTACCTCATTTTTAAGTATGCCTGATGCTGTTCCTGGCATGCTCTTCTACACTTCTCATTGAACCAGGGTTCGTCCCCTGGCTTGATGGTAATGGTAAATTGAGGGATATGCTGGACATGAGTTTACAGATTGTGGTGGAATACAATTCTGCTGCTGCTGATGGCCCACAGAGCCTCATGGATATCCAGTTTTGAGCTGCTAGATCTATTCTGAATATATCCCACTTAGCATGGTGGTAGTGCCACACGACACGATGGAAGGCTTCCTCAGTGTGAAGATGGGACTTTGTCTCCACAATGACTGTGCGGTCACAGATGCATCTGCAACTGGTAGATTGGTGAGTACAAGGTCAAGTAGGTTTTTCCTTTGTGTTGGTTCTCTCACCACCTGCTGCAGCCCCAGTCTGGCAGTTATGTCCTTCAGGACTCAGCCAGTTTGGCTACCGAGCCACTCTTGGTGATGGACATTGAAGTCCCCCCCAAGAGTATGTTCTGTGCCCTTGCTACTGGTGTTCAACATATAGGAGTACTGATTCATCAGCTGAGGGAGAGTGGTAGATGGTAATCAGCAGAAGGTTTCCTTGCCCATGCTTGACCTGAAGCCATGAGATTTCATGGGGTCTGGAGTCAATGTTGAGGACTCCCAAGGCCACTCCCTCCTGACTGTATACCACTGTGCCGCCACCCCTGGTGGTCTGTCCTGCTGGTGGGACAGGACATATCCAGGGATGGTGATGGAGGAGTTGGTGACATTGGCTGAAAGGTATGATTCTGTGAGTATGACTATGTCAGGCTATTGCTTAACTAATCTGTGGGACCTAAAGAACTGGTGGTGGATGAAGAAAGCACAGGAGATACAGCAGCTGGCCGACAGCCGTGATGTGCGAGGATTCTTCCGACGGTCCAAACACCTGAGGCCCCACCCCACTGCTGGCCAAGAACGGGAAAACACTCATCAAGGACACCGAGGCAGTCAGGGCCCGCTGGAAGGAGCACTTCAAAGATCTCCACAACCGAGGCTCTGCCTTTGACTCGAGTGTTCTCGACTCCATCCCCAGCATGCTGCCACCACCTCAGTAAAACCGTATCACTGCACGAGGTAGAAAAAGCCATAAGACAGCTTAAAAACAACAAGGCAATCGGAGCGGATGGAATCCCTGCTGAGGCACTGAAGTATGGCGGAGAGGCACTACTGGCACGAATACATGACTTCATCTCGCTCATCTGGAGGGAGGAGAGCATGCCGGGAGATCTCAGAGATGCAGTGATCATGACCATCTTTAAAAAAGAGGACAAGTCCGACTGCGACAACTACAGAGGAATCTCCGTGTTATCAGCCACTGGGAAAGTCATAGCTAGAGACCTCCTCAACCGCCTTCTCCCTGTGGCTGAGGAGCTCCTCCTGGAGTCACAGTGGGATTTCGTCCCCTACGGGGCACAACAAACATGGTTTTTGCAGCGCGACAGCTGCAGGAAAATTGCAGGGAACAGCACTAGCCCTTATACATGGGCTTCTTCGACCTTACAAAGGCCTTTGACATTGTCAACCGTGAGGGTCTATTGAGTGTTCTCCTCCGTTTTGGATGCCCCCAAAAGTTCGTCACCATCCTCCGCCTGCTCCACGACACCATGCAGGTCGTGATCCTTACCAACGGATCCATTACAGACCCAATCCACGTCGGGACCAGGGTCAAACAGGGCTGCGTCATTGCCCCAAACTTCTTCTCAATCTTCCTCACTGCCATCTCCACTTCACAGTCAACAAGCTCCCCGCTGGAGTGGAACGAAACTACAGAACCTGTTCAAACTTCGCCATCTCCAGGCCAGGTCCAAGACCACCCCAACCTCTGTCGTCGAACTACAGTACACAGGCGACGCATGCGTCTGCGCACATACAGAAGCTGAACTCCAGGACATAGTCGACGTATTTATTGAGGCATATGAAAGCATGGGCCTTACGCTAAACATCCGTTAAATAAAGGTCCTCCACCAGCCTGTCCTCACCACACAGCACTGCCCCCCAGTCATCAAGATCCATGGCGTGGCCCTGGACAACGTGGACCATTTCCCATACCTCGGGAGCCTATTATCAATAAGCGCAGACATTGACGATGAGATTCAACACAGCCTCCAGTGCGCGAGTGCAGCCTTCGGCCGCCTGAGGAAAAAAAGTGTTTGAAGACCAGACCCTCAAAACTGCCACCAAGCTCATGGTCTACAGGGCTGTAATAATACCCGCCCTCCTGTATGGCTCAGAAACATGGACCATGTACAGAAGACACATCAAGTCGCTGGAGACATATCACCAACGATGTCTCCGCAAGATCCTACAAATCCCCTGGGAGGACAGACGCACCAACATCAGCATCCTCGGCCAAGCCAACATCCCCAGCATTGAAGTACTGACCACACTTGATCAGCTCCACTGGGCAGGCCACGTTGTTCGCATGCCTGGCACAAGACTCCCAAAGCAAGCGCTCTACTCGGAACACCTTCACAGCAAACAAGCCAAAGGTGGGCAGAGGAAGCGTTACAAGGACACCCTCAAAGCCTCCCTGGTAAAGTGCAACATCCCCATTGACACCTGGGAATCCCTGGCGAGAGACCATTCTAAGTGGAGGAAGTGCATCCGAGAGGGCGCTGAGCACCTCGAGTGTCATCACCAAGAGCATGCAGAAAACGACTATCTGCCCCACCTCTGACAGAGTCTATGGTTCTCGTATTGGACTGTTCAGCCACCTAAGAAACATAGAAACATAGAAACATAGAAAATAGGTGCAGGAGTAGGCCATTCGGCCCTTCGAGCCTGCACCACCATTCAATAAGATCATGGCTGATCATTCCCTCAGTACCCCTGTCCTGCTTTCTCTCCATACCCCTTGATCCCTTTAGCTGTAAGGGCCATATCTAACTCACTCTTGAATATATCCAATGAACTGGCACCAACAACTCTCTGCGGTAGGGAATTCCACAGGTTAACAACTCTCTGAGTGAAGAAGTTTCTCCTCGTCTCAGTCCTAAATGGCCGACCCCTTATCCTAAGACTGTGTCCCCTGGTTCTGGACTTCCCCATCATCGGGAACATTCTTCCCGCATCTAACCTGTCCAGTCCCCTCAGAATCTTATAAGTTTCTATGCGATCCCCTCTCATCCTTCTAAACTCCAGTGTATAAAGACCCAGTTGATCCAGTCTCTCCTCATACATCAGTCCCGCCATCCCGGGAATCAGTCTGGTGAACCTTTGCTGCACTCCCTCAATAGCAAGAACGTCCTTCCTCAGATTAGGAGACCAAAACTGAACAAAATATTCCAGGTAAGGCTTCACCAAGGCCCTGTACAACCGCAGTAAGACCTCCCTGCTCCGATACTCAAATCCCCTAACTATGAAGGCCAACATACCATTTACCTTCTTCACTGCCTGCTGTACCTGCATGCCAACTTTCAATGACTGATGAACCATGACATCCAAGTCTCGTTGCATCTCCCCCTTTCTTAATCTGCCGCCATTCAGATGTTATTCTGCCTTCGTGTTTTTGCCCCCAAAGTGGATAACCTCACATTTATCCACATTATACTGCATCTGCCATGCATTTGCCCATTCACCTAACCTGTCCAAGTTATCCTGCAGCCTTTTAGTGTCCTCCTCACAGCTCACACCGTCACCCAGTTTAGTGTCATCTGCAAACTTGGAGATATTACACTCAATTCCTTCATCTAAATCATTAATGTATATTGTAAAGAGCTGGAGTCCCAGCACTGAGCCCTGCGGCATTCCACTAGTTACTGCCTGCCATTCTGAAATGAACCCGTTTATCCCGACTCTCTGCTTCCTGTCTGCCAACCAGTTCTCTATCTACGTCAGTACATTACCCCTAATACCATGCGCTTTGATTTTGCACACCAATCTCTTGTGTGGGACCTTGTCAAAAGCCTTTTGAAAGTCCAAATACACCACATCCACTGGTTCTCCCTTGTCCACTCTACTAGTTACATCCTCAAAATATTCGAGAAGATTTGTCAAGCATGATTTCCCTTTCATAAATCCATGCTGTCTTGGGCCGATCCTGTCACTGCTTTCCAAATATGCTGCTATTTCATCTTTAATAATTGATTCCAACATTTTCCCCACTACTGATGTCAGGCTAACCGGTCTATAATTACCCGTTTTCTCTCTCCCTCCTTTTTTAAACAGTGGTGTTACATTAGCTACCCTCCAGTCCATAGGAACTGATCCAGAGTCGATAGACTGTTGGAAAATGATCACCAATGCATCCACTATTTCTAGGGCCACTTCCTTAAGTACTGTGGGATGCAGACTATCAGGCCCCGGGGATGTATCTGGTTTCAATCCCATCAATTTCCCTAACACAATTTCCCGCTTTATAAAGATATCCTTCAGTTCCTCCTTCTCACTCGACCCTCGGTCCCCTAGTATTTCTGGAAGGTTATTTGTCTCTTCCTTCCGCCATTTCTTTGTTCTCCATTATAAATTCATCTGAATCTGACTGCAAGGGATCTACATTTGTTTTCACTAATCTTTTTCTCTTCACATATCTATAGAAGCTTTTGCAGTCAGTTTTTATGTTCCCAGCAAGCTTCCTCTCATACTCTATTTTCCCCCTCCTAATTAAACCCTTGTTAAGAACTCATGCTATGAATGGAAGCAAGTCCTCCTCGATTTCGAGGGACTGCCTATGATGATGATGATGATGATGATGATGCTGTTTGTGGGAGCTTGTTGTCTGCAAATTGGCTGCTGCTTTTCCCACATTACAACAGTGACTACACTCCAAAAGTACTTCAGTGGCTGTAAAGTGCTTTGGGACATCCGGTGGTCGTGAACGGTGCAATATAAATACAAGTCTTTCTTTTTGATCATCTCTACTAGTTTCTTGTAATAATTTCAGCAATGGAATCACTAAAGCTCATTTGTTTCACTATTTATTTCAATTTATTACAAAATACATTATATTAGTTTTTATTGCAAGAATGACTCTTATTAAAATTATTTCTGTCGATCTTAAAAGTGGCAAATGTGGCATATAAAACTCAGTCACACTACCTAATCATTTAAAATACTGTAGCAAGTATTGTCCCAATCACATGCTGAGCAGTTTAACATCTATAGCAGTGAGTCTTTTTTCCATTGTTTTCTCCCAAAGGTGATGGAGAAATAATAAGGCAAGAGATGTGTTTTATGTCTAGAACTGTGAACACTTTTATTGTACAATATAAAAACATTTACAATCTTGTTATTTTATGAAACTAGCACCTCTGAGGCTATTATCTTCGATTCAAGTGAAGCAGTGATCAAGGTAAAATAATTGAACAGCGGTTTATGAGACAATAATACATCAAACAATGATTTATTTTATTTTATTGTTATGTCAATTCAACATTTGCTCTTTATTATATTTTTGGGAAAGGAGTACAAAATTATACAAATGTAAAAGACATTTAAGAAATATTTTGGCAAATTAATATTAAAGAAAATAATACCTGCATGTGATTATAGTTGTTCTGAAGTGGGATAGGTCAGACATTGTGGGGGCAATTTTCCCCAGATATTTTAGGTGCTAAAGATCCCCCAATGTAACCAAGAATGGAGTCTTAAGCTGCAACACTGGTTTAACGTGCGTTTAGCGCAAGGCGCCATCGTGGTCAAGAATTTGAAGCAAATGCCAGTAACAGCCACCCGAAGGATCATTGAGGGGATGATTGACAATTAAATTGCTCGCTAGCACTCCTTAAGTAGTCTGCATGGCAGTTTGGTGGGTAACGTTTCAATATGAAATGCTTATACCAAATTGTTTTGCAGCCTCTTTAATGAGCACTACCAAGCTAAACCTGCTACTGGGTGACAATGGATATCCTCTGATCCCATGGCTCATACACCAGCTGAGCACTCACACAATGAGAGCCACTCAACCACCAGGAATATAATTGAGCAGGCCATGCGGGTCCTCAAGCAGAGGTTTAGTTGTCTTTCTGGACAGGAGGTGCCTGGAGTATTTGGCCGATATTTTCTCCAGAATGGTGCTAACCTATTGCATGCTTCACAACCTGGTAAGATGGCATCTGTGGTGCTCCGTCCACCTGGTGTGGCTGCTGCCCACTAATGTCCAGTGAAGATCCCACTTCTACCCTAGCCTCTAAGTTATGCGTGGTGCCGGCCTCCAAGCTGGTACCTGCAACAGTGGTAGCGAATGACACAGTACCTTCTTCCTCTCTCTCCTCCTCCTCTTCCTCCAGGGTCGCGGGGACGGGGTTGTGGCGGGGGGGGGTGGAATGAGCTGGACCTTGCTCCTGGAAGCCTGCAATGATAAAGCTAGAAGGATTAGGGTACAGCGCGTGAGGCCATTATAGATGGAGACGAGACCATATGGAACTTAGGTTTGGGATATTCGGGATCAGAAATATTTGTGGATCTGTAAGGAAGCTGGAGTGGCCACATACCTCTAGACGTGATGTCCCCTGCTCTGCCTCGAGCCACGGTGCCTACCACTCCCCTCCCAATCATGGCCAGCACTACCTCCTCAAGGGGAATGATCTTATGTAGGCGTGCTTCCCCTCCCCCGCTCAGGTCCTGCTGCCGCCTGTTATGTACTATCTTGTCCTGGAAGAGAAAGAGTGGTGATTGTGAATGAGTATATTGACAGGTGTGTTTGTGTGCCTCATATGGTTGAAAAGCTGCGAGGTGTGTCTAAGGTGTGAGTAGTGCCTATGAAGAATGCAGTAGTGTGGGGTGTATGAATGTCAGTGTATAGCCATAGTGGGTGAAGTGTGTTGAGGTTATGATGTTGGTGGTGGTTCAGTTACTGAGCAGTGTGATTGTGAGATGGGATCTTACCTTGACCAGTCTCGTCAAATTGTTAAATTTCTTGTCCTGGGAGCAGGGCTCCTGGCTGTCACCTCCCAGGCAATCTCCTCCCACATGCGCCAAATTAGCTGCCTCTGTGGTCTCCTTCCCCCCTGCTGTTCCAGGACATCCCTCCTCCTCTGGACCTCCTCCACCAGAACTTCCAGTGCTGTGTCCGAGAACCTGGGCACCCTCTCTCTCAGTTCCGGAGCCATCCTGAAACATTTGCTTGTCTGCCAGCCAGCACACTCCACACCTTCAGTGGAAGTGGGTGAGTGTAGGCTACATATACCACTCCACGAACATTGCTTCTAATCAACACTTGAGTGCTAAACCTGCAGATTTCCATTTTAGCATCTGCAAGCAGGGTTAAATAAAGATAATCATCAATTAGCCCCAAATTACATGCTCAATCCAAACTTTCAAACATGCATATTTATTAGCACGTCACTCACTTAGCGCCTGTTTTCACCCTTTCATGAAAATAACCCCCAACAAGATATAACATATTCAACTTGCCGAAGCAAGGGGGAGAAATTTGCATTATTTGCACCTCCCATTCCCACCTCCAGCGAAATTGCGCGGGACTTAGCGGAGACGCAAACTGGTAACGTCCCGCTCCCGCCGGTAGTGCCCCTGACTGAGGTCTCTTCCACCCATGGGAAGGGAAGATTCTGCAAGTAGTTTTGCCCTAGGTAGTTTCGAATCACCCCCCTTACAACAGTTCTAGACACCGGAATTATAGTGGCGAACAGAAATACACAGTTATAGCCAGATCTTTCGGTCTCAACCATCACAATGTTTTTATTCAAGTTAAAGCATACACCTGCACCCAGTAAAACACACCCTGGTGATGTAAAACAAACAATCACAGTACAACACACAATCCTGGCCTGTCTGAACAGGTCCCTAACACGAAGTACCCATGAATAAAACACCCCTGCTCGGATTCAAAAGTGCACCACCAAATCTGTCCAACAGAATTGTGCATACGCTTATGCTTTTGCAGAAAACCTCCCCACTATACCCCTAAGGCTTGGTTGGGACACACGACACCCCTTCATACTATGCGGTGGTCTTAAAGATATGTGGGCTGGGATAAATGGTCACTAATTACCCCTCTAGCTTACTCGCTGCTTCTCCCGATGAGGCGTATCTTCTGGTTCTGTACCAATCTGTGGTATTCAAGTCCAGTCTCAAGGTCAGTTTCCCAGTCGAAATAGCAAGTCTCTCTTTGCTCATAGATGGTGGTTCTTTTCTCCGTCCCAGACAGAGTGCTCAACCCTTGTGCGTTGAATGAAGCGAGTAAGCATCGAAGAGGGGAGAAAGAGAGATGGCAACTGAAACCTGCCACTCTTATACCTGCAAAAATACTTCTTCTTGCGCCAAAAGTTCAACTGTCTTTTTGCCTGAGGCAGTACAACTGAAAGAGCAAAAATCATGTCTTCGGCCTGTTCCTTTGTTATTTGGCTGTTTTCTCAATAATGCTCCGACAAGTCTAGCTGGTCTTAAGGACCTGTCCCACTTCAGGCTGCCTGCCCTTCTGCAGTAACAGCCAAATTTGTCCAAACAATGTCTAAAACTTTAAGTCCAAAAGTATATGCTTTTGCTGTCGATGTTTTCGCCGAATTCTTACAAAGAGGACCTCCCTGTGTGCTGTGACTACCTCCATAAGCATCTGGAGGGAGTCGTGGGAGAGCCCGCTACCTCTATGCCGCGATTGTCAGTGTTTGTGGCACTTCAATGCTTTATAACACTGACAACACAAATATCAAAAGTAAGGTGGCCATGGTCCCTTTACGGAAATTGGCCGATGACGCGTCATGAATGACGTTACCAGGCCCGCTTCCTCTAATTGGGCTGGAAAACGTGCTGGGCGGATGTAACATGCCCTATCAATGTAAATGAATTTTGGACAGTGGGCTGGAGCCAGCAGCAGGGCCGCAACCCACCATCGACATCACTCGCACTGGACCCGGCAAGGTGACCAACATCCCGGCCATAGCCATTCTATAACTTTTGCATGAGAGATAAGTTAGAATGAGAATTATAAAGTACAGCTGTTGTCAGGATCACCTGAGACTGGTGTAAATGGGGAGTTTTGAGCCTGAAGACTGCTTCAAGTTTGTGTAGCGATTACTGGAGATGGCAATGACTCTTTGGAGCGGTTATAGATTTTTTTTTTTGCATTCTGCCGACAGCTTTGATCTTGCTTCTGACTGCCTCTGGGAGTTTGAAATCTGTGAGAAATTTTGGCCACCTCACCTGCCCCCAAAATGGGAGTTTCTCACACGCAAGTATAGCATTCCCTACAGGCATACCTTTGTATGCCATTATTATAGAGGAAAAGGAGGAGCAGAAGAGAATTGAGGAAAAGATAGTGAGGCAGCATTTAATGAGAACGCACCAGAAAAGATATTACCCCTCCCCCTAAATAATATACAGGTTTTTTGAAGACCTCAATGAAAGATGTGTATTAGAAGCATATATTTCATCAAAGAGGCAATAAGGGGAGCTGTGCCAGTTATTGTGTGAAGATCTGCAGCCACAGACATTGGCCGGCACAGCTCTGTCTATAGTGATGATGGTGATGACCACACTCAATGCTTAGATCTCTGTAATATCAGCTAGAGTGCTGTCAGCCTTGGTTTCATCATGTGACTGACACTTTTCAGGAGAGTTGGAAAATTCTGCCAGTTTGGCATCACAACAAGGCAGCAGTGAGCTAGGGCTATCCGTTTTATGGGGTTGCTGGATTTTGTAAGGTCCAGGGTGCAAAAGATGGCTTTCACAATGCTTTTGGAGCTTCTAACACCCTCAAAGTCTTCAAAAGGACTTCCACTACCTGGATGTATAGTGTGTGGCAACATGCAAAGGATTCTGCATGTCAAGGTAAGATTTGCTGGAGGTTGCCATGTTGCATTGATTCTTTGGAATTATACCCTCCCTGACTTTTCAAGGAAGACAATGTCAACTCATCATCATAGGCAGTCCCTCGGAGTCGAGGATGACTTGCTTTCACTCTAAAAGTGAGTTCTTAGGTGACTGAGGAGTCCAATGCTGGACCTACAGTCTCTGTCACAGGTGGGGCAGACAGTGGTTGAAGGAAAGAGTGAGTGGGGAGCCTGGGTTGACGCACACTCCTTCTGGTGTCTACGCTTGGTTTCTGCTTGTTCTTGGCGATGGGAATCGAGGTGCTCAGCACCCCGCCCCCCACCCACCGCCGGATGCTCTTCCTCCACTTTGGGTGGTCGTGGACCAGGGATTCCCAGGAGTCAGTGGGGATGTTGCACTTTATCAAGGACGCTTTGAGGATGTCCTTGAAGCGTTTCCTCTGCCCACCTGAGGCTCGCTTGCCATGTCGATGCTCTGCGTAGAGCGCTTGGTTTGGGAGTCTTGTGTCAGGCATGCAGACGATGTGGCCCGCCCAACGGAGCTGATTAAAGAGGACAGCATCAGGATGACTTTAGAATTCCACTTGTTGAATTGTGCTGGATTCGCAAATTGTAAACAGCATTTACGCTATCTTACCAGCGTTTTCGCGGCACTTCCACCCAATTTACAGTGAACGAATGTGAGAAGCCCCGTGAAATGCATCTCTCGCCAATGGATATTTAAATGAGCCGACCCTACATATTTTGGTGGATTTAGCTAGTCAGAACATCAGCAGGCACAACTACTGATACAAGTCCAGACCAATTCGACGTGTGGGAATTCGAGGTCTCAGTGATCAATCTGTGCAGAGAGGGACAGATGCCGTCATCTGCTTTTTGTCAGTTATGCATTATATGCTTGCAAAAGGACAACCATTTTGTGATACTCTCCACTTTTCAACAATAAATAAAGATGAAGATATTGAATGACTTGACCTTTTTCTTCAGCATTTGTGAAACCCCGAAGAGGTATTATTTTTGTTGCAATTGTTCCTTGTCTAGATTTTGAAACTACATTTCATATCTTCACATATCTTCAAGTAATTCTCTCATGAAAATGAAAGGACTCGTGGTTGTGAAAACTTATGAAAAATATGTTATTGAACATCCTGCTGAACAAGAGTTTAGAATAGCACTTTGTATATGGTGTTAGTTCATGTTGTGCTATAGAGTGCATTAAAAAAGGAAACACAATTTCATAAACTATCAAAGGTAGTGCCTTTTCAGATAAAATAGCCTCACTCCTGGGTTTGCGATAAATAGCAAAACTATTTTATTAAAGAACTCGTCCCAAAAGCAACATTCCAAAGACAAACTGTACATTCATGTTTGATGATAAACACATGAAATATGAAGTCAGTCTGGCTTAAATAAGACAGAAATTGTGAGGGTCTGCATTGGCAACAAAGCCTCTCAATTTCTGCTCTATTCTTTTGCAAATAATACCTGTGACTAGGGATGAAACAACTCGCATTTGAATTGAGCCCTAAACTGAATCATCATGAAATGGCTCAGGCTATAAGATTCCAGAAACTTATTTGAGTCATAGAATATGTGTGTTCTGCATACAGCTCATCTAAAACATGTTATAGGACTGTATGAAATAATATCATGGCTGGGATTCCCCTTCCAGAGGCAGTGTTCCAGTGGGGCAAGACTTCCATTTGATCTTCCGTCGCCACCAGAACCCAGACTCAGCTTCCAGGAAACTAGGTTGGGGTTCATCTCATATGCATGGGGTAGGTGTTACGGAATGGGGGGGATGGCGGGTGGAGGTGGCTCCTGTCAGGAATCCCACCACCACTAGGGAACCTGCTATTTACTGGCCACAAATCCAGCAGTGCTACAACAAGACTTGCCGCTGCAGAAGAATCCCAGAGATTAGAACATCAGCATTCTGATCTTGTCCAAGGCCTATGTAAGAAGGTAATGGGAGGCCAGAATCGAGGCAGATGAGGCCGATATGAGGTCTTTACCCATTGTTGGGGCACTCAGTGCCACTTTGACCTGGGGTCTAACACACCTTCCACATGGCGGCTTCGGGAAGTGGAAATAATTGAAGCTACATGATGGAAATCCAAGCCCTGTCACTTTCCTTCAGTTTCGTGCAGCACGCAAGGAAAGAATAGCCTGCAGTATTGTGGTGGGGGCAGGGGAGGCAAATCCTGGTTGGGACGGTGAGGCACTGGTAGGCCAAACCTCCTGAATTTGTTTTCAATCTCTGCTGTGTTGCCACCTGATTTCGGGCAGCATTGCGTAGAAGAATACCATCCCACTTATCAATTCTGCAACTAAAGACTTTTGTCCATGTAGGTAAGCACAGTTTAATGTGGTTCATTTTGGTTCAAAAGCCAGTTAATTTATTTGAATCCAACACAGCTCAGCTGAACCATATCATCAAATCTGTGGCAGTTAATGGTTATAAATGTACTTTCAGTTGTAACAAGAAAGGCAAAATATTGATGCCTGGTCTCAGGTTACTAGAATTGACCTATTAAGACAAATGAACACACTAGGCCTAAACAGTATCCTGATGGCAACTAGCCATTAATGAAATGGTAGACAGTAAGAACGGGATTGCAGGGGCCTGGTTTACCTTTTTCTTATATAGCAATCATTTGTTAATTATTGTAATTATAATGATTCCCAGAATAGGCAAAGTACTTCTAGCTTTTTAGAGCACCTTTACTATCTATTAAATAACACAACAATAAAGCAGATACAAACAATTCCTACAGCTCAACATGTTGTATTCTCATAACTCAACAAGCGGCATGTGAATATTATATTTTTGGAAGCATATCAACAGGGCATTAATACAACAATTCCTAAAATGGCATGAGCCCATGATGAGTACATTATTACTGATGGCTTCTGGTGATATGTTTCTCGTGAGGGTAACCATCTACTGTTCACAGTATTGAATCACATCCAAGTACTAGTGCTGCTAACAAAGCCAGTAATAACAAACTACACCGTGGGACCTGATAGATCATAACTGATGTTGTGAGCCAAAAATGGCTTTAATCAGCAAAGCAAAAACCATCAGTTTTCCCATTTCATCTGCTGAAACTGACAGGTTGACAAAATCACTTACCTGTAGCATAGTCGCTTTTCAAAATGTTTTGTATTGTCTTTTTTTACATATAAGATACTTGCACAATATGAAAGTATTGCTGTAGATCCACAAAAATCTCGCGAAGGGAAGATATATTGAAAAGCACCTGCCAGCTGAGTTCAAAGGAATATAGAATCATAATCTTCTCCCTTTCTTTTTTCTTTCCCATTATGTCATTATCACATTGGCATTCAAACAAAAAGAACAACAAAAAATTAAAAGAATGTCGTGTGTAAAATACAAATTTTCATTCCACACATGAGGTGATGTACTAACCAGTGCTATTTCCACACTTGGTTCCAACATAAATCCATGGCAACATCTCATCCATCATCTTCAATATTGTGGAGAAAGAAATTCTTGTAATCATCTCAAACCAACATTGAAAATATTTTAGTGCTGTATCTATCATGTATCTTACATTATTATATATAACTGTATCCTAACATGCTATACATGACTGTAATAAGATATGACCTGTAATCACCAGCATAACTTACCACCAGGGATGCACTTGCAAGAGAGAGGTATATAAGGAGAGGTCTCAGGCAAGTGCAGCATTCCAGAGCTGTGAAATAAAGGCGCAGGTCCAGAGTGACCTTGACTTCACTACATGCTTCGTGTGAATCTGTACTAAGGGGACAGGACTTTACAGTATCGTTGAATGTGGATGGCTTTTCATATTGTAAACTTTAATATGAAGGCAAGGATAAAGTCCACTTGCATTACGGAACTATATCAACAAACACTTTGTCCTTGAACTATTACAGTTCTTGTACTGACAGTTTTAGGGAGGGAATTCCAGGATTTTGACCCAGTGACGATGAAGGACGAGCAATATATGTCCAAGTGAGAATGCTTTGCGACTAGGAGGGGTAGTTGGACAGATCTTTGAAAGGCCCCAAAGCTCATCTTGACCAAGGTAATCAATCTCAGTGCGGATCAATGTCCTTATATTATTATACAAAATGGCTCCTTTTGGAGTTGAAGATTCCAAAACCTTTTTTCCTCATTTGTCCTGGAAGGGTCTGGGGGCATCTCAAATGTAGCACTTGTGGACTGGATCTGCCTTACAAGGCCATGTCACAGCACGTGCCACTGAAACATTCTTGCAGAGATGGGCAGCCTACTTCAGCCATGTAAAAGGCCGATTGGGGTACTGCTCCACCATTCTTTCACCAGCGTACCAGCCCCCATGAACTTTCAGGCTCATTACTGTTGGTGTTTTTCTACCAAGGTAGTGGGAACAATCTTTGTCCAAAAGATTGCTTCATGCAGTTGCACTGAACACAAGTAGGTATTTCATAGTAAAGTGCAGATCCCACACAACCAGAAGCAAATGCTCTACACAACTCTTTGTAGTTTCAATATGAATGTTAAAATCACAGGGCTTTTCAAAAGAACACCAATTATAGTCATTCCTTTGCTGAACTGTCGCTGAAGCATTGCAACAGCAGTAAAATAACGGGGTGGATTTTCTGCAGGCCGCCTAGGTTTAAAACTGGCATTGCGGATCAGCTGCCCATTATAGAAACCAGACAATTCGCATTTTAATTTACTTCAATGGAAGTGAAAATCTGGCATTCTATAATGGGAGGCCAATCCACAATGTTAGTGTTATACCCGTGTGGCAAGTTGAAAATCTACCCCAATAGGTCCGTACCACTTCACAGGCAAAATGCAGTCTTTCTACATTCTACCTGTAGACAGTTCCTCCTGTTCATGCATGACTCAAACGTTGGGAATTGCTTCACAATATTTAAAGTCATACAAAATATCGCCATCTGATTGTATTTACTACTGTGACGAAGGGCAGAGAATTGACAAGCACTACCAAATGATTTCAGTGCTTAGTCTTATACTGACACAACAAATATTCAGCATAAACCAAGTGATTGCCTATGATTGCAGAGATACCTGTGAAGGCAATAATGACATTGGCCATTATCTTCCTCCCACTGAAAGGACATAACACTTCTCATTACTTCAAGGATGGACTCAGATTTGTGCTTCCTTCCAGCCTGGTGAAACACACTACACATTTCCATTTCCTCTTTGCACCACTATATTGTAGAAAAAATGCTGGAATTAATAATCAGCTTAGGTGCTACAGTTTGCTATAACTGTCCTGATCCATCCTTTTGTTACATTCTTTCTCTCTTTATAGCTGCCCTAATGTGATCGTTCACATGTTTGTATCTCTCAATTTGTCTATTTCTGACTGGTTCAAGCTTACTTCTGGTTCTTCATCAGAACTTTTAATTTAAATGTTGTAAAATTGTCACAATATCACTCAGGTTTCAGTTATGGCTCAGTTGGTAGTTGGTAACCCTCGCCTCTGAGTCAGAAGTTTGTGGGTTCAAGTCCCACTCCAGAGATTTCATCACAAAAATCTAGGCCGACACTCCAGTGTAGTACGGAGGGAGAGCTGCACTGTCAGAGGTGCCATCCTTTGGATGAGACATTAAACAGAGGCCTCGTCTGCCCTCTCAGGTGGATGTAAAAGATTCCATGCACTATTTCAAAGAGGAACAGGGGAGTTATCCCTGGTGCAATGGCCAATAATTATCCCTCAATCAACATTACTAAAAACAGATTATCTGGTCATGAATACATTGCTATTTGTGGGAGCTTGTGGTATGCAAATTGGCTGCTGCATTTCCTACATTATAATAGTGACTACAATTCAAAAGTACTTCATTGGCTGTAAAGCACTTTGGGACGTCCAGTGATCATGAAAGGTGCAAGTCTTTCATATATCTGCATCCCTCTCTTATTATTTTTCTCACTGGCTCAATTTTTCTAAATTTCCTCACAGAAAAATAAAAACAAGGTTAGACAGTATAGCTATAAATTCCAGATATGAAATATTTTTTATCATGCCAACATGAAAATCTCATAGTTCTTTGTAAAAAGAAAAGTGAATCAATCAAATACTTCATAATATATAATACTTTTAGCAAGTACTCCTAAATATCTGACTGTGACGGAGATTCATTGGTGAGAACAAACATAGTACATAGCTGCATACAGATATCCATTTGAGAAAACAGGCTGTGGAAGGCAGAATTCAATATATTGCATTGTCTGTCCCTGTGACTTGTTGATTGTCATCAGAAATGCAGGTCAGACAGGAAATTGATGATGCTTCAAGCTAAATGATATCCTAGAGTTGGATTGAATCAGAGATATACGGGATGAATACACACTGCCACAATGGATCTCTGTAGCAATCTCAGCATCAATCATAGGGGGATAAAATCCTCAACGAATTGACTATGTACCGTTACAAAGTTGTTCTGCTAGATTCAGGTTATGCAGCAGCATGTTGATAAAGTCAACTTTGCAACAACTCTGTGTTAGGATACCAGAGCTTGGTGCATTATGGAACTATACCAGATACAGAACGGCCTAAGTATCGTCAGGAATACAGTCGTCACAAAGATATTCAATCTATTCAATGGGACTTTTTTCATGCATGATATAAGCATTCAATATAGTCAGAATACCTTTTCCCACCATGTTTTCCGTATTCTGCAGATGTTCTTAAGGCCCACAAAATATGATTCCTGCTGCATGTATCATCAGCAAGTCAGACTATATGCAAGCCTTTAAAAGCCGTCATTTCTCTGCCTTTACCAATTTACAAGGGATAATCTACAAACACACACAAACTTCATGACACATGCATATTTTTAAAGCAAAATAAATATTGTGTGCATGGGTAAATATCAGGAAAAACTGAACAATAACGATCAGGAAAGAATGAACAAGCTGGTGTTCATTTCTCTAGAAAAAGGAAAGCTGAGAGTGACTTAATAGAGGTCTTTAAAATTAGGAAGGGGTATGATAGGATAGACGTAGAGAAGATCTTTTCAATTGGGACAGAGTCCAAATCTAGGGGCCATAAATATAAGATAGTCACTAATAAATCAAGTATAGAATTCAAGATAAATATCTTTGCTCAGGGAGTGGTTAGAATGTGGAACTTGCTACCACATGGAGTAGCTGAGGCAAATAGCAGAGATGCCTTTAGGGGAAGTACATGAAGGAGAATTACATAGAATGTGCAGCACAGAAAGAGGCCATTTGGTCCACATCAGTGTTAATGCTCCACACAAATCTCCTCCCACCTCTTTTTTATCTAACCCGAAGAAAGGAATAGAAGTATATGGAGATAGGATTAGATGAAGTAGGATGGGAGGAGGCTTCTGTAGAGCATAAACATCACAACAAACCAGTTGATCTGAATGGCCAGTTCCTGCGCTGTAAATTCTATGTCATTGAATTCTATCTAATGTGTCTCAGGTGTAGTAGGGAGAACCGAGGGAAAATCACCTCCAAATATCAGAACTTTGCCGCCTAATGGAACATGTTTAAGTAATCATGGTATTTCTTTCTTGATATTACCAAAAGATTGATTAACAGTCTTAAAAGTAAATCTGTTAGCCAACGAGTATCCTAAGTTTGATGAATTTTTCTCCATAGAATTGTAATGGTAGGTTGCTTGTAGAAATCTCATCAAGATTCAAAGGAATCTTCAATCATGAAAAAGTGGCTCATTCATCAATCAAAGGTACAGTTGCAATCCCCAATGACACCACAGAAAGGGCAATATATACTACTGTTCACACTTATGCAAGTATTAATGGATGCAGGAAGTGTTGTTCCCTGGTCCCTCCAAGGCTATACACAAAAGAATCATGCAATCACTGCTATTTCCATGTACATCAATAATAGCATTGTGAATTGCACATTGATCATCATTAAGACAAGGAAGGCCCTTATTCACCTCAGCAGTCCAGTACATTTGTATCATAAAACATTTTGGCCCCAAGTTTCCACATGTGGCGAAAAAGGTGCACCTCAGATCTGGGCGCCTGTTTTTCGCGCCGAAAACGGCGCCGGAAAAAAAGTGCGGTATTCTCGAGCTCCTTAGAGCTCGATGTCTGCTTGGCGCGGCGCACAGGGGGCGGAGCCTACCACTCGCGCCGATTTTGTAAGTAGGAGGGGGCGGGTACAATTGAAATGAGGCTTCTTGGTGCCGGCAACCCTGCGCATGCGCGTTGGAGCGATCGCGCATGCGCAGTCTGAAGTAAACATTGGCACTCGGCCATTTTTAAAAGTACTGCAGGAAAAGTGAAGATTTGTTTCTTGGACCCCTGCAAAGGCTTGTATTTTAATTGTCTTGATATTTCTGTGTGTGAGGGAGTGCTTTTAGCAGCACTGCTGAATAAATCACCTGCTGAAATCAGTGAGTTCAGCTTTTCACTGCTAAACTTGCAGAACCGGTGCCTGCAAATTAAGGACTGTGTGTTTGAAGAAATAAAAGTGTCAATTCAACTTTGCAATGGATCAACTTCCACCAAGAACAAAGAATTCCTTGCATGAGGAAGCAAACCATTGCATAATATGTGGTGCACCCATTCTGCAAATTTAAATATAAAGATGTCGATGTGGCTGCCTCTCCCTGTCCAAATGGCCTCAGTCAGTCCCCCTCACAGCTCGAAGGCTGCTGCTGTTCTTTCTTCGGCTCCCGGCCAACCACTGACGCCGCTGCAATCCCATGGCCAAATGGCCTCAAGTCTGTCCGGGTGCTGCATCTTCGCGGGGAATGAAGGGCTGCCTCAAGCACTGCAGCTCAGCTCGAAGGCTGCTTGCTGCCTGCCGCTGCCGTCGAGACGAGACACTGACGCCACACCCCTGCCTCAAGCACTGCAGCTCAGCTCGAAGGCTACTTGCTGCCGCTGCCGTCGACACACTGACACCACACCGCTACCTGAAAGGCCTGCCTGAAGCACTTTCACACAGGTAGGAACATGGTTTATTTAATCTTTTCTTTGCTTATAAATTTTTATTCAGGTTGGATTTATTTGTATAATATTTGTATAAGTATAACTAAGGATTGATTGTAGAATTTAATGACTTCCCTTCCCCCCACTCCCTTCCCCACCTCGTTCCCGACGCCTAATTTGTAACCTGCGCCTGATTTTCTAAAGTGTAGACAAGGTTTTTTCAAGCGTACAAAAATCTTCACTTACTCCATTCTAAGTTAGTTTGGAGTATGTTTTCACTGTGGAAGCTTTGAAATCAGACGTCAGTGGCCGGACACGCCACCTTTTGAAAAAAAAATTCTGTTCAAAAGTGAAACTGTTCTACCTGACTGGAACTGCAGAAAACTAAATGTGGAGAATTCCGATTTCTAAGATACTCCGTTCTACACCAGTTGCTCCTAAAAATCAGGAGCAAATCATGTGGAAACTTGGGGCCACTGTCACTGAATAAACATGAGGAATCACTAAAGCTTTCCTCAACCTCACTGTGAATGGGTATCCCTGAGTGATCAAATACTTTCATCCCTTAAGTTTCAAAACAGTGTTGAATAACCATTAAGGCCTCATTTGTAATGTGATCATTTAATGCCAATTTGTCAATATTTGCTTGATGGCCAGCATAAAACAGTGATATTCACATTCTGATCAGATGGAAAGCAAATTGCCCCTGCAAAACCGGTTGACAATTATTTTTACTGATGCACGTAAACACCGTGCATGGTGTAATGAGACGTTCTCTCGCTGAACTGCATTTAAAGCACCAGCAGAACACTCAGTTCAGCTTACAGAGCTAAACTTATCAGTATAATGAAAGGAAAACCACAGCATTACAATCATTAGGTAAAATTTAGAACATTTGTGATTTGAATGTGATTGAAAAATTGGAGGGAAAGAAATGAAAGGTGGTAATGAAGAGATAGGGATCTTGGATTTATTTGGTTCCAGTTGGAGAGAAAGTCCAGCAATAAGTATCTAGATCATTTGATTTTGTCAAAAAAGCTCACTGATCAGATCTAAGGCTCAAATCTAGTGAAAGGGGAGGCTTCCAAGGGTTAAATTACGAGAGCTTGCACAAACTAAGGTTGTATTCCCTGGAATTTACAAGGCTAAAGCGTGATTTGATTGAAGTTTTAAAGATTAAAAGAAAATATTTGTATTTATATAGTGCCTTTACAGCCAATGAAGTACTTTTTGAAGTGTGGTCACTGTTGCAATGTAGGAACTACAGCAGGCAATTTGCGCACAGCAAGCTCCCACAAACAGCAATGGGATAATGAGCAGATGTGACAGCTGTGGCTCAATTGGTAGCACGCTTGCCTCTGAGTCTGGAAGGTTGTGGGTCAAATCCCACTCCAAGAACTTAAGCACATAAATCTGGGCTGACACTCCAATGCAATGCTGAGAGAGTGCTGCACTGTCAGAGGTACTATCTTTAGGATGAGAGGTTAAACCAAGGTCCTGTCTGCTCCCAGGTGGATGTAGATCATCCCATGGCACTATTTCAATGAAGAGCAAGGGAACTATTCCCAGTGTCCTGGCCAATATTTATCCCTCAATTAATATAACATAAAACAAATTATCTGGTCATTATGACAGTGCTGTTTATGGGAGTTTGGTGTGTTTATATTGGTGATAGAGAATTCAAACAGGCTGCATTTAGACAGGCTGTGAAAATTCACAGACAACAAGTCAGAGATGCTACGTGAGTGGTAGCATGTTGCATTAAGTCATCAATCAACTTGACATTTTAGGACTTTGGGTAGCGAGCCAATTAAAAGGTTAAAAGACTATTAATTGAGCCAATAAGGTCAAAGAAGGCGAGTTCTTTTCTGTAAATTGATCCAGGTATAAGTACAGCCATTTTGACCATGTGGTCTCAGAAGGACAAAGACCTGGCTTAAAGCCAAGAGCTTGTTGCTGTCTGCCAAGAAATAAAGTGACATTAAAACTACAATCGGAGTTTGTATTTCATTGGAAATTAAGAGATCTAACAATTTTGGCGTCACGAACATGATCGCTGAGAATAGAAACTGAATTTTGAACATCGGACCTACATACTGAGGTAAGGACTCCTCTTTATAAAAGTCCTCGGTCAAAAGTCTAAATTCGCCTTTCCTTCTACGCGATTCCGAAAGCCTCCAGTTTGCGAACCCTCCGGTTGTTAGTCGGCTCGAGGTCCCATAGATGTCTAAACTTCGGCGGTGTGTTAGTTAATTAATCACCGACCTATTGATCGGCTGGAAAGCCTATGACTCGAGACCCCAATAAAGAAATCAGCATTATGGCAGCAGGAGATAAGAGCAAAGAATTGCCTACAACTGTTAAAGGTGGGCAGGCACCACCTGAAGTTTCGCTAGATTTAATTCTTGAACAGTTGAAAGAATACATAGAGCAACAATTCAATTTATCTAAAACCTATATTAAGATCGAACAAAAGTACAAAACCTCCAAAGGACAATGGTCCTTGGACAAGATTAAAAAGGTCTGGGGAAAAACGACCCGTATGAAAAATAAAGAGTGAACTAGATGGTCCCTAGCGGTTATGGGAAAGATCCGAAACCGGAATGAAATTATAATGTGTTCCCAACATAATCGAGAACTGACCAGCACAAAGGATCAATTGCAAACTGTTTGTGCGCAGCTGCGACAGAAAAAACTTGAACTTGAAAAGCTGGAAGCGGAAGTTAAAGATCTTAAAGGTGAAATTAAAGAATGGAAAAATTCATTAGGTCAAGAGACAGTAATAGGAAAAGGAAAATGTATCGGTCAATTCCCAGGGTACCCATGTTTGGATAAATTAAAAGCGCAAACCCGAAGACACGACTGAGGAATAGATACGGATTCTGAATCCTCCGACGATGCAGGGTCGGAGGATGAAGAATTAGGGGTGCGCTTTGCCCCGTTTAAAAAAAGATGAGTTGTAGTCAAATCAGAAGAGACTGCCGATGAGGGCGGAACCAAAAAAACGAGGAAAAGGGTGTACGAAAAATACTTAGTTCATGATTCGGCAGACCCAGAGAAAATTGATAAATGGTCAAAGGAATTGCCCAATCCAAAGAAAGGGGGAGTAAAAACGTGGGACCAATTGGACCGCTTAAGAAATATATATCAACTTCATCCCTGGGACGGAGTGCAAATTTTGACCATAATGGTGCCAAAAACACAGGGAAGAAAATTGCACGACAAGGTAGAAGAAGCTTTGGGACAGGATGAGCAAGAATTAGACGCAGGATGGGAGGCGATTAAACACTGGCTGCAAGCCTTCAGTCCAGCTAAGACAGACTGGGGAAAAATTGCAGCCTGCCAACAGAAAGGAACAGAGGAGGTCCTGGAGTATGACGAGCAGTTTAGATGCACGTGGCTAGAACATTCGGGTATGAATAATACGGATGAGAAAATGGATGAACAAGTGTTTGGACACCTGAAAGCAGATTTTGTGGCAGGTCTAAAGCCAGAACTGTCCAAAATGCTTAAGGTAGTGTTACCAGACTGGGAAGGTAGAGGGACTACTTTTGCAGCATTGGTGGATCGATGTAACCAGTTAGATCGGGATATGGGAGCTAAAGTCCAAGCTGTACAGGCTATGGGATGGAAATCCCAGGATTCCGATAAATAGTTATTAGGAAAATTACCCGGAAAATGTCATTATTGTGGGAAAGAAGGTCACCGGGCCAAGACGTGCAGGGCAAAACAGAAAGGTCGTGGCTGGGGAAGAGGACGCAGCCAGGGATACAATTCAGCCAACAAACCAGGCTTGTCACAAGATAACGACCTCATAGAAGCATTTAAGCAACTGACAATACAACAACAGAAGGAGTTACTTGGGATAGCAAAAAATGGTTAGAGCCACCCTGGCCCCCCTCCTTGCACTAATACAACAGAGGGGAGATGGGCTATATATAACTGTGAGGGTGGGCGATAAGGATATGGACTGTCTTTTAGACACAGGGGCGGAATTAACATGCTTACCCCTACAATATGGAGAATTTTTGCTGTTGGATGGTAGGGCACGTGCAGCCTATGGAGTTGGGGGCCATAAAATGGAAATTAAAAGGACAACACCGGTACTTATAGGGCTGGGTCCACATGAACTAACCACGCCGGTCTGGATAGGCCCAGTAGAGCAACCCCTTTTGATAATGGACATTCTAATCCAAATAGATTCATCGTTGCATTTTGAGAATGGTCGGGTGACATGATCAATTAGAACTTTGAAGAAAGAAGAACTGAAGGAACACCCGATATGGGCTAAAGATAAGAACGATTGTGGCCTACTCCAGATGGAGCCTGCGTCATTTACTGGGACCAAGCCTCCATGCACTAAACAGTATCCCATCAGTCCAACTGCCATCGCGGGAATCTTACCGGTTATTCAGCAATTGGAAAAACAAGGGGTGCTTATTAAAACGCATAGCTCCTCCAATAGCCCCGTGTGGCCGGTACAGAAATCTAATGAGACTTGGCGTTTGACTGTCGATTATAGGAAAGCTAACCAGTGTATTGATCAAAAAGCTCCTTTGGTCGCAGATCCCTCCATCATTTTTAATGCCCTCAAACCAGAACATAAATATTTCTCGGTTATAGATATGGCCAACGGATTTTGGTCGGTGCCTCTGGCACCGGAGGTTCGACAGTGGTTTGCTTTCACGGTCCAAGGACAACAGTATACTTGGACCCGGTTACCACAGGGTTTCCACAACAGCCCTACGGTATTCCACATGGCTTTACAAAGCCATTTGCGAGAATTACCTCCCCTGTCATCCACAGTCATCCAATATGTAGACGATATCTTGCTAGCTTCAAACACGGAGGAACAGCATGAACAAGATTCACAAGCTTTGCTGGAGCACCTTCGGCTGAAAGGACATAAAGCCAGCATCGACAAAGCACAAATATCCCAAGAAGAGGTTGTATACCTGGGACAAAAGATTTCACAAGGAAAGAGAGAACTTACCCAGGATAGAACTGCAGCCATTCGGGCTGCTAAAAAACCCACCACTATTCAGGAACTAAGGTCTTTTTTGGGATTGTGTAACTTTAACAGAAATTGGATTGACTCCTTCACACAGCTTGCTCAGCCATTGAATGATATTTTAAAGGGGAAACGTGCCTCTAAAGAAGCCATCACCCTCACTAAGGAACAGCAAGAGGCCTTCCTGAATTTGAAAAAGGCTTTGTGTTCGGCACCGGCTCTGGGAATCCCCGACAGTGGTAAGCCATTTACCCTGTTTGTCCATGAGAAAGAAGGATATATGACAGCTATACTGACACAAGAACATGAGGATCGGCAAAGACCTATTGGCTATTATTCGGCAAAACTAGATGCGGTAGCCCTCGGATGGAGAAATTGCCTAAGGGCCATGGAAGCTACATGTCGAGCGGTAATGACCACTGCGGGTCTAGTCCTCGACCAAAAGCTGATTGTCAAGTGTCCCCACACCGTATACGCTTTGCTGTCTATGAATAGAATGTCTCAGGTGACGGCAGCTAGATGGACCCGCTGGACAGCAGTTTTGGAAGCTCCTAATCTCCATATCGTCCGGGCCAGCCCACAACTATGCTCCCGATGTCAGAATCGAGGGAGCAAGAGGGGGGAGAATGTGAAGAGCAGAACTGCGTGGAGATTTTAAAAGGAACAGAAGAAGCAGCCTTAGCAGCAGAGGAGCCTCTGCACAACCCAGACCTCATCCTGTTTACAGATGGTTCCTCCTTTGTTGACAATGGTACCAGAAAAGCAGGATGGGCAGTTACAACCTTATATGAGGTAGTGGCAAAAGGATGTTTACCCTCAGGAACGTCAGCACAACAGGCCAAGTTACGGGCCCTGTCAGAAGCATGTTGAATAGCAGAAGGACAGACAGCTAATGTCTACACAGATTCGCGTTATGCTTTTGGTGTCGCTCGCGACTTTGGTCTGTTATGGCGGAAAAGAGGATTCCTCACTGCTGCTGGTACACCTATCCGAAATGGAAAAGAAGTCCGAAACTTACTGGAGGCCATACAATTACCTCAGGAAGTGTCCATCCTGAAGTGTGAGGCCCATACCAAGGAAAATACCATGGAAGCATAGGGAAATGCCCTAGCTGACCAGGCAGCTAAAGATGCCGCCTCACAGGGCGTTCCCCCAGAAGAACCAACACAGATGTGCAGATTGAAAGCACTCAGGACTCTGACACGAGACCTTCAAACAATGCAAGGCGAGTGCTCCCGAGAGGAAAAATGGACATGGATTGAGGCAGGAATTAAGCTATGTGAAGATGGTGTCTGGAGACAAAGAGTTACCGACAAGCCAGTCGCGCCACAAGCGCTTGTGCCTTTTTTAGCCCAACAAATCCACTCGTGGGGACACTTGGCCTCACAACAGATGACGGCACGGTTCCAGAAAAGCTGGTGGGGTCGGGGATTTAAAAAACATGCCCAGCTGGTAACAGACCGCTGTGTGGTCTGCCAGAAAAATAATTCTGGACCCATCACGGTAATGCCCCAACTGAGGCCCCCTGCCCCTGTCGGACCATTCCAGCATCTGCAGGTTGATTATATATCTCTTTCTTCATGCCAAGGATACACTAACATTCTTGTCATGGTCGACAGATTCTCTAGATGGGTAGAAGCTGTCCCAACTAAAAGAGCCACAGCCAATCACACTGCAAAGGTCTTGTGTAAGGATTACATTCCCCGATGGGGAGTCCCGAGTAGCATTGACTCAGATCAGGGAACACACTTCACAGGTGCTGTCTGCCAAGAAGTCTGTAGGTTACTGAACATTACGTGGGATTTACACTGTCCTTATCATCCACAATCATCAGGACAAGTAGAGCGAATGAATCGAACTCTGAAACAACGGCTTGTCAAATATCACCAAGAAGGAACACCATGCCCCCAGGCACTACCAATAGTGCTATGTAGCATTAGGGCAACCCCAAACAGAAGTACAGGTCTAAGCCCATTTGAAATTATATCAGGAAGACCCATGTCGCTGCCAGGAACTATCGATTTACGGAAAGCTGATGTTCACTTAATGAGTGACACTTTGTTATCATACTGTCAGAACTTAACCAATGCTATTAGTTCTGTTTCCCGACAGGTATCGGCAGCTTGGGGTAATCCACCCGAAGGAGGACACAACATCATCCCGGGAGTCTGGGTGTATGTGAAAAAGTTGCATAAAGAACCTTTGGGTGCCAAGTGGGAGGGACCTTATCAAGTGTTATTGACCACTCAGGCAGCTGTTAAAGTCCAAGGAAAGAAAGCCTGGATCCACGCTTCACCCGTAACTGAAGCTGAAATCTATTAAGGACAATTACATTTTGCGAAAATGTATAAATTTATTGTATTATTGATTGTAGGTATTCTAGGCATCGGCCTACTTCTTACTAGCCGACCCTCTGCACCAAAGGAAAATAGTGGGGTAGCAAGGGAATTACATGTAAATACCTTTTTATATATGTCATACATTTATGCCAAACAAGGTAACATTTCTAGTTGTTGGGTGTGTGGCCACAAGGCCTACCCTTGGTTGCCCCAGAATTGGACGGGATCCTGCTATTTAGCCTACATTGTGCCTTATATGTATCATATAAAGTCACTGTCGGAACATTTACACTGTCCTAAGAGAGCTATCACAGAAACAGAGAGGTTCTTTGCCATTCTGATCCCCATGTATGGGACCGCCAGACTGGCAAGGGAATCCATTAACATGGCATCTGTTGTGGAACGGGTAGCCAATGATACCTCAGAGGCTCTAGTTAAAATCAATGCTGAAATGGTAGCAATCCGCACAGTAGCCCTACAGAATAGACTGGCCCTTGATTACATCCTGGCTGAAAAGGGAGGTACTTGCACCCTACTCAGAACTGAGTGTTGCACATATATCCCAGATAGCTCTGAAGAAATTACCCACTTAGCGGAGCATATCCAAAAGGAGATAGAAAAACTTAAGCAACCCCCATCATTCACTTTGTGGAGCGGAGCCACTGAATGGCTAGGTTCAATAGGAACTTCATTGGTGGAAGGTTTAATTCTATTTGTTGTAATTGTTTTACTTTTATATTGTTTGTTTATGTTGATTAAATGTTGTTGCGACCAGGCGGCTGTAGCTGCTGTCCTGCACGTGAGACACCTTGCAGGTTCCAGCAGACTGTCTGTGCATGGCACAGGGGTATGTTATGCTTAAGGGAAGGTTGTTTACTGGTTGAACTAAGATATTGATTTGGATTAAATTGGAATAAGGTTAATTAACCTACTAAAACCAGACTTCCATTGTGGCCACGATGGAACTCGGGTTGGTGTAAATTTGTGTGGAAGCTACTAGTCCGGACATGTAGCGAAACACATTAACAAATTTTAGAAGGAAACTATATTAATATGTATGAAATTATTTTGTAGAATGTTTAACCAGTGATACTTGATGTTTTATGATTCAGTTTGTGAAAGTATCAAAGGGGAGATTGATCGAAAATTCAAACAGGCTGCATTTAGACAGGCTGTGAAAATTCACAGACAACACGTCAGAGATGCTGTGTGAGTGGTAGCATCTTGCATTAAGTCATCAATCAACTTGACATTTGAGGACTTTGGGTAGTGAGCCAATTAAAAGGTTAAAAGACTATTAATTGAGCCAATAAGGTCAAAGAAGGCAAGTTCTTTTCTGTAAATTGATCCAGGTATAAGTACAGCCATTTTGACCATGTGGTCTCAGAAGGACAAAGACCTGGCTTAAAGCCAAGAGCTTGTTGCTGTCTGCCAAGAAATAAAGTGACATTAAAACTACAATCGGAGTTTGTATTTCATTGGAAATTAAGAGATCTAACAATTGGCTGCCATGTTTCCCACATTACAACAGTGACTACACTTCAAAGAAGTACTTCATTGGCTGTAAAGCACTTTTATACATCCGGTGGTCATGAAAGGCGCTTATATAAATCCAAGTCTTTCTTTCTTTAGATGTGATGTTGATTGAGGGATAAATATTGGCCAAGACCCTGGAGATAACTCCCCTGCTCTTCTTCGAAATAGTGGTCTTGGGATCTTTTACGTCCACTTGAGAGAGCTGACGGGACTGTGGTTTCAAGTCTCAGCAATAGTGCAGCACTCCCTCAGTACTGGAGTGTCAGGCTAGATTTCTGTGCTCAAGTCTCTGGAGTTGGACTTGAACCACAACCTTCTGACTCAGAGTGCTACCCATTAAGGGAAAGTGATAAGGTAGATCGTGAGAAACTATTTCTGCTGGTTGGGGAGTCCAGGACTAGGGAACATAGCCTAAATATTGGAGCCAGATCTTTCAGGAGTGAAGCTAGGAAACACTTCTACATACAAAGGGTGGTAGAAGTTTGGAATTCTCTTTCACAAATGGCAATTGATGCTAGGTCCATTGCTAATTTTAAATCTGAGATTGATAGATTGTTGTTAACCAAAGGTATAAAGGGATAAGGGTCAAAGGCAAGTATATGGAGTTAGGTCACAGATCAGCGATGATCTCATTGAATGGTAAACAGGCTCGGGAGGGCCAAATGACCTCCTCCTGTTCCTATGTTCGGATGATTTCCCACCGGATAATGCAGTCAGAGAAATTATGCATCCTGGGAGAATTCCAGGATATTCCAGGTGAACCAAAAGAGACAGTTCTGCAAAACAGTATCGACTGTAGAAACTGGTGATTCTGTGCTCATCGTCCAGGGTGTTATCTTACTCCAAGGGAAAGTTGCTAAAAGTGTTTTGTCATGAAAACGAGACGAACTGTAGAAGCTGAAAGTGGAAGGTATAATGCACTATAGGTCTGGAACCTCATACTATGATTCAACTCACGAGATTATAATAATAATAATAATAATAATAATAATAATGATGATGATGGGGCCACCCGATATTGTGGTGGCCCAGAACCAGTGGACTGCTCTGGGGTGCTACCTGGAGAGAAATTTGATGGAGTGCCATTATGGGTTAGGATATTTCCTAAACACTGGGACCAGCCAGATAAACCCACAATGGCTTTCTCTATTGCTGTACATTCCTACTATTGTGTTCCTAACACAGATGAGGCTGCTCACAGGGAGGTTAAAGTAACAGTGACCTCAGTCTTTAATAAGACACTCCAGAGTGAGGAATAGGCCTTAGGGGCCGGCTTATATAGAGTGCTCCCAAGGGATGCTGGGATCCCTTGGGACTTCAGGGGATGAGCTCCCTGGTGGCGGAACATGGGAGTGCATGCTTTACAGATACATAACATCACTCCCCCCGCAAAGTCAAAGTGAAAACTATTTACAAGGTGAGGCGGTCAGGAACCTTTCTTTCCCTGGTGGACCGCCTCGATACAAAAGTCTGTTCTGGTGTGTTGGCTGTGCCCTTGCTGGGCTGGCGTGTTGTTGGCCCTGCAGGGCTGCTAGGTGAGTCTGGCCTTGCTGGGCTGTTGGGCGTGATGGTTTCAATTTCCTCATCCGGTGTGGTGTCGTTGATCCTTTGGGTGTGTGTTGTGGGCTCGAAAAAGGTGGTGTCTGCTGTGGGTTGCTCAGGGCAGTCTGTGAACCGCAGCCTCGTTTGGTCTGGGTGCTTTCTGCAAATTTGTCCATTGTCTAGTTTGACTACAAACACCCTATTCCCTTCTTTAGCTATCACCGTGCCCGCGATCCACTTGAGACCATGTCCATAGTTTAGCACATACACAGGGTCATTCAGATCAATTTCCTGTGACACAGTGGCGCGACCATCGTTTACATTTTGTTGCTGCCACCTGCTCTCTACCTGATCATACAGGTTGGGGTGAACCAACGAGAGTCTAGTTTTAAGTGCACTTTTCACGAGTAGCTCAGCCGGGGGCACCCCTGTGAGCGAGTGGGGTCCCGTGCGGTAGCTGAGCAGTACTCGGGACAGGCAGGTTTGGAGTGAGCCTTCTGTGACTCATTTAAGACTCTGTTTGATGGTTTGTACTGCCCGCTCTGCCTGGAGGCTGGTTTAAACGAGGCCAGGGTGACATGTTTGATCCCATTGCGGGTCATGAATTCTTTAAATTTGGCACTGGTGAAACATGGCCCGTTGTCACTGACCAGTATGTCAGGCAGGCCGTGGGTGGCAAACATGGCCCTCAGGCTTTCAATGGTGGCGGTGGCAGTGATTCCCGATATTTTTACACATTCAATCCATTTTGAAAAAGCATCCACCACCACCAGGAACATTTTACCGAGAAACGGGCCCACATAGTCAACATGGATCCTCGACATGGTCTGGAGGGCCAGGACCACAAACTTAGTGGTGCCTCTCTGGGCGTGTTGCTCAACTGAGCTCACACGCTGCATTGCCGTACACAGGACTCTAAGTCAGAGTTGATACCGGGCCACCATACGTGGGATCTGGCTATCGCTTTCATCATTACTATACCCGGGTGTGTGCTGTTGAGATCCGAGATGAACGTCTCCCTGACCTTTTTTGGTAGCACTACGCGGTTACCGCACAACAGGCAGTCTGCCTGAATGGACAGCTCGTCCTTATGCCGCTGAAATGGCTTGATTGGCTCTTGCATTTCAACGGGGATGCTGGCCCATTCAATACACATTTTTTTACTAGGGATAGCAGAGGATCTTGGCTGGTCCAAGTCCTAATCTGGCGGGCCGTGACAGGTGATTTATCATTTTCAAACTCTTCCATAACCATCGACAAGTCTGCGGGCTGCGCCACCATCAACAAGTTTGCAGGCTGCGCCATTTCCACCCCCGTGGTGGGCAATGGTAGCCGACTGAGAGCATCCGCACAGTTCTCGGTGCCTAGCCTGTGGCAGATGGTATAGTTATACGCTGATAGCGCGAGTGCCCACCTTTGTATGCGGGCTGAGGCATTAGAAATTATCCACTTGTTTTTAGCGAACAGGGATGTGAGGAGCTTGTGATCGGTTCCAACTCAAATTTGAGGCCAAACAGGTACTGATGCATTTTCTTTACCCCGAACACATACGCTAATGTCTCTTTCTCAATCATGCTGTAGGCCCTCTCGGCCTTAGACAAGCTCCTGGAAGCATAGGCGACAGATTGCAACTTCCCCGCAACATTAACTTGTTGTAATACACACCCGACTCCGTATGACGACGTATCACATGATAGCACAAGTTTTTTTACACGGGTGATATAATACAAGTAGCTTGTTGGAGCATAAAATGTTTCTGGCTTTCTCAAAAGCAATTACTTGTTTTTTTCCCCATACCCAGTTCTCACCTTTGCACAATAACACATGTAGGGGCTCTAAAAGGGTGCTTAACCCCGATAAGAAGTTACCAAAATAGTTGAGAAGTCCCAGGAATGACCGCAGCTCCATGATGTTCTGTGGCCGGGGCGCCTTGCTGATAGCCTCTGTCTTGGTGTCTGTGGGACAAATGCCGTCCGCCGCGATCTTTCTCCCCAAAAACTCCACTTCTGTTGCCATGAAGGTGCATTTCGACCTCTTCAGCCGCAGCCCTACGCAATCCAGTCGCTGAACGAATTCCTCCAGGTTTGGTAGGTGCTCGGCGGTGTCCCGACCTGTGACCAATATGTCGTCCTGAAAGACCACCGTGTGTGGTACCGATTTGCGTAGGCTCTCCATGTTTCTCTGGAAGATCGCTGCAGCCGACCGAATTCCAAATGGGCATCCGTTGTAGATGAACAGTCCCTTGTGCGTGTTGATGCAGGTGAGGCCCTTCGAAGACTCCTCCAGCTCCTGCGTCATGTAGGCCGAAGTCAGGTCGAGCTTGGTGAACGTCTTGCCTCCTGCCAGCATCGCAAATAGGTCGTCTGCCTTAGGTAGCGTGTATTGGTCCTGTAGCGAGAAACAATTAATAGTTACTTTATAATCGCCGCAAATCCTGACCGTGCCATCACTTTTGAGTACTGGAACAATCGGGCTGGCCCACTCACTGAATTCCACTGGGGAGATGATGTCCTCGCGTTGCAGCCTGTCCAGCTCGATTTCCACTCTCTCCCTCATCATGTGTGGTACCGCTCGCGCCTTGTGGTGAATGGGTCGTGCCTCTGGGACCAAGTGGATCCGCACCTTCACCCCGGAAAAGTTTCCAATGCCTGTCTCAAAAAGGGATGGAAGTTTGTTAAGAACCTGGGTACATGAGGCCTCATCGACATGTGATAGTGCTCGGATGTCATCCCAGTTCCAGCGGATTTTGTCCAGCCAGCTCCTTCCAAGCAGTGTGGGGCCATCGCCCAGGACAATCCAGAGTGTCAGTTCATGCATCGTGCCCTCGTAGCTGACCTTGACCATGGCGCAGCCCAGGACAGTGATAAGCTCTTTGGTGTACGTTCTCAGTTTCGTGTGGATGGGGCTCAGGGCTGGTCTGAGTGCTTTGTTGCACCACAGTCTCTCAAACATCTTTTTCCTCATGATGGATTGGCTAGCGCCAGTGTCCAGTTCCATGGCTACAGGTAAGCCATTCAATTTTACGTTTAGCATTATAGGTGGACATTTCGTCGAAAATGTATGCACCCCGTGTACTTCAGCATCTGCCTCCTCGCTCTGAGGTTCGAAATTGCTTTGATCCACCATGGACCGATCTTCCTCTGCCCCGTGGTGGTTAGCAGGTTTTGCAGAGCTTGCAGCTCCTTTGCAAGCTCGTTGGAGGTGCCCCATTGTTCCACAGCTCTTGCAAACATACCCTTTGAAGCGGCATGAATAGGCTGAATGGAAGCCTCCACAATGCCAACAAGGTGTGAATTGCCTTGCATTCATCCTTTGTTGCGGACTCTGAGTCATCTGGGTCACCTGAGGCCTGCTGGCAGTTGCAGACTCGTGGGTTCTGCCCTGTACATTTCTGCTCGCAAACACAGTTCCAGTTAATTTATGAACATTGCTAGCTGTGTGCTGAGAGATTTGTTTGGTGTTATCACTGGTGGACATAAACGCCTGTGCTAGCGCAATGGCCTTACTGAGGGTCGGTGTCTCTACATTCAAAAGTTTTTGTAGGATGGTCTCGTGGCCAATGCCCAGTACAAATATGTCTCTGAGCATTTTCTCCAGGTAGCCATCAAACTCAAATTTTCGGCTCGGCGATGTAGCTCGCCACTTCCTGACCTTCAGATCGCTGGCACGTGTAGAACCGATACCTCGCCATCAGCACGCTCTCCCTCAGGTTAAGATGCTCCCGAACCAGTGTACACAGCTCCTCATATGACTTATCTGTGGATTTCACTGGAGCCAGAAGATTCTTCATGAGGCTGTAGGTCGGTGCCCCGCAGACTGTGAGGAGAACCGCTCTCCTTTTTGTAGCGCTTCCTTCGCCGTCCAGCTCGTTGACTACAAAGTACTGGTCTAGCCATTCGACATTGGCTTCCCAGTCCTCACCCTCCGAGAACTTGTCCAGGATGCCCACAGTTTGCTGAATTTTTGCATTGGATTCATATACTCGTCGCCAGTTATTGTGTTCCTAACACAGTTGAGACTGCACACAGGGAGGTTAAAGTAACAGTGACCTCAGTCTTTATTAAGACACTCCAAAGTGAGGAACAGGCCTTCTGGGCCGGCTTATATACAGTGCTCCCAAGGGATGCTGGGATCTCTTGGGACTTCAGGGCATGAGCTCCCTGGTGGTGGAACATGGGAGTGCATGCTTTACAGATACACAACAACTACCTTCTGAAAATTGGGCATTTGATGACCATCTATCTTCTTCCTAATTACATATGCCAGTGTTTCTTTGATCTTTCTCAAATACTGCAGCCGAGATATGGTTTGAGCAATGGGAAATATGCAAATGTTAGTAGCTTCAGTATGAACCTGGTGAAGTCCATCAGAATTAACAGAAACAATTTCTGCTGAAATCAACAAATGGATTATGATGCCACACTTTAGAATACTTTAACATACACAGACATCATTCAAACTCAAATCATATCTGCCTTCAATTGGAATCATCAAATTGTGCACACAAGGAGTATGTCAAAGTATGACCCTGCTTCAGGATTTCAGAAGATGACTAACAATCAATTTAAAAAATAAATACTTGCATTTATATAGCGCCTTTCACTACCACTGGATGTCCCAAAGTGCTTTACAGCCAATGGAGTACTTTTTGAAGCGTAGTCACTGTTGTAATGTAGGAAATGCGGCAGCCAATTTGCACTCAGCAAGCTCCCACATACAGCAATGTGATACTGACCAGATATTCTGTTTTTGTTATGTTGATTGCATGATAAATATTGTCCAGGATAATTCCCCTGCTCTTCTTCGAAATAGTGCCAAAGAATCTTCATGTCCATCTGAGGGAGCAGACGGGGCCTCGGTTTAAAGTCTCATCCGAAAGACAGCATCTCCGACAGTGCAGTCCAATTTAATTCAATTTAACTGATGTATGCTGGTACAGGTTGAGCGTCCGAAATCCGGAGTTCTGAAACTCAGAATGTTCCGGAACCCGGACACCGGGTCGATCCGTGGTGTGGTCGTCCGGAATCCGGAAAATGTTCCAAAATGTGGACCCGCAGCCGCCTCCCCCCCTTTCCCCCACCCCCTCCCCCCTCCCCACTCCAGTGTCGGACTCCTCTGCCTCCGCTGTTGCCAGGACTGTTGCCCACTTGGTCGCCAGCCGGGCCTGTCCCCGCTCGGCAATTTCCTCACAAAGGAGACAAAATTAATATGTAAACAGAGAGATTTTGCTCTGGGGGGATTCAGTGTCAGTTACCTGTACAGGTCCTTCCATCCCCAGTATGTCCAGCCCGACACACACATTGGAAAGAGTTGAAAGTGGCTGTTGAAACAGGCGTTTCTGGATTCGGGATGTCGGAAAGACATTCTGAAATCCAGAAATACCAAAATCCGAAATGGCCTCAGTCCCGAGGTTTCCGGATTTCGGACGCTCTACCTGTATCACATAAATCTCGCATCCGCAATGCCTTGTTATTTTTTTCTTCATTATTGTTACCTGATGCCAATTGTGTTGCTCTAATACCTGCAGTAGCAGATGTTATCCACATCTCAACTGGGAGGAAAGCCAACCTATCTCAATACACTTGCTTGAATGGTTATACTGTAATTGAGTCAGGGTCCCATTGTAAATACTGCAGACATACTATTTGCTTATGCGATATATGTGCTCAATCTATAATGTACCATGGCTGGATTAAATTGATACGGTGATAAACGTGTATTATAAAATATTAAATACTTTATATTCACCACAAACACTATATTAGCAAAACTGACTGAATAATCATTACAATTTAATAAACTTGTTTTGGTTTTCTGTAATATGGTTTATTTACAAATGAGTTTTCCTGTGAAAAGATTTGCAAAAGGCTGGTTAGAAATGAATGGCAGAAAAATGTATTTGATAAAATCAGCAAAAACTGACTGCTCAGATAGTGAAGATGATGTGAACCTGAGGGGCCATTTATAATCACATGAGTGATGCCATCTGAAAGTCTTAATGATACTTTAGTTTGAGCATCTGGCAAATTAAGTGATCTAAGGTTCACTGACCCCAGATGATGGCTGATACGGTGAGCTTAAATTTTTTTCTCTTGCATTTGTTTCTCTTGCATTAGATGGAGCAGTTCTTTTTATCAACAATGTGTCAGAAATAATATTTCTAACAATTAATTTAGTGAAGACTGAAAGTTTTATTTTAAGTTTCTTTTTCCACATCTCTTCTTCAATTATATGCATAATGACCAAAATCAATAGAAACAAATGCAAATGAAATAAATCTGAGAATTTTTGTCTATTGATTTTTACGTGATGCAGCAATGCTGCTGCAGAAGTATTTTTTCAGGGTGAGCAAGCAAATTTCTTGAAAATAGTACCAGTTTTTCTCTGGCCTCAAGTTTAATTCGGGGTGGGAATGTTGCATGGGAGGAGGGGCAGGAGGTTGCAAAGGTGAGCAACAAACACACATGCCAAGGCCCGGTGAGATTTTAGCTCCCGGGCCTCATTTCCATAGTCAGGATCAGAGACCCGCCCGAACCTGACAGGAATTATTGTATGCACAGTTTGGGGGAGCAGGAATTCAGGTGGCATGAGAGCGTCCCAGGGATCCACAGGAATTGTCTCCAGCAGTCAGGTAAATCTCGGGGGGGGGGGGGAATCCCGATCGGGGGAATGGGAACATAAGAACATAAGAAATAGGAGCAGGAGTAGGCCATTCGGCCCCTCGAGCCTGCTCCGCCATTTAATAAGATCATGTCTGATCGGATCATGGACTCAACTCCACTTCCCTGCCCGCTCCCCATACCCCTTTATTCCATTATCGTTCAAAAATCTGTCTATCTCTGCCATTAATATATTCAATGACACAGCCTCCACAGCTTTCTGGGGCAGAGACTTCCATAGATTTAAAACCCTCTGAGAGAAGAAATTCCTTCTCATCTCAGTTTTAAATGAGCGGCCCCTTACTCTGAGACTATGTCCCCTAGTTTTAGTTTCCCCTATGAGTGGAAATATCCTCTCTGCATCCACCTTGTCAAGCCCCCTCATTATCTTATAAGTTTCGATAGGATCACCTCTCATTCTTCTGAACTCCAATGTGTATAGGCCCAACCTACTCAACCTATCTTCATAAGTCAACCCGCTCATCTCCGGAATCAACCTAGTGACCCTTCTCTGAACAGCCTCCAATGCAAGTATATCCTTCCTTAAATACGGAGACCAAAACTGTACGCAGTACTCCAGGTGTGGCCTCACCAATACCCTGTACAGTGTTATGTCTTTCGATACTCTGATAATGACTCCACAAGGCAATGTATTGCACTTGAACTGTAGTGACCTTAGTCCATTTAATATAACTTCTGAGTGAAGATCACACATGGTGGCCTGCCTTTTATACTCGGCCAGGCACACCTGTACAGGTAACCTACAAGTTTCCCACTGCAGTGCCCTCTAGTGGCATACATTAGTGACCATACAGCTGGTGTACAAGTTTCCCATAGTAGTGCCCTCTGGTGGCACATCATATGTAATAATACAAGCAGTAAACATGTCGAGATACATGACATCACTCTCCCCCAAGTCCTGAGTGCAAATCGCTTTCATACATTGACTGTGCTCTGGGCTTAGCTCTATCTGGTTGACCCTTGGAGGATCGTTTCCATCTTAGGTGAGTAGGTGGTGTTTCATTGGCAGTAGAGGTGCTGGTGGTTTCTGTTTGTGAGTCCATGACCACTCCATTCTCTCCCCCTCCACCCCTCCCCCTCCTCCACATATAGATTATGCCGGTGGTTCATTACATTCATACACATTCATATGCATTTACATCATTACATTTGTGGTACAGTTGTGAGGCAAGTACATTTGACTGGTGAAAAACATTCTTGATACATACTTGGAATCAGTACTGGTATCGGCACCGGTTTGTGAGGACAAGCTAGTTCCAGAACTGCTGGATAGTATCCAGGTAGTCTGATGGTGGTGCCGTGCCCAGTGCTGGCAGTGGGGGCCCGGTTGGCTCAGGTTGCCTGCTCTCGGGGCCTTTGCAGTTGCTCCTAGCATCGGGCAGGTTCACAGATGCCTGTGACCTCCCTGTCATTTCCTTAAGCCCCGGGTCGCTGCTGTTCCCCGAGGAGCAGTCGTCTAGCAGTGCACAGGGAACTGCTGACTCGCTTGCCTGGGCGTTACTTGGTTTGGGATTCTGGCTGGTCCCAGTCCCATTTGGGAGAACCGTTGTGGGTGACCCTTCATTCCCGGGTGTAGCCTTGGTGGCGATGGGGTCTGGGGGCTGCGCCTTAGCAGAGTTTTCTCTTTCAGGCTCGTGGTGGTTGGTGCCATCGGATGCCTGAGAGGCGGAGCTGATCAGTGGCAGGGTATCGATACCGGTGCCGTTGCCCTCCTGAGATCGCTTGCTCTGCAGCTTGTTGATATTGGCTGCTTGTGGCCACACTCTGTGGTGCATCACTCTGGTCCCAGGGATGCAGGCTACAGCATTGGGTAGCTCCCTGGACTGTGTGCTCCCGATGGGTGTTTGCCCACTACATTATCTGAATACAGTTGAAATCCTACAACGCACAATGTTTCATTACTTATTGTAGATAAATTGTAGCTCCGATCGCAATCACATGACTTTTCTTTGCTTATTACATGTATAAAACTTTGATCATCAATTACAAGCTTTACATTTAACTCACAATTGCTATTACATTGATTGAGAATGTGGAACTGTCCCTTTAAGTGCGGTGAGTTGTGGGCCTCCTTTAAGAGAGCCTTGCTATCTTTACCCCAATCCTCTTCTTCACTTGATATCACATTTTGCTCCATCAGCGCTGCACCTCATGGTTTGGGCGCCATCTTTCTTCCATCCACGATGTCGGCTGCTGTGATCTTCTTCTCCCCGGGTCCTGCCACCGAAGCTGGAACGTCGTCTTTGGATCCGATTTTCTTCCTCCGGAGTCGTGCCACTGGAGCCTGGAAGGTGCGTTCAAGTCGTCTCAGCTGGATCATCTCCACGCAGTCATGCTGAGCGGTCTGTGCCTCGGGTGCTGTGCTGGTCTGCTCTCTGGTGCCGGATCCAACCTCAGGTGAGGGCTTGCTTTGCCTCTGAACGCGGAGGGCGTCGATCGCTGGAGGGATGAAATCTTCCCAGCTCCAATGGATCTTCTTCATCACCTTCTTCCGAGTAGTGTTGGTCCATCACCTGCAACAATCCACAGTGGTAACTTGTGCACCGCACCATCATGGAGTACCTTTACATCCGCACTACCAACGACTGGGATAAGTTAATTGATGTAGGTGCGCAGCTTTGTCTGAACCGAGATCAAATTGGGTCGTTCAGTTTGATTGTCCCATAGCCTCTCAAAGGCTTCTTGATTCATATCTGACTGGCTCGCCCCCATGTCCACATCCATGAAGACTGGAACGCCGTTTATCTCGACTTCCATCCTCAACGGGGAACATTCTGTGGTGCAGGTAAACATACTGTACACCTCATCGTGAGGCTGAGCTGCCTCTCTGACTGTCGCTTCATAATCCGTACTGGATTCATGGCCATCTACAGACTCTTCATCAACACAGTGAGTCATATTTCTTTTGCACATTCGCTGGAGGTGGCCCTTTGTGCTGCAGCCTTTACACACATAGACCTTAAAACAACACTGGTGAACCCTGTGATTCCCTCCGCAATGCCAGCATGGTGTTAACCGATTATCCCCCCTCGGCGGACTCAGAGTTAAGGGACTCGGGGGGGGCCTGTTCTCTCTCCCCTGAGGAGATTCACGTTCTACAGTCCAGCCTCTAAAAGGCGCATGTCTGAGTACTGTACTTGCCGGTTTTGAGTCCTGAGGATGAGTCATCCGCCTAGAACCGTAGGTCGAGGTCATGAATGCCTGGCTCATGGTGATGGCCTTCTGCAGTGTGACTGTGATATCCGCAGATAGTAGTCTGTGAAGAAGGCCCTCGTGGCCGATTCCGATGACAAAGATATCCCGCAGCGCTTTGGTGAGGTGTCCGCCGAAATCACATGGTGTCGCCAGCTTCCTGAGGTCTGCAGCATATTTCTCAATTTCCTGGCCTTCGGGCCGTTGGTGGGTATAAAACCGATGTCTGGCTGTGAGGATGCTCTCTTTGGGCTTGAGTTGTTTTTGGATCAGCGTTACGAGCTCCTCGTAGGTCTTGGTCATTGTCTTCGCTGGTGCCAGCAAGTCCCTGACGAGGCCATAGGCGGTGGGCCCACAACTGGTTAGCAGGATAGCTCTGTGTTTATCAGCCAGTGTGGCCGGATTGTCGCCTGCCAAGTCGTTTGCTGTGAAGAAATGGTCGAGCCGCTCCACAAAGGTGTCCCAATCATCACCATCGGCGAACTGCTGCAACGTACCAAGGTTAGGCATTTTTGCGTGAATGTCCATAATCGCGTCGCCAATTGTAATGTCTTTAGATGCTCTGATAATGACTCCATGAGGCAATGTATTGCACTTGAACTGTAGTGACCTTAGTCCATTTAATATAACTTCTGAGTGAAGATCACACATGTTGGCCTGTCTTTTATACTAGGCCAGGCACACCTGTACAGGTAATCTACAAGTCTCCCACTGCAGTGCCCTCTGGTGGCATACCTTAGTGACCATACAATGATGTACAAGTTTCCCATAGTAGTGCCCTCTGGTGGCACATCATATGTAATAGTACAAGCAGTAAACATGTCTAGATACATGGCATACAGTTGTAGCAGGACTTCTCTGCTTTTATACTCCATCCCCCTAGCAATAAAGGCCAACATTCCATTTGCCTTCCTGATTACTTGCTGTACCTGCACACTCACTTTTTCTGTTCATGCACAAGAACCCCCAGGTCCCTCTGTACTGCAGCACTTTGCAATTTTTCTCCATTTAAATAATAATTTGCTTTTCTATTTTTTCTGCCAAAGTGGATAACCTCACACTTTCCCACATTATACTCCATCTGCCAAATTTGTGCCCACTCACTTAGTCTGTCTATATCTCTTTGCAGATTTATTTGCAGAAGCCCAGGGCAAGGGAGGCTCAAGGTTTCCTTGCGGGACCTGGGAGAGCACTCCTGCTCTTCCTGGCGCATAAGGAAACAGAAAAATTATAATACAAATTTACCTTACTGGGTCTCTTGTGGCCCTGCCTCCTGTTTGCGGTAGGTTAGGCCTGGCGGGGAAGCCACCACTGCTCCCCTGTTCAGGTTTCTAGTTATAATCACATAATTAAAATCATAGGAACCCAAGCTGCATATGTAAAGAAGACGCTGCCGGCTTTCAGTCAGTCAGATTGGGCCAGGAAAGGATGGGTAAGTCCGTGGCTCCATTTTAACTTGCACCCTAAGCCTGGTTTCCACCAGGAAGGAGGAGTTAAAGTTGAGGCTTCTGTATTTTTGCCTTCCCCAGAAATTGTCATATTGCGTGAGTGGGGAGAGTTGTGGGGAGCTGTGAAGAGATTGCACTATCGAGCGGGTAGGATGGCATTGTTGGAACTAATTGTAGGAGGTGGGTGTTAATTTTCAACTTTGCTGCCTGGCATGAAAATTAGAATGTCAGGCGATCCGCTCCTCCTGATTATTGCCCAGTTGGCAAAGTTTGAAAATTACCCCTCAAAATAGTCTTTTGGCATGTTTACTATTAGACTACAGTATAGATATTATATTTTAAATATCATTTTAAGGGCTGCTTTTCTTTATAACATTACAGTTAAAATTATATTTTTCTTAGGTTTTGTTAAAGGGTACATTGAAAGTTTGGAAACAAAAAATGTACTTGTTTGGAATTCTATAATGTTGTCCATTTCTTTTCATGATGCAACCCTTCAGTCCACAGGATCCACTGACCATCAAAGCTGATCTGTGATCAACAAAGAAGTGCATCTAACAAGGTGAGCAGACAATATGAGCATCTCCGTCCCACACAGAATGGTGCACCACTGCAGCTAAAGCTGAAAATTGATCACTCCAAGTAGTAACAGGTAGCGGTAGACAGCTGTGAGGCTTGATTATCTATAAAGATGGTGCTGGATTGGTAACAGTTATGCCACAGAATGAAAGTCAAGGTTCAGTCAATAGTGCAAACTAGCTATATTGATGCAACTTTTATTGCACCTGTTCCTTTAATCAGCTGCTGCTTTTAAGACCTCTCTTACTGGCGCAGTGTCCAATAGTCTGCTCTGAATATACAGATGAGAACCCACAATAAATTCAAAGCACAAAATCTTACCTCCAGGCCTAGTGCATTTCGAGGTCAGTCCAGTGAGTACATTGCACCCCTCCTCCATTGTTCTCAGATCGCTCTTGCCCAGGAAAGTCAGCCTTAACATAGTCTTGTTAGTAAATCCAAAATATGTGACTGGAAATAGCCCCAAAAACCATAACAAAATCATATGATATAATAGCTACATATCTCAAAGCTGCTGAATTTATGTGGTAGAAATGACTTCTTTGGACTCATAAATCTCGGTTTATGGCTCCATCATTTACTCAACATACAGAAGCTGTTTATTGTCTCATAAATTGAACAGCTGTGACGTAGATTGCTTTCAAGGGCAGCCACCTTGGTTGGCTTAGAGAGGGAAATGCTGGAAGCAGAAACACAATGGTTTCAGAACTCTTGGTTTTACCAGGCTCTTTATGTTCAAGATAATGCTATTTCTTTTCACCTGGGGTGCCTTACGATTAATACCAGTTCAAATTAATGGTCAGATTGTTGACATAACCCAAAGATTATGGGATAGGTCTTTACTTTGTGAGATAGTATAATATGGGTGATAGTGAGTAGGCAGCCTGTTTTACATCTCTCCTGATTCAATTGGTGTCAATAGAATAAAAATGGGGGAGATATTAAACAGGCTGCCGATTCGCTATCACCCATTTTACATTATCGCACAAAGTCATGATCTACCCCTATGAGTGAACTTACTGGCTTTTTGAAAGGTCAAATTTATTCAAATAATTGTAACGATGTTATGATACTTCTAATTGTACTCATAAACTGGTGCTGACTGTATTCAGGTTCAGGCCTTCTGTCATGTATCTCACATTACTGTATATAACTGTATCTTACCATGCTATACATGACTGTAACTGGATATGACCTGTAACAATAAGCATACCTTACCACCAGGGGTGCACTTGCAGGAGACACTCCATACCTGTCCCACTGTGGTATAGAAAGGGAGGTCTCAGGCAAGTGCAGCACTGGAGAGTTGGAATTAAAGATGCAGGTCCTGAATGACTGACCTTGACTTCAGTATGTGTCTTGTGTAAGTCAGTACATTAGAGTCAGGACTTAACAGTGGCGACGAGTTACGGGATTACAGAATCCACAGAATGGCTACCAACAGCTCAGATGATAAATACAATGCTGGAGACAATTGGGATGACTTTATAGAAAGGCTCCAGCAAAGCTTTGTGACCAAAGACTGGCTAGCGATAATAAGGCAGACAAGAGAAGAGCCCATCTCTTGACCAGCTGTGGCTCGAAAACATACGCTTTAATGAAAGACCTGCTGGCACTCGAGAAACCAGCAAGCAAGTCATTTGAGGAATTGAGCACACTGGTGAGAGACCACCTGAAGCCAGTGAGCAGCCTACACATGGCCAGACACAGATTCTACAACTACAGACGCTGTGTGGGCCAAAGCATACCCGACTTCATAGCGGACCTTCGGAGGCTGGCTAGTCCATGTGAGTTCCCCGATGAACTAAGGAGAGAAGTACTGAGAGACTTTTTTATTGAAGGAATAGGCCACGCAGGCATATTCCGAAAGCTTATAGAGACTAAGAACTTGATTCTAGAGGCAGCAGCACTGGTCGCACAGACGTTCTTCGCAGGCGAAGAAGAAACAAGGCTGATCTATACTTCGGGTACGACAACCAATGAGGCATCGGAACAAGGGGTTCACATTGTGAAACAACCGCTACCCCCACACACAGACAAAGGCAGGAGAGCAGGCCTTCAACAGCAGACAGTGGCGCCACAAGCCATCAAAATCAAGGGCCACATGAACGGCCGATCACACCTCAGCAACCCACAATGCGAGCAATCAACAACAGATTGAGAGAAGCTCAAGGGAGATCAGCCAGACGCAGCTCATCCTTCGGAAACAATGGAAAGGTCTGTGTTGGAGATGTGGGGGAAGGCACTCAACCAGGGTGTGTCGATTTCAGCATGCCGTTTGCAGAAATGCAACTACGCATGTGCAGAAAAACAGCAGCACGGCTGGTATACGAATCGGAAGGGTTGGAAAGCGGACCAGAAGATGGTTGGAACAGTGCACGGGATGCCGAGGTACAGCGGGTTAACACGATCAATGTCCACTGTTCTTGCACCTAGAAACCTCCAATTATGATGAGGGTTCTACTCAACGAGATACCCGTCAACATGGAACTGGACACGGGGGCCAGTCAATCCCTCATGAGCGTTCAACAATTTGAACAGCTGTGGCCGCACAAAAGCAACAGACCAAAACTCACAAAGATCGACACCAAACTAAGGACCTATACTAAAGAAATCGTCCTAGTCCTTGGCAGCGCCATGCTCTCAGTCACACACAAAGGGATAGTGCATCGACTTTCCTGTGGATAGTCCCCGGGGATCTCCCAGCCCTGTTGGGGAGAAGCTGGCTAGCAGAACTTAATTGGAAATGGGATGATGTTCACGCCATGTCATCAGAGGAACGGACCAGCTGCTCAACAGTTCTAAGCCGTTTTGAACATCTCTTTCAGCCAGGTGTGGGCACCTTCAAAGAGGCCAAAGTTAGAATCTACATCACACAGAATGCCAGACCGGTCCATCACAAGGCTAGAGCTGTGTCTTATGTGATGAGGGAAAAGATTGAAAATGAACTGGACCGGCTTCTGCGGGAAGGCATAATTTCTCCCGTGGAATTCAGTGACTGGGCAAGCCCCATCGTCCCCGTCATGAAGCCTGATGGATCCATGCGAATCTGTGGGGATTACAAGTCTACCATAAACGGAGTCTCCTTTCAGGACCAATACTCGCTGCCCAGAGCGGAGGACCTATTTGCCACGTTGGCTGGAGGAAAACTTTTCTCGAAACTTGACCTCACATCTGTGTATATGACGCAAGAACTGACCGAAGAGTCTAAGCTACTCACCACCATCAACACACATCGAGGCCTTTTTGTGTACAATCGATGCCCAGTCGGCATCAGGTTGGCAGCTGCTATATTCCAGCGCAACATGGAAAGTCTGCTCAAGTCCATCCCGGGAACGGTTGTGTTTCAAGATGGCATAATCATCACGGGCAGGGACACCGACTCTAATCTCCGCAATCTTGAGGAAGTACTAAGTCGATTGGATTGGATAGGCCTAAGAGTTAAGAAATCCAAGTGTCTGTTTCTCGTGCCTGAGGTTGAATTTTTGGGCAGAAGGATTGCCGCTGATGGAATCCGCCCAACTGAATCCAAAACCGAAGCGATTCGCCTGGCACCCAGGCCCCGGAATGTCTCGGAACTGCGCGCCTTTCTCGGGCTACTCAATTACTTTGGGAACTTTATGCAGAACTTGAGCACACTGCTGGAGCCTCTCGATGTGCTACTCAGAAAAGGGTGCGATTGTTTTTGGGGGGAACGCCCAAGAACACGCCTTTAATAAGGTACGCAACCTTCTATGTTCCAAGAGTGTTTTAGCCTTTTTTGACCAAGGTAAAAAGTTAGTCCTTACGTGTGATGCGTCAGTGTACGGGGTCGGGTGCGTTTTACAGCACGTCAATGATGCAGGTAAATTGCAGCCCGTTGCTTATGCCTCCAGGTCACTTTCGCGGACGGAGCACGGATACGGTATGATTGAGAAGGAGGCGCTTGCGTGCATGTACGGTGCCAAAAAGATGCACCAACACCTTTTCGGGGCCAAGTTTGTGTTCGAAACCAACCACAAACCCCTCATATCCCTACTATCCGAGTGCAAGGCAATCAACGCCAACGCCTCGGCTGCATTCAGCGGTGGGCACTCATGCTGGCGGCTTACAACTACACGATAAGGCACAGACCAGGCACAGACAACTGTGCCGACGTGCTTAGCAGGCTACCCCTGGCGACCACAGAAGGGTCCGACGAACAGGACTGTGAGATGGTCATGGCAATCAATGCCTTTGAATCCACAGGTTCGCCCATGACAGCTCGCCAAATCAGAGCCTGGATGACCAGTGACCCCACGTTATCTCTAGTTAAAAGATGCGTTTGAACCGGTGACTGGGCAGAGGCTCGCAATGCCTGCCCCGAGGAGGTCAAACCCTTCCATGCATGAACTCTCACTACAGGCAGACTGCCCGATGTGGGGCAACTGAATAGTTATGCCGTTATGAGGCAGGGAAGCGTTTGTCTGGGAGCTCCATCGCGAGCACCCGGGGATCATCCTTATGAAGGCCATAGCCAAATCTCATGTCTGGTGGCCTGGCATTGACGTGGATTTGGAGCTCTGCGTCCATCGGTGCACCATTTGTGCCCAACTCAGTTATGCCCCCAGGGAGGCCCCCCTAAGCCCCTGGCCCTGGCCCACCAAACCGTGGTCGCGGGTGCATGTAGACTATGCGGGCCCATTCATGGGCAAAATGTTCCTCGTAGTCGTTGATGCATTTTGAAAATGGATCCAGTGCACCATTTTAAACTCAAGCACCACCTCCACCACTGTGGAGAGCCTTAGAACCATGTTTGCAACGCACGGCATTCCTGACATATTGGTCAGTGATAATGGTCCGTGCTTCACCAGCACAGAATTTCATGATTTTATAGTTGATCACGGTATAAATCACGTTAAAATGGCACCTTTCAAGCCAGCCTCCAATAGCCAGGCGGAGCGAGCAGTGCAGATCATTAAACAAGGCATGCTCAGAATCCAAGGTCCCACGCTGCAGAGCCGCTTGTCGTGACTGCTGCTGGCATACAGATCTCATCTGCATTCATTGACTGGGGTTCCCCCCGTGCAACTATTGATGAAACGAACCTTAAAGACCAGGCTCTCATTAATCCTTCCAGAGGCTAAGCATCAAAAGCTAACTGAGTACCATGACCGAAATGCGAGGGGGAGGTGGAATGAGATAGGGGACAAAGTGTTTGTGCTAAACTATGGCCATGGTCCCAAATGGCTTGCAGGGACAGTAACAGACAAAGAGGGAAACAGGCTACTGGTTGTACAAATGGACAATGGCCAAACCTGCCAGAGGCATGTAGACCAAGTAAAAAGTAGATTCACTGATAACACTGAAGAACCAGAGGCAGACTACAATGTGGAACTCACACCACACCTGGTGGACAGACAGGTGGAACAACCTGAGGAAAGAGCAATCTCAACAGACAGCCCAGTCGAGATACCAGCAATCACACCGAACGAAAAACAGGCACCAAGGCAAACAACTGAACCACAACTAAGACGCTCCACGCGAGAGCGCAGACCACCTGAGAGACTGTATCTATTAGGCAATAAGACCTTGGGGGAGGGTGATGTCATGTATCTCACATTACTGTATATAACTGTATCTTACCATGCTATACATGACTGTAACTGGATATGACCTGTAACTATAAGCATACCTTACCACCAGGGATGCACTTGCAGGAGACACTCCATACCTGTCCCACTGTGGTATATAAAGGGAGGTCTCAGGCAAGTGCAGCACTGGAGAGCTGGAATTAAAGGTGCAGGTCCTGAGTGACCTTGACTTCAGCATGTGTCTCGTGTAAGTCAGTACATTAGAGTCAGGACTTAACACCTTCAATCTCTTAAAAATTAGACCAGTGCTTCAGTAAATTTAATTGGATAGCCAAAGCATAATGTCCAATTTATGCCATTCTATATTATCACCATAGATCCTGAAATTAGTGCGAGCAAATATTTTACATGCAGGAATGCCATCTCCACAAGGTGGAGATATGGGATAGGGCTCTTGATTTCCCTTCTAGGAAACAGACCTTAGCTGAGCATCACAGGAAGCCACAAAGCAGAAGCTGGGCACTTTCCCAACAGAATGGTGAGAAAGTAATGGGTTTTATCCTTGATCCAGATTACACATTTCCTAAAGAAAATATACAAACCAGTACTGGCAGAGAACTGAGAGCTGATGAAATGATGCCTGCTGTAGGAGTTTAAACAAATCTGCTTCCATTCCCCTGTCCTTAGTTATTAGTTATAATAGAGAGCAATTGTTTTAATTCTGAGAATCCCTGCATCGTTTCCTGGTCAAGGTGCCCCAGATTGTGCATTTTGTATATAATAAATCTCCCAGATTAACCTAATAAATATTAACTAGCACCACATGCTCATTACTGTGGTCAACGTTGGCAAAGGGAAAGTTTGCACCAAGGCTCATACCCAAGAAAATTTCCATCAGGAAGCAGGATATGAAAACAAGAAACAGGTGATTTTTTTTTTATCTGGCATTCAAGACTCCTAATTGAATGAGGTCGGATCACTTCACAATCTTATGCCCAGTCTAAAGTGACAGAAGTAATTATTTCCATGAGCTCTAAATTACAGTTTTTAACTAAATAATAGCTTCAAGGGATAGGGCAGAAAGAGACTTTCAAAACATATGAAGTAAAAATATTGAACTGGAGTGAGTAAATTAGAAATAATTCCAAAAACAGTAACGTAAAGAGTTTATCTATTGGGCTAAATATATAAATAGGGATGGCAGGATAAGCACCTAGAGTGATGTGTGTGGCATGCATGATTTGAACCTGCCTGGACTCATGTACCATGAAGGGTGAATACAGTTATATGAACTGTACAAAGGTTGCACTCCTCGAACATTAAATTGGAAAGTCAATTAGACATTACTCCGCAACATTCGGGAGGGTGAACATTTTCTGGAGCAGATGTTCCAGAAAGTGGTCACTTCACAGGCTGCTAGGAGTAAGGAGACTTGAGTGGCCATTGTCAGACAGGGCAGCAAGCGACAGGTGGGGTAGGAAGGGGATCATCCACAGAGCTGGCTTTATCTAATAAGTATAACTGTTTAGGTGCCAATGATATGAACAAAGATGGTGGCACAGAGGAGGGTAACCATGAGCGACTTCACGGCACTGAGGAGCAAGTGGTTACCTATGGGAGAAACAGTGAAGGTAGTAAGCATAGGTGAATGGAGGGATTCTATAGTCAGCTGGGTGGAGAGTTTCTTCTCTAGACGTGATCCAGAGTTCCAAATGGAATGGTGCTTCCCAGGTGCTGAGGTTCAGGACATCATGGAGTGATTATAAAGGTCCTGGAAGGGGAGGGCTGTATAGACGGGATGGCCTTCACACATGTTCTTGCAGAAAAGGTAAACAGAGCAGCAGGGAAAGATTTAAAGTAGTCAGAGAGATGGAAGGTGAAGGTCACACAGTGAGGTTGATTTTAATTCAGGGTGGGATCAGTGCGTGGAGGGGGGGGGGGGGATCCTAAACGAGTGACGCAATTGGAAGTCTGAAAGGTCATGAGGCCTGAACGATTTGAACTGCCGACCTCCTTTTAATAGCTGAAATCGGTCTCCCACCTGAAGCAGCAGGGCATATGGGTTAGGTGAGGGCAAGCAAAATAAAACAAGTGAGTTAGAAGTACAAATTAAGCTTAAAGGGTGTGATGCAGCAGTCATCACAGAGTCCTGGCTACAAGCTGGCCATGATTGAGAGCTAAATCCAAGCTATAGGATTTTTAGAAGGGACAGGGAGATTGAGAAATGAGAGGGAGTAGCAACATTGACAAAAGATACAATTACAGTAGTAAAAAGAAGGGATTTGAGTAAGAGCGATCAGGCAGTAGAAACACTATTAAGGAAAATCAAAGATGTAAGATTGGTAGGATTTGTCCACAAATCTGATTTTCTTAAAGGGGACATGTGGGTGGGGTTGGGGGGGGGCGCGGGGGGATGGCGACAGGGAAGTAGGCAATCAGGAGGGTGAGGGGGTGACTGGGAGAGAGGCGTGAGCCGACCCAAGGGGTGAACGGGAAAAAGGAACAGTCGGGCAAGGGTAGCAACCAGCTAAGTTGGGAGGGAGGGTAGAAGTGGCCGGGATAGGGGAAGGTAGCGGTAGAGATCAAAGTCACAATTGGCAGTGGCGTGTTGTCGAGGTTTCAATCGGAGGAAGAGGCTATGGCCCACGGTTTTAATGTGGGATTGGCAGGAGTATTCCTGTTCCTCCCGGCTCTATAGCCAGGTAAGTATTTTTTTTAAACTTACCTTTCTGATTGCGGCCTGCAGTGGTCCCTTTAAGGACCGTCTGTTAAGCTGCATATATTTTCTGAATGCAGCTAGCACTGGCTTTGGCTGCCTCAGGGCAAACCAATATTGCCATGCACCCCAAACAGCCTTTAGGCCCCTTTATGTCCATATGCAAAGGGACTAACTCCTGTTTCAGGCATGGGTCCTTGGTCCCCTATCTTTGCCTACAGCAATATGGCACTTCCAGCTCCTAATCTACATGATTCCTGCCGACCATACCGAAGACTTAGATGCTCATTTTGCACCTAGAAGACGGGTGAGGCACGATCGAGTTTCTCGGCATAATACTGGTCAATACCAAGTAGTACTGAAATATCATAAGGGAATAGAAATAATAGATAGTGGCAGATACATTATCATGGTCTACAAGGCTGTAGTAATACCCACCCTCCTGTATGGCTCAGAGACATGGGCCATGTACAGTAGACACCTCAAGTCGCTGGAAAGATACCACCAACGATGTCTCCGTAAGATCCTGCAAATCCTCTGGGAGGACAGACGCACCAACGTTAGCGTCCTCGACCAGGCCAACATTCCTAGCACTGACACACTTGATCAGCTCCGCTGGGCAGGCCATATTGTTTGCATGCCAGACACGAGACTCCCAAAGCAAGTGTTCGATGTCATGTATGTAACCACTATGTAACACCACTGTATTACTGTATACACTCAACCTAGATGCATACCTTGACCACAAGGGGTGAACTTGTGGGAGACACTCCTTACCTGATCACTCAGGTATAAAAAGGGAGGTCCCACGCAGGGTCACTGTCTTTGGAATCCTGTGAATAACGAGTTCAGGTCACAGAGTGACCTTGTCCCCAGAATGTGCCTCATGTGGTTTCATACTGTAGAGTAAGGACTTTGCATTGGCGACGAGAAATGGGAATTCACGACCCACGAGAATGGCCACCGGTAGCACATAGGAACGGTACTGTGTGGGGAAGACTGGAATGATTTTGTTGAGAGGCTTCAGCAAAACTTCGTTGCGAAACATAGAAACATAGAAACATAGAAACATAGAAACATAGAAAGATTGGCTGGGGGATGCAGTGGCTGACAAGCGAAGGGTTCATCTCTTGACCAGCTGCGGACCAAAGACTTACGCGCTCATGAAGGACTTACTAGCACCTGAAAAGCCAGCGGACAAAACCTTTGAAGAACTTAACAAATTGATCGGGGAGCACCTCAAACCGGTGAGTATCATACATATGGCCTTGCACAGATTCTACACCCACCGACGTCATGAAGGACAGAGCATACCGGACTTCGTAGCGGACTTCCGGCATTTGGCCAGCCTCTGTAAGTTCACAGACGACTGCAGGGGGGAGATGCTAAGGGACTTCTTTATCGAGGGCATCGGTCATGCGGGAATTTTCCGCAAATTAATTGAGACCAAGGATTTGTCCTTGGAAGCGGCGACGTTGATGGCTCAAACTTTCATGGCGAAGAGCAAGAGACGAAAATAAAATGCATGCGCAATTCTGCCTCTAACGCGGTGATGGATCAGGGAGTTAACATCATTAATGCGACTCAGAGTCCCGCAAGCAGGCAGGGGCAGTCCGAAGCAATAGACCCCAGAGTAGGACTTCAACAGAGACAATGGCATGCTGAACGGACATTCACGCCATCACAGTGGACAATGCGGCCCGGGATGGGGCCATTGACACCCACTAGTAGGCTACTTAAAAGCAGTCAAAGGGACAGTCAGCGCGGAATGCCTGGCCACAGCCCTTTTGTTCCCAACAATAGAAACTTTAAATCATGCTGGAGGTGTGGGGGAAAACACTTAGTTAGATCTTGCAGATTTCAACAGTTTGTCTGCAGGAACTGCAATCTCAGTGGCCAGTTAACTCGAATGTGCAGGAAGCCTGCAACCAGACTAATATATGAGGCGGATGGACCAGAAGAGGATTCTTTGAGGCAGGATGACCTTTGGGGCAAATCGATGGACGCCGAGGTGTAGCCGGTCCATGTGGCGAATATTCAGTTCATACACCAAAACGCTACCAATGATGATGAGGATTTTATGAAATGGCATCCCTGTACGCATGGAGCTGGACACTGGGGCCAGCCAGTCACTCATGGGCATTCAGAAATTTGAGAAGCTATGGTGACTTAAAGCCAGTAGACCCAAATTAGCACGTGTTGACACACAATTACGGATTTACACGAAATAAATCATTCCGGTGCTAGGCAGAGCAATATTGGCTGTCACACCCAATGGGTTAGTGAATCGGCTACCGCTTTGGATTGTCCCGGGCAACGGTCCCGCACTGTTGGGGAGGAGCTGGTTAGCCGAGATGAACTGGAAATGGAGGGATGTTCACGCAATGTCATCTGTGGAGCGAAGTTCGTGGTCACAAGTCCTACAACAATTCGATTCACTATTCCAACCTGGCGTCGGGACTTTCAAAGGCACTAAAGTAGTGATACACATCACCCCGGACGCCAGGCCAGTGCACCACAAAGCCAGAGCGGTGCCGTATGTGATGCGGGAAAAGATCGAGAGCAAACTGGACCGGCTGTTGAGAGAAGGCATCATCTCGCCTGTCGAATTCAGCGACTGGGTGAGCCCCATCGTTCCCGTCCTAAAAGCGGATGGCTCTGTCAGGATCTGTGGCGACTACAAGGCCACCATCAATCGGGTGTCCCTACAAGATCAATACCTGCTCCCGAGAGCGGAGGACCTTCTCGCCATGCTGGCAGGCGGCAAGCTGTTCACCAAGTCGGACCTCACTTCAGCCTATATGACCCAGGAACTGGCCGACGAATCTAAACTACTGACCACCATCACCACGCACAAGGGCCTGTTCGTTTATAACAGGTGCCCGTTTGGCATTCGATCAGCGGCCGCGATTTTTCAATGAAACATGGAAAGCCTGCTTAAATCCATTCCTGGGATGATCGTATTCCAGGACGACATCCTCATCATGGGTTGTGACACCGAGGAACACCTCCACAACCTGGAGGAGTTGCTACGCCAACTGGACCGGGTAGGCCTACGACTCAAAAAGTCGAAATGTTTGTTCTTAGCTCCTGAGGTTCAGTTGCTGGGCAGGAGGGTTGCTGCAGATGGGATTCGGCCCACCGAATCCAAAACAGAGGCGAGTCGATGAGCACCCAGGCCCTGCAACACATTGGAGTTGCGTTCACTCCTGGGACTGTTGAACTATTTCGGGAACTTTCTGCTGAACTTGAGCACGTTGATGGAGCCGCTACATGTGCTCCTGCATAAGGATTGCGATTGGTTTTGGGGGGACTGTCAGGAACGGGCTTTTGATCGGGCGCGAAAACTACTTTGTTCAAACAAGTTGTTGACCCTGTACGACCCCTGTAAAAAATTGATTCTGACATGTGATGCATCGTCCTATGGGGTTGGGTGCGTGTTGCAGCAGGGCAATGCTGAGGGTCAACTACAACCTGTGGCTTATGCCTCCAGGTTGCTCTCTCAAGCAGAACGGGGATATGGGGTGGTCAAGAAGGAAGCGCTTGCATGTGTCTGTGGTATAAAAAAAAATGCATCATTATCTATTTGGTAGGAAGTTTGAATTAGAGACGGACCAAAGCCATTAACATCCCTGTTGTCAGACAGCAAGGCTGTCAATGCCAACACATCAACTCGCATGCAGCGATGGGCTCTCACACTGGCTGCTTATGACTACTCCATCCGGCACCAGCCCGGCACACTGAAAATTGCGCTGACGCGCTCAGCAGGCTTCCATTGGCCACCACTGAGGGGGCAGCGGAGCAAAGCGCCAAGATGGTGCTGTCGATGCCTTTGACAGCACAGGCTCCCCCATCACAGCCCGCCAGATCGAAATCTGGACAAACAGAGATCCCCTCCTATCCCTAATTAAGAAATGTGTCCTGACTGGGGATTGGGCGCTCGCACACGGGGAATGTCCTGAGGAGGTTAGACTGTTCCACAGGCGGATGGATGTGCTCTCCATCCAAGCCGACTGCCTACTATGGGGCAGCCGGGTAGTTATGCCCCAGAAGAGCAAGGAGGCATTCATCAGGGAACTCCATAGCGAGCACCCAGGCATTGTGCTGATGAAGGCCATTGCCCGGTCACACGTTTGGTGGCCTGGAATTGATTCAGACCTGGAACACTGTGTTCGCAGGTGCACGACGTGTGACCAGCTGGGTAATGCCCCCAGGGAGGCCACGCTCAGCCCATGGCCCTGGCCCACCAGGCCATGGTCACGCATTCATGTCGACTACGCAGGCCCGTTCATGGGTAAGATGTTCCTTATTGTGGTAAATGCGTACTCGAAATAGATCGAGTGCATCTGAATTCATGCACGTCATCCACCACCGTGGAAAGCCTAAGTGCGATCTTTGTAACCCATGGCTTGCCGGACATCCTGGTTAGTGATAATGGCCCATGTTTCACAAGCTACGAATTCCAGGGATTTATGTCGGGCAATGGCATCAACCATGTCAGGACTGCACCGTTCAAGCCAGCCTCCAATGGCCAGGCGGAACGTGCAGCCCAAATCATTAAGCAAGGTATGCTCAGAATACAGGGGCCCTCCCTACAATGCCGCCCATTGCGCCTTCTGCTGGCCTATAGATCCTGACCCCACTCGCTCACGGGGGTCCCGCCCGCAGAGCTACTAATGAAATGGACACTCAAAACTCGGTTGTTCCTCATTCACCCAGTCCTGACCGACATAGTTGAGGGCAAGCGCAAGTCACAAAACGAGTACCATGACCGTAATGCGAGGGGGAGATGTATAGAAATAAATTATCCTGTATTCGTCCTCAATCACGCCATGGGACCCAAATAGCTTGTGGGCACTGTAATTGACAAAGAGGGGGATAGGGTCATCGTGGTAAAACTCAACAATGGTCAGATATGCCGTAAGCACCTGGACCAAGTAAAAAAAAGGTTCAGCATCGACATGGAGGTACCTGAAGAAGACCATGAGATGGAGCTCACCACACCGTCAGTGAACGAGCAACAAGAGCAATCAGAAGAATGCACAGTCCCTGCGGTCAGCCCGGACAGGCCGGAATCACCACAGGTGAGACACTCACGTCACTGTCCAATAACCAGAGCCCCAACTGCGGCGCTCCACGAGGGAGCGTAGACCACCTGAAAGACTAAACCTATGATTCCAATAAGACTTTGTGGGGGGAGGTGATGTCATGTATGTAACCACGATGTATTAATGTATAAACTCAACCTAGATGCACACCTTGATCACAAGGGGTAAATGTGTGGGAGACACTCCTTACCTGATCACTCAGGTATAAAAATGGAGGTCCCACGCAGGGTTACTGTCTTTGGAGTCCTGTGAATAATGAGTTCAGGTCACAGAGTGACCTTGTCCCCAGAATGTGCCTCGTGTGGTTTCATACTGTAGAGTAAGGACTTTACACTCTACTTGGAACTCCTTCACGGCAAACAAGCCAAAGATGGGCAGAGGAAACATTACAAGGACACCCTCAAAGCCTCCCCGATAAAGTGCAACATCCCCACTGACACCTGCGAGTCCCTGACCAAAGACTGCCCTAAGTGGAGGAAGTGCATCCGGGAGGGCACTGAGCACCTCAAGTCTCATCGCCGAGAGCATGCAGAAATCAAGCGCAGGCAGCGGAAAGAGCGTGCGGCAAACCAATCCCACCCACCCCTTCCCTCAATGACTATCTGTCCCACCTGTGACAGAGACTGTGGTTCTCGTATTGGACTGTTCAGTCACCTAAGGACTCATTGTTAGAGTGGAAGCAAGTCTTCCTCGATTCCGAAGGACTGCCTATGATGATGAATAGATAGTGAATTCCATTAGCACAGGTTCAGTGGTAATCTGTTTTTCAAATCTCCCTTACTTTTTCCTTCATGATCCCAAGTCACACCAAGCTTGTTCGATTGAATCTCTCTCTTAAGAACATGTCTGATCTAAACTTTTATTTACAGATTACCCGAATATCACTTTATGTGGCTCTGTGTCAGATAATGCTCCTATGAAATGTCTTAAGACATTTTTCTATGTTAAAGGTGTTACATAAATATACGTTGTTGTTGTTTTGTTGTTACTTGTTGTTGCTTGCAACACAAAGACATCAGCCTCATGGAATGCAAGTATATTAGTTAAATTTTCTAAACTTACGTTTCCTGTCAAAACTTTCGCTACAGATCCGGTTTTCACCTACATTGAAAACCAATCAAGCAACTTCGTAAGTGGTAATACAAATTGGAGGAAAGGCTTTACCCATATTACCATGCCACCACAACAATAGTTATATTGGGCCCAATGTTGGCCATGACTTGCATCAATTTTTTTGGAGTAAGTTGTTTTTTCTGGCGTAAGTTAAAAAATGCCATTTTCCCCAAAGATTTGCTCCAGAGTAAGTCAGTTATTTACGATTTTTTTTTGTTCAGTGTTTTTTTCTTCAAAAGGGGGCGTTCCCACACACTTACGCCAGTTTTGGCCATTTATGCCACTTTGGCCAGCTAAAACTTACTCCAAATCCACTTAGGTCAGCGTATGTGGCCAGCTCTGAAAAACATTGCCTGCAGTTAAGAAATCGGTGCAGGTTAGTACATTTAAAGCACCAAGACTTACAAAGAACTAAACAAAGCACAAAAGTAACAAGTAAACAATCAATAACAAATAAAAAATAGAAGTCCTACCTTTAAGCCATAATCAAGTTTTTTTTTTAAAGTCCCCCCCCCCCCATCAAAACACTCTTTCTTCCCCCACCCCCCCCACCCCCCTCAAAAACTCTCCTCCTCCCCCCCGCCAATCAAAACTCTTATGCACAACTATCAATGAATAAAAAATAACTGAAGCCCTACCTTGGCCCGGGAACTCAGCCGGCTGACCGGCCAGTGCGGGAGGCCGCTCAGCCGGGGATAGGGTGCGGCGAGATCGGGGCGTACCTCTCGGCCGGGGATAGGGGCTGTGAGCATCGGGTCCTGCTCACAGTCCACAGGACGCGCTGGGAGGGCAGGAGCATGCGCGCAGACTTCACTGCGTATGTGCGCAGGTGCCGGCACTGTTTTCAGTGCTGGCCTGTTGCTCCACCCCCCCACTTCACAATGCACGCCATGCCGGGACTCCGGAGACTCGGAAGAGCGGCCAGGATGGGGCGACTTTTTTCCGGCGCCAAAGGTAAATGCGCCGAAAAAAGGGGTTGGGCAAAATTGAACCCATTGTCCCAAACATGTTGATTGTTAGTTTTAAAAACCAAAAAAGCTGGAAATATGTGCCAGATTTGTAAGTATCTGAAAAGAGATTGCAGGTTTTGGTGGAAATGCACTGGATAGTGCTGAGCTACAATTTTCAGACTATTGCCCCATTCCCACCTGAAAACAGGGACAAAAAGCAGTACCAAAATGTTTTCTTTAAGGAAAATTATTGGGCCCGAAATCAGTGAAACCCAAGCCCGCCCAAGTGCCACCCAAAGGGCCAACAATGGCTGCCGAGAGACCGGGCAGTACTTTGCCAGGAAGATTCCACTAAAAGTGGTGGCAATACCACCCGGCAGCAAAATAATGGCTTACGCCATCAATCTGGGTGGCAGCGGGCGGGAGCTCTCAATCTCGGCGGCAAAGGCTCCTTCCGCCCAAGTGCCGCCGAGGATGGAGTCGGGAGGGTGGAAGAGCTGAAAATGAAAATCATTACAAAGAAAAAAAAAACACCAGGGGACCCCATCCAGGTAAGTCGCTGTAAAAAAAAATGTTAAAGATGTTCAGTAACCTTTTATTGCAGATCTTCGTACTTACCATCGGGGTTAGATCAGCTTCCACGCAGCGGTCCTTCCCCCTGCTGGCGCCCGGGAGGTCACTTACGCTATTTGGCCATCAACAGCCATCAGCGGGTGGTTCCCAGCGGTACTCCCCTCCCGCCCCCTCCAGCCCGAATGGAAACTGGCACAGAGGGGAGACCAAAGGCAAAACCCGACGGCATTGGACGGCATTGGGCGGTAAGGCCCCCAATATCGGGGCCAGTGATGTTTAAAACAGCATTCTAACAGTTGCCTTTTAATTTTTTAATTAATAATGCCACCAAAATTGTGGGTAAATTTTGTTAACTCGAGGTATTGATTTTAAAAAAATTGCCAAATCAAATATAATTCAGATTAGTCAATCTTTAAATGATATGAATTGAAGACATTTACACTAGTGGCATCCTAAAGGCCTCTGCTTCATTTTGACTATGTATTTGTCAAGAGTATTTGCTATTCCAGTGGCCTCAGTGTCAATATTATTGACAGTGGAAAACAAAACCATAGGGAAATGTTGGTGTTTAATGGACTGTTCATTCCCATTCCGTATCAAGTAGAAATACTTTGTTTAAATTAACCCTAATGCATGTTCTGAGCAAAGCAGTTTCTTTCTGGCGCTCAGTGGAATTAACTGATGTATTTGCAAAGACTTCAAAGTTTACATGAATATATAACAAATAAAGAGACAGTAATTCATTTCTGCAAGCATTGCAATCAAATCTAAATTTGTTTTGCATGTGACTATTGCATGACTGAGGTGCTGTAGAGAGATGCAATTTTCCACTTGTTTTTTAAAGAAAGTACCTATAAAGATGTCATTAGTTTTCTGCAAAATTGAGTACAGCCTTACAAAGTAATCATAAACATCTGGCTTACTACAGAAACCTGAAGGGCTAAACCTATCAGGGCTCCAGATAGGTCTGCAAACCAGTGCCCTGATGGCTGACCAGACAAGCAGTGGGTAAAATGGAGGGAACAGCCTTATCGCTGGCTCCAAAGGTGGAACATCACAGTCAATCCAGATGACTGCTTAAATTCTAATGGAGCAATTTGAAAATTACTCACATGACCATCTTTTTGATAACTTTCACCCTTTCTCTTCTCCTGAAGGCATAGTATTCTACTGGGGTAAAGTTCCACAGGCACAGGTAGTCCTTTGGTACCTGGCCAAAACAGCCATTCTTCACCTGTAAGCATAAAGGTTAATGTTTCGGAGCCATTTGATCATGGGGGGTATCAGAGCAAAGCCTACTCCTGTTCTAAACATCTGCACATGTGTACTTTCCAACAGGTGTCACTGGATAGGAATCAAAAGCAGCAACCCTTGAAGTGCTGTAACCTACAAGGCTAAGGACCAAGAACTGGAAAGTGTGATTAGGCTGGTTAGTTCTTTGTCGGCAGGCACAGACATGATGGACCAAAATGGCTTCCTTCTGTGCTGTAAACTTCCATGATTCTATGAACCATGTTCTATATTCCCCTGATTTTCTTCACTTCTCTCCATTCCTCTCCTTAATGCCCTAATTCACGTTGGGGTACAATTCCACAATACAGGGATACTAGCAGTCTTCAATAGCCCATATTATCAACAAGCTAATTTATCATGAGGGTCATCATATCCAGGCTAGATTCTGTTTTGACCTGACAGTCACACTTGTTAGCGATCAACATTGAGAGCGATGACCAATTTTTTTCTCCTACATGACCTGCAGGCACTGAGGTGCTCATCAGCAGCACAGCCAGCTAAGCACACAGCACTGATTAAATCTAAGACCTTCCTGGTTTTCATGGCTTACTCTCATCCTATGCTGAGCATTTACCCACTGAGTCAACAGGGCAACTCCTTCCTCATTCTTTAATAGACAATGTTGTTTGATACCTTTATTAGAAATAAAAGCTCCAGCCTCCCAGAGAGCTCAGCCAGTGAATAGATATCTCATGCTTATCTTCAGACTCAGAAGTTCCAGGTTCTATTCCTGGTATGTTGTGGGCAGGATGAGGACCTGTTACAATTGGCTTCAGCACCTCCTTGTTAGCGAGGGGGAAAAATGGATGGGATTCCCACTTCAGATCACTATCCAGTAATCAATACTGATGATACACCTGTGATTAATTTGATTAATTAGCATTTTACGGATATGGTCTCCTAGTGTGATGGTACTGAGGTTGTGAGTTCAAATCTCACCATGGCAAGTTGTGAGACTGAATTTAGTAAATCTGGTAATCTGTGAGTTGTAATCAGGAAAATGACCATGGAGGCTTCTGGATTGGTGTAAAAACCTAACTGGTTCACTAATGTCCTTGAGGGAAAGGTATCTGCCACCTCTAATCGGTCTGGCCTACATGGAAATTGAGTCTAAATGCCATTATTGCAACTCGGAATGGGCAGTAAATCCATCCCAAAACCTATATTTTTTTTAGATGTGCAATGGGAAGAGAGCAGACGATGAACAGTCTGCCAACAATAACCATCACGGTTCACACAAGAATGACATCTGACATCAATGGAATTTGGAGCCTTCAAGAGAGAACAAAAATAATTATAAAAAATAAATAAAAGTTCCTCGCAACATTCCAATTGTTTCTAGCATAGTAAAACATCGGCCCCAAAGTTAGTGGGGCACGGGAATGGAGCGTGCGATGAGGGAAGTGAGTCCACAACGCCGAGAGACACGGTATTGTTTTATTGACCAGGCCTCATTTACATAAGGCTTCCGGGTTTCTCGACCAAGTGGCGCGACTGCGGTGCCCCACTCACCCGCAAGACGCAACCTTCCATGGAAGTCCCAGCCACTATTTAAAGCACCAGTGCATCTCTTCAAGGGAGGTTACATTCAGTCAGGGCTCAAATCTGAAAAATTGTAAGTCACTGGTGGAAAGTCTCAATGTGCCTGTGGTTGTGCCTTCTCTGATACCATACTGGCGGAAGCTAGCTTGACCAACTTGGAGAGCATCAGTTAGTTCACATGGAATGGTGGTGGTATCAGTTCTACTCCTTGATAGTGTATCTGTAAAGGAAAGAGCTCAGACAGTCATTGTGAAAAACTCATTGCTTTCTGTTAGAAATCAGAGCTGTCCAAAATATATATGGTTATGCAAACAAAACTGTGATGTGAATAATGCTGTGCTTATATGATTGTGTTCGAGCTGGAGACAAGACATCTCCTCAGGCTAGTTTATGTTTTGATTTCCTATGGATGGTGTAGCATTCTATACTTTATACAATCTTCTTGTTGTCAAGTGATTATCTGATTTTTATAAAGTGAAGACTTGAACCTTGTTTATGTACCTTATGTATAATGTTAAGGACAACGGAGGCAGTGGGAGCCTGGAGCAGCGGGAGGGAGATTTAAACATCAGTGTCTCTCTAACAATGGAGGCAGCACGAGCCTGGAGCAGCTGGAGGGAGATTTAAACACCAGCGTCTCCTGACAACGGAGGCAGCTTGATCCTGGAGCTATTACAGGTCCTATCAAGAGGACAAAATGAGAAATAAAAAATAATAAAATGATGGAGGACAGTGATTGGTTTTTCCACATTAACTGAATCACTGGACAGGGAATGAATCTTAAAGAAAGCTAACAACTGATTTGATTTGATTCAATTGCTGATTTTCTAATTTTAACTTAATTTAGAATTATGGTGTATATTATTTAGTTTTGTTTAATTATAATTAATCTTTATTGTACTGATTTTACTATTGTATACTCCTTATTGTATTATTTACAATGTAATTAGAATTTCTTTTTCTTTCATTGTTCTGCTTGTGTCTATCTGCGTGTGCGTTTTGGCTGCTGCTTCGGACCCAAGCCTTTAACCTTTTTTTACACTTCCTTCTCCTGCTTTTTCTCTCTTTCCCTCAATAGTAAATATCTAACATGTTGTAAAATTGTTGTGAAGTGCCTTGGGATGTTTTACTATGTTAAAGGTGCTATATAAATAAAAGTTATTATTATTAAGGTAGGAATTGAAGTTAACTTTACAGAACTGCTTGCGAAGATAAGTAAAAGTGAATTAGTATAGAAAGACTTAGAATGGAAGGAATTTGGGGAGGTTAAAGTAAACACAATCATAGAATGGAGAAGTTTGCTAGGTCACAAAGGTGATAACAGCCAGGTTGAAATAAGGCAGCTTACCAAGAGTGAGGCCTTGTACTAATTGTACCCGAGATGATAAGGACGAGAGAGATAACAAATTCCAAAGGAAGAACATTCAGAAAGCTTAAACAACGAGAAATTGGCTGAGATCATGAGACTCCTTCAGAACATAAGAACTAGGAGCAGGAGTAGGCCATACGGCCCCTCGAGCCTGCTCTGCCATTTTATACGATCTTGGCTGATCCGATCATGGACTCAGGTCCACTTCCCTGCCCGCTCTCCATAACCCCTTATTCCCTTATCGGTTTAGGGGAGGCCTTTGATTCAACAATCGAGAAAAATAATTCAACTGGATACTGTTTTTTTAGGGGAACCTCTATTGGTTACAAGGTCTTGTCAATATCCCATTTCAGGCCCACTTCTAAAAAGAGAATAAAAGTAATCTCATGAGGGCTTGTCCCCACAAACGGTGGAGGGGAGAACCATAGAGAAGCTGGACTGGTCAAACACTCTTCGAGAGTGATCCCATGCTCACCGAAGGAGGCTCTAGATGCAAGGAAGAGAGGCTGCAAGCCAGAAAACTGCTCACTTGCGGCAGCTGTTTGTCCGATAGGATTGGTATCAGCTACTTGTCACAATCGTATGTTTTTGCTGTATAACTAATATGTTATATTCCATCTTAATCTCTGATTAAATACAATGGGCCGAAAATTCCGGCCTCGTCAGATCTGTACGAAGTGTGCATGGACCCGGCGAGGCCTCACAAAAGCCGACTTTCTGGGAGCAGTGCTCATGTGCCAAAAACCGGCTTTTCCGATCTGTCAAGATTTCTCTCGACAGATCCTCCGCATCCTCGCAGGAAGGACATTTGTGTGGGAGAGATTGGGCTATTTTTATATTAAAAACCCTGTCCATTAAGGTAAATTTATTTTTAACACTATTAAAACACATTTTTAAAAAATCGCCAAAAAAATATTTGTTCTAAAACATTTAATTACTTTTAATTTCAATTAATTTTAAATATGTGAGGTGTTTTATTTATTTATTATGCTGTGTTTTGGTGTTTTAGGGTTTTTTCTCATTGATAGTACAACAGAGCTCCCATTTTTATCAATGAGAATACTGCATAGTGATTGGTGGTCCAGGCCCACATGAGTCCAGCTTGTATGTACGTACTTGAAAGGCATTTTCCCATGAGCTGTGCAGTGAATCTAGGCCTCCGACCAGGATCTCCACGTTCCTCCGGGACCACCAGGTACTTTCGTAGATTTTTTTCAGGTTGGAGGCGTTCATATGAAGGAAGCCTCCGATGGCAATTTCCCCCACAATATACCCACCATATTGGTTTATAGTCGATCCTGATTACTATAGTGACTAGAGATAGCCACACATTGGTTATTTCTAACACTTTGAAGGGGAAACTTGATGACCATGTTCTCAAGCATTATTTTAATATGAACGACAGACTTCTAGCTTGCATTTTATTATCCTATAACTGATGCCCCCTATTTAGACCACTGCTGGTAAGTGATCAGTCTTCATATATAGAATCAGAGGTGCTGCCTCAGAGCTGACTGCATTCTATTCGCAAAACTGTTCTGTCATGAGCAGTTAGTTACTTGGACAATGGACCCTTTTTTAGACATAGAACCAATCAGAGTAATCTGGGCTATACCCCCATGATGCTTGGTCCTTAGGTCACAGATACCATGTTGGTGTCAGTCCCTCTCTGGTGAACATGATTGGACTCGTACATCAGCCATGTCAGATATGGGGCTACTCATCTCAATAAGAAGTATTCATTCAAGGGATGATCTCTCCATCTGGCCCAGCCCCTCATCCAGCATGGTATGTATGGTGGCCAGGACACTGCCCATATTGTTATGGTGTTCAACTTCATCATGTAGTAGGTGGGGCCACTGACCTCCTCCAAGTTTTTAGGAAGACACACCACTGACTTCAAAGTCACAGCTTGCAATGCAGTGAAAGACAACAACAACAACAACAACAAATTTTATTTAATAACGCCTTTAACGTAGTAAAACGTCCCAAGGCGTTTCACAGGAGTGTTATGAAACAAAATTTGACATATAAGGAGATATTAGGGCAGATGACCAAAAGTTTGGTGAAAGAGGTAGGTTTTAAGGAGCAACTTAAAGGAGGAAAGAGAGTTAGAGGGGCAGAGAGGTTTAGGGAGGGAATTCCAGAGCTTAGGGCCTGGGCAGCTGAAGGCATGGCCACCAATGGTGGAGCGATTAAAATCGGGATGTTCAAGAGGCTTGCATTGGAGGATTGCAGATAACCCAGAGAGTTGTAGGGCTGGAGGAGTTTGCAGAGATAGGGAGGAATGAGGCCATGGAGGGATTTGAAACAAATATGAAAATTTTAAAGCTGAGGCATTGCTTAACCGGGAGCCAATGCAGGTCAGTGAGTACAAGTGTTTCGGATGACCTAAAATTTACAGAGGGTAGAACATGGGAGGCTGGTCAGGAGTGCATTGGAATATTCAAGTTTAGTGGTAACAAAGGCATGGACAATGTTGTGTATGCAATAACTGTTAGACTGGGTACTGTTTAACTCCAAAAGGTATGACCTTGGCTCTGCTTTATTAAGGCCCAAAGTGACTAATATACAAAATGGCTAGCCTTTTATACTTGAGCTGCACACACGTGTGTGCAACCCAATGGCCTCCAACAGTGACGCCATCAAGTGGCTAGTGATTTCAAAAGTACATACATTACAATATCCCCCCCTCTGAGATATTAACACAGTCTTTTAAAAATTGAGACAGTCAGGTGTTTTACGCTCCCAGGTTGACCGTCTCAGTTCAACTCCAGCCTTGGGTGAGTGTTCAGAGTCTGTTGTGACTGGTGGCTGGGTGGCTGACCTGGTGGGAGTGGCAATGGCCATGTCAGAGATTGAAAGTCCATTTTCATTGAACATGTCAGTGATTGAAAGTCCCGATTCACTGATGACCACTGAGTCCTCTGATGATTGGGGGTAGGTTGGTTGGTCGTCGATTGTCTCTTCCTCCGACTGTTCCGTTTCGTCTGTGTGCCGCAGCTTTGTCTAATCCATATGTTTACTGCATGTTTGCCCATTTTTGAGCTTGAAAATAAATACTCTGTTGCCCTCCTTGGCCATGATAGTACCAGCGATCCACTTGGGACCCTGAACCATAATTCAGAACATATACAGGATCATTTACAGAAATATCGTGTGACACAGCTGCGCGATCGTGATACCCTTGCTGACGTTGTCTTCTATATTCAACATGATTATTCAAGTCAGGGTGTACAAGAGATAGCTTAGTCTTAAGATCTCTCTTCATGATCAGTTCAGCAGGCGAGACCTCGGTAAGCGTGTGTGGTCTTGTCCTGTAACTCAGCAGTATGCATGATAGGCGGGTCTGCAGTGACCCTTGGGTTACTCGCTTCATACTCTGCTTTATGATTTGGACAGTACGTTCTGCTTGCCCATTGGATGCAGGTTTGAATGGTGCTGACCTTACATGTTTGATACCATTGATTTTCATGAACTCTTGAAACTCCTGACTGGTGAAGCACGATCCGTTGTCGCCAACAACGATGTCAGGCAGACCATGTGTCGCGAACATGACACTGAGATTCTCAATGGTAGCTGTGGATGTGCTGATTGATATGATTATACACTCTATCCACTTCAAATATGCATCCACCACAACTACAAACATCTTCCCCAGGAAGGGACCTGCAAAGTCTATGTGGATCCTGGACCATGGTTTGGACGGCCACGACCACAGGCTCAGCGGCGATTCCGCTGGTGCTTTGCTGAGTTGCATGCAAGTGTTGCACTGATGCACACATGATTCCAGCTCAGAGTCAATTGCCGGTCACCATACATGAGACCTGGCGATGGCTTTCATCATTACAATGCCGGGATGTGTGCTATGTAGCTCACGTACAAATTTCTATCTCCCTTTCTTGGGCATAACAACACGATTGCCCCACAGTATACAATCCGACTGAATGGACAGTTCGTCTTTGCGATGAATGTAAGGTTTGGTCTCCACGCACATTTGCTTGGGTATGGCAGACCAATCACCTTTGAGGATGCAACTCTTCACCACCAATAAAATCGGGTCCTGGCTGGTCCAGGTCTTAACTTATTGAGCTGTGACAGGGGTTCTTTCACTCTCAAAAGCATCCATAACTAACAATAGGTCCGCCGGTTGTGGTGTTTCCACCTCCGGTGTGGGCAATGGCAAACAGCTCAAAACATCAGCACAATTCTCGGTGCCAGGTCTATGGCGAATGACATAATCATAATGTCAGCGGCCACCTCTGGATGCAGGATGAAGCATTGGTATTGATACCTTTGTTTTCGGAGAACAGTGAAACGAGCGGCTTGTGATCTGTCTCCAGTTCAAACCGAAGACCAAATAGGTACTGATGCATCTTTTTAACCCCATACACACAGGCTAGTGCTTCTTTCTCTACCATGCTGTAGACTCTTTCCGCACCATGCTGTCGACTCTTTCCGCTTTAGACAAACTTTTTGAAGCATACGCGACTGGTTGAAGTTTACTCGACTCATTAACTTGTTGGAGTACGCAATCAATTCCATATGACAAATCATCACATGCAAAAACTAAACGTTTACATGGGTCATAATGTACCAGCAGCTTGTTAGAGCAAAGCAGATTAGTGGCTTTCTCAAAAGCTCTGTCTTGAGATGCACCCCACACCCAGTTGTTACCTTTTCTTAGCAGCATGTGCAGTGGTTCTAATAAGGTGCTCAATTTAGTTAGGAAGTTACCAAAGTAGTTGAATAGACCCAGGAACGAACGCAGCTCCGTCACATTCTGCGGCTTGGGTGCATTCTTGCTGGCCTTGGTTTTCGCGTCTGTGGGCCTGATGCCGTCAGCAGCAATTTTCCTGCCCAGGAATCCGACCTCTGGTGCCATGAAGACGCACTTCGAGCATTTCAGTCTGAGTCCCACTTTGTCCAGACAATGTAGAACCTCTTCCAGGTTGTTCAGATGTTCCTCGGAGTCACGACTTGTGATCAGGATGTCATCTTGGAACACAACGGTTCTGGGAACGGACTTCAGTAGACTCTCCATGTTTCTCTGAAATATTGCTGCAGCTGAGCGAATTCCAAAAGGGCACCTGTGATAAATAAACAGTCCTTTATGCGTGATAATGCACGTAAGTCTCTTCGACGTCTCGACCAGCTCCTGTATCATGTAGGCCGACGTCAAATCTAGTTTGGTGAACGACTTCCCCTGGCTAGCGTTGAAAACAAGTCATCTGCCTTCTGTAACAGGTACTGATCCTGTTTCGAAACCCTGTTGATCGTAGCCTTGTAGTCTGCACAGATTCTGACTGTGCCATCATTTTTCAGCAGAGGAAAAATGGGGCTGGCCCATCCATTAAATTCAACCGGTGATATGATCCCTTCCTGCTAGAGTCTGTCCAGTTCAATTTTGACCTTCTCCTTCATCATATACGGAACTGCCCGAGCTTTATGATGGACGGGTCTTGCATCCGAGTCCACGTGGATCTGCACCTCGGCTCCCGTGAAGCTGCCGATGCCTGGTTCAAACAGCGAGGGAAACTTGCTCAGTACTTGGGCACATGTATCTTCCTCCAACAACAACGCCTTGATGTCGTTCCAGTCGCATCTGATTTTTTCAAGCCAGTTCCTGCCAAACAACATTGGGCCATTGCCTGGGACAATCCAAAACGGTAACTCGTGCACCGCATCGTCATACGACACTTTAATTGTGGCACTGCCAATCACTGTTATGAGTTCTTTGGTGTATTTGTGCAACTTGGCATTGATTGGACTCAGCCTGGGCCTCACAGTCTTAGTATCCCACAGCTTGTCGAATGCTCTCTGGCTCATTATCGATTGATTCACCCCCATGTCCAGTTCCATCGATACCGGCACCCCATTAAATTTCATGTTGACCATTATCAGTTTGTTCTTAGTTAGGAACGCGTACAGTCCATACACTTCCTCCTCTGGTATCTCGGATTGCATATCCAGATCCGCGCTAGCCTGACCATCATCCTCCACATGGTGTGTCACAGCACGCTTGCTCATCTGCGGACACTTGTGTTGGAGATGCCCCACTCTCAGACAGCCTTTGCAACTATATTGCTTAAATCAGCATTGCTGGTGCCGGTGATTTCCCCCACAACATCAACACGGAGAAATCGGATGCATTCCCGCTGGCGGACTTTGGGCAGCCACAGGTTTCACGTATGCAGTTGTGTAGGCCCTGCCATGTGCCGCTCTGCCGAACGTTGAATCAATCATATTTACAGTACTTGTCAAGTTTCGATTTTTCACTGATATCTGCTTTAGACTTCTATCCGTTGTCATGCATGACTGAGCGATCGTGATGGCCCTGTTCAAGTCCAATGTCTCCACTGCCAGTAGTTTATGCAGGATCACCTCGTGGTTGATGCCAATTACAAAGAAGTCCTTCAGCATGTCTGCCAACACAGCCCCGAACTTACACGGTCCCGCTAGACGTCTCAGCTTGGCAACGAATTCCGCTGCATTCTGGCTCTCTGAGCGAACGTGCGTGTAAAATCTGTATCTCGAGATGATGATGCCTTCATCTGGCTTAAGGTGGTCCTGTACCAGTGTACACAATTATTCATACGTTTTCTCTGTTGGACTCACAGGCAGGGGTAGATTCTTTATAAGATCGTAAACTTTTGGACCGCAAACTATGAGGACCACCGCCCGGCGCTGATCTGCGTCGCCGAATGCCTCCATTTTGTTGGCCATGAAGAACTGGCTGAAACAGCTCACAAAATCTGCCCAATCTTCTCCTTCCACGAATTGCTCCAACAATCCTCCAATTGTGCTAATTTTTGTATGCAAAGATTCTTGTTGTCTTGTCGCCAAATGTTGTGAATGCAATAACTGTTAGACTGAGTACTGTTTAACTCCAAGAGGTATGACCTTGGCTTTGGTTTATTAAGGCCCAAAGTGACTAATATAAAAAATGGCTGGCCTTTTATACTTGGGCTGCACACACGTGCGTGCAGCCCAATGGCCTCCAACAGTGACGCCATCTAGTGGCTAACAATCCCAAAAGTACATACATGACAGACAACTGTTATATTGTATTCACATCAGTTGTATCCTATTTCATCCAGCACACAGTACAGTGCTGATTCAATCCGCCAGTGTTTGCAACCTCCATGTTTCCAGTGTTGCATCAAATAGCTGTTAACATAACATTTGGGTCTTAATTGCCTCATAGGACCCCAATTTGCAAATATTAATTAGCCTCCCACCTCTCCATAGTGGGAGGCTCCTCGGTCCTAATACTCACCGTCATTAATAGCTTGGCAGCTGGGAATACAGCAGCTTGAAGATCGGATCACCAATTCCACCATTGTAGCCTCTCACCCAACTCTTTCCCATCTGTTGGGGTGGAGGAAAGTGTTAAAATCTTGGACAGACTAATAGTTCTGGCAAGAGAAGGTTTTTGGCCCGTCTAACCCACCTATCCACAGTATTCCCTTGGTGCATTTCTAATAACCCTGAATCCCATTTCTTGAAAGAACCCCCCTCGTTCTGTCTTGAAATCCATTATAAAACCCATTCTGTGGTTATGTTCCCATTCTGGATTACAAATGGCTTGTCTTTCCCGATATCCAACACTAGCAATGTTCTAATATCCCAATGATTAACAAGGCCATGGCCTGTGATGTTATAGCAATATAGATGGTCATCTCTAAATAATATCCCTCCTGATTTGAGCTTGGTCTTTACTTTCTAACTTTAAGTGAGAAAGCAAAGTATTAAAAATGGAAATGGATGGAACAATTTGTATCCCCCACAGGATTCACTTAGTTTCTGTCTTCTGGGAAATGAGGCCAGTAACTGTGTGTATATGAAACAGTAATGCCATTACTCATTCAGGAAGTGTTCTTATCATATATCTACTTAAGTAAATATCCAACTACAAAAACAACTCCTTATTAATTATTTCAATCCTTTTTTTCCCATTGCTCCTTCTCTCATTTTTGTTCCAGTTTATTTGCTATTAGTGCAGTAAATGACTCCAATAATGGAATGTAAAAAGATGTGTTTTTTGTTCCTACAAGCCTGCTGGCTATATAATTCAGTTAGGAGCTCTGTATTGATCTGTTATTAAAGTAGCTAATAGCTGCTACTTTTGTTGCCGATTATATCACTTGCATTTCATTTTGTCCTGATGCTCCCTTGGGTAAAATCACAAAACCATAGTGTCTTTGTTGGCACATTAGTAAAATACAGCTAACCCCTTGTCTGTAGGGAAAAGGCAAGGGAATCTTTCAACTGCCTGGAATCAGAGTATTCCCCAATCTAACAGCAGCAAAGAAACGGCAAGGTAAGATTCCCGGGCATTTACATTTAGCATTTGCATCCCGCTCCTGATCACAATCCAGAGAATTTTGTTGGCAATTGCGTGTTTGCAGCTGTCAATTGGGGCTCAACTGTGATGTCTCTTCAGGGTCAAATACTCTGCCCACACTCACTTTCGAGGCTCACACATGAAGAATGGTCAGCTGGATGATGTACACAGGGTAGTGGGTACACTTATCACTGCAGTGCACCAGAAATTGGCACATCCAGAAAGGAGGGGAGGAATAGGGGAGAACAGTGCAAAAATATATCCTTGTGAAGTGAGTAGGCACTGAACGTTGAAGAGAAAATCTATTTGAGAAAAATATATTCCTGCCTTGATACGGATGGAAGTCCATTGTGTGACCAGTTTCTTTTTCCCTGTTATTAATCACAAATGCCCAAAAATAAAATAATAATGAGTAGGAGGGCATTTGAATATAAAATGTTTTTAACTCAGTGATAAGATGACATTTAGAATATGAGGATAGAAATGACTGTTGGTGACAATAATAAATGAACACTTAGAGCTAAATTTTCCTTTCATTTCTTGGCGATTTTTTCGGCGATACAGCTGTTTTTCCGCCCGGCGAAAGTCTCCCCCTAAGTTTTTTCATAGTATCGCCCACATCTGAACACACCCGCCGAGACCAAACCGCCGACGTCCAGATCGCCGAGGGAACCGCCCTGTAAAAGAGTACTCTGCAAAGAAAGGTAAGTTAAAGGTTATTGATATATTTTTTATTTTAAAATGGCGATTAGATGTAAAAGTGTCTTGGGAATGCTTTTTACATTTTTTTTAATTGAATTTGTTTTTAAGTTCCCCCCTTCCCTAGGCCCAACCGCAGCCTCGGACTAAATTTTAAATACTTTTTGTCCATTCCGGAAAGAACCGCCCATTTTACTAAGTTTCCACTTAACTGCCGAGAAAACCGGCGACAATGAAGGTGCAATGCCCAATTTTCTCGCCGGGTGATTAGTTTTAATTAGTTGAAACATAAAAGTGAAAATTCTCGCTCACGTTACTCACCAAAAGTTAGCGGTTCTTGTTAGCAGGCAATCGGGCATTGAGGGGCTCGTAGGAAAGTCTTAATGGGCCCAAAATTCATCGATGTACCGCCCACTACCACTCGCTTAGTGCCGAAAAATACAAGTTTTGTCAATAAACAGGTACTTACCACCGACATAACACTCAGCAGAAGATTCATCATTGACCTACCCGCCGAGCACTCCGTCCGCCATGTAGAACCGCCCGCATACTGCCCAAAAAGTGCAAGTTTGATGACATACCACCGACATACCACCGGCTGCATACCGTCCTGGAGAAGATGGTTTTGCTCGATCTTAAGTAGGCGGGAATGGGTGGTAGTGTTCAGTGCCACCATTTTAAAATCGGGAACAGTCAGCAAAAGCAGCACCTCAGTCTTCAGAGGTGAACAGTGACTATACAGTGGGAGTTACAGTGGGATAGGTATTTATATTGGTACTGAGTACATTATTAAGATAGAAGGCATTTGAGTTTATATTTTTTTAATTGAAAAATCATTTGAGTTTATCTCAGGATATTTGAGGAGGTTCTGGAAATTTAAAAATAATGGGGCTGTACTATCTCAGCCTGTATTGCTGACTACTTGTCTAATACAGGATCCAGATGGGAGAAGGTTTATTGAGCAGAATTATCACGGTAATGTAGGAGATCGCAGACTGATGAGAAAGAGGAGTCCTTACCCCGCCAAAGGATTTTCAGGGACAAGTGCTCATACTTGGACCTGACTGATCGATGGTGCGTTCGAAGGCTGCGCTTCCAAAAAGAGGTGATCAATGAGATTTGCCAACTCATTAAGGCAGACCTGCAGCCCAGTACCACCAACATTACTGCACTCTCTGTCAAGGTGAAGGTGACTGCGACACCTTTTATGCATGCGGCTCTTTTCAGGCATCAGCTGGGGACATATGCTGCATTTCTCAGCATGCTGCTCATCGCTGCATTTGACAGGTAACCGAAGCACTGTATGCACGCCGGATGGAATTTATGAACTACCTAATGATCAGGGAGGCACAGAGTGAGAGGGCTTTGGGTTTTGCATGCATTGCCAACTTCCCTAAGGTGCAGGGTGCTGTTGACTGTACCCATATTGCCCTGTGAGCACCATTACAGGAGGCGGAGATGTACCAAAACCGTAATGGATTCCACTCCCTCAACGTGCAGCTCGTCTGTGACCATACACAGCGCATAATGGCAGTGAATGCCTACTTCCCAGGGAGCATCCATGATGTGCACATAGTGGGGTCAAGTTTCGGCCTGAGTTGCTCCTATTTTTTTTGAGCAACTGGTTTGGAATGGAGTATCTTAGAAATTGCAATTCTCGGCATTTAGTTTGCTCCAGTTCTAGTCAGTTAGAACAGTTTCATTTTGGAACAGATTTTTTATTTTAAGGGGAGCGTGTCCGGCCACTTACGCCTGTTTTGAAAGTTATGCAGTGAAAACTTATTCCAAACTAACTTAGAATGGAGTAAGTGCAGATTTTTGTACGCTCAGAAAAACCTTGCCTACACTTTAGAAATCAGGCGTAGGTTACAAATCAGGCGTAGGAAATGGTGAGGGGGAGGGGGGGAAGGGAAGTAATTAAATTCTACAAGCATTCAACAATCTTACTTATACAAATAAAGAGCCATCCTGAATAAAAAATTATAAACAAAGCAAATACAAAATATTGAATATTTCTACCTGTGTGAAGCAGCAGCAGCCTTTGAGCAGGCCTTCCATGTAGGAGACAGGAGCGGCGTCAGTGACTCGATGGCAGCCCAACAATAACGGCAGCAAGCAGTCTTTGAGCTGTGGTGCTTCAGGCAGGCCTTCCTTCCATGTAGTTGACAGGGGCGGCGGCAGTGGCTGACGGCGGCCGAAGCCACAGGAAGCAGCCTTCGAGCTGCGAGGGAAGCTGAGGCCATTTGGCCAGGGACAGGGAGAGGCAGCCAGATAGCCAGTTTGAAACTTAAGTTTGTAATTGCAGAATGGGTGCTGCATTCCCAACACCACGGATTATGCAATGGTTCACCAGCAATTCACTGCATAGAAGAGAATTGATTTGAGCTCACCTCACCAGGAACGTCAAGCCCGTAGGCTGATAGGCAGGAGACCTTACCCACATCGGCAATAACGAGCCAGGTGCTCGTACCTGGACACGAGTGAGGCTAATTGTGTCAAAAGGCTGCGTTTCCGCAGAGAAGTTGTTGCTGAGATTTGTGATATGCTGAGAGCAGATTTGCAGCCCAGAAGCAGAACGCCAACTGCTTTGTCTGTTGAAGTGAAGGTAACAGCTGCACTTGCCTTCTATGCCTCGGGATCGTTTCAGGCTTCATGTTTGCGCCATCTCCCAATGTGCAATACATGCCTGCATTTACCAGGGCACGGCTGCACTGTATGCGCGGAAGAATGACTTCATCAATTTCCCAATGACCGCACAAGCGATCCATGAGAGGGCTGTGGGCTTCTTCAGGATTGCTGGCTTCCCAAAGGTACAGGGCTGCATTGATTGTACCCACATAGCCTTGCAAGCACCTGTGGAGGATTCCGAGCAGTACAGGAATAGAAAAGGTTTCCACTCCATCAATGTGCAGCTCGTGTGTGACGACAAGCAGCGCATCATGTCAGTCGATGCGAGAAACCCTGGCAGCACCCATGATGCGTTCATTCTACGCGACAGCATTATATCTGACATGTTTGAGCAGCAGCCAGAAGGGCAGAGCTGGCTACTGGGAGACAAAGGGTACGGCCTGACCACCTGGCTCATGACGCCCCTACGCGTAACCCGGACAGAAGCTGACCGTCAATACAACATGGCGCACATTGCGACGCGCAGCATCATTGAGAGGACCATTAGCATATTGAAACAGCGTTTTCGATGCCTGGACCATTCCAGAGGCCATTTGCAATACTCTCTTCAGATTGTCGGTCACTTCACTGTTGTGTGCTGCATGCTCCATAACTTAGCCATCATGAGGCAGCAGGAGTTGTAAGTGGAACCAGAAGACCCACGTGAGGGTCCAGTGCCTGATGATAGTAGTTTGGAAGAGCAGGATGAGGATGATGACGACGATCAGGAAAGCATGCAAGTGCCTGATGCCGGAGCACGAGGTCGGAGGAGGGCTGCCCATCGTGCTCCTTTAACGATTGCTCGAGCTCTGTGCCAGCAGCTCATCCGTGAACGCTTCAATTACTGATGCCTGAGGGCTCTGCGACCACTGTTGCGCATGGACATGTTTATTCTTTGTAGTTGTTCCTACGTTGTGTTGTGTTAATGGAAGATGAATCAGTTTTTATGAAAACATATTTTATTGAAAAGTTAACATCACTGTAATAAAATATTTGTTGTATCAAACTTTACTTTTTAATATGACTCTTGAAGATCACTTAAAAACTTTAAGATCACTTATAAATTTGTAAAGTTACAAAACAATTTCAATGTGAAAAATCTTGCACTCTTAAGATCACTTAAAATTCAAGATCACTTTTAGGAGCAAAATTAAATAATTTACAAAAAGTGAGAGCATTTACACTATAAGATCACTTAAAAACCCTAAGATCACTTATAAGTTGTAAATTTACAAAAGTTACAAAACAATTTCAAATTGAAAAACGCTACTACAGTTACATCAAGAACAAGAACAAAAGCAGCAAAGAAAGGCTGCAACCATCTCTCATCCACATCTCAGTGAATGTTCACTTTTTCATGGGGGTGTCATTTGATTGGCAGGGCTGTGTGCCTTTATTGCAGCAGCTACCTCCATGAGGGCCTGTGCTGTCGATTGCACTCCCTCGGACATTCCCTCCCTAAGTTCCCGTGTCATTACTGCTATTTCTCCCATCAGGACCGTCACCTCTTCACCCATTGCACTGACGCTACCGATGAGTGATCGGGTAAGCTCATTGGTCTCCATACCCAATGCCACAACCTGAGCCGCATCTGTTGCACGCTGCATCTCAGGAGAGCGTGTCTCCAATCTCCTTCTCCTCTGCCTGGGTCTGCCTCGCGGCACCACTACACTGGGAGGCGCGGGCACGGACGGTGGGACGCTCGGTATTGCAGACGGCAGTACTAGAGAGAGAGGCGCGGGCTGGGATGGTGGGACGCTCGGTGTTGCAGATGGCAGTACTAGAGAGAGAGGCGCGGGCTGGGATGGTGGGACGCTCGGTGTTGCAGACGGCAGTACTAGAGAGAGAAGCGCGGGCTGGAATGGTGGGTGAATGGGTGTAAACTGCTCCATTATATCACCAGCACCACTGGGACCCGCAACGTCAGAATCAAAACCATGGAAGGTGGAACCAGAACCTATGCAAGGGGTTGAAACTCTGATGCCCCTTAATGGGGGCTCATAAACATTAATTTGGAAGCTCTTCCCTGTCAACATTTCAGTCATCGCCGCCATCATCCAGCCTGGATTGTCCGCATCTGGTTGTACTGGATCTTGTTCTGTATCTTCAGGATCCTCAGGGTTGGCAGCAGCATCATCATCATCATCATCATGTTCTGCAAAATACATCAGAACAGTCAAATGTTTAACAGCAAGGGAGGGGGCAGGATGGGTGGCATGAGTACTCTCACACAGGCAGAAGGTTGATTTGAAGGCCACGATGCATTTTCAGGGCTTACCCTCTTCCTCGTGTGCGGGCCCAGCTTGTGCTGTACTGATTGCTTTTCTCCATGTATGACTCATCATAGCAGCTACCCTCTGTTCCAAGGGTATCAGTGGATGCAGATTGGGCATGCCTCCTCCTGTCCGAGTTACTTCCCTTTTGTTGTGGGCCAATTTCTTCTGCAAAGAGTAAAATATAACTTTTTACAGAGTGCGTCTTTCTGCAGGGTGGGACATACAGATAGTCACGTTACAATTGCGATTACATTAAAACATGAAAATATTACTTACACTAACTACTTGACCAAGGTCGTGCCATTTCTTTTTACACTTGCTTCCAGATCTCATGGTATGCACCACTGCGCAGTAATCTTCTGCAACTTAGTTCCACCGTTTCTTCATTTCTTTACTTGGCACTTTTGTGCGACCTCTGTTGCTGGTATCTAGCTCCTGCCATCTCTGCTCAATGACGTTGACTAATATCTCCACTTCCTCATGCAAGAAATTTTTTGTTCCATTGCTGTATTGAATTGACACTCTTATTTTTCAAAACACACAGTCCTTAATTTGCATGCACCTATGCAGCACCTGTTCTGGAAGTTTAGCAGTGAAAAGCAGCACTCACTGATTTCAGCAGGGCATTTATTCAACAGTGCTGCTAAAAGCACTCCTTCAGACACCAAAAAATCACCAAAATTCAATCCCAAGCCTTTCCAGAGGTCCACAAGACAAATCAGCACTTTTCTTCAAGTTCCTTTAAAAATGGCCGAGTGCCAATGTTTCTGGGCTACTGTGCATGCACGCGCGCGCTCCAACGCACACGCACAGGGCTGTCGGCACCACGTTCTCTCATTTGACTTGGCCCGACCCCCCCTCCACTTGCAGAATCGGCGCGACTCTGTGGCTTCGCTCCCCTGCTGCTGTCTGCGCACCGCGCCGAGCTCCCAGGGACCAGCAAGGAGCCCGAGAATTACGAGGTAGATTTTTGTCGTGCTTTTAAGCACGAAAAACGGGCATCCATGTCGGGGCTGCGCCGTTCTAGGCGTGGCCCGAACCTTGACCCCCTTGTGTGAGAGCACTCTTTCTGACCTGTTGAAGTCTGAGCCACAAGGTAAGTGCTGGATGCTGGGGGACAGAGGGTACGGCCTCGCCACCTGGCTCTTGACCCCCCTGTGGAGCCCGCAGACAGAAGCCAAGCAACGATATAATAAGAGCCATATAGCCACATAATATTATCGAAAAGACAATTGGAGTGCTGAAGCAGTGCTTTCGATGCTTGGACCACTCGGGAGGCAGGCTGCAATACCACTCTGAGCAGGTTGCTCAGTTCACTGTGGCGTGCTGCATGTTGCATAATTTAGCCATCGTGCAGGGACAGGAATTGCCGCTGGGGACTGCGGGAACACCTGAGGAGAGAGTGCAGGAGACGGAGGAGGAAGAAGAGGAAAATGAGGGGGAGGAGGAGGAAAATGAGGGGGAGGAGGAGGATAATGAGGAGCTTCCGATGATGATGATTCACATCATAGGCAGTCACTCGGAATCGAGGAAGATTTGCTTCCACTCTTAACATGAGTTCTTAGGTGGCTGTACATTCCAATACGAGAACCATAGTCTCTGTCACAGGTAGGGCAGATAGTCATTGAGGGAAGGGGTGGGTGGGACTGGTTTGCCGCACGCTCTTTCCGCTGCCTGCGCTTGATTTCTGCATGCTCGCGGCGACGAGACTCAAGGTGCTCAGCGCCCTCCCGGATGCGTTTCTTCCACTTATGGCGGTCTTTGGCCAGGGTCTCCCAGGTGTCAGTGGGGATGTTGCACTTTATCAAGGAGGCTTTGAGGGTGTCCTTGTAACGTTTCCGTTGCCCCCCTTTGACTTATTGCCGTGAAGGAGTTCAGAGTAGAGCACTTGCTTTGCGAGTCTCATGTCTGGCATGCGAATTATGTGGCCTCTCATGAGCCTGCTATCACCAAGAGCAGACATTGACGATGAAATCCAACACCGCCTCCAGTGCGCCAGTGCAGCCTTCGGCCGCCTGAGGAAAAGAGTGTTTGAAGACCAGGCCCTCAAAACTGCCACCAAGCTCATGGTCTACAGGACTGTATAGCTCAGAAACATGGACCATGTACAGTAGACACCTCAAGTCACTGGAGAAATACCACCAACGATGTCTGCGTAAGATCCTACAAATCCCCTGGGAGGAAAGACGCACCAACATTAGCGTCCTTGACCAGGCCAACATCCCCAGCATCGAAGCACTGACCACACTTCACGATGAACCCATGACACCACCCCACCCCCAACGCCACAACGGAGGGCAAGCGGAGCGTATGCCACTGCAAAATTGTTATGTCAGCAGCTCATAAATGAACGCTTTGCTTGAATGTGGAGAGCTGCGTTTCAACTATTCCTGCACAGTGTGCTTGACCCTGATGACCTGTCACCCCAAAAGTTTGACACTGTACAAGAGTGCTTAATTTCAATTGAAACATTTATGTAAAAAATATAGAACAATTGCAAAACTTTGTAAAATTTTTAACTTTGAAAAACTGTAACAACTTTAACAACTTTAAATAAACTTGAAAAAATCAAACTTCAACTATTTAAAATTAACAATGAACTATTGACTCTACAACAAAGCAGACTTTATTGTCCTCGACCTTGACCTCAACTGCGTATACCCCCACCTTTCGGACTCACCTACTCTTCCTTACTCCCGCCCTTCCCTTTCCTACTGCCCCTGAACCCGGACCTCCCCTTGGTGGTACCAAGACAGCATGCAGCAGTGCACCCCGAGTACTGTTGCTGTCGTTGGGGGTCAGACATTGCAGGCGCAATAAATGGGGCCTCAGGAGAAACCCGTGATGTGGAAGGCACGGCTTCAGGCTGGAATCTGCTGGCAGCTCCCCACTCTCCGTTGCTGTCGACCTGACTACTATGGCACGAGGGGATTCGCTCCATGTCCCGATCCCGTCGATTGCCGCATAGCTTCGGCGGTGTTGGCAGTTTGCTCTATCACAGTGATCAGACGCGACATATCCTCCGACTGCCACTCTGATAGAGCTGCGATGTTTATGGCTATCGTAGCCATGGCTTTGAGCAGCTCTCGACCTATGTCGACGCTGGCCTGTGACAGACGCACCATGTCCTGGTACACGCCTATCTGTTTTGCAGCAACGGGCCTTTGCTGCACCAACTTCCGTCGCTTCAGCAAAGGCGCTGCAATGCTGGGGGTGCCCTGCTGTGCACCACTTGGTCCTGCAGAATCAGAGGAGCCATGGGGGAATCCCCTGAATATAGAATCGGTGGTGGAGGATGTTCCAGCTGGCCCAGATGTAACTATTAGCGCCTCTTCCATCTCCACCCCCACCTCCATCTCCACTGGCTCCAGGATGAGCTGCTCTTTCTCTTCCTCTTCCTCTTCCTCATCTCTGGCAGGGGTGTAGTCAGGAGAGGGCTGGGTGACACCAGAGGTGGAGGCAGTGGGTTTGTCGTCGGGTCTCTCTGCGGAGGTCTGGTCTGAATCCTCCGAGTCTGGAAGTATAAAACAACATTTAAAAGTATTTGGCACCAGGGGAGGGGTCAGGGTTATATGAGTACAGTGACTTCGCGCAGTCTTACTTAAATGTCCACCACTGCTGCGTTACTGCATTACATATCGCAGACAGACAATACATATATACATATACATACATATTGCGTTACATGCCTGCAACATTGCAGTACATCACATGAGCCCAACATTACAGTGCAATAAACTTGCATTACATTACATCAGGCCAAGATTACAGTTACAGTTACATTACATGACATTACATATAACACCTCAACACAGACTGGGGATTGTATTGAACTGACCATCCTGTGTGGGTGGGTCAGTTCCAATGCCGGTGGTGGCACAGTTGCTATCCCCGTCCAGCGACAGGGCACGGATCTCAATCTCTATCAAGGGTTCTTGCATTGGGGGTCCTCCCCCCATACGCCGCTGATCCGCTGCAATTGCAGATGTCTTCTTCTACAGAAAGTGAAGTAAATTAAAATAAAACTCTTCAATCCATTTAACATCGCAGACACACAGGTTTACACACACACACACATACACACACACATCAAAACATTGGGTTCATCCTCTTGTCATTGCCTAAAAGCACGAACACATTGCCGTCACCTTGGGATAAGTAACATCATCTGTGTGACACTGAACCTACATTTACATGGTACATAGCACATGGGGGGTGCATAAAAAAATCATTACTTGCTCTTGCTACCCTCACCAGATCGTTCCACCTCTTACGACAACTTTCTCCAGTACGTACCATGGTACTTGTGGAGGAGGCAGCCTCCCTGATCTCATCCCATATTTTGCTGTTCTCCTTTGGGGGGGGGGGGGGAGGGTCTTTCCACGACCACCCTTGGTTAAGTCAGAGTATCTCTCCGTGATGTTCGCCAGCAGGTAGCTCCGTTTCGTCGAAGGCAGGCGCCCTCAACCTCACATCCTTCTTGATATTCCTGCGCTTAAGCATATTCTTTTTAAGCATTTCCATTATATTTATATTTATTATATGATTTTTCATTTATAAAATATATATTATTAATATTGATATTGTATTATTATTATTTGTCATTAATATTATGTGACTATGGAATTTCTGATGAAAACAACTAACCCTCGAATACTTTGCTGCTCCTTCTCACTCTCTCTCCCTCGATTCCAACTCTGCGCATGCGCAGGTGATCCCTGACCCCCGAAATCGCGGGGCAAAAGCATCTGTAAAAAACCAGCAAAAAAAAACCCAAAAAAGGTGCCCCCCCTTACTGTGCATGCACGGGAAAAAAATGATGTTTTTTACATGACTGCTATAGGCGCGCATGCCCAGTACACCTCCCAGCCTGTATTCGGCCATTTTTAAAGAGCCAGTTGTGTGTGAGAACTTTAATTCTCAGTGGAAAAAAGGTTAGTTAGTACAAAGGACACAGAATAGAAGGAATTTATGGGGGTTAAGGTATCATCTCAGGATGGAGCAATCTATTAGACTAGGGGGAGCAGCTCTAGCCTGGGGCCTCTGATTTAATGCCTGAGACGTGCACCGGCTGGACCAGGGAGGACAAGACAGGATGAGATGAGAGACTATCGCTTTGGGAGGACAGGGCCGGATGAGATAAGGCGGTCCAGATAAATGGATTGGCCTTTAAAACGTATAAACAAGAAAAGATGTGAAATGGTTGAAGACCCCTCCTAGAAGGAGGGTCTTCATCGGTAAGTATAGACAAAGAACTCGACGTTCAATGGGACACCATGTTTTAAGGGGAACTTCTATAGGTTAAATGGTCTTGTCCATTATTCTACCTCAGGCCCACCTCTACAAATAGAATAAAAGAAAGAGTTAAAGGACCATTCGGCAGACCGTGGAGCGAAAAACTCTCAAAAGTGGATCAGGTGGTCGAACACTCTACCGAGAGCGGACCCAAGCTGACCCTCATCTTACACTCTTGGGTAGTTCAACAAGAGAGAGAAACACGTGAGACAAGAAGGAGAACAAATAAAAAGAGTTGTTCGCGCACACCAGCTGTCTGTCCGATGGGGTCTGGTATCAGCTACTTGTCATGATCGTATGTTTTTGCTGTATAAATAGCGTGTTATATTCCGTCCCAAGCTCCGATTAAACACAATACACCCACCATAATGGTTTGCACTCGAACCTGATTATTTGAAAGACCAGAGATAAGTAAATCTCTACAGCTATTCTGCCTGAAATCAAGTGGAATAGCAATGGAATAGCAGGGAAATTGTGACCTACTGCTGCCTCCAATCCTGCCTGCTACAGGTAAATGCCGGTGGGAGGATTGAACCTCAGCCTTACACCCACCCCTGTAACCACCAGGACCAATTGGTGGAAGGTAGCGATAAACCCGGGGTAGTGGAACTGTATCCAAAGTGCAGAAATGGAGGTAATGGGCCTCGTAGATGCCTACAGTCCCTCCAATCTTGCCCCACTTACCTGTATAGTCAGCAGTCTCTGCTGAGACCCCAAGGTGGCAGCTCCTGCTGTGTTCAATGCTATTCTTCCCCTTTATTGTTCCTTCTTGGCTCCTGTGATGCTGCAATGGTATCACTGGCACAGCACTGGTGAAGTTTCCTCAGCTGCACTGGCAGACTCCCTTGGGTGCTGGAAACCCTGCTAGCAGCATGAGTAATGAACCTTGACCCTGGAGAATGGGTCGGAGTTACTGCGGTGATGGAGGAGCGTGCAAATATCCTTTTCCACCAGAACACCATCACGAAGAGGAAAATCTCGATCAATACTTTCAAAAGTATATGATAAGTTCGACAGCAGCTGGAGAAGAGTGACCAAGATGGAAATGATAGCGTTACAAAGTTAGATTCAGAAAACTTATTGGGGGGAAAATTGTGGTCGGAGGCTTCATTCGTACGAATGTATTCGACCCGAAAAAAATCTCCGAAAATGCCTGTTAGTCCCAGAGAAATGTAGGATTCTGGTCAGAGGCCTTCATGCGCTGCACAGCGTACGGGGATCTGTCTCCCACATACGAACGTCTATGCTGCAATCACGTGGGCCTGACCACCAATGACTATCTAGTATTCTCATTGATAATAATGGGATTTCCGTTTGTACGAGTTCCCATTACTATCAATGGGAATACCCCGTTAAAACACCAAAACACAGCACAATAAATTAAAAAAACACCTCACATATTTAAAATGAATTGAAATTAAATGTAATTAAATGTTTTAGAAAAAAAATTTTGGGGGGGAATTTTGTTTAGTGTGTTTTAATAGGGTTAAAATAAACTTATTTTAATGGACAGGGTTTTTAACATAAAAATGAATGATTAATTTTAATTTTTCTATGTTTTAAAAGTGTTACACTGGCAAAAGTAAGCTATGGACCGGCTTTCACCAGGCGTAAAAGTTTGAAGGACATTTGCTGGGCATGAGTTGGGCAAATAGCCCAATCTCTCCCGTGCAGATGTCCTTCTCCCGGGATGCATTCAATGTGTCTGAAGAAATTTTGATAGATCGGAAAAGCCGGCTTTCGGCGCATGCACATCTCACCCCGAGAACCGGCTTTTGCGAGGCCTCGCGGGTCCGTGCGCACTTTGTACGCACCCGGCGAGGCCGCAATTTTCGGCCCAATCTGTTTTCATTGGAGTACGCCAAATCTGAAGGGACAGACTTTGGCTCTTGAAAATCACAATAAGCATACATAATGTAAACATAAGCACAGGCTGTGATCACAGAACTAAAGGGCATGATTAAAATAAAAACAACAAACTTTTAGTCAATCTGAACATTAGAAATACTTCTAGTCAATATTTGATAATGATCCATTCTTCAAATTAGTACAGTGTATTTGAAACAGAAAAACAATCCACCCAACAAATGCAAAACACTTTAAAATCCAACATATTGCTAGGACAAGTAATTTGTTGCAGCAAATGATTTATTATTACTCAGATTTGTGCAGAAACAGCTGCTTTGTCTGCCTCTTTTATGCAAATTGGTAGCACTCGGGCAGCTAATTCCACTCTGCATAGTAAGTGCAGCAATTCACCAGATTTGTCATGGGATGTTATATTGAATCAGATCACTTGCCCTTCTCATTGGATCTCATTTATTTATCTACGAGGCAGTCCCTCGTGATGAGTGTGACAAAAAAAGATGGGCTCACAGGTGTTACAATGAGTTACATCTTAAAGGATGGAAGATGCCTGTGCATGGATTTTTTTACCTGTGGGGTGACAGTTGCACACCAGCCACCACACGGGCTTGACAGAGCTAGGTCTTGGTCCAGTGGGCCCCGGTCCCACTGCTGTTAAATGCTGTGCCACCCCTTGCTGGGCTCGACCTTCAACCCCCACTGGGCTCGAATGCCGCCCCTCACTGGGCTCGAGTGCCGCACCTGCTAGCCCCTGATCCCAACTACCCTGTTGGGCTCAACCTCTGCATCTGCTGGGCCCGGCTCTCAGCCCCTCACTGGGCTGGGCTCTCAGCCCCCCACTGGGCCCAGCTCTCAGCCCACCGCTGGGCCCGACACTCCGTCCCTCACTGGGCCCGACACTCAGCCCCCCGCTGGGCCCAGCTCTCAGCCCCTCACTGGGCCCGACACTCAGCCCCTTGCTGGACCTGACACTCAGCCCCCCACGGTGCTGGGCTCTCAGCCCACCGCTGGGCCCGGCTCTCAGCCCCTCACTGGGCCCGACACTCAGCCCCCCGCTGGGCCCGGCTCTCAGCCCCTCACTGGGCCCGACACTCCATCCCTCACTGGGCCCGACACTCAGCCCCCCGCGGTGCTGGGCTCTCAGCCCACCGCTGGGCCCCGCTCTCAGCCCCTCACTGGGCCCGACACTCAGCCCCTCACTGGGCCCGGCTCTCAGCCCACCGCTGGGCCCGGCTCTCAGCCCCCTGCTGGGCCCAGACACCGCTCCAATGGGCTGTCTGGACTCCAGTGACAACAGTCCAGTTGTCCTTGTAGAGTTGGTCGCACTCCTGGGCCAGCTCGTGCCGCTCCCTGCAGTGGCTAGCTCTCCAACTTATACCCCGCCTGCCGCCGATGGTGTTTTCACACAGGTTGGGGAGTGCTGCATTTATTTATTTATACATACATTTTATATATATTTGATTTTATTTATTTATTCATTTATTTATACATACAATTTATATATACACAACTATATGGAAAATCGACTTGGCAATAGGAACCAGAAAATAAAGATGAGAAATGGGATACAATCTGTCTAGGGAGCAATGATTAATGCTTCACAAGAGTCTGTTTTGGATCCTCTGCTTTTAGCATGATATGGGAATGCAAAGAGATGCATGTTGACACAAGAACCTTCAAGGTAACGAGTGTGGATACCAGGTCAAAACAAAATCCAACCTAGTCGTGAAGACGCTCATGATAAATAATCTGCTGATAACATGGGCAATTGGGTAAGGTATTGGAGGCCTGCTCGTATCGCTGTATTGTGAAATTGTACCCCAACAAGAATGGGGACATTAAAGAGACGAATTGGGAAAAGTGGAGAAAACCAGGGGACTATAGAGCAGGGTTCCTGCTCCTGATTGCTATCCAGTGATCCCTGTTGGAAAATGCACATCTGCAAATGTTGAGAACAGGATGAGGTTACGCAGAGCCGTGGCAAAAGTCCAATGCATGATTTGCACTCACTAGAACTTGGCACATGTCCCTTAGCTCCAGGTCATGGCTCATTAAGTATGCAGAGCGAGCTTTCAGCAGAATTTGGGCCTACGATTGGGAGGTCACACAGTTCGAAGGAAGGTGAAATTTCAATAAATTGCAGCAAAATAAAGTACTCCAATATACATTTAAAGATAAGCTCCTTGCTGCACAATTAAAGTGGGTATCGGCTGTTGTTCTCAAAGTGGTGCTGTGATGGATTGTCATCAAGGGGAACCTGCAATTTCAGATTTAGAACTGCAGCTAAAGTTGCAAGAAGTGCATCAAAGAATGGCTGCCCTGTTTACCACTTAAGGGCATCTCTCTCAGAGGAGAAAATTCCAGGCACCATGGAAGGAGATGAGAGTCAACTGAACACCAACAGCACCACACAGTGCACATGGAAGCAGAGGTATGAGTTTTACAGGCATCAAAACATCTGCGAAGTTAAGGCTATCCAATGTTTTCCCAATACTGGGCATGTATGTCAGAAAGACTACATAGGATTACATAGGATATATGGCACAGAAACAGGCCATTCGGCCCAACCAGTCCATGCCAGCATTTATGCTCCACCCGAGCCGCCTCCCGTCTTTCCTCATCTAAATCTATCAGCAGAACCCTCTATTCCCTTCTCCCTCATATGCTTATCTAGCCTCCCCTTAAATGCATCTATACTATTTGCTCCAACCACTCCCTGTGGCAGCGAGTTCCACATTCTCACCACTCTTTGGGTAAAGATGTTTCTTCTGAATTCCTTATTGGATTTCTTGATAACTATCTTATATTGATGGCCTCTAGTTATGCCCTTCCCCACAAGTGCAAACATTCTCTCTGTATCCACTCTATCAAAACCTTTCCTAATGTTAAAGACCTCTATTATGTCACCCCTCAGCCTTCATTTTTCAAGAGAAAAGAAACACAGACTCTCCTCTCAACCTATTTTAGGTTGAACATGCCTGCATGTAAAGTGCTCATACAATTGTAGAGCTCTTCCTTTCTTTCACATACATGCCCATACTGCATTAGGACACATTTTCCAGCTGGGAAATCTTGTCACACTTAGTGTTTTCCATCAAAACCTAGCTGCATGGTGCATGTTCATATAATCTCACACACACATACAAGGATGCAGGATGGGCACTTGGGGAATCATTATATGTGCTCTTGAGACTGCTAGCATCTCCACATTGCAATTCTGCTTGCAGGAAAAGTCATCACATGCAGGACGGAGCAGAAGAGCACAGATGAGGACCTCTCTATTATGTATTGATGTGTGTATCGTCCTGGTACCTTAAATGTAATGTAAGCACAATGGTACACCACAGAGGGCGCTGTGGTGGGAAACCTGGAAGTACCTGCAACAGGCAATATAAAAGGCTGACCACTACATTTGAGAGGCACTCTGGAGCTGAACAATAAAGGATGAAGGTCACAGCAGTTAGATCAACACCAGACCGTGTGGAGTCAGTGATTTGTGTGCTACATACACCACATTGGCGACAAGGAAGCGGATGAACTCCACGCAACCATGGCTACTCTGGGCTCGCTAAAGGATTTTACCGTGGGCAATGATTGGGAGGCCTTTACTGAAAGGCTCAAGTACTACTTCACAGCAAACGACCTGACGGAGAACACGGACGCAATGAGAGAGAAGCGTAAGGCGATATTGCTCTCCAGTTGTGGCGATGAGGTCTACTGTCTCGTCAGGGATTTGCTGGCACCCGCGAGCACCAAGGACAAGTCATATGAGGAGCTGGTCGCACTCATTCATGACTAGTTAAAACCGAAGGAGAGCATCCTCACGGCCAGATACAAATTTTACCATCACTGCAGACCCGAGGGTCAGGATGTCATCAAATATGCTGCGGACCTCAGGAGACTCACGGCGCCATGTGATTTTGGCGCACACTTTGACGAGGCCTTACGGGATGTTTTCATTATGGGGATTGGCCATGAGGGCCTCCTTCACAAGCTGTTAGCCACGGAACCCACAGTCACTCTGACAAAGGCCATCACCATCAGCCGGGCATATATGACCTCGACTTGCAGCACCAAGCAAATAATCCACACAGTCTCGAACCCGGCAGGCACTGTCCACAGGATAGCGCCCACCACGGACAAAACTGCCGGTGAGGCGCTGTGGGCTGGGTGCAAAGGATCCAGGATGGCCGGCGGATCGGAAGGGCCCACGCAGAGGGAGGGTCAGACGGCGGCAGCAGCTGGAGGTCGGCGGCCATGAGTCGGGCGGCGGCAGCAGCTGGAGGTCGGCAGCCACGGCGGCCGCAGGGGAGGCCGCTACGGTGGCACCGGAGAAGCGACGACGATGGCCGCAGGAGAGGCGGCAAGTCAGGTGGCAGCGGAGGGGAGCAGAGGCTGCGGCGGTGGAGGGCATCCGTAGCAGCGGAGAGCAAGATGGCGGCGGCCTCGGTCCAGAGCAGCAGAGCATCAAAGATGGCGGCGGCCAAGGAGAAGCCTCGTGGAATCCTCCTGCATCAAATATGGCGCCTTAAAAAGGAAATGCACCCGGGAGTCTTAAAAAGGCTTTACCATGTGGTGGTCCCCACAAAGGACTTCTGTAAGGCAGAGCGAGTCTAAAATGAGCTATGTTAATGTGAGATGGTGAATTTATAATAAGAATTTATATTTTAATGCTGAATGGCCACTGTATTTGTGTAAAATAATAGATATGAAGTACAATTAATGATAAGAGCTAACAAGGAAATCAGGGCTCCGTTACCAGTCAATAACTAGTTAATGTACCAGATAACATGTACCATACTAACGCACTGTCTATGCCTACCTGCCTTCCGTTGGACAAGTGTGATGTTATGTATTGATGTGTGTATCATCCTGGTACCTTAAATGTAATGTAAGCACACTGGTACACCACAGAGGGCGCTGTGGTGGGAAACCTGGAAGTACCTGCAACAGGCAATATCAAAGGCTGACCACCATACCTGAGAGGCACTCTGGAGCTGAACAATAAAGGACGAAGGTCACAGCAGTTAAATTTACACCAGACCGTGTGGAGTCAGTGATTTGTGTGCTACATACACTTGAGACTGCTAGCGTCTCCACATTGCAATTCTGCTTGCAGGACAAGTCATCACATACAGGACGGAGCAGAAGAGCACAGATGAGGACCTCTCAATTTTAGGTCCTTGAACACCTTTCAGAAGAAAATTGTTGATGAAGAAAGTGTAGAGGCCATGAAATGGGTGAAGCCTAGTATCATATATTTCCTGTTATTTCCTCTCCCCATAATCACTCATCCATTTACTCATTCATTCTCACTCAACCATGCACTCAAGCACAACACTATGACACCATATAAGATTTGAAAGGTTATCGTACAGCCAATATTCTAACATATTTTCCTCTTCTGTTTCTATCGGCATCCCACAAGAACCGAACACAGATCTCTGTAGAGGTAGCTAGCACCTCACAGCAATCCACATCACATACTCCACCATTCACAAGTACTGCCACAAGTACACCACCCTGAAGAATAGAGGTAGTTTGAGGAGGTACCACCAGGTGAATGATAGAGCATGAGTGACAGGAGAGGAGCAGGAATCTTTTGGTTGAACGGCCAGCTCATAACCCTTCGCAGTTGCACAGCCTATGTATTCTGATCTCAAGAGGCCTGCATTAAAAAAAGGTTTGTATCTGAGCATGATCATCTTCTGAGTGATTTGAAACTGCATAACATCCTGCAAGGTCTGTCAGTGAATGTGGCGGAATTTGCGTGCTGTGCCTGTGCAGCTATGCATGCTGGCTTATCTTGTCCACCACAGAGCACGTGGCAACTTCACAAGCATCTGTAACTGTGGCCACAGTGAGAAATGTTCTGAGCCTAGTCAGAATACTTACCATCAATGCTCACAATACGACTAAAGACAAATTGGACTCAAATGTATGACGGACTCTCTTACCTGGCTTTAACAGGCTGAGGAATTAGATTGAGAGAGCCATTGCACAGGACTTCATAAATCTCATGGCTGCTTAATATATTCTCTCACACAGATCAGTGAACATACCGAAGGAGTGCCCAACAGCAGGGCGATATCTGAAGTAGGCATGGATATTGCTGTTGTTTCCAAGGGCGACTAAATATTTGTCCTAACCAGGTGTCCTGCTTAAATAACAGAAGATAGGTCTGATGTTGGATAATAAGGTTGACATGATCAAAGGATGGGCATTCATGGTAATTGAGGTCAGTGCAGATGACAGTGCTGCTGAAGGTATACTGGCTCACTGCATTGTGTACATGTGCACACAGCTGTTGGCTCCTTGGGTTGCTCAGGTACTTATGTGAATGTCTCCTTTATGACAGCTTGATGTACTACTCTTGCAGTCTGCAAAATTGTTTCAATAGCAACATTCTGTGGGTCATTGTCAGTGTCATTGTCAAGAAACAATCAACATTTAGGAATGATAGACAGAAAGGAAAAGGAGGTGGGGTGGCATTGCTGGTTAAAGAGGAAATTAATGCAATTGTAAGGAAAGACATTAGCTTGGATGATGTGGAATCGGTATGGGTGGAGCTACGGAATACCAAGGGGCAGAAAACGCTAGTGGGAGTTGTGTACGGAGCTCCAAACAGTAGCAGTGATGTTGGGGAGGACATCAAACAGGAAATTAGGGATGCATGCAATAAAGGTGCAGCAGTTATCATGGGTGACTTTAATATGCATATAGATTGGGCTAACCAAACTGGAAACAATACGATGGAGGAGGATTTCCTGGGGTGCATAAGGGATGGTTTTCTAGACCAATATGTCGAGGAACCAACGAGGGGGGAGGCCATCATAGACTGGGTGTTGTGTAATGAGAGAGGATTAATTAGCAATCTCATTGTGCGTGGCCCCTTGGGGAAGAGTGACCATAATATGGTGGAATTCTACATTAGGATGGAGAATGAAACAGTTAATTCAGAGACCATGGTCCAGAACTTAATGAAGGGTAACTTTGAAGGTATGAGGCGTGAATTGGCTCGGATAGATTGGCGAATGATACTTAAGGGGTTGACAATGGATGGGCAATGGCAGACATTTAGAGACCGCATGGATGAACTACAACAATTGTACATCCCTGTCTGGCGTAAAAATAAAAAAGGGAAGGTGGCTCAACCGTGGCTATCAAGGGAAATGAGGGATAGTATTAAAGCCAAGGAAGAGGCATACAAATTGGCCAGAAATAGCAGCGAACCCGGGGACAGGGAGAAATTTAGAACTCAGCAGAGGAGGACAAAGGGTTTGATTAGGGCAGGGAAAATAGAGTACGAGAGGAAGCTTGCAGGGAACATTAAAATGGACTGCAAAAGCTTCTATAGATATGTAAAGAGAAAAAGGTTAGTGAAGACAAACGTAGGTCCCCTGCAGTCAGAATCAGGGGAAGTCATAACTGGGAACAAAGAAATGGCAGACCAATAGAACAAGTACTTTGGTTCGGTATTCACTAAGGAGGACACAAACAACCATCCGGATATAAAAGGGGTCAGAGGGTCTAGTAAGAAGGAGGAACTGAGGGAAATCCTTATTAGTCGGGAAATTGTGTTGGGGAAATTGATGGGATTGAAGGCCGATAAATCTCCAGGGCCTGATGGACTGCATCCCAGAGTACTTAAGGAGGTGGCCTTGGAAATAGCGGATGCATTGACAGTCATTTTCCAACATTCCATAGACTCTGGATCAGTTCTTATGGAGTGGAGGGTAGCCAATGTAACCCCACTTTTTAAAAAAGGAGGGAGAGAGAAAACGGAATTATAGACCGGTCAGCCTGACATCAGTAGTGGGTAAAATGATGGAATCAATTATTAAGGATGTCATAGCAGCGCATTTGGAAAGAGGTGACATGATAGGTCCAAGTCAGCATGGATTTGTGAAAGGGAAATCATGCTTGACAAATCTTCTGGAATTTTTTGAGGATGTTTCCAGTAGAATGGACAAGGGAGAACCAGTTGATGTGGTGTATTTGGACTTTCAGAAGGTTTTTGACAAGGTCCCACATAAGAGATTAATGTGTAAAGTTAAAGCACATGGGATTGGGGGTAGTGTGCTAATGTGGATTGAGAACTGGTTGGCAGACAGGAAGCAAAGAGTAGGAGTAAATGGGTACTTTTCAGAATGGCAGGCAGTGACTAGTGGGGTACCGCAAGGTTCTGTGCTGGGGCCCCAGCTGTTTACATTGTATATTAATGATTTAGACGAGGGGATTAAGTGTAATATCTCCAAAATGTAGTATCTCTAAGATGTAGAGTGACTTGGATAGGTTAGGTGAGTAGGCAAATGCATGGCAGATGAAGTATAATGTGGATAAATGTGAGGTTATCCACTTTGGTGGTAAAAACAGAGAGACAGACTATTATCTGAATGGTGACAGATTAGGAAAAGGGGAGGTGCAACGAGACCTGGGTGTCATGGTACATCAGTCATTGAAGGTTGGCATGCAGGTACAGCAGGCGGTTAAGAAAGCAAATGGCATGTTGGCCTTCATAGCGAGGGGATTTGAGTACAGGGGCAGGGAGGTGTTACTACAGTTGTACAGGGCCTTGGTGAGGTCACACCTGGAGTATTGTGTACAGTTTTAGTCTCCTAACTTGAGGAAGGGCATTCTTGCTATTGAGGGAGTGCAGCGAAGGTTCACCAGACTGATTCCCGGGATGGCGGGACTGACATATCAAGAAAGACTGGATCAACTGGGCTTGTATTCACTGGAGTTCAAAAGAATGAGAGGGGATCGCATAGAAACGTTTAAAATTCTTACAGGTTTAGATAGGTTAGATGCAGGAAGAATGTTCCCAATGTTGAGGAAGTCCAGAACCAGGGGACACAGTCTAAGGATAAGGGGTAAGCCATTTAGCACCAAGATGAGTGGTGAACCTGTGGAATTCTCTACCACAGAAAGTTGTTGAGGCCAATTCACTAAATATATTCAAAAAGGAGATAGATGTAGTCCTTACTACTAGGGGGATCAAGGGGTATGGCGAGAAAGCAGGAATGGGGTACTGAAGTTGCATGTTCAGCCATGAACTCATTGAATGGCAGTGCAGGTTCGAAGGGCTGAATGGCCTACTCCTGCACCTATTTTCTATGTTTCTATGTTAGACCTCTTCTTGCACAATCTCTATGGTTAGGCTCTTTGGTTGGTAAAGTTATGGAGCTTGCAGCAGACACTGATGATCTTTGGGGTGCTTCTTGAGCTGCGTAAGTCACCCCTAATCTGACCAGTAAGTGTTGCTTCAGGCTATTAGCAGCTTCTTTTATTATAACTCTGCAAGGGCCTCATTCTGCATTCAGGGTCTGTCCATGGTATCATTGACCATTGCAGGAGAGGAGAGCCTTGTTCTCCAAGAAGTAAGCCTTTAAGTCCACTTTCTTCTTCAAATAAACCAGGCACAGAGAATTGCCTCAAATAATAGACTTGTGACTTACCTAATTGTGTGCTGCTGATCACTGATGGAGCGAAAGGCCTTATGGTTCAAATTTTTTTTTTTTTTTTTGAAATTCGTAGCCAATCGTTCCAATTCTTTGTCAAATCACAAACGCCAGAGGTCACCTTGGGCCCATTCAAGGATCACTCTGCGCCAATGCTCTTAGCCAAAAGGCCTAGAGCCACTGCACCGTTCCTGGAAGTACTGCAATACCAGGTTCGTGCCATGGAGGTGGATGGGTCAGGCCCCCCACACACCTCCATGGAGGTGGATGGGTCAAGCCACCCCACCCACCTTCTATTTCCAAAAAAGCAAGCATATACCTTCCTGATCCAGGGAGAACCACCTTGGGGTTATGGTGGTTACTCCCCTGTCAGGTCAGTTACGCATGATCTTAGCCAAAAGGCCGAGAAGCGATGGTTTCAAATGCTTATGCTAAGTTTAAAGAACATAAATTATGCAACGGAAAAAGAGGCCCAGTCGATTGAGACCATTCCTTGCAGCAACTCTATTTGGTCTGCATGGTCATGGGCTCAATTAAAATTATTTAATATTGAGAGGAGTGGGTAAAATTTTCAAGAGGAGAAAACCATGACAATATTCCCTGACTCCTTCCCACGAGACAATTTAGTGAAACTCTAGAACATTAGTCCAACAATTTTGCTAAACCTGAACTAGTTACTTTTCCAAAGTGATATTCCCATGGTCGCAGTATGGCTGAAAACATAGTCTTCTACATTGTATTTGATCATCTATGGTGTCTACTTAATTTTCAAATCCTTTTCCAAGCCAAACATTCAGCTAATTATTTTTTTATAAAGGTGCTAGTTAGCACAAGCTCTCACCGGAAGTAATACGTCCTATTCCAGAAACCTATTGCCCTGCATGGGAAAATACTTTTCCATTTTGTTGTTTTGTTTGAGGCTTGACATATGTTTTGCGATCTGTAATATAGTTACATCCAGATGTGAACTGGCCGTAGGGAAGTCTGGAGATTTTCCAAACATCCCAGTGAATTGTTCCGTAGTGTGTATTATTGGTGCTCCTCCTTTCCCCCTCCCCCCACCAATCCCTAATTTTTTTCCCCCTGAGAATCCATGCCCTTTCAGGGGAGCCACCCTGGTTACATCAATCTTATTCAGGCCTCGTCATTTTAAAGTCTTTATCTTTTATCAGGGTTGATCTATTTCTTTTATCAGGGTTGATCTATTTTCCAATGACTGTAAGTCTAATTTTGTCAAAATTTTGAATCCTAGGATCATTCTCGTTGCTTTTCTCTGAACCCTCTCCTATGTATCAAGATTATTTTGAAGGAAATATGCCATATATTTTACTCTGTCCTAAAAACACTTACCAGTGACTTACACAGAGTTAACAATAATTTATTTTGACTTTAGTCAATTATTCTTAGGCTGAAAACCAGACAACAACTTCATATTGACCAGATATTTTTAGTGGCTGGCTAGTTATTGTATTTAAATCCTTTTTCTTTTCCGCATTTGCAATGAAAGAGCTCCTCCAGTTGACGTGACTCTGCGCAATGTAGCTGTGTTGGCACCAGGTTTCATGCCATGTGCTGTGTTAGCTGGTCTCATCAGTCATTGGTACATCAATCATTGAAAGTTGAAATGCAGGTACAGCAGGCGGTGAAGAAGGTAAATGGCATGTTGGCCTTCATAGCGATAGGATTTGAGTATAAGAGCAGGGAGGTCTTACTGCAGTTGTACAGGGTCTTGATGAGGCCACACCTTGAATATTGTGTACAGTTTTGGTCTCCTAATCTGAGGAAGGATGTGCTTGCTATTGAGGGAGTGCAGTGAAGGTTCACCCGACTGATTCCCGAGATGGCAGGATTGACATATGAAGAAAGACTGGATCGACTAGACTTATATTCACAGAGACCGAGAGGTCTTCGTGGGAAGCTTACTTCGGGGCCAACGGTGAATGCCTTGGCTTTGCCACTGACCGCAAATTATGGGCCAATGGCAGCTATTCCTCCATGTGTGGACTGAAAACTGGTGGAGCTTATTACCCACGTATTTTACTTAAGTGCGGCAAGGAATAGCAGGAGGGGCGAAGGAGCGGCAAGAGTTTGTAGAAGGAAGTGACCGGGGCCCAGGAGAGGCGTGAGTTCGGGGCCCAGAAGAAACGAGGGCCCAGGGGCAGCACGGGCCAGTCCACACTGCGATATATGTGCGTCCTCGGTCTGTGCAGCAGAGCAGGTCTCCAGTCGTCTTGGTTAATCCTTGCCACTGGACCAAGACCTAGCTCTGTCAAGCCAGTGTGGTAGCTGGTGTGCATCTTCCACCCTCCAAGATGTAGGTCGGGATCTGGAATATTAAGTCCTTCATTGAAACACCTGTGAACTCATTCCTTTTTGGCGTGGAAGCAAGTCATCCTCACTTCGAGGGACTGCCTATGATGATGATAATGATGATGATTCATTCGAATTTAGAAGAATGAGAGGAGATCTCATAAAAACATATAAAATTCTGACAGGATTGGACAGGTTGGATGCAGGAAGAATGTTCCTGATGTTGTGGAAGTCCAGAACCAGGGGGTCACAGTCTAAGGATAAGGGGTAAGCCATTTATTACCAAGATGAGGAGAAACTTCTTCACTTAGAGAATTGTGAACGTGTGGAATTTTCTACCACAGAAAGTTGTTGAGGCCAGTTCGTTAGATATATTCAAAAGGGAGTTAGATGTGGCCCTTACGGTTAAAGGGATCAAGGGGTATGGAGAGAAAGCAGAAATGGGGTACTGAAGTTGCATGATCAGCCATGTTCATATTGAATGGTGGTGCAGGCTCGAAGGGCCGAATGGCCTACTCCTACACCTATTTTCTATGTTTCTATGTTTCTATGTTCATGAGTAACTACTGGACTTTGAGGAAAGCTGCAATTGCAGTTCCTTGCCATTTTCTCTTACGTTTCCATTCCGAAAACGATGAAGGTACTTGCCCTAGTGAACAAAGCATCAGTGATTATCTGTGTACTGTGTATTGACTGATGCAGTTGCAGTGTTTCCTGATTTAGCGTGGAAGGAGCTGAAGGCATAAATGTTTAGTGCAGTGGTGATCTTGACTGCCACTAGCACTGCTGTCCGTGTGGTGGAGATAGTCTGCAGGTCCGATTGTAGCAGATGATACAACTCAGTTACTAGCACCTTAACCGTCTCCTTTGAGCTCTCTCCCCTCTCAACCAGCCTCACATCTGATTGTAGTTTTGAGAAGTTCCTGGTTTTCTTTATCTCCAAAAGTGAGACTGTCCACTCAGCTGCCTCATTCTTCTCCAGCCCCGCTGCTCTCCCGAAGCAGTCCTCATGTTAGGTGCAACCTTATAACACTCGGTAACATTTTCTCTATTTCCACTCCGTAGTTGTTTGTGATGGGTTTGAGATGTTCTGTAGATGTGTAAATGTTAATCCTTTCTTAACTTTCTGATGTGTGCTCTGTAGTTATTGATTTTTTTCTCCTTTCAATCATGGATTTGTTCTAATCTACTTGATGGAAACCATAATTAATGTCCCATCGTTAGAAACAGTAAAGAAATTGGTTTCACAATCATTACCTCTTTTAAGAATCAACACCATAGTTATTATTACCAGCTCTTGGTTCATTTGATACTCCTTACATTTTTTGTGAAATTACTGCTAATGACATCATCATGCTGCTGGTTTGAATGAATTATTGAGTTCAGCAGTGTGGCGCAGCTAGTATATAGCCATTGAAGGACTTGGCTAATAATTGTATTTCTGTTAATTATAGTTGATTTATGTTGTTGGAGTCACCACTGACAATGTTATTTGATAATAACAATGTTTCAAAGTGACATCATTATGGCACAAAAGTAAATCCCCACTTTGCACTTATTTTTTGCAATACATTTTGCTTTGCATGATTTTGTGAAGGTTAAAACATGATAGTTAATCGAAGAGAAATGGGGACTTGTTTGCTACGTGCAACCAATGCACTAAAAGCTGAGTTGATGAGAGTTGCTTTGATTGCAGCTTGTATAAAGGAGCATCCAGCATATGCCCCATGAGTGCAGTACACCTGGGTGAGAACAAGGGTAGCTGCGCCGAACCAACACTGGGGCCCAACTGAGGGGCTAGGGCCAGGAATACCCAATTTTCCTCTAGAATCACCCTCCTTAGATCAATGGCCTAGTAGAGATGCGTAGTGGTATATCCAGTACCAGTGGAGTCGGCAGTTGTTCTGGCCCGCCAAAGTTACAGTAAGAGTCTGCTGAAAAGACTGCGCTTTTTCAACCTCAATATTTGTGCAGCAACCTAATGCAATTATTTTTCAGGAAATATTAGAAAATATTGTTTCATTTCATTATCGTGCTATTTGGTGCAGCAATATGTGCAGAAAACCATTTTATTGCAGTTACGTTATCATAGAATGTATCCTTTCATTTATGGAGTGTGATTGGTAATTTCACTGCCTATTGGATTAATATTGTACATCTTAAAATCAACATTGTCTGTGTTGTCAGATTACAATTATCCACACTGATGGCATTGCTTTTAGTTCTGACCCCCACACCATGAAAAAAGATGCTCACATTTGAAAGGGCACAGAACAGAGCAATGCGACAGATTCTACATGTAAAGAAAGACAGATGAGAGCTACATTTATATAGCGCCTTTCACGACCACCGGACGTCTCAAAATGCTTTACAACCAGTGAAGTACTTTTTGAACTGTAGTCACTGTTGTAATGTAGGATTCATGGGATGAGCTTCAATGCAAATGGATTTTTCTCATTCCTGGCTTTGCTTTCTTTTGTCTTGTGTTTAAAATTGTAAAATTACCCTTAAATGTCAGCACATATCCATTAGATTACACTACTAACCAAAAACAGAACATTTTTACCAGTAATTGAATTGAACTAATACCAAAAGACTAATTGCAACTGGAAAGCACTTGCCTATGTAGGAAAGTGATATTTCTCTCCAGCACCATTGAGATATCTATCTTCGAACTGATTAAAGCAAGAAAGTAACACTTGGAAGAATCAAAGCAGTGAAGCAGGCAATAATCAGGAACCCCTAGGAAAATTCTATCAGTGTCACATTCTTCTGAATGCTGCCATTTGAAACTTTGGAAGGCTAATTTTCAGTGACCTAGAGCATAGTTTAAGTCAACCATTCACTATTAAGCTTGAAGCAGGGTAGTGAACCTGTCCCAGAGATTGAGAGGAAAGATAATGATGTTAAGAGCTTTCAGCTTTTGTATTGCTTATTTCATTGTTGTGAATTTTCATGATTTCCCATTATTCTGTATTATTTTCATTTATGTTCCTTCAGTAATTTAACAATTTTCTTTTTAATTTTGCCTGCATAATAAACACACCTTTTTCATAACATCTGTCTCTGGAAAGGACTAATTTTGCATTGCCAGTGGGGAAGTAATGTTTGAAGAGACTAAGGATTGCGGATAGGACAATAATATTGGAACCGTGGTTCTCCAACCCATGCTCCCTGCAATCGCAGCTTCCTAGAAGCCTGGGCATAAAAATTCGATCACGTCTAAAATTAGGGAAGTTTGCGATCATGTGCCTTTATGCCTGATCTCAGCCAGCACGTGAAATTGGTGCTGAGACCTCACCAGAATGTGGCAGGCATGCAGCCAGTGCTATTCATTGCTTGCTCACCTATTTGGGGTGGGGGGAGAGCGGAAATCAAGTTTGACTGTCGCCACTCAAAGGCAGCCAGTACCTCTTGAAGGGAAGGTGCACATTGTGCTGCAGACAGCAAGGAAACTGTCCATTTGGAAGAAGGTGGCTGGAAGAGGGCCAGGCAGGGCACCCAGTTTCTCTTATGTCACATTCAAGGCCCTGGTGCAGGCGGTGGACAGAAAGAAGGAGATCCTGTTCTCCTTAGGGGGAAAAATCTCCAGGCAGTGTTCCGAATGATGTGGGGCTCGGTTTGGTAACTGTGGAGGAGAACTTCATGTCAGCAAATGAATGAGTTGATGTTTTTGCCAAAGGGGGACCCTGATTTTGCAGCTGGTATGGATTATTTATGTCAAGGTGTCTGTTACTCCTGGGCAGCTTCTTCCTGAATCAGGGCATCAGCCACTTAGCTTGCCACTTTCATCTTCCTCATCTTCATAACATGGGAACAGGGGATTCCCTAGTGGAACCACCACTGTGCTTCATGGCTGAAGGTCTAAAGAAATCTCCACATCATTAACAGCAATGCAGAAGCTAACAGCAAACTACAGTTAAATTAAACCTCAAAAGAAAAAAAAAGATTATTTTGCAGTAATGGCAGAATGGCAGACTGGTCAGAAAATTAAAGCCCATGGGATCCAAGGGAAAGTGGCAAGTTGGATCCAAAATTGGCTCAGTGGCAGGAAGCAAAGGGTTATGGTCGACGGGTGTTTTTGTGACTGGAAGGCTGTATCCAGTGGGGTTCTGTAGGGCTCAGTACTAGGTCCCTTGCTTTTTGTGGTGTTCATCGATGATTTAGACTTCAATGTAGGGGGACATGATTAAGAAGTTTCCAGATGATGCAAGAACTGGCCGTGTGGTTGATAGTGAGGAAGAAAGCTGTAGACTGCTGCAAGGTATCAATGGACTCATCATGTGGGCAGAAAAGTAGCAAATGGAATTCAATCCTGAGAAGTGTGAGGTAGTGCATTTGGGGAGGGCTAACAAGGCAAGGGAATTCGGGAGGCTCCGAGAGTTCGGGAGGCCAGAGAGTTTGGGAGGCCAGAGAGTTCGGGAGGCCAGAGAGTTTGGGAGCTCCGTGAGTTCGGGAGAGTCCGAGAGCCGAAGTCCGTGAGTTCGGGAGGCCAGGAGTCCGAGGAGCAGGAGGGCCGGAGGGAGGCGAGGAATTCACTTCTGATGAGGATCGGAGATTCGGAGGAGCGAGCAGTTTAAAAAGAGTGGGAGTCGGAGGAGCGGAGGAGGTCGGGAGCAGCGAGGCCCATAAAAGGCGGCCCAGCAGTCAGAGGTAGTTGCAGGGGCAGAAGGTAAAAAGAAATCAAAGTGTGATGTCACAGCCAAGAGGGTAAGTGATTGGCTGGTGGATTGATGAGTATTTTATCTTTTTCTTTTTCTTTTCTGATCAGTAAGAAACCTTTGGCATTGTTATCAATTAGGTTAATTTAAGGGTTAAGCCATGGCAGGAGAGCCCAAACGCGTGTCATGCTCCTCCTGTGCTATTTGGGAAATCAGGGATGCTTTCAGTGTCCCTGACAACTACATGTGCAGGAAGCGTATCCAGCTGCAGCTCCTGACAGACCGTATTGTGGCACTGGAGCTGTGCATAGACTCACTCTGAAGCATCTGCGATGCTGAGGATGTCGTGAATAGCATGTTTAGTGAGTTGGTCACACAGCAGGTAAAGGTTACATAGCCAGATAGGGAATGAGTGACCATCAGGCAGAGCAGTGGAAGAAAGGTAGTGCAGGGGTCCTCTGCGGTCATCTCCCTCCAAAACAGATACACCACTTTGGGTACTGTTGGGGAGATGACTCATCAGGGGAAGGCAGCAGCAGCCAAGTCCATGGCACCAGGGGTGGCTCTGCTGCACAGGAGGACAGGAAAAAGAGTGGGAGAGCTATAGTGATAGGGGACTCTATTGTAAGGGAAATAGATAGGCGTTTCTGCGGCCACAAACAAGACTCCAGAGTGGTATGTTGCCTCCCTGGTGCAAAGGTCAAGGATGTCTCAGAGCGGCTGCAGCACATTCTGGAGGGGGAGGGTGAACAGCCAGCTGTCGTGGTACATATAGGTACCAACGATATAGGTAAAAAATGGGATGAGGTGAATGTAGGGAGCTAGGAGTTAAATTAAAAAGCAGGACCTCAAAGGTAGTAATCTCAGGATTGCTACCAGTGCCACGTGCTAGTCAGAGTAGGAATTGCAGGATAGCTCAGATGAATACGTGGCTTGAGGAATGGTACAAGGGGGAGGGATTCAAATTCTTGGGACATTGGAATCAGTTCCAGGGGGAGGTGGGACCGGAACCAATGTACTAGGCGGAGTGTTTGCGAGTGCTGTTGGGGAGGGTTTAAACTAAAAAGGCAGGGGGATGGGAATCTATGCAGAGAGGCAGAGGGAAGTAAAAAGGGGGCAGAAGCAAAAGGTAGGAAGGAGAAAAGAAAGAGTGGAGGGCAGAGAAATCAAGGGTAAAACTCAAAAAGGGTCACATTACAACATAATTCTTAAAGGACAAAGAGTGTTAAAAAAACAAGTCTCAATGCGAGGAGCATTCACAATAAGGTGGATAAATTGGCTGCACAGATAGTTGTTAACGGATATGATTTAATTGGGATTACGGAGACATGGCTCCAAGGTAACCAAGGCTGGGAACTCAACATCCAGGGGTATTCAATATTGAGGAAGGACAGACAGGAAGGAAAAGGAGGTGGGGCAGCGTTACTGGTTAAAGAGGAGATTAATGCAATAGTAAGGAAGGACAATAGTAAGTGGATGATGTGGAATCTATATGGGTAGAGCTACGAAACACCAAAAGGCAGAAAACGTTAGTGGGAGTTGTGTACAGACCACCAAACAACAGTAGTAGGGAGGTTGGCGATGGCATCAAACAGGAAATTAAGGACGCTTGCAATAAGGGTACAGCATTTATCATGGGTGACTTTAATCTGCATATTGATTGGGCTAACCAAACTGGAAGCAATATTGGGGAGGAGGATTTCCTGGAGTGTATAAGGGATGGTTTTCTAGATCAATATGTCAAGGAAGCAAATAGAGAACAGGCCATCCTAGACTGGGTGTTGTGTAACGAGAGAGGATTAATTAGCAATCTGGTCGTGTGGGATCCCTTGGGGAAGAGTGAGCATAATATGATAGAATTCTTCATTAAGATGGAGAGTGAAACAATTAATTCAGAGACTAGGGTACTGAACTTAAAGAAAGGAAACTTCGATGGTATGAGGCATGAATTGGCTAGGATAGATTGGAGAATGATACTTAAAGAGTTGATGGTATGAGGCAATGGCAGACAATTAAATATCACATGGATGAACTACAACAATTGTACATCCCTGTGTGGCGTAAGAATAAAAAAGGGAAGGTGACTCAACCTTGGCTAACAAGGGAAATTAAGGAAAGTGTTAAATCCAAGGAAGAGGCATATAAATTGGATAGAAAAAGCAGCAAACCTGAGGACTGGGAGATATTTAGAATTTAGCACAGGAGGACTAAGGGTTTAATTAGGAGGAAGAAAATAAAGTATGAGAATAAGCTTGCAGGGAACATAAAAATTGACTTCAAAAGCTTCTACAGATATGTGAAGAGAAAAAGATTAGTGAAAACTAATGTAGGTCCCTTGCAGTCAGAATCAGGGGAATTCATAATAGGGAACAAGGAAATGGCAGACCAATTGAACAAATACTTTGGTTCTGTCTTCAATAAGAAAGACACGAATAACCACCTGAAAATAATAGGGGACCGAGGGTCTCGTGAGAAGGAGGAACTGAAGGAAATCCTTATTAGTCAGGAAATGGTGTTAGGGAAACTGAAGGGACTGAAGGCTGATAAATCCCCAGGGCTTGACAGTCTGCATCCCAGAGTACTTAAGGAAGTGGCCCTAGAAATAGTAGATGCATTGGTGGTCATTTTCCAATATTCCATGGACTCTGGATCAGTTCCTATGGATTGGAGGGTAGCTAATGCAACCCCACTTTTTAAAAAAGGAGGGAGAGAGAAAACAGGGAATTATAGACCGGTTAGCCTGACATCGATGATAGGGATAATGCTGGAATCAATTAATAAAGATGTAATAGCAGAGTATTTGGAAAGCAGTGACAGGATCGGTTCAAGTCAGCATGGACTTATGAAAGGGAAATCATGCTTGACAAATCTTCTAGAGTTTTTTGAGGATGTACCTTGTAGAGTGGATAAGGGAGAACCAGCGGATGTGGTGTATTTGGACTTTCAAAAGGCTTTTGACAAGATCCCACACAAGAGATTAGTGTGCAAAATTAAGACACATGGTATTGGGGGTAATGTATTGACGTGGATAGAGAAATGGTTGGCAGACAAGAAGCAAAGAGTAGGAATTAACGTGTTCTTTTCAGAATGGCAAGCAGTGACTAGTGTGGTGCCGCAGGGTTCAGTGCTACAACCCCAGCTATTTTCAATATACATTAATGATTTAGATGAAGGAATTGAATGTAATATCTCCAAGTTTGCAGATAACACTAAGCTGGGTGGCAGTGCGAGCTGCGAGGAAGATGCTAGGAGACTTCAGGGGGATTTGGACAGGTTAAGTGAATGGGCAAATGCATGGCAGATGCAGTATAATGTGGATAAATGTGAGGTTATCCACTTTGGTGGCAAAAACAGGAAGGCAGATTATTATCTGAATGGTGACAGATTAGGAAAAGGGGAGGTGCAACGAGACCTGGGTGTCATGGTACATCAGTCACTGAAGGTAGACCTGCAGGTACAGCAGGCAATAAAGAAAGCAAATGGCATGTTGGCCTTCATAGCGAGGGGATTTCAGCTTAGAAGCAGGGAGGTCTTACTGCAGTTGTACAGGACCTTGATGAGACCACACCTTGAGTATTGTGTGCAGTTTTGATCTCCTAATCTGAGGAAGGACATTCTTGCTATTGAGGGAGTGCAGCGAAGATTCACCAGACTGATTCCCAGGATGGCAGGACTGACATTTGAAGAAAGACTGGATTGACTAGGCTTATATTCACTGAAATTTAGAAGAATGGGAGGAGCTCTCATAGAAACATATAAAATTCTGACAGAATGGGACAGGTTAGATGCAGGAAGAATGTTACCGATGTTGGGGAAGTCCAGAACCATGGGACACAGTCTAAGGATAAGGAGTAAGCCATTGAGGACTGAGATGAGGAGAAACTATTCACGCAGAGAATTATGAACCTGTGGAATTCTCTATCACAGACAGTTGATGAGACCAGTTTGTTAGATATATTCAAAAGGGATTTAGATGTGGCCCTTACGGCTAAAAGGATCAAGGGGTATGGAGAGAAAGCAGGGATGGGGTACTGAAGTTGCATGATCAGCCATAATCATATTGAATGGTGGTGCAGGCTCGAAGGGCCAAATGGCCTACTCCTGCACCTACTTTCTATGGGCTCAAGTTTCAGACCCCGCTAGAACGGCGCACGTCGGAGAGGCCCGCCTAATTTGTAGAACAAAAATTGCGCTGAATACTTACCTCATGATTCTCCGATATCTGTAGGCCCATGTCCAGGTTGGTGCGGCACAGCAGGAGCTGCTGGGGGCGGAGCTACAGCCCTGCTCCAAAAACAGTGCCGGCAGCTGTGCGCATGCGCAGTGGAGGCTACGCGCGTGCACAGTAGCTCCCGGCCCTCCCACCGCGTCTTGTCTCCGGGCGACGACCCTATCCCAGGCCAAAGGGACACCGCCCCATCCCAGGCCGAGTGGCCTAACGCATGTTACCTCGTCGGCGGGGCTGCCCGGCCTCTCGCTGGGGGTGGGCCCCGCCCGAAGTCCGTTGGAGCCGGTGGTGGTGGCGGCGGGGCCTGCCCGCCCGGCCTCTCGCTGTGGGCAGGCCCCGCCCGAAGTCCTTGGCGGGGCCCGTTCAGCTTCGCCCCGTTCATCATCTTCCTCTCCCCCCCCATTCATCTTCTTCTCCCCCCCTCGTTCATCTTCCTCTCCCCCCTCTCTTCTCCCCGTGCTGCCGTAGGTGAATAGAAAGAATCTTTTATTTATTAAGTGGTTTTTAATTTTTAAAATTTTTTTATTTATTTATTTTGATTGATTTATTGGTTGATTTATTGATTTATCATTTATTATTGATGATGGCTCTTTATTTGTAAAAGTGAAGTGTTTAATGTTTGTAAACCCCCCCCCCCCCCCACCATCTCTTGATCCCTACGCCTGATTTCTAAGTGTAGGCAAGGTTTTTCTGAGCGTACAAAAATCTACACCTACTCGATTCTAATTAGTTTTCCTGCCTAAACTTGCAAAACAGGCGTAAGTGGCTGGACACGTCCCCTTTTGAAAAAAAAATGTTCTAAAATGAAACTATTCTAACTCACTAGAACTGGAGCAAACTAAATGTCGAGAATTATAATTTCTAAGATGCTGCATTCTAAACTAGTTGCTCCAAAAAAATAGGAGCAACTCAGGCCGAAACTTGAGCCCTATGTTTCTATTTCTATGAATACACAATAAATGGTAGGACACTGAGAAGTGTAGAGGAACAAAGGGACCTTGGAATGCATGTCCACAGATCCCTGAAGACCATGCAGATAAGGTGTTTAAGAAGGCATATGGAATACTTGCCTTTATTAGCTGAGACATAGAATACAAGAACAGGGAGGTTATGCTTGAACTGTATAACACACTAGTTAGGCCACAGCTAGAGAACTGCGTACAGTCTGGTCACCACATAAGAAAGATGCGAGTGCACTGGAGAGGATACAGAGAAGATTTACGAGGCTGTTGCCTGGACTGGAGAATTTTAGCTATGAGAAAAGATAGGATAGGCTGGGGTTGTTTTCTTTGGAGCAGAGGAGGCTGAGGGTAGACTTTATTGAGATGTATAAAATTATGAGGGGCCTAGATAGAGTGGATAGGAAGGACCTATTTCCCTTAGCAGAGGGATCAACAACCAGGGAACATAGATTTAAAGTAATTTATAGTAGGAGGTTTAGAGGGGATTTGAGGGGAACTTTTTTCAAACAGAGGGTGGTGGGGTCTGGAACTCACTGCCTGAAAGGGTGGTAGAGGTAGAAACCTTCATCACATTTAAAAAGTACTTGGATGTGTACTTTTAGTGCCGTGACCTCCAGGCCTACGGACCAAGAGCTGGAAAGTGGGATTAGGCTGGATAGCTCTTTGTGGGCCGGCTTCTTTCTGTACTGTAAATTTCTATGATTCTATGATTGCAGTGGTTCAGAGCTGGCATGCTGCCCCGGGGGGCACTCGGTTTCCAGCCACAACCCGTCAGTTTGCTGCAAGTGCGGCTCTGTCCTTAAAGTGGTCAGGGCCTCGCAGGGAGGATTACTTAGTGACCAGCTGCACGTTTCGCCAGCCATTCTGAGGAAAATCCATGTATCTATCTCTTAAATATGGGCCAGCTCCTTCAGGAAAACAATAGCAACCTTGCTCAAAATATACCAAAGGATGATCATTTTTAGGTTTATTCTACAAATTATGCAAATCAAAACAAGTCAGTGGTACTGCATCTTCTGCTAATCCTACTTTGTAATAGGCATTATTACAAATTGTAAGCGTATTACTTGTGGATGTTAAGTTGAAGTTGAAACAGTATTTTAGTATTTAGCAATTCCAAGTGCAAAGATATAAATGTATAAAAATTAAGCACTTTTAAAGATTTGCATACATTGTGCGTAATCCTATTCCATGCATTTTATGAATAATCAATCCTGTTCAAAATTCCTTTGGGTAATGAGGAATAACAAACCAAACAATTTGATGATGTCTGGCACTGGTAACAAGGAGAATCTTATATTACTTCAATGGAATTAGCCGCACTAACTGAAAATTCTAAAACTCATTCAGATAACTGCAAAGAGCTCGTTAAAGGACACAACCTCTGCTTTCAGATGGAACGTGTGCTGCTGCTGCACCACCTGGGGATGGCTAAAAATGTCTCTGGCTCGAGGATAATGGTTCTGAGGATGGAGTCTACTAACTAGGGAGTTCTTAGCATTTCTGACTTCGAACTCACAATTACATGCCACAAGATGCAATCCACTAAAGTAATCTCAGGGAAGGATTTTGAAATTTCCACCTATGTTTAAATGCAGAAAGTCACTTACTGCAACGTGCTAACTGAACAAGGGTGAACAAAAACACATGAGCAAGTTGACCCGAGCTATAAAGCTTTGATGACCTTCAGACCTCCAATTCTCAGACCTCTAAGCTGTAAGCCAAGAATAACATTGTTTTTTTTAATGTAGGGATTGTAAAGGTCCTTACAGATTTTTAAAAGCAGGGAGCGAAGCAGCAAGACACAGTTGGTTTGGGAAGGATTTCCAGCTGACCGAAAGCTCTGCTACTAGGTGAGGAACACTTGGAAGGGAGTTCCAGAGTCAGAGGACCATTGGGTTAAGATATGAATGGAGGGCTGGTGAAGATTGCAGAAGTTTACATGGTGCTAGCCATGTAAACAAGGACAAGGGTTCTGAACTCAGTGTGCTATGATATGGAGAGCCAGTAGAGGTCAGCAAGGCCAGGGGTGATGGGTGAGCAAGACCTAAGCCGGAATCTTACCAGCGGTGTGAGTTTGGAGGCGGGTTCACTGTCAAAATGGCCATGATTGACAGCAGGGCGGAAGTCCGCTCTGAACCCGCATTCATGTGAATTTCTCAAGTGCCGGCTCTGCCTGTGGTTTGCAGACCGGGCACTAAGGGACGGTGTCAGGCAATTGAGATAGTTAAGAAACTGCTTAAAGCTATTTAAGCAGCATTTTACCAGGTTATAACCATTTTAACAAGTTTTTAAACAGTTTCCCGTCCCTTGGGGAACACGTCAGGTAAGTGTGTCGGGTTCTCAACAACTCTCCATTGCTTTGACTAGCTGACAGCTGCAGAAGTGGTATAAAAGCTACCATTTCACAGCTGTTCAATTTCCAATCCTAGAAGCTGGAGTCTTCAGGATTTGGAATACACTTTTCAGCTTTATGGAGGTTTGAAGTGTTTGCAGTGAACTCTTTATCCAGTGTCACTTCCTTGGAGCAACCTCTCTCACCACTGATAGATCACTTCTGTCATCTCAACTTCACCTGCCATCTATTCCAGCAGCATCGGTGCGCTTGAAAAAATCTCACCTTGGTCCTCAGAATCCCACCACGATCAGCCCCAACATCACCAGGCACACCAGCATCACCAACAACAACAACCTTCTCCACAATCAACTGATGCAGTACAGGACACAGGGCATCAACACCTGACCACATTGCTGCCCGGGACACCAGGGATGGCCTCACCATGGCCACATTTACTTCACTTTATGCTATATATCCTGGCTGTCCTGCCACATGATGTGCCAGGTTGGCAGCACCCCACACCAACACCATATTGCATTCCTACAATACCCAAGCCATTCTTTTCACACTCACCACCAATCCGAGCAAGGGGGGGATGTGCCGTTACGTTTTACCAATTACTGTAACTCAGTAAGCCACTTCCCATGTTCACACAGATCTGTCCAAGAAGGCAAAGTTTTGAAAATAAAGATTTCAATGTTTGACAATACATTAGCAGAAACTTTACATCAGCATTGGTGATAACACCCAAGTGTCTATCCTTGCATGTTGTTAGTTGGTATAATTGCAAAAGGATGAGGGTGAATGTGAGGGGTGGCTAGTGAGAAGGGGAAGTGATAATGTAGTTAGAAAGAGGGGGATGGGTGGAGGTGCAAGGTAAGTTGATGTGTGTAAGATTTGCAGGGATAATAGGGAAGGCAGAGTGATGGGGATGTGATGAATGGCACAGCAGAATGAAGCTGAGGATGGTTTTGCAGTAACATTTCGTGATCCACTGAGATCATTGAAAGGTTTGCGCCACTGCAGCCTGGTCCTCCTGACAACATCCCTGCTTGTGCCCGCCTGTGCAATGTGGAACCAGGCTGCTGGGGAGTTGGTCTCCTGGGGAGGTCTCTTCCACCCATTGGAAGGGCAGAGAACCTCCTTGCATGCTGTGACTCCCTCCATAAGCATTTGGAGGGAGTCATGGGAGAGCCTGGGTGCAGCTTTGTGCACCTTTGGGCAGTGCTTGTCTGTGTTTGCAGTACCTCAATGCTGCAAAACACTGACAAAACAACTGTCAAAATGAACGTGGGCATGGTCCCTTTATGGAAACTGGCTGATGACGCGTCATGAAATGGTGTCATCAGACCGCTTCCTTTTAATTGACTGGGAACCTTGCAGGGCGTGGTTAACAAGCCCCATCCACGGAAAATCACTTGGACAGAGCGGGCTGCGACCAGGAGCGAGGTTCCAGTCCGCAAATAAAGTCGGCTGCCTTGCTCCCGACCCGGTATGAAAAATCGCGGCCCTAGCGTGGGATAGTATGCTAACAAGATCACTATTGTTTCCTTTATGTTTCTGCATTGCCAACTGTTGTGTTTTAGAACTACCACTCAAGTATTTTACTTTCAATAGGAAATAATGATGGACATACTGTACTCGATATTTTTGATAGAAAATCATTTAATGACATTCTTAACATCATTTAAACATTGCATTTCAGTCATTGTTACACTAAATAGGACAATAATATCAGTGAACTATAGAATGTGATGCCCAGAATGTTTCTCTTCTGTTAACAGTTTGAACAGTTCAGAAAGAACATAATAAACCACTCAACTTTTTTTGCTCAGTTCTCAATATTTTATTATATCTTTTGAATTGCTTTGGAGTGTTTACTTCTACATTAAAAGGTACTTATATAAATTGAACTTATTTTTGTTGCTATTGTGGTTCTATAAATTCTGTGGGCATTCCACAGCCATCTTGACCTAAGCTCTGGAACTACCTTTCTAAATCTCTTTGCTTATAATCTGTTAGACTGGACCTCCCAACAGGACCATCGAATGTCTGGCTGTGGAGTCCACCCACTGGCTGCCCAAATATTGCTTGGGGGGGGGGAGGGGTAAACATCCACCCCACTGTTCCTGAAGCTAGCATTGAGCTTGGGTAAATAATGTAGGAGGTGAAGATGGAGTGGTGGAGTAAAGGGTGAGCCACAGGAAGTCAGGGTCACACTTGCAGACAAAACACAGGTACTTGGCAAAGTGGTCATTCAATCTGCTCAAAGTAGAGGAAACTGTACCAAAATCATCATCACAGGCAGTCCCTCGAAATCGAGGAAGACTTGCTTCCACTCTAAAAGTGAGTTCTCTGGTGGCTGTACAGTCCGATGCGGGAATTACAGTCTTTGTAACAGGTGGGGCAGACAGTTGTTGAAGGAAAGGGTGGGTGGGGAATCTGGTTTGTCACATGCTCCTTCCGCTGTCTGCGCTTGGTTTCTGCATGCTCTCGGCGATGAGACTTTAAAGCAGCCAATACAGTATACTAGATCAGAGGAAGGGGATGCCAATTGTTATCCTACCTAGGAGTGGGCAGGTGGTGGAGTGGAAATTTTCACCGCAGCATCTTTCTGTAAAATTCTCCCATTTTCTTGCATCTTACCCATGCCTTTCCATCTTTTACTTATCTATTTCCAAGCCCTTTTGTATGCTTATTGTCTTATCATTGCCTCACTTGGATGATCTTTTCACAATCTTTATTCAATCTCACTTCTTTCCAGCTCCTCTTTGTTGCAGAAGTCACTGTTCCTGATTCATGTCTTGTACCTGTTTGTTCTTTCCCACCCCCGACTGCCATTTTGTTCTGTCCAATTAAGGGACCAATTTCCTTTCCAGTTTCCAGTTTTCATGAAGGGTCTATCCTAGAAACATCAACCTAATTTTTCACTTTTCAGATGTTGGTGAACCTGCTATGCATTTTTTGTTTATATTTCATTTAAACGCATTATTAAATGGGCAGTGTAATTCTTTATATTTGGTCTTAAAATAGCTTGCTTGACAACTCTGTTATATAACAAACCTGTTAAATGTAGTTTTTGTAGCTCAGCTTAGTTTTTTCTTATTACTCTAAACTAGAATGGATAGATTGTGACAAGCAGGTTCCATGACATGATGACAACACCATTGTCCTTGACACATCTCTGAATGGCAATGTGTTTTGCATCATTTTAGCATGGCAAGACCACCTCTTTAACATTTAATGTGTTGTTCATAGACATTATCTTGAAAAGGTCAATGGTAAATGTATTTTGTCAGATAGTTGATGTTCTGGTTCTGTTTTCTATCTCCTGTAAACCTGTTGTCAGTTTAGAAGCAGGACAGATTGTAATTTTCTCTGCTTGTGATATCCTTTAGGTTTGATTATGATTTTTTGTATTCCTCTTCTGAACAACAGATTTATGTCATCATCATCATCATCGTTATTATGATGTATTCCTCTTCTGAACAACTGATTTATGTATCTCTATACTTGCCATCTTGTTATTTTCTAACATTAAAATCCTCCTTCAGAGTTCCCAAAATGGCTCAGTGGGTATTTGCTCTGCATGGTGTGGTACTGAGTCATCCATGCTAGGTAGGCCCAAGGTTCAGTCCCTGCTTTGTTAATCTCAGTGGGGTCACTACAGTTGGCCTCAGTAAACCCAATCTAGGCAAGGTTCCTACTGTTGATTGCCATAGTTTGTAAAAGGAGTCACTGGATGGCAGTCATTTTAACTTTTACCGATCTTGTAAACTGTGCATTATTGCATTGGCTGCTTGTGAAACCAATGGAACAGACAATGGGGCGAGGTGTAAAACAGGTGGCCAATCTGGAAAAAGTAAACATTTCCCCCTACAAGTGGACAAACATCAGTGCAGTTCCATTCACTTTGTGCACTAATCTTAGTGTAATTATTAGTCTGTTTGTATAAAATTCTGTGAGTTATTTTACTACGAATGTTGACACAAATGGAACCATCCCACAGGTGAGGGCAAATGAGGGCGAGGGCTGTGTTGCCATCATAGTACAAAGACTGGAGACTGAATAGTTATGTTCTTATGTTCTTAGTGCCCATGAAACCGTACCCTCCCTCTGTAAATAGTCGAGGAATACTGGAAAGAACAATGGGAGCATTGTATTAAAACTCCAAGAAAGTTATCCTTGTTTGCAGTACAGGAATATTAAGTACTGCTGAAGTTACAATCAAAGACACTGTGGATGACATGTAAATCTCCTCGAGTCACTGTAAAGTTATAGGTGATGATTAGGGAGTTCAAACTGAGATTCAGCCAAATGAGATGAGAGGTGCTTCTATGCTAAACTTTAAAAGGGCAGAAAATTTGACGAATAATGTTGTTCAAAAACCTCAGCTGATAGTAAGTAATTTGAATTATGATTTAAAAAAAAATTATATTTGATTTCAGTTTAGATGTTAAATATATACAATTCCCGAGTTCTTTCAATGGCTCAATTGGTAAAAGCACCACCTGCTGTAGTACTGACCCACACAGTTCACTCAATGTTTCGTGCTGAGTTCATTGATCTTAGCCAAGGCGGCACTGAGGCATTGTAATTAGCCACAGTTTCCCTGGGGTAAGAGGAGAAAACGTCATTTAGTCCTTCTGAATATTTTTTTGGGGGCGGAAGGGTCGAAACATCTTGGATGCACTGCGATTGACAGCACTTTGGCCAAGTATAGTCCAGGTCTCAGTAAGACAAAATCCAATAGCAAACAAGATCGCCATGAAACTCCAAAAATCTCACTTACGCTAATATCAGTTAACTTTGGGCAATCCTGTGCCTATATTCTGAGATGTAAATCTGCATTACTGGCATAAATGCAGGAGACTCACGTGCGATGCTCATTTACATAGGGGCGGAGCAAGTAAATGAACAGTGAGAGTTTTGGAGCACAAATCTTGGTGCAAGCAATCAGAGAATATTGCACCTATCGATGTTACAGTGTAAAATCAGTGTTAATCTGATCCATGTGAATTTCCTCAGAAGAAACGCGCAATCCCAAACTTACACTGTAGTCACGCTGAAAAACTTCAGGAATTTCCAGGTCCGTTTTCAGGTACTGAGTTCGTGTTCAGAGAATACAACAAGCCTTGAGGTGATTTTTTTCACCTAATGACCCAACCTCATTAGACATAGTGGCTCAATGTACCTTTCATCTGTAAGCCAATGGGGCCGAAATTGATGAAGGCCCCCACCCACCCAAGTGCCGCTCAAAGGACTACCAATGGCCACCATTGGGCAGAGTTTTCATCAAAAATGTCCATCAAAGGGCGGTGGGCGGCAAATGCGGGACTTACGCTACCAATCTGGGCGGCAACGGGTGCTTGCCGCCCAAGTGCCGCCGAGGATGGAGTCGAGCCCACGGAGGATCGAAGACCAGCAAAGAAAAATCATCGGAAAAAAAACCATCAGAACACCTTCAGGGACCCCAATTAGGTAAGTCGCTGTGAAAAAAATATTTTAAAAATATTTACCAACCTTTTTTTTTTAACATCTTCATACTCACCGTCGGGGACAGACCAGCCTCATGCCAGCGGTCCACCCCCATCCTGGCGCCGAGTCCCGCCCATATGAATATGGCATCTCGGCGGACGGGAGTCCACTTACACCATTCAGCCATTCGCTGACGTCAGCGGGCAGTTCCCGGCGGTTCCCCCCTCCCGCCCGCTCCAGCCCAAATCGAAACTGGCATTGGGCGGAACCCGAAGAGGAATGTCGGTGGCAGTCGGCAGCAAGTCCCTCAATTTTGGGCCCAGAATTTCACACTTCAGCATGCAGCAGTGAACACTGCATCTTGAATCAGAACATAATTAATAATGCTCACTTACGAATCTTACTAATCATCTTTATTGACAAGTGTGTAAAATTTGTTTGCCATTTACCCCTTTTGAAAACTTGACTAACTCAATGATCTTTCAGAAACAAAGAAGCAGAATGCAAGTAAGCCATACGCACAAACTATTAGTGACGTTTTTGAGAACTGCACAGATACTCAACTGTTCACAGGGTCTATGGGCTAGATTTTACACTTTTGTACATATCGCCCAAAAATGGGCGTTATTTCCGGCCTGGGTGGTAAAATTGGGTTTTCAGATCACCGGTTTCTCGCCCCTTCTCAAAACACCTAGTCTCCATTTTTGAAATTGGGTCTTACCACGAGCGCTATGAAATGGGCGGTAGCGTTAAATCTCACTGACGTTCTGCTGTAAAGTGTTGCCATCCTTAGCAACGGCATGGCAACACTCGATTCCCGTGATTCAGGAGTTCAAGGGTCATCGTGACATGCGCAGAAGAGGAGACAGAGAGAGAGGGAGCTGAGAGGGACTGAAGGCGTGTGTGAGTGTGGTGTGTGCTTGTTTGGCTGTTGTGGGAGGCACGAGGGAGATTCACCAACAGCAAAAAGCCTACTAAGCACCAAGAACATAGTTGACACCGAGTTCTTGTCCAATAAATAAGATATAACATGGAATGGATGGTGGAGGCCCTGGAGCTGGTAGCCAGGAACACTGGTGGCCAGGAACACTGGTGGCAGAGGGCTCCCAGTGTTCCCGGAGCGTGGCACTGCACCCCAAGGTGCCACACCCCCATTGCCAACCACACATGAGAGCTAGGAGCAACATCTTGCTTCTGGCTCAGGGCATGTTCCCACCTCAAGACCATCCTCTCCCGCATCCGTCCAAGCAGCGGTTCGGTCGTCATCCCCCCCCCCTCCCCCCCTGCAATGAAACATCGCCTGAGGAGCTCATCGGCCAGGTGACTTGGAGTCAGGAGGGGAAGGGGAAGGCATAGCGGTGGGGGGAGGAGAAGTGGGGGGGGCGGGAGGGTGATGAGGGGATGGATTGTTTTTTTACAGAAATACTGATGATTTCAGACAAATGTTCAGTTTAAATGTTTATTATTTAACAAAACCTTGTTGCGCATTAGCTCAGATAGCTGCACCGTTACACGCTGGTGATTCCTTAACATTGAAGGGTATAATTACACTTAATTTCAATCAACTTAATCTTTAACTGTCACCAAGGTGATGCCCACCATTGATGTATGAAGTGCACACCCAGCAGTGTGTCAGCCTTGTAAATAACACGAACGTTCATTCAGACAAAGCGCTCATTCAGGAGCTCCTGATGTAAAGCTCTTGCAGCTGTCATGCCATCTTTCATGCAGTCTACAGGGGGGCAGGGGCATGGTTTCAGCCGATATCCGCATCCCCCTCCTCGTCCTCTCTCTGGTGAGGTGGACTGCCAGACTCATCAGGCAATTATTGTCCCCTCCTGATAGCCAAGTTGTGCAGCATAGAGCACATCACCACAAATTGACCTACCTGCTCAGGGTGGTATTGGAGGTTGGCTCCTGAGTGGTCCAGGCATCTAAAGTGCTGCTAAACACTCCAATGGTTTTCTCCACGATATTGTGAGTGGCTCTGTGGCTCTCGTATCACCTCTCGGCTTTGGTGTGGGTGTCACGCAGAGGGGTCATCAGCCAGGTGGCAAGGCCATATCCGCTGTCACCAAACATCAAGCATTGACCTTGTGGCTGATTGTTAAACAAGTCAGATACAGTGCTCTCACGTAGGATGTGAGCATCATGGATGCAGCCCGGAAATTTAGCATTCACTGCCATTATAATTTGCTGGCAGTCAACAACGAGTTGGGAATTCAGGGAGTGGAATCCCTTATGTTTCCTGAAAACCTCTGCATCCTGAAAAGGTGCCCGCATCGCGATGTGCATACAGTCTATTGCTCCCTGCACCTTGGGGAAGTTTGCAATTCTGGAGAATCCTAGAGCCCTCTCACTCTGTGCCTCCCAGGGAAGCTGATCAAGTCCCTCCTGCATGCGTACAGAGCTTCAGTGACCTGTCTAATGCAGCAATGTGTGGCATGCTGAGACAGACCGCAAATATCGCCAGCTGAGGCCTGAAAAGAACCCAACACTTGGAACGACAGTGCCGCGGTGACTGTGACCTCGACGGACAGTGCAGTACTGATGGTGCTGGCAGGCTGCCGATCTGCCCTTATGAGCTGGCATACCTCAGTGATAACCTCTTTGTGGAAGCGCAGTCTCCGAAGGTAGGTATCGGGCAAGTCGAGGTAAGATCGCTTGTCCCTGTACTTGCGGGGGTTGTAACGGCTGGTCCTCCTCATCAGTCTGGCATGTCTTACATTGGGCACATAATGCTGTGGAGCATATCTTCGCCCATCGAATCTGCAGCATGTAATTGGTCATCAAGAGAGGGTGAGAAAGGACAGGTCGCATTGCAATAGCTCTCTGTTTTCCACCGATTGTCACAAACAATGAATGTCCCATGAAGACGCCTATTAAATTTCAATCGGTCACAGTATGGTCAAGATGTTTGTACAGATGTTCACATCAACTCCAATGACTTCCAGAGTACATCCGAACTCCTGAGGTTGAAAGGATGCAACGTGTGATGGCATCCATAATGCTGTGATTAGTTCCGGTTAGTTCCACTTTTTCTGGGCGTTTTTTATGGCAAGCGATATTGTGGGCGATATGGTGAAATTGACGCTGGGCGATCTCATGGCCACTAGTTTCAGCAAATCTGATCTTTACTACAAAAAAAAGTGGGCGGGCGGTATTATTGAACCTCGCCGTTAATTCCGTGCGGAAAGTTACGCTGGGCGATATTATGGGCGTTGATTTCGCCCCAAAAAAGTGGGCGGGCGGTATTATTTTTTCCCGGCATTACGCACATGGGGAAAGTAACGCCCGGCGATAATTTTCCAAAAAATGCCGGTCAGTTTCCATTTTGTGGCTAAATGGGCGTTATACGTCATTTCAAAGGTAAATTGGACGTTAATTGGGCCTTAAGCATACAAAAAAAAGTGGAAAATCTACCCCAATGTGCTCCAGGACATGTTGAGATGTCGGTCTAGCTTTTTTTCCCCTGTGTCAGCTGAGAGTGGGGCAGTAGCGTGCTTAAAATTTCAGAGCAGCGGATATCGCGTGTTCCTGTCGTTGTTCTGTCCATCGCCTGCCCGATAAAAGGGATAAATTTTCAATTGATATCCTAATATAAATAGATGCAGTTACACTAAATTAACCTCTTGTGACTAGATTATGTAGGCTGCAGGGGAAATTACATGAGTAATATGATGGACATGAGGCAACTGCCCAACCAGCATGATAAATGATCAGTCTCTCAGTTGTTGATCATAATAAATCATAAAAGCAACCATTCTGGAAGTTAGCTAGAAACTAAATAGAGATCAGTCACTTCACACAACAATTAGTTAGCTGGAGAATACAACTCGTCAGCAGAGATCAAGCTGCTAGTCAGCAGTGGAAGTGATCAATCTAAACATAGCAAGGAGAGAACTAATCCAACAAGAATGTCAGCAGTTGGTTATCAGTGCAATTAAACGGTGCATAAACTACAGACTATAACTAACAATAACCAGCAGGGCAAGCAAACCAATCATAATGGCGTACATAGGAATATCGGGCCCAAATTTGCCCAGGAGTTGCTCAGTTTTTTTGGAGCAACTTGATTTTTCTGCAGTATCTTAATAATCCCCATTCTGCACATTTAATTTGCGTCAGTATAAGTGAGTTAGTTAGGATTTTTTTTAGTTTAATATTTTTTTTCAAAAGGGGGCGTTACCAGCCGTTTTGGCCATTTAAGCCAGTTTGGACAGCTAATAGTTGCTCCAAACTAACTTAGGCCAGCGTATGTGTCTACTTGTGGCCTTGCGGAGAGTTAAGAAATCAGCGCAGGTTAGTACATTCTAAAGCACCAAGACTTACAAAGCACTAAACAAAGCACAAAAAGCATTCAATAACAAATAAAAAATAGAAGGAAGCGGAGAAGACCTGCATCTAAAGCACCAAGACTTACAAAGATTTAAGGAAAGATGAAAAGAAAATAAAGGAACTCTGCAAACACACAATCAAAGTAGTTTAAACAACACAAGCAGCTACTTACATGTACAGAGCTTTTTTCATGTCACTCATTACTTTGCACATTTTTACAGGTCTCCTTCACAATCATTTTTTTTACCTGTACAGGGATCTCCCTAAAACAAATTAAGCTGAGCAATGTTTCCATTCTCCAATTGACTCCAAAGGCTGTATGCCGAGATACTCCCAAAAGATGTGTAAAATAGAAACAACTTCCCCATATTTTTGCCAGAAACAAGTTAGCACAGCAGGTTTCCGTCTGTTCAATAGCTCGCGGGCTGGTGCGGGAGAGCATTCGGCCAGGGCTAGGAGAGGCAAACATCGGGTCGTCCCTTTGGCCAGGGATAGGGATGGCGAGCATCGGATCCCGCTCACAGCCTGCAAGACACGCTGGGAGGGCGAGGAGCTATCGCGCATGCGCGCAGGCTCCATCACGCATGCGGACAGTTGCCGGCACTGTTTTCGGTGCAGGGCTGTAGCTCCGCACCGCCCCCCCGCCCCGCCCTCCTCCCACTGCACTATATATGCCGCGCCAGGACCCGGGACACACAGCAGAGCGGCCAGAATTGTGAGTATGTTTTTTGGCGCCGTTTTGAGCACACAAAGTCGGCGCATCTCGGGTTAGTGCGCCGGAAAATGGGCTTGGGGAAATTTGGGCTCATAGAAACAAGAGTAGGACATTCAGCCACCTCAAGCCTGTTCCACCATTCTATTAGATTATGGCTGATCTGTACCTCAATTCCATTTACCTACTTTTCTCCATTCCCTTAATACTCTTAGCAAAAATCTATTGATCTCAGTCCTGAAAATATTAATTGACCCAACATCCACAGCCTTTTGGGGGAGAAAGTTTCAGATTTCAACTACCCTTTGTGTGAAAAGAATGCATCCTGATTTCAATCCTAACTGGTTTAGCTTTAGATTATGCCCCCTTATTCTGGATTTCTCCACCAGAGGAAATAGTTTCTCTGTATCTGCCCTATCGAAACCCTTAATCATTTTAGACACATCGATTAGATCACCCCTCAACTTTCTAAACTTATGGGAATAAAAACCAAGTTTATTCAACATGTCCTCATAATTTAACCCTTTAAGCCCCGATATCACTTTGGTGAATCTACACTACAACCCCTCCAAGGCCAGTATATCTTTCCTGAGTTTCTATGCTCAGAACTGAACGCAGCACTCCAGATGGTGTCTGATCAAGACTCTGTACAATTGAAGCATAGCTTCCTCGCTTTTGAATTCCAACCCCGAGATAAAGACCAAGGGCCCGAAATTGGAGAACTTACCGCCCAATGCCGCCGACATTCCTCTGCAACATCCGCCCAGTGCCACTTTCGATGTGGCCTGGAGCGGGCTGGAGGAGAGAGCCACAGGGGAGCGCCCTCCGCCGTCAGCGGACGGCCGAGTCGCGCAACTGACTTCCCGCCCGCTGAGCTGCGATACTGTTGCGGGCGGGAGTCAGTGGCAGAACGGCGGTGGACCGCTGGCTGGAGGCTGGTCTGTCCCCAACGGTAGGTAAGAAGATGGTGAAAAAAAAGTTAGTACACATTTTGTCAATTTTTTCTTTACAGGTACTTACCTGGATGTGGTCGCCTGAAGGTCTTCAGATGTTTTTCTAATTTTTTTTTTAATGCTTTTGCTTTTCAGCTCTTCAACCCTCTGTGGGCCCGACTCCATTCTCCGCCACACTTGGACGGCAAACGCCTTTTCCGCCGAGAATGAGAGCTCCCACCGGCTGCCGCCCAGAATGCCGGCGCAAGTCGCTCATTTGCCGCCCGCCGACCTTCGATGGATCTCCCCGATGAAAATCCCGCCGAAAGTACCGTCAGGTACCTCGGCGGCCATCGGCGGTCCTTTGGGCAGCATTTGGGCGAGGGGGGCCTTCATCAATTTTGGGCCTCAAAATTCTATTAGCCTTTTTAATTACTTTTTGTAACTGTGAACTAGCTTTTAGTGATTTGTGTACATGATTGAAATCGATTTGGGTTCTATAAAATCCGAGCAATCGGCTCCACTATATTAGCGCCCAGGCAGTAAAGTCATAAATCTATCCCAATAAGTCATAAAAATAATTGGCCACTGTGATAGTTCTGCCGTGGAACCTTACTCAATATGGCTCATGGAAAGAAGGCAATAGTAACAATTATAGAATTACTGTGCAAAAATAAACATCTGTTACAGTAATGTGACAAATGTCAACTGTACAACATTAGTATTATCTCTACTTCTTTAAAAGTTTTTCTAAGTTAGTATTAAAATGTTTGCTACATATGTTTTCCCCTTTTAAAATGAAATACTAGGTGGGATTTCACTGCGGTTAATGCATGGGAAGTGTTCTGTATGTACAGATTTATACCTTGAAATATTTTAGCAGCGGTTTAAAGTTAGGTTAATTTGGCATGTTATTGCTGTGCGCTGGATAATAAATTATGAACACAACAGCAGCAGGCCAATGAAAACTGAGGTGAAATTCCTCATTTGGAAAAATTACTTAACAACTTGCAAACAAAATTGCATCCCCAGAAGTGACACGTATCAAAGCCATTTATTTCCACAGATACATTGCCAGACCGCTAGTTAGAGGGAAAAACAGGCACTTTATTACTTTTCATTAACAAAAGAATTTCACCCTTTGGGCTAGATTTGACGACTTTGCGACCGGGTTTTCGCCGTGATTTAACCCTCTGCAGTGACAACCCGGTCGGCGGGACCTTCGAGGTACCTGTTTGCGACGACACTTCCACGTACCTCCGGGGAGAGGTGCACCGATCGATTTTTGGCTCTCTCGGGACCTGTATTATGCGCCCAGAATACCGATAGGGAAAAACATGTGGTGAAGCCCTGCCAGTAGCGGTACGTATGAAGACCTGCTAAAAAGGTAAGTTAAAGATTTAATTTTTTTAAGTCTTTTACAGCGATTTAGTTTTGTAAATATTTTGTGAATTTTTTTTTTTTTTTTGCAATTTTTTGTTTCTGTTTTCTCCCCCTCAAATTGGGCCCAAGTTTCAAGCCGCGCTTAGAACGGCGCAGTCCGTTTTTCGTGTCACAAAGTGCGCCTAAAAAAAACCTCCGTATTCTCTACCTCCCTGCAGGACATCTGGCCCTCGGCGCAGCGCAGCAGGAGCTGTAGGGGGCGGAGCCAGGTCCCTGCACTGAAAACAGTGCCGGGACCTCTGCACATGCGCGCCACAGTGGGCGCGCAAGTGCAGTAGCTCCAGGCGCCCGAAACTGTGTGGGAGGGGCCCGAAGCACGCAGCCCCTAGCCCTGGCCGAATGGCCTCACTGGGGCTGCGTGAATAAGGCTCCTCCCACGGCCAGCTCCTGCTTCCTCCCGACCCGACTCGACTCCCGCTTCCCGCCCCCGGACCGGACTCCTGCTCCTGCTCCTGCTCCCCCCCCCCCCCGACTGGAACCGACCCGACTCCCGCTTCCATCCCCCAAGACTGGACCCGAACCGACTCCCGCTCCCCCCCCCCCGCCCCCGACTGGACCTGACCCGACTCACGCTCCCCCCCCCCGGACTGAATCCGACCTGACCTCCCTCTCCCCGACCTGACCTGACCTCCCTCTCCCTCCCTCCCTCACCCCGACCCCGACCTCCCTCCCACCATCCCCCCGACCCGACCCAACGCCACCTACCTGTAAATCTGGTGCTGGGGACGGGCCCTGCCCGAAGTCTCGGGCCCGTTCATTCTCCCTCCCCCTTCTCCTTCCCCCCCACATCTCCTTTCCCCCCCCCCCATTTCCTTCTCCCACCCATCTACTCCCCCCCATCTACTTCTACCCCCCCATCTCCTTCTCTCCCCCCCCATCTCCTTCTCTCCCCCCCCATCTCCTTCTCTCCCCCCCCATCTCCTTCTCTTCCCCCCCCCCATCTCCTTCTCTCCCCCCCCCCATCTCCTTCTCTTCCCCCCCATCTCCTTCTCTCCCCCCCCCCCCCATCTCCTCCCCCCCCTCCCCCTTCTCCCCCATCCCCCCCCTCCTCCTCTCTGTCAGAAACACACACACAGACAGACAGAGAGATAGAGACACTGACAGAGACACACTGGAGGGGGGGGGGGCGGGGGGGGGGCATCCCAGAACGCTGTTGGAGGGCTCCCGGTGCTGCAGCCGGTAAGTAGAAAATGTTTTATTTATTGATTTAAAAAAATTATTTCTTATTAATTTTTTTTGATTGATTTATTGGTTGATTTATTGATGTATTTTATCATTTATTATTGATGATGGCTCTTTATTTGTAAAACTGAAGTGTTTAATGTTTGTAAACTTCCCTTTAAACCCCCCCCCCCCCCCCGCACCATTCCCTACGCCTGATTTGTAACCTACGCCTTATTTTCTAAAGTGTAGACAAGGTTTTTTCGAGCGTACAAAAATCTTCACTTACTCCATTCTAAGTTAGTTTGTGAGTAAGTTTTCACTGACGGAACTTTGAAAACAGGCGTAAGTGGCCGGACACGCCCCCTTTTGAAAAAAAAATTCTGTTCCAAAGTGAAACTGTTCTAACTGACTAGAACTGGAGCAAACTAAATGACGAGAATTCCGATTTCTAAGATACTCCGTTCTACACCAGTTGCTCCAAAAAATCAGGATCAAATCATGTGGAAACTTGGGGCCAAGGTCTCTCTTGCAGCGCTACTGGTCCCGAACTAAAATTGTCGAAATTTGCGGTTAGCGCCGCGAATCCTCGTGCAACGCCAATTTTTATCGATGCGCCCATGAATTAAAGGACAAAAAGTGGGCCTAAAAATGGTAGCGCAATGAAAATGGTAATTTTGGCGTTAAGCTACCGTTTTCACAAAAAAAAATGAAAATCCAGCCCATTAACTTTCATTAATCGTTATTAAAGGTCATAAGAAATCAATGGAGCTTCAATATAATGTTCAGGAGACATGCATATGACTCACAAAGAAACCTTGGTTCAGCAGTGACATGTCTGAAAAGTATCTTGAATGAGTAGCTATTGGAGTTGGCTGTCTTACCTGCTGTAGACACTTTCATCTCCCAGTGAGTAATACTGGAAGAATTGGAGACATCAGTAGCTTGTTATATATAATAAAAACAATCTTATTTCATGCCATTCGCCTTAGTTTTAGGTTTCATTTTGCATTTTTAGCTGTAAAGAAATCAAACTGTTCTGATTAGTGCAAGTATTTTGATTCTTATATTTCAAGGTTAAATTTCATTTAATTAAAAAAAATAGACTAATGCAGATATCTATAAGTTCCATATATAAGACAGTAACCTGCAAAAACACCTCATGTAGCCTCCTGGCTCTGCTAAAGTCATTCACTGGGCCAGATTTTGCGATAAGAATAACAGCATTCACCGTTATTTGCAAATTAGACAGCAACATCAGCGTCCGAATATGTATAGATAAATGCGGAAATCAGGAAGTTGCTGTTCAAGTTTCCCTGCTCCTCCATGAGCTTCGCTACATCACTTCCTCACCAAGAGATTCAGCATGCACATGCATGCAACAGCAATACTTACCCACTCAATATCCACTAAACACGCCAGAAAAAGTTAGGGCTTGTCCATTCAAGTGTAAGTGAATGTTAACGGTGTGGCAATTCCTAATTATTACCAAGTCTGATTTCCTCAGATTTTAATTATTGTTGGAAATTTAAAAGAATCAAAAAATTAAAATAAAGCTATTTTTACTATTTCTCTCTGTCTCTTTTATCTCGCTGTCTCTTAATCTCATCTTTCTTAATTTATTTTGCTTTCTGAACATGGCTTTACAGTAAATTAAATATTCTAACATACACTGGTTTAGACTCTGCATGGCTCAGTAAGGATTCTTCACTCTGATTGGTTGAAGAGACACGCTGTTGCTTGTCCTGTTCGCACAGGCCCTAGGTCCCCTCAAGAGGGCGCAGTGCTGTTTTGGCTCTCTAATTACGCAAATCATAGTATAAAAGCCCACAGAAAGTCTGTGGCCAAGTTTAAGCGCATTGAACAGCGAGCGCCATTCATTCGCTGCTGACTGCAATATCTGGGCCGTTGTGTTCTTCTCTACTCCTAGAAGTGTATGAAATGCTCAAATGTTTTAAATTTATGTTAAGTAATGTGTATGTGATACATGTTTTAAAAATAGGCACAGAAAAGTTTATGTCATTTACCATTTGAAACCCCAGCCAGATTCTCAACTGATGACTATCGCCTATGGACTGAATCAATTAAACAGAGAAAGGTTTAGATATAGATTTAAAGATTTGAGATTAGAATTGCATTATTTATATTAATGTAAAACTTTTCCCCTATATAGCATCCAGTTAGCTTTCGGAGACCTCCAGGACACAATAAGTAACAAGATAATATCAAATAAATAAATAGCTTGCAGTATTTGTGGGATATTAATACTTGTTAAGGAATATGCTTACTTTTAATATTTTGCAACAAGATATAATTGAAGCTGATTAATGAAAATGATTTGAGATATTATTCACTCCTCACCAGCTGTGCTATCATTTGCAACCTTTACATGAACAGGTATTGGTAATGCTGCCGGCAGATAATCTGCTTATATTTGGAAATTGCATCAGTTCTTATCAGAAAGTGAAGAGATGCTTGAAATTACTTTTTGAATGAATTGTAATTTTAAATGCATCTAATTATAAGTTGAAGTGCTGGATCTTATTAAGTAAAGCTTTCAAAAGGGAACCATCTTAATGAAATGTAGTAGAGGGACATTAATGCACATGCATGTTCCGACCTCAGTGTGGCACACATTCTCCATGTCTGGACTAAGGAACGCTTATATTGCTTCTTTAACAATGAATCACTCCGTGCCATGAAGTGGTAGATTGAGATTTGTGCCTGAGATTTCCCAGATGGTGAGTTCCCAATCTCAGCAGGAGCTGTCTGTGGAGGTGCCAAGTGGAGCTGAAATGAGTTCTCCAAGGAAGAGAAAGGAAACTGAATGAAAGGTTAGGTAAGCTATATATGTAGTTCCAATAATACAGCATTATTAGCCGGGCTTGGATTTTTTAAAAAAGGAATAAAAATAAGGATTATCTTCAGCCTTTATGCAAGACAGAGCAGGCACATTGCATTGATTTTTTGGTCATACTTCTACCACAGGTTCTGTGCACGTTCTCACTTTCCCACATTACAACAGTGACTACACTCCAAACGTACTTTATGGGCTATAAAGCACTTTGAGACGTCCGGTGGTCGTGAAAGGCGCAATAGAAGTGCAAGTCTTTCTTTTTTTTTGCGTCATGGTAATGCAGGGAATAAATATTTTGTGAGCTATGTTGATCTGGAATGACTCACAAGCACTATAAACATAGCATTAAATGATGAATTCAACTGAAGACACATCACCAACCAGTCTTCCCAATGCAGAATTCAAACATTCTCAGCAGCAGAAAAAGAAATCCATAGAGCAAAGTTTGCAAACATCTGCTACCAATGTGAGACGCCCAGCTAAAACTCACATCAACACCAGGAGCAACCCCCCACAAAATGTACCCTTAAAACTTTAAACTCGATGGAATTTTCCTCTGTCTGCTGTATGTAGTAACATTTTAAGTGTGGTTTTAATAAACTGGTTTTAGGAAGGTGTAATCAACTGGGTGAATATTTTTCTGTGCACAAGTGTACAGTGCAAATACTGGCCCAGTTCAAGATGATCTTTTTCTGCTTCCTGAAATGTATTGAGACTACAGAGAAGCAATTGTTTCCAAGCAACATTTAAAATGATGAACAGTAAATTAAACTTTAAAAAATTGTTGCGATGCTTTGTTACAGACAGCATTACTCCCTCAGTACTGCAATGAAGTGCCAGCCTCAATTATATTAGGTGTTCAAGTCTCTGAAGTAGGGCTTGAACCAACAAACTTCAGTCTCAGAGTCAAGAGTGCTAGCACTGAGACAATGCTGATACCAGGGATTGAGAATGAAACTGGCCCCGTATTTACATGCATTTGAAAGAACCCCCTTCTAACAAAAGTGAAAAGAAAGCTTCTCGTTTGTTTTGGAGGCTTTTAAATAATAAAGGTAATCGTGAAAAATGGAGACTTCGCCTTAAAAATGGTTGTTCACAAATGTAAAAGGTATAATTTGCAACAGGTACTCTGACAGTGGTCAGTAGCTGTCAAACAAAGAAAGAATTTGTAAACTACACAAAGAAAATGCAAATAGAAGATGATATCATAGAATCATAGGGCACTAACAGGCCGCAAATGTGTTACCGACCGGGCGTGGTGCTGTTAACGACTTCCGACATATTGGGCGGGAGTTTAACGGCGACGCTACAGCGCTGCGCCCGGAGATAGTGACGTCATTGTTGTGCGCAGCACCCATTTTAGTGCCCTGGCCCCAAAATTCACTTTCACCCCCTGCAGCAGCGCCAGGCAAAAACATCGGTAGCTGCAGGAGGTGTAATTCAGGTGGGTGGCCATTACGAGGGCGATGATTAAAGGCAAGGTGGCCGAGTGAAAAATGTTTTAAAACTTACCTTCTTGTTGCCGCTGCTAATCCGGTTTCTTCGCGGGCGGGGTCCTGGCCGCGATCGCTCAGCCAGGCACTATGCTTGAGTGCCGGGCTGATCGCGTGGCACCCCTGCTCCACTTTGCAGAGTCGGCAATGTGGGACCTTCCCTTTAAGGGAGGGAGCTGCTCGTTAGACGTGGCAACGCTGCACGGCCCAGTGTGCAGCGCTACTGAGGCATCTGCTCCATTAGCACCCCAGGAAGGAAGTGGAGAGCTTGATTTAGTGCTCCACTTCCTTCTGGAGAGGGCAACCCGAATTTTTGAGAGGGACGAGACTTCAGCGCCTCCCGACTGTTACCGCCCCCAAATGGGGCGATACTGAATTTCTACTCAATAGAATCATAGAATGGTTAGAACACAGAAGGGGGCCATTTGGCCTATCAAGCCTGTTATTTCAACAAAAAGAATTTCACCACTAAATAATACTACGAATTTCATATTGCAGCGGGGGGGGGGGGGGTTCAAAATGTCTAATAAAATATAAAGCACAAAGTTTTAATTTTCTATTCCATTCCTGAAGATAACGGCACAGGATTGCCTGAAGTGCAGTTGAGCCTAAAGATCAGTACTAGTAACCTGTACAGAATCATCCTCAGTGTTAAGTAGCACTTCATTCACAGTGGCATCTGAAGCTGCCTCCGCACTTTATATTGCAAAGCTACCCATACACTCAGAGGATACCTGACTAGCAAATGTCTGACCTGCATGGAGGATTGCAGTCAGGGGTTGACAAGTGTGCCAATGGGCTGCTGAGTGAGCTAACATGAACAGACAGGACTCTTTGGCTTGCATAGTTGTGTGTCTTCCTTCCATACCTGTAGTAAGCTGTGCACTCACTGTTCCTTATAACTTCAGGAAGCCTGATGTGACAACCCTTGACCTTAATGCTTCATTTGTCCTACTTTCTTTTTTGTTTAAACAGGTGGCATATGATAGCTCTTCCTATTTTTATGTGCCGGTTGCCTTGTGGAAATTAATTTTGTTTTTTACAGTTTAAAGGGAACGTCAAGTGCAGCAGATGTGCTAAGATCATAAAAAGGATGGAACTAGAAGAAAACCATTCTATTGAGTCTGCTTCTTCTAA